>NC_067160.1:51792454-52392454 GCF_903995435.1 Acomys russatus
CATTACCAAATAAGAACAATCTTCTTAGACCTAAAACACCTTTTTAAATCCAAAACAACTTAGCTTGTTATGGTCTTAATTGTGAGACTGTAACTATTTAGTCTTCAACCCCATCAGAGGCCTGAGAAGGAGACTGGTACCTGAGTGAGCAGAAAGTGCAGGCAAGCAGCTTCTAGAACTAAGAGACAGCTGACTGCCTGGACAAGCCTGAAATTTCTCTATAACATTGGAGCATCATCTTCAGCCTACTGGGACAGACTTATTTGTGAAACAGGAACCATGAGAAAGTTCCTTACTTGCTTACCCTGCCTTGGCAGAACTTGGCAATTGACTTCCTCACCTCCAAGTTTGCCCATTTTTGGACAGCATTGTGCCTGCAAAGGCAATAGGACATTTCTTTTCCCAGTGGCTAGCTTGCCATCTTTGAAGGCATCTCCATACAGAGGTTTTCTGATGTTCTGATCTTCTTCCAGAAAAATAGGGTGCTGCCAGGAGCTGCCATGTCTCAAGTCAACAAAGCCTTAATAAAAGCAATCTTTAAATGCCATATTCTGTAGGTCTCTGAGGTTTTTGAAAACCATCTATCTAAGTAAGAAAACGTTGCTTGTTTTGGCTATTTACTATCTGTTTAATCTAGGAAGCACATCTTTGTGATAAACTAGACTAATGTCCGACTTGACCATGAGTCTGATAACCACTAACTTATATTACTTCATTATCCTAAATAGATTGTAATAATAGTTTTAAAAAGCACTGGAAGTAATAATTGTATTTGTAAATGAGTTGCATAGGTGCAACACCTTATACAAGAGTTGAGCCTACATTATGTTGTAACAAAAATAACCTTAATTTTTGTATCAATACACAAAGATTTATACCAGTGACAACCTTAGACCTGTATCAATATACAATAATCTATATTAATGTAAGCAAAATTAACCTTATTGAGAATGACAATAGCTTTAAGTTGAAGAATAGATTCCATAATCTATGCTTATCCTATTATTATTCTTTTCTTTGTTTTTTTTTTTTTTTTTTTTGTTTTCTTGTTTTTCGAGACAGGGTTTCTCTGTGTAGTCTTGGCTGTCCTGGGCTCGCTTTATAGACCAGGCTGACCTTGAACACACAGCGATCCACTTGCCTCTGCCTCTCGAGTGCTGGGATTAAAGGCGTGCGCCACCGCCGCCTGGCTCCTATTATTCTTATATTATTTCTATATGGTATTCCTATATTCCCCTTTTTTTCTTCTCAACTCCTTTTCCCTTACCTAAGAAGGAAAGGAAAGAGAAAAATCCCTGAGCCTAAATTCCTAAAGGTGGTTTTTTCCCTGAAAAGGCTATTTCATAATATATAACTAACTCCCCTAAATGATGACAAAAATCCATAGCCCAACAGAATAACCAAAACCTACCACCCCCAACCTGAGGGAATGGGATTGTGTTCTCAAGGTTGCTTCCTACTGACATGGGGCATAGGATTCCTTTCTGGGGGCCCAAATAAAATTGGGGAAAATGGTTAAGTAAACTAACAGTAGCATTAGCTGTCCAGTCTCTAAAGGTTGTGAAAATGCAGGCTTAAACAAATTCCCGCAGCTGGGCGTGGTGGCGTACGCCTTTAATCCCAGCACTTGGGAGGCAGAGCCAGGCGGATCACTGTGAGTTCAAGGCCAGCCTGGTCTACAAAGTGAGTCCAGACCAGCCAAGGCTACACAGAGAAACCCTGTCTCGAAAAACCAAAAACAAACAAACAAATAAATTCCTATTTGGAATAATCTATAATTCTGGGGGATTTGAGCTAGCTGCTTTGATGTTGTCCTGGAAGCAAGTTTATGGGGTTGTTGTTGTTGTTGTTTGTTTGTTTTTTTGTTTTGTTTTGTTTTTTGAGACAGAGTTTCTCTGTGTAGCCTTGGATGATCTGGACTTGATTTGTAGGCTGGCCTTAAATTCACAGAGATCCACCTGTCTCTGCCACCCTGAGTGCTGGGATTACAGAAGTGTATCACCATGCCTGGTTTCTGGAAGCAAGTTTTGATGAATCAGCCACTGTAGCAGTCTGAGCTGGATTGTACAGGATGTTGGGTTTGGGGTGTTTTAGTGTCTCAGCACCCTGGATGATAGATAAGTCTTGTCAAGGTCACTCCAACTGCACTGGTGCTTAGTCCTTGTGTTCTGCAAACACTTAAACCCTCACAAGTAATATACTATGCTGTAATTATAAATTTATGAAATACCCAGGATGCACAAATTAGTAAGCGACGATTTTCTGCTTTCTGAGCAGGTAAAAGACACCACCTGTCTTTCTTATAAGCTGGTTTGTATGGCAACCAAAATTGCAACTCATGCCATGTAAAAGAATGGCATGGTAAGTCCTGAGGACTTTTCGTGGCCAAAGATTTACTGGCCATGCATAGCTGAAGTTCAGCTGGAGACACTGACACATCCCAGTCAGTTTCAGATCAAAGTTGTTCCAATATGGAAGAACCAGCATATACATTACCTATCCTGTCCTGTATTTTTTTTTCCTCTCCTCTTGATTTCTTTCTTCCTGTCTGTAGCCAAGGTCCTCAGGAGATCTCCCTGTCAAATCTGACCCTTATTACTTTGGATGGAATCCAAAGCCTTTCTTCCCTTTTGACATAACATAACATAACATAACATAACATAACATAACATAACATAACATAACATAACATAACATTCCTTTTATCCAGCAGTTCAAGTCATTGTAAGTATAGACTGACTTATTTTAGCAGTCTCATTCTTATCCAGGCAGGCTTTATTTTGTCCTCTCTTTTTAAAAGTACGCAATATTACCATTGAACACACAACTATTTTCACGTCAGTAAACCGACTGCCTTGGGCCTTTTCAGCAGGAGACACAAAACTCTGGTCTTCTACGAGACCCCTTCGGAGAGACGCATGAGATCTGCAGAAGGATGTACCTCAGTGGCAGGACACTCAGCCAGAATTCATAAGGTCCTGAATTCAAGCCCCCAATATCGACAAAAAGAAAGGAAGGAAGACACATGAGATACGCATCGAGGTGGGTCCCTTCCCTTGAACGTGGGCGGCTTGTCATTACTTCTTCCAGCACAGCAGACAAGAAGTGACAGGACGTGAATTGTCCAAAGTGAAAGTAAAGACTGCAGCCTTCCAGGGAGCCTCCCGCCATCCTTGTTCATGGTAGGTGGCCAGAGCACATGAAGAGGCCACAGAGGCATTTCAGTAAACCGACTGAAATGACCTCAGCCCTATTTCTGCTCACTATAAGACATGTCATTCTCACTTGAGAGGCAGGCAGATCTCTGTGAGATCAAGGCCAGCCTGGTCTACAAAGAGAGCTCCAGGATATCCAGAGCTACTACACAGAGAAACCCTGTCTCAAAAAAACAAAACAAAACAAAACAAAACATGTCCCTACACCTGCGTCAATGTTTGACCATTCTCGTTTCACGTAAAATCAAATCTTCAAGATCCAGCTGTTAGCCAATGTGGTGGTGCACGCCTTTAGTCCCAGCGCTCAGGAGGCAGAGGTAGGTGGATCTCTGTGAGTTTGAGGACAGCCTGGTCTACAAAGCTACTTCCGGGACAGCCAGGACTACATAGAGAAACCCTGTCTTGAACCCGCCCCCCTCCCCGAAAAAAAGATGTAGCTGTTTGAATATCCTTTTGGTCTTTTTTTGTTTTTGTTTTCCGAGACAGGGTTTCTCTGTGTAGCCCTTGGTTGTCTTGGGCTCTCCTTTTGTAAAAGATGTATTTATTTATTTATTTGGTTTTTTGAGGCAAAGTTTCTCTGTGTAACAGCTCTGGCTGTCTTGGACTCACTTTGTAGACCAGGCTGGCCTCGAACTCACAGCGATCCGCCTACCTCTGCCTCCCAAGTGCTGGTATTAAAGGCGTGTGCTACCACGTCCAGTTTATTTATTTATTTTTTATTTTATTCATGTGAGTGTCCTTCCTGCAGGATTGCTGGTGCACTAGGTACATGCAGTGCTCACAAAGGTCAGAAGAGGGTATCAGACCCTTGGAACTGGAGTTACAGACAGTTGTGAGCCACCATGTGAGTGCTAAGAACCCCACGGATTCCTCTGCCAGGGTCGCCTGCCAGTGCCCTTGACCACTGAGCCATCTCTCCAGTCTCCTCTCTCTCATGCAGAGCAGGCTGGTCTGGAGCGCTCAGTCCTCCTCTTGTTTCAGCCTCCTGAGCGTTGAGATTGCAAGCGTGAGCCACCAAGCCTGGCTCTCACCGGCTTCTTGTTGAGAAGAGTAGCTTGGGAGAATCTCTGGCTAGTAAAATCTCATCCTGTCCTCTTTGCGGGAAGAAGTAAAGCTCAGAGAAGCTGAGCAGTGTACCTGAAGTCACACAGCCTAGAAGTGGAGCCATTAAGATTAGAAACCAGAGCCAGGCGCGGTGGCACATGCCTTTAATCTCAGCACTCGGGAGGCAGAGGCAGGCCAATTGCTGTGAGTTCAAGGCCAGCCTGGTCTACAAAGCGAGTCCAGGACAGCCAAGGCTACACAGAGAGACCCTCTAGACCCTGTCTAGAAAAAAAAAAAAAGATTAGAAGCCAGGGTCACTTCAGGAAGCTCTGGGGTCCAGCCAGCCAAAGGTCTCTTCTCAGGTACACAGTAAACAACTGCAGCCCACACCGGAACTCACTCAGCAGCAGGCCTGCCAGTGACCCAAAGTCATCCTGGCGACTTCAGTTCCTCAGCGCTGTGGCTGGCTGGGGGAGTCCCACCCTGTTTCAGTCTCTGCGAGTGAACAGCAGAGAGGTGATCTGCAGTTTTGCACTTTGGCGATCAGTGTTGGTGGGGCAGGGCCGCAGTGAGCAGTCCCACCAAATAAAACATATGATTTAGGAGTGATTGGAAGCAGACAAGCTGAAATATTGTGCAGGAAAGGGCTCCCGCAATCTGCCTGAGAGCGGCAAAATCGCTCTCCTCAGCTCAGCTGCTGCCAATTCACACTTAGGGCAATTTCCGTCACGGTGGCTCGCCTCTGCGAGTAGGCTTGGCTTGTGCACTGGCTATTTCCCAAATGAACAAATTCTGGATGCAGAGCAGAACTCAGGGTACTGTGGGGACTGCTCCCTCAGCTTCTGTGATGGCCACTGTGCTGTTTTCCTGAAAGGGATTCCTAGGCCTCGGGGACTCCTGAGAAAGGTGGGCCCAGAACCCATTGCGTGTGCAGGACACAGACTCAGAGAGGTTCTGCACGTCCTCAGAGTCACACTGCTCTCGGCATGCCAGGGGGCGCATAGATGTTAGGAAGGTATGCCTGTCCAGGGGGTGCAGGGCTGTGTGGCCCTGAGACTGCAATAGAGGTCTACAGGAAGGACGTAGCCGAGTGATTCAGGGGGTCCCTGTGGCAAGTGTCTCATGTTCTTTTTGCGCTGTGAGTGGAGGCCAGACTGAGTCTACAGCTACAGAAGGAAGACGGTCCTCGAGGCATTGTGTCCCCAGCAGTTGACTGACAAGAAGCCCAGTTCTCAGAGACTAGAGATTGGGGCGGGAACTCAGAACCAAGGCAGACACAGGTGTGCAAGGCTGCGCTGACGGAGATCTGTCTTTTTTCCTTTATGTATGTGTGTGTGCAGGTACGTGGAGGCCAGAGGACAACTTTGGATATAATTCTTCAGGTACCAGCCATCTTCTTTTTTCATTTTTTTCTTTTTCGAGACAGGGTTTCTCTGTGTAGCCTTGGCGATCCTGGACTCACTTTGTAGACCAGGCTGGCCTCGAACTCACATCGATCTACCTGCCTCCCCGAGTGCTGGGATCACAGGTGTGCACCACTGAGCCTGGCTGCTATCTTTTTTTTTTTTTTTTAAAGGGCAATGTTTCTTACTGGCCTAACCTCAATAAGTAGGCTAGATTGGGCTGACCAGCAGGATTCAAGGATTCTTGTTTTCATCTCCCAGTGCTGGCATTTGCCACTATGCCCAGCTTTAAAAAAAAAGGGGGGGGGATTTAAATTTTTTAATTTATTTTATGTATATGAATATGCTGTCTTTATGCACACCAGAAAAGAGAGTCAAGTTGTGAGCCACCATGTGTTGCTGGGAACTGAACTCAGGACCTCTGGAATAGCAGTCAGTAGTGCTCTTACTGACTGAGCCATCTCTCCAGACTAGGGGGAGGGTTTTGAAACAGGATTTCTCTCTGTAGTTCTGGCTGTCTTACTCTTTAGACCAGGCTAGCCTCAAACTCATAGATCCACCTGCCTCTGCCTCCTAAGCGTTAGAATTAAAGGCGTGCACCACTACAGCCTTCATACTTTGTTTCTAATATGTGTTCTGAGGATCCAACTAAGGTTTGTAAGCCTGCAAGGCAAGCTCCTTATAAATAGACATTTCTTATTTATTTATTCTGGGGTTTTTGAGACAGGGTTTCTCTGTGTTATGTTGGCTGTCCTGGACTCACTTTGTAGACCAGGCTGGCCTTGAACTCACAGCGATCCACCTGCCTCTGCCCCACGAGTGCTGGGATTAAAGGCATGCACCACCAGTCCTGGCTCACAAATAGGCATTTCTTGAGCAACCCACAGGAGCTAGGTGTGATGATAAATATCCTTGTCAATTTGACAGGACTTAGAATAGCCACAAAGACAAGCCTCTGGCTGTGTCAGTGAGAGATTACCTAGTGAGGTCAAATGGTGTGGGAAGACCCACCCTACCTGTGGGCTGCACGATTCCCTGAGGTCTCAGACCACATTCAAAGAGCTAAAAGTAGTCGGGTGGTGATGGCGCACACCTTTAACCCCAGCACTTGGGAGGCAGAGGCAGGTGGCTCCCCCTGAGTTCAAGGCCAGCCTGATCTACAGAGCAAGTTCCAAGACAGCCAAGGCTAACACAGAGAAACCCTGCCTCGAAAAACAAAACCCCAAAAACAAAAACAAAAAACAACGAACTAAAAGTAACTAAACAATAGCTCTCTCTGCTTCCTGACAGTGGGTCCAGTGTGACCAGCCACCTCACACTCCAGCCACAATGCTCTGCCTACATGTATGCCTGCACACCAGAAGAGGGCACCAGATCTCAATATAGATGGTTGTGAGCCACCATGTGGTTGCTGGGAACTGAACTCAGGGCCTCTGGAAGAGCAGCCAGTGCTCTTAACCTCTGAGCCATCTCTCCAGCCAGAGACAGTGGCTTTTAAAGCAGTTTGAATGTAACTTAAAGGGAAACTTTCACAGTGTCTGGGGGTCCTTGATCTCCTGGAGACGATGTTCTTGAGAAGAAAGTCCTCAAATTTCTTGTCAAAGGAACCCACTTGGGCGGCACCAACCTTACCCTCTTGATGGACCAGCACATCTACCGAAGGCACAGTGATGGCTTCCGCAGCGTAAGTGAGAAGAGGCCCCGGGAGAAGCTGCGGCTCGAAGCTCCTGTCATTTTTGCCATTGAGAACCCTGCTGATGTCAGCGTCATCTCCTCCAGGAACACTGGCAAGCAAGCTATGCTGAAGAAGTTCCGCCATTGAAGCTGCGCCAGGTGCTGGCCGCTTCCTTCCTGGGACTTCACGAACCAGATCCAAGCAGCCTTTATCTTACGTCACACTTCCTACCATCACTCTGTGCAAAACAAATTGTGTTCTGTGCCGTGTGGACATTGCCCGTTCCGTGCCACAACAAGAGAGTTCACACGTGGGTCCTGATGTAGGATGCTGACTCAGGAAGCTCTGTGTGTGTGTCCCCCACCATTTCCCATAATCACCCTTGAAAGGTCATGCCTGATTTTGACTTCCACAGAGATCCTCAGAGAGGCAAAGGAGAATGAGGAAGTGTGGCTGGAAAGGCTGTGACTAAGGAGGAATTGCAGGGCAAATAGACAGGGCCAGCCCCTGAGTTCACTGCTGCTCAGATGGAGCTGGCAGACTGGCTCTGAAGGCCTGCAAGATGCCGTCTGTGCCAACCCCACAGTTGCCTACTGCAGTCTGCAATGCTCAGCCAGCCAGCCACTGAGGCCTGGTCTGTAGCTCCCACTTCTCAGGCCATTGAATGGGTTGGGCCCGTCACTGTGTGGTCAAGGCTTTCCTGAAGATAGTTGCACAGAATGGAAAGAAAGCAGGTGAGAGAGAAACAGTTTCTAGAAAGGGGGGGCGGGGAGGGATAGCCTTAAAAGTGATGTTTAGGTGACAAGTCCAGTGAATTTGGCAGGAGATCACCAAGGAGACAAGCCTTTGGGCAAGTCTATGAGGAACTTTCTGAATTAGATTAACTCACTGTGGGTAACACCACCCCTTAGGATGAGGTCCTAGTGTGAGGGCTGACGTTTTAAGTTGAAATTACTGTGCTTAAGAGATCTATAAAACAAAAATGCCTCTAACCTGTAAGCCCCACTTGCCCAAGGACAGATGACTTCCTGGGATGCTGGGGGCTGTTGATCAGGTAAGATAACAAACCAGATGTTTTCACTTCTGTAAACAAAGGTGGTTGCTCCGACTACAGGCTGTGCTTGAACACACGTAGGCAGGAGGTACATAGGCAAGAAGTGTGTCAGGATGTATGCTTAACCCTTAGTGAACAAAGGTGGTGTAGAGACCAAACCATTTTGTGTTCAGAGCCTGAGCAACACACACACACACACACACACACACACACACACGCCGAGTTTCCCAGGAGAGCCACAAACACACAGATAGCAACTGTTCCTAGGAGCTTGCACCTGGGGTTAACCAATCAGAGCCACAGGTCATCATGACCAGAACTTAGAAAAACTCCCCCCTGTGGTCTGGCCCTGGTTCCCTTGCTTAGCCCTAGTCCCCCAGCCGATCAGTTTAAAGGACAACTTTCCTGTACCCCTCTAACCTACCAAGTAACAGCAAGGCTTGGAAATGGCTTAGAAATCCTCCCCCTGCAGTTTTTTTTTTTCCTTTAAAAAACCCCGTTCCCCTAGTGAGGGCCACTGTCTTCCCTCCTGATGAGGTAGCTGTCGTCCAGGCTCTGAGCTTGAAATAAAACGAGACCCTGTGTGATTTGCCTCCGGCTGATTCCTGGTGGTCTTTGTGGGTTTCACAACTTGGGCATCACAGTGGGAAGGAAGTATGTAGCCTTGTGGGTTTTGTCTTTAGTGGCACCAGACTAACACAATACATAACCATCCTCTGGGAACCCTAGGTATAGACCTGTCCAGTATCCATTGCCCTGTCTAGTACGTAACAAAGTTTGCTTCAAGTTTGGCTCCAAAATGTGGTAGTGGTGGAATTAACAGTCTTCCCACAGGCCTAAAAGTGTCGTCTCTAGCTGACCCTGGACCTTCCTCCCTTAGTTTTTTTCATCAAGTATCTTGTCATAGTGAGGAAAAACTGCTGACCACACACAAAGTACAGCTCATCTGCTGTTCAGCCCACAGTCTGTGGGAGGCAGAGAATCCTCAGGGGAGAGATCTGACCCACATTCAGCCATTCATCAGCCTAGAGTCCAGAGACTGAGATATAGGAGCAGAAGTTTTAGGAGGCAGGCCTAGAATTTGGTCACACCACTATTATCTCTTTGCGTTCCATTGGCCAATACAAATCACATGACCCCCACACACATTAGAGCCTTCTGGGAAATGTAGTTCATCAGTGTTTGGGAGCACAAGGAGGGCCAGGGCCTGTCACTGATGGGAAAGTTTTCCAGTTTCTCAGGTGAGGAACAGGTGTGAAGCAGTCAAGCTGAGAGCAGGGAGAACAGGAACCCAGGCTTGCAGTTACAACCTTAAACATCAGGCTGCGCCGCCTCTCACGAAGTTGGGTGTTAACATTGAACACACAGGGGCAGAAATATATAGGAAAGTGAACATTCTAGTTCAAATTTCATGGGTTCAGTTCTGACTCTGACTAGCCGTACAACTTAAGGTAGATCATGTGACTGTCCCGTGCCTCAGTTGTCTCTTCTGTCAAATAGGGACAATCTTTTTTTTTTTTTTAGGGACAATCTTAAGACCCTCATGACAGTCTTGAGTTAGTTCATGTAGAACACCAGGGTAGGAGGCTAACAAGTGGCGAGGGAGTCATTCTCTGAATGACGTCATTCAGGAAGCTGGGAAGACCCTAAGGCAGCCTGAGTGGAAGGGAGCTGGTGGCTCTGAGCCCCACTCTGTAGTTGGCTTCACTGCACTGTCACCATGCAGATCCCATGGAGAAGGGTCATGGACTTTCCAAAGCTCTTCCCTGTTCCCTCTTAGAGACCTTTGGGAGGGAAGACAGGACAACCCAGACAACCAAACAGCTCTCTGAGAACGAGGCTGGGCTCAGGAAGAAGAACTGGGGAAGAGGGAACCAGCCCTGGCTCATCCAATGAGAGCCCTTGTTTAGTGACCCAAGACGGTCCCTTCTCCAGCAATCTGCCCTGGTATGATCTGACACTCACATAAAGCCCCGTCTCACCACACCTTCTCAAGGTGCCAGCATGTCTGGCTCCTCCAACCAGCCCTGAGCAGGTGTTGTGAACACTGGAGTGCTCTATGAGGGCAGTTCTCCACAGGCATGACAGTGGGGGAAGGAGGAGCCAGGGCAAGTCTGCCTGGTGTGTGTGTGTGTGTGTGTGTGTGTGTGTGTGTGTGTGTGTGTGTGTGTGTGTGTGTGTCTGCATGCAGGCACACACACACACATGTGCACACACTAGCTAGTTTTAGGTCAACTTGACACTACCTAGAATTATTTTGGAAGAAGGAAGTTTCATTTAAAAAAAAAAAAAAAAGTGCCCCAGGGGCTGGAGAGATGGCTCAGAGGTTAAGAGCACTGCTTGCTCTTCTGAAGGTCCTGAGTAAATAAATCTTCAAAAATATTGCCTCTCAGCTGGGCGTGGTGGCGCATACCTGTAATCCCAGCACTTGGGAAGGCAGAGGCAGGTGGATCTCTGTGAGTTGGAGGCCAGCCTGGTCTACAGAGTGAGTTCCAGGACAGCCAGGGCTATTATATAGAAAAATTCTGTCTTGAAAAAAACCAAGCCGGGCACGGTGGCGCACACCTTTAATCCCAGCACTCGGGAGGCAGAGGCAGGCGGATCGCTGTGAGTTCGAGGCCAGCCTGGTCTACAAAACAAGTCCAGGATAGCCAGGGCTACATAGAGAGACCCTGTCTCGAAAAACCAAAAAAAAAAAAAAACCGCCGGGCATGGTGGCGCACGCCTTTAATCCCAGCACTCGGGAGGCAGAGGCAGGCAGATCGCTATGTGTTCAAAGCCATCCTGGTCTACAAAGCGAGTCCAGGACAGCAAAGGCAACACAGAGAGACCCTGTCTCAAAAAAATTTAAAAAAAAAAAAAAAGAAAGAAAGAAAACCAACTTCCCCAAAGAAAGAATGAAGGAGGGAAGGAAGGAAGGAAGAAGGGAAGGGAGGAAGGAAGGAAGGGCCTCTAACAGGTCGGCCTGTGCTGTATTTTCTTCTTTGTTGATTGATGTGGGAGGGCAGGTCACTGTGGGTGGTGCTATCCCTGGGCTGGTGGTCCTGGCTGCTATAAGAAAATAGATTGAGCTGGGCATGGTGGCACATGCCTTTAATCCCAGCACTCAGGAGACAGAGGCAGGTGGATTGCTGTGAGTTCGAGGCCAGCCTGGTCTACAAAACAAGTCCAGGATAGCCAGGGCTACATAGAGAAACCCTGTCTCAAAAAACCAAAAACAAACAAACAAACAAAAACAAAAACAAAAACACCAAAACAAAACAAAACAAAAAACCAAACAAAGAAAATAGAAAAGAAAAGAAAATAGATTGTAGCCGGGCATAGTGGCACACGCCTTTAATCCCAGCACCCGAGAGGCAGAGGCAGGCGGATCGCTGTGAGTTTGAGGCCAGCCTGGTCTACAAAGCGAGTCCAGGATAGCCAGGGCTACACAGAGAGACCTTGTCTTGGAAAAGCAGGGGGAAAAAAGCAGGTTGTACAGTGAACCTCGAAATCAGCTCAAGACACCCCAAGACCATATTCTTAGCACAAAGGAGGTTTATTTTTCCCAGAAGGACAGAGGGCAGGGGTAAGGGACAAAGACAGGAGATAGAGGAAGAGGGAGGGAGGGAAGGGAATAAAGGAGGGGGGAAAGGGGTCAAGGGAGATGGGGAGGGAGTATTTGTCCCAGAACTGTCTCTGGATTGAGAGGAGATAAACATGGCCCACAGGAAAATGGTAGTTTCCAAAGGTAAAATGATTAACCCTGTGTTAGGATGAGGTGTTTAATTTTTTTTTAAATAAAGATTTATTTATTTATTATGTATATCGTGTTTTGTCTGCATGTACACCTGCACACCGGAAGATCTCATTATAGATGGTTGTGAGCCACCATGTGGTTGCTGGGGATTGAACTCAGGGCCTTTGGAAGAGCAACCAGTGCTCTTAACCTCTGAGCCATCACTCCAGCCCTGAGGTGTTTATGTTTAATTTTAATTGAGCATGTTCATTAGGTGAGCCAAGGAGAGCTTTTAATTGCTGGACTTCCAATACTTTGATAGCTGTCCTTTGGTAGTCAGCCTCAGGAGGAAGAAGTGGCCAAATAAGGGAATAGATCTTGGGGGCTAGCTTTAGGATGTAATCTAATGGCGTTTAGCAAGACAGGGGGAATTGGGGAGCAGGGCAAAGCTGGCTAGAGTAATGCACACCTGGCCAGAGTCCCTTCAGGCTGAGCCAGCCATGAGGAGCAAGCCAGTAAGCAGCACTCCTCCATGGCTTCTCTGTCAGGCCTGCCTTGACTTCCCTGGCTGATGGGCTGCAAGATGCAAGATGAACTAAACCCTTTCCTTCCCGAGTTGCTTTTGGTCACGGCCTTTTCTTGCAATAGAAACTAAGACAGTCTGTGGTGTTTGTGTGCAGGTGGGGGTGGGTACATGTGGAGGGCAGAGGACCACCCGCAGGAGTCAATTCTCTCCCACCACCATGTGGATCCTCAGGCTCAAATGCGGGCCCTCCTGCAAACACTTTTGCCCTCTTTCACCCATTTTCTTACTGTAACAAAGTAACAGACCAGGCACGGAACCAATTTAATCTATCTCTTACTTGTTTGGGGGCCTGGGGGTTGACTCTAGGACCTTGGGCATGTGACATGCTAGGGGAGTACTCCATCACTGATCTCTGTCCCCAACTCATTTTTTGGTGCGGGATGGGGATGGGGGTCAGGGTTTCTCTGTGTAGCTTTGGTTGTCCTGGAACCTGTAGACCAGGCTGGTCTCTAACTCACAGAGATCTGCCTGCCCCTGCCTCCCTAGTGCTGGGATTAAAGGTATGCACCATCACTGTCTGACCACAATTCTTTTTTTTTTTTTTTTAACTTTCATTTTGAGACAGGGTCTCATTAAATTCCCCGGGCGGGTCCTTAAACTGTGATTCTCCACCTAAACTCCCTAGTAGCTGGGATGACAAGCCTGTGTCACCAGTCCTGCTCAGGTATCACAAAGGACAATTTGGGCCTGACATCGTAGCTCAGCCGGTAGAGTGCTTGCCTAAGGCACACAGATCCCTAGGCTCTAGTCTCAGCACCTCATAAAACCAGGTGTGGTGGTACACACCGTGATCCCAATGCCCCAGGGGCAGAGGTACGGCTCACTGTCTAGCCTTGGAAATTGGAAGCTAGCTTTGGATTTGAGGATCAAGTTTCTGTGACTGGATTTCAGAGAAACCCTGTCTTGAAAAACCGAGAAAGAAAAGAGGATTTGGGGGAATCTAGAGATGGAACTGACAGCAGGTGGGAAAGGTAGGGGGACTCTGGAGGGAGGTGTCTCTTGTCCCCTCAGCCTGCTTCACGCACGGACCAGGCCTCTGAGGACGAACCTCAGACTCTATGTGTTGGGTCTGACTGGATTTTCCCCTGTGGGTGGTCAGTGGAGGAAGATGGTGGGAATCAGAGACTGGGGGTGGTGGTGGAGGTGAAGGCACACACGGGGGTGGGGGAATGGGGGGGGTGAGGGGAAGGAGGGGGGATGGGCAGTGAGACACACGGACCAGGCCCTTCCAGCCGTCTGCAGAAGCCAACTCCAGTCCTTAAACATTCCCATCAACAGACTGATGGTGTAAATTTGGCTTTGAAATAATAATAATAATAATAATGAGAAATAAAAAGAGTGAGTGGGTGCCCAGTGAGAAGGGAAGGGGTTCAGCCAGGTCCCTTCTCAGTGCACCAAGTAGGGAAGCGCAGGGGAAAATTGAAATGAGTTGTGACAGCTGAAATCCTCTACAGAGGACATTTGACAGGGTACTTAAAAAAAATAATAAGAAAAGAGAAAGTGGTTTGGGTCGCTTAGAGAAGGGGGAGGACGGGGGATTTCAAGTGACACAAGACGCATAATTCAAGCTTCTTAGATTGCAAAAGCTCTTCTTACCTAAGGGGCCTGCTGCCTTTATTTTTATCCAAATGGCTCAATTACCGCAAAGCCCCACAGAGAAAATTACGGATGTTTGCCTCTATTTTTCTTCTCTTGTCTCGACAACTGTAGATATTTTGTTTTCCTTCTTTCTCTCTCGATCTTTTTTTTTTTTTTTTTTGGATGGGGGTGGGGTGAAGAGAGAAAGGGGTGTTCAGATGGATGGAGGGACTCGAGGCCTCGGAATTCCTCCTCAAAGCTCATATCATGCAGACTCGCGTAGAGAGCACAAACACACAGAGACGCACAGTTATACTTGGACACACATATACACAAACATACACAAAACCACACAGAGACACATACAAATATACACAGACACTCACGAACACCCACAGACATGAACACTCACAGCAACACACAGACACATACAAACACATAGACATGCAGACACACATTGACCTGCATAGACATATACAAATACATAGACACAGAGATACACACAGATACAAATACATGTAAACACAAGCACACATAGGCACTTGGACACACATAGACACACACGTGCGCGCAGTCAGGCCCCCAGGCCTTGGACTATGACTGAGATTTTTGTGGGCATCTATTTTGACATTTTGTGTTTCCCTGTGGACCCCCTCCTCTCCTGAGTACCCTATTCTTGCGATAGCGGACTCCAATACTCCCTCAGGTCTCCATCTGCCCAGTGGGTACACCTCACAATGGCTCTTCCCTGAGCTCAGCTATTTCCAAACCCTGCAATAGACGCCAGGAGGCTCAGAGGTACCCATTTTCCAACCTTTTTCTCCTATCTCCGTTTGTCATTTTCGGAATTGGCGCTCCAGGGAGTCGGGGCTGACGGTGGCTGCTCTCAGCGTTTGCCCATTCTGCCAGGCATGTGGTGAGCTGTGCAGTCAGTCAGCGGCAAACTCCGCGAAAATGTGTGTTGTGTGTTGGACTCTGTGCAGTAGGCCTGTGTATCAGCATCAGCCTGGGACCCTGTTGGTGGGGCCTGTGGCAGAGGCCCTCCATTCCATCCCCACTGTGTCTGCTTCCCTCTGTCGCTCTTTCCTGGCCCCGATCTGGAGTCCATCTTTACCTTCCTCTGTCTTGGGCAATGTTCATGCCATACCGATCTCCCTGCCCTCTGGAGCCTCCACTGCCACACCACTCTCCAGAACACTTCCTACTCATTGGCCTCACCCCTTCCCCCCCCCCCCCCCAGCACTCAAGGTCCAACTTCATCCCTTCCCCAGTCTCATCATGAACTCTGGATCTCTCCCTCTGCTCCCAGCTCACTCTTGCCTTGAGCTGCCCTGGTGGTCTCCACTCCCTCTCTTGTCTCTGTCTCTACCCCTCTTCCTTCCCAGCAGCCTCACATCATGAGGCCAAGTCCTTCCCACCTGTCCCCCATCCACGGGAGTAGTTTCAAAATCCCAAGAACCCCATGGAAATGGCACAGACTTTGGCTCAGTCCAGTAAGGACCACCACATCACTGCTCATGCTTGGTGACGGGAATGGTCTCAGACACTTTGTTTCCCCCAAGACAGGATCTCTCTGTGTAGCCTCAGCTGTCCTGGAACTCCCTTTTTAGACCAGACTGGCCTCAAACTCACAGAGATCTGCCTGCCTCTGCCTCTTCCTGCTGGCATTAAAGTGTGCACCACCATCACCTGGCTCAGAAACATATTTTACCCACTATGGCTGTTCATGAGTCTATGGACCTTTGTCAGTTGTGAGACTCATGGCCTCCACTAGCTGGTAGACCCCATCTTCCTGCTGGAGTTTTAGCCCACCATAGGCAGAGGGCAATGTATATCATAGGAGACCGAGCAGAAGGCCCTTAGGACCAGCCCCTCTGAGGAGATCACCAAATTTGTGTGTGCAATGTATGTGTTCATGTTCACACACGTGTGTTCAGGTATGTTTAGAGGCCAAAGGTTGATGTCAGAGTGTCCTGACCCCGTTCTCCCATATTCCCCAGTGCAGAGGTTTCGGGTACATGCTGCCATGCCCAGCTTTTTACAGGGGTACAAGCACTTTATAGGCTGAGCTATCTCCCCAACTCCATAACTCTATAACCATTGTGCTCTCCAGTCCCCCACCATCACCATGCCTGCACCTTTGGGTACCTTTCTTCTCATATCTGTCAATTAACTCAAGTGTATCTGGCAGGGCATGTGGCATTATAGTTGGTCCCAGAGGCTTCAGAGTCAGTCAGAGGGTCTGGATGCTAGCTCAAGTCTGAGAGCTCTTTCAGTGCCTAGGTAACTAACTGGGCTTCAGTGGCCTTGTCTGTTGATGAGAGATCAAGGGAGACAGGACAGGGCCGACACATGCGAGTTGCTGACCCTTTGTGATGAGCAGATCCGGGTTTTCTGTCACCATCCAGCCTTTGCAGTCACAGGAACCCCTTCTGCCCACTGTCTACTTGGCATGCGCTTCTGTACTTCAGGGACATGCATTTGCATGTCAGCAGAAGACTCTGAGGTCACCCCATCCAACAACTGGAGAATCTGCAACTTGAAAAACTTGAGCAACATTAGTCGTTTAGTCATGGATAGATCTAGAACAAGAACATTTAGATCCCTGTTCCTGAACTTTCCACAGCATATCAGTAATGCATCTTTGGAAAGGGGTGTGTGTGTGTGTGTGTGTGTGTGTGTGTGTGTGTGTGTGTGTGTGTGTGTCGGCCAGAGGCTTTATTCTTCATCTTATTTTTTGAGGCAGGGTCTCTCATTGAACCTGGAGTTCCTTGTTTTGGTAAGGCTGGCCAGCCAGAGACCTCCCAGGATACACCTTTCCCTGTCCTCCCAGGGCTGGCCTTAGACACTCACCCACGGCATCTGGGGTTTTTGCCTGGGTTCTGGGCATCTGAATGCAAGCCCTCTTGTTTGCAGTGAAAGCAACCTACAAATGGAGCCATCTCCCCAGACTCCAGAGAGGTTTGCCTTTTCCTCATTGTCTTTTGTTTTCCAAGACGGGGTTTCTCTGCGTAGCCTTGGCTGTCCTGGACTCTCTTTGTAGACCAGGTTGGCCTTGAGCTCACAGGGTTCTCCCTGCCTCTGCCTCCTGGGTGCTGAGATTAAAGGTGTGCGCCACCACGCCCAGCTCACCTCATGTTCTTATTTCTTTGCTATTTCTCTTGAGCTCCTTCATCCTGGTTGAGTGCTTCCCTCCAGCCACGTGGAGCTGAGTGGTAGAGCTAGCAAAACAGGTGAGGGAGGGAGATAGAGGGAGGGAGGGGCCCTGGGTTCAATCTTTAGTACCATGGTGAAAAAGACTTTTTAAATAGGTATTTGAAAGGCCGGCATGGTGGTCCATGCCTGCAATCCCAGCACTCAGGGAGGCAGAAGCAGGCGGATCTCTATGAGTTCGAGGCCAGGCTGGTTTACAAAGTGAGTCCAGGACAGCCAAGGCTACACAGAGAAACCCTCTCTCGAAAAACAACAACAACAAAAAGGTGTTTGAAACGTATGGCTGGGTACTCAGGAGGCAGAGGCAGGCAGATCTCCGAGTTCAAGGCCAGCCTGGTCTACAGAGGGGGTTCTAGGACAGCCAAGGCTATACAGAGAAACCCTGTCTCTAAAAAACAAAGAAATTAAGAAAGAAAGAAAGAAAGAAAGAAAGAAAGAAAAGGAAAAGACAATAAAGAAAAAAAGTATAGATAACCTGAACAAGATTAATGACATCCCACTCTGTGCAAGAGAATATTCCAGATCAACTCCAGCACCTGTACAATTCCAGAGAGGAGGCAGATCCGGGAAGCAGGGCCGACCCTCTGGAAGGGAGCCCACTCTCTAACCAGGGCTCCCTGTGTGGCTTTTGCTCACATTCATCCAACACCAGGGTGTGAAACCTGTAGCCGCTATATTAACAGCGTCCTCCAGGGCCCATGTCGCTTGCGCTGGGGCTGCTTCTGAGGGCACCCATGGTTGCTCTGAGGGATGGAGGATAGCTTCTACTAAAGATCTCGGCATGGTGGAGCAGGTGGGGGTGGGAGAGTAGAGCAGAGAGAGGGCAAGGTCTCTGGGCATGGGGAAGAGCCGAGGTGGAGCTTCACGGCTAGTGTGCCGCAGGGGATCCTACCCTGTCACAAGCAGGAAGCAGGAGCTGTGACTGAAAAAGTCCTGGAGTCTGTCTCCGTATGCCTTCAGTTCCGGCATCCCAGCAGTGTTTAGTGCCATGGCCCGGGAAGGGGTGGGCGTGGGGGTGGGGATGGGGACGGGGTGGGCAGGACTGCTCACAGCCCAGGAACTCACCTCTAGATACTGTCCAGTGGGGCAGAGGGATGGGGTGGAGGAAAGGAGGGTCTCTGTGTGGAACCGCAGTCCTGTGGAGACCAGAGCAGCATTGTCCACCTGAGAGGCTCTCTCTCCAGACCCTCGTGGTACAGACAATTGTGAGCTGCCATGTGAGGGCTGGGAATTGAACCCTGGTCCTCTGGAGGAGCAGCCAGCGCCCTTAACCGCTGAGCCATCTCTCCAGCCCCTCCCCCCCCCCCTTTTTTAAATCTTGCAAATGAAAATAACTTAATTGCTCCCTCTGATTTTCAGAGAAACACATACTCGTTATGAAAAACACTGGGACAGAACAGAAAGTGAAAGAAGAGATGCTGATGAGCAACCTAAGCCCTGCAGAGAGCTGGGATAAAGCGTCCCCCTTTGAGAAGACTGCAGTGCTTTCCTGCTGCCAGGAAAGAAGGAGGCAGGACTGACAGTACCCCAGCCTCGGAACAGGCTGGCCAGCCCCTGCTCAGACCATCTGCCCAGCACAACCTCTTCCTTCCCTTAGAAACATCTACAGGTCAGGGCCTTCAGAGGGGCCTGTAGGACCTGTTTGTCGTCCACCCACATGGGAAATGGACACAGGAGAATTGGTAGGGTTGTGTTTTGGGGGGGTGGGTTGTTTTGTTTTTGTTTTTGTTTTTGAGACAGAGTTTCAACAGTCCTGGACTCACTTTGTAGACCAGGCTGGCCTCGAACTCACAGCGATCCACCTGCCACTGCCTCCCAAGTGCTGGGATTAAAGGCATGCGCCACCACTGCCCGGCTGAGAATCGGTAGTTTAAAGTCATCTTTGGCTACATAGTCAAGTTCAAGGCCCTTACTGGAGAAATGAGACCCTGCCTCAAAAATAAAAAGGGGGTGGGGACCAGCAGGATGCTGGGCAGATAAGAGGGCTCACTCCTAAGCCTGATGACCTGAGTTTGATCTTTAGCAGGAAAGAGAGAACTGATCTCTGCAGGTTGTCCTTTGGTCGAATGCACACCATGTCATGTCTGTGCATGCATGAGAGAGAGAGAGGGAGGGAGGGAGGGAGAGAGAGAGAGAGAGAGAGAGAAAGAGAGAGCGAGAGAGAGATTCTGCCTCCATTTCACCATGGTGGGTGGCGCTCACAACCATTTCCCCTCCCCTAAAGCATGCCTCAGGCATGAGAAGGAAGGATTTTTGTGTGAGAACCAGGGGTGGCCGCGGCGGTCATGGTAGCTTTGCTGACATCTGAAGAGGCTTTGTTCCAGCCACTCAGAGTCCTCCAGGAGCTAGAGTCCATACGGAAGAGAACAAATTGAGGTGAAGACTAGAGCCTGTCTAGGGTCACAGGCCTGGATCACTTTCAAGGTCAAAGGACCCCAGGGAGCTCCATGCAGTGTCATGCAGCAAGTCACAGGTAGAGCTGGGGCTGCGATTCAAATCTGGAGCTTAGGCCAAGAACACAGAAAGCCTGAGGCAGGACCCGCTGAACACACCGTCCTCAGAACTCAGAGCAGGGAGGCAGCAGTGAGGCTCAGCCAACGCTTTAGAAGAAGAAAGGAGCCTTGCCTCTCCTGGCTCTGGGCTTCCCCAGCCTGTCGGGGCAATTCCAGACATGCTTGCTTCAAATCCTTCCAGGTGAGACTTCAGGAACCCTGACAGAACTGGCAGCATGGGACAGCTCCCCTGTCTGCCCTCTGCTTGAGGCTGGGCTGGGGCTTTGCCCTCCATTGGGTTGCCCCTATATCTGCATGGAGACCTAAGCTCAGGTACCAGATCAGGAGGTAGAGAAGGCTTGCCATGTTGCAGCTAGCTGGCCACCCACTGCTCTGTCCTCCCTCCCAGCTGTGCCCACGTGCTCTCCTCCCACTCAGAGCAGCCTGCAGTGCCCCACCCAGGATGACTCACCGCTGGGGCCCGGCTCATAGGTTGCTTGATCCTTTCCTGGCACTTTCTGCCTCTTTGCACTGGACTAATAATGTTTGTCAGAATGAAAAGAATTATCTAGGTACGGTGGCCTACACTTACAATCCCAGCACTAGGGAGACGGAGCCATGAAGACCACTGCAAGTTTTTTTGTTTGTTTGGTTTAGTTTTGGGGTTTGTGGTTTTTGTTGTTGTTTTTTATTTTTTGTTTTTTCAAAACAGGATTTCTCTGTGTGACTTTGGCTATCCTGGACTCACTTTGTAGACCAGGCTGGCCTCAAACTCGCATCGATCCTCCTGCCTCTGCCTTTCAAGTGCTGGGATTAAAGGTGTGGACCCCCATGCCCAGCTCAACCACTGCAAGTTTGAGGCTAGCCAATGTAGTGAGTATGAGGCCAAACTGGGCTACATAGTGTATATATAAATAACTAATTAAAAACAGGGTGACTGTGCTTTAATTGTTAGCTTGTCACAACTAAAATCACCCTGGAAGAGAGTCTTGATAAGGGACTGTCAACCCTGGCTTAGCTTGGGCGTGTCTGGGGGGGCCATCTTACTAATTGACATAGGAAGACACAGCCCACCGATGGTGGCATCATTCCTTAGGCAGATGGCCCAGAACAGGATGAGAGGAGACAGCTAGCTGAGAGTAAGCAAGCAGGTGAGAGCACGTATGCTTTCATTTCTCTCTGCGCTTGACTGTGGGTGTGATATGACCTGCTTCAACTTCCTGCCTTGACCTCCCCTCAGTGATGGACTATGATCTTGAACTGTGAGCCGACTCGGTCCTTTTTTCCCTCCCATGTGTACTTGTCACAGTACCAGAAATAAAACTAGAATCCCGGGGATGTAGCTCATTGGTAGAGTAAATGCCTAGCGTGCAAGGAGCCCTGTGTTCCATCCCAGCACCAACTGGGATAAGATGACATGCCCACAATCCCAGCTCTAGGTGGAGGCAGGTGGATCATAACTTCAAGGTTATCTTTGCAAGTCTGAGCACGAGACTCTGTCTCCCACAGAAAAAGAAGTGCCAGGCTGGCGGGCAGGAGGAAAGCACTGTGGTCTTCCGATGAGGGGACGCTTTATGCCAGCTCTCTGTATGTAGGGCTTAGGTTACTCGCCTGATTTCATCTCTTCTTTCACTTTCTGTTCTGTCTCAGTGTTTTTCATAATGAGTATGTGTTTCTCTGAAAATCAGAGGGAGCAATTAAGTTATTTTCATTTGCAAGATTTAAAAAAGGGGAGGGCAGAGAGGTGCCTCAGCAGTTAAGAGCACTGGCTGCGCCTCCAGAGGACCCAGGGTTCAATTCCCAGCACCCACGGGGCTGCTCATAACTGTCTGTGACTCCAGTTGCAGGGGGTCTGACACGCTCACAAGGGCATACATGCAGGCAGAGCACCAATACACATAAAATAAAATAAAATAAAAAATCTGAAGAGCATCTGAGAGGAAGCAGGAGGTACTTACACCAGTAACCTAGGGAGTGGGTTATCTGGATGAGCAGCCCACTTGATCCTGAGCTTTCAGACTCAGGACCACAGGGAACACAGCCAGAGCAGGAGATGGAGTCATAAAATAATGCCCTTGATGCCAGGTGCTGTAGCTCCCAACACTCAGGAGGCAGAGTCAGGAAGACGGGGAGTCTAAGGTTATCCTTAGCTACACTGAGTTTGAGGCCAGTCCGGGCTACTGAGATCCTGTCTCAAAACACCAAACATGATTCCAGGACAGTGAGGACCACATAGAGAAACCCCGTCTCAAAACAAAACAAAACAAAAACAAATAACAAACAAACAAAACCAAACTCACACACTCCAAACCAAAACACAACAACCAAAACCCCAAACTTGCTTTCCAGGTGGGAGGGAGAAGCCACAGAGATGGGGAGCGAAGGGAAGGCTTGCTGAGTGCCCCCTTCGTTCTGGCGTCTTGCTGAAGCTTCACCATAGCTGCCTAGGAAGACAACATCATTATCTTCTGCATCCATGTGAGTGGGTGTGTCCATCTGTCTGTCTGTCTGTCTGTCTGTCTGTCTTTCTCTCTGAGTGTAGTGTGTGGAGGCCAGAGGCTGATGTCTGATGTCTGATGGTTTCTCTGTGTAGTTTTGGCTGTCCTGGACTTACTTTGCAGACTAGGCCTCAAACTCACATCAATCCTCCTGCCTCTGCCTCCCAAGTGCTGGGGTTAAAGGCGTGAGCCACCATGCCCAGTGTGATGTCTTTTTCAATTGTTCTCCACCCTATATGGAGGCAGGCTCTTTTGAGCTCAGAGCCCTCCAATTTGGCTACTTTAAGCTAGCCACAGCTTGCCTCTGTTTTAGTCTCCTAAGCACTGGGCTTCTGGGACAGGCTACCACAGTCTGCCGGGTGCTAACGCCTGTACACTGGGGATCCAAACTCGAGCAATCATGCTTGCTTAGGAAAGCACTTTATCCATTGAGCCATTGAGGTTTGCGACCTCGTGTCTGTTGTCTCCAAGCGAGAAGTGGCAGGGTGGGCTTCACACCTGGATAACTCCTGGACCCACACATGTCAGCATTTGACCGTGCCCTAGGCTGCCCCTGATGGAAGGGCAGCTTGTCCTCTGAGGCACTGGCTGGTGGTGCAGGGGTGAGGGCTTGCCTTCCTGAGCTCTGCCTGCCTGACAGCCGCAAGCAGCCACCAGAGCTTCTCTAATGGAGTCCTGAGACAGTACGCAGTAGTGACAGTTGAGCCTGGAGATAGCAGGGTGCGTCAGGCTCCAGTGTGACAGAAGGGACAAGCCACCAACAAACCTGTAATCCTCTGATTTCTTTGCGGCTGGAGCATTTAACTCCTTCTTCTCCAAACTCCAAGCTGAGTTGTGCCAGTGGGGTCCCTGTCCGATGAAAGGAGGGAACAGCTTCCCACTTTGAACTAAGTCTGAGAATTATCTGCTTCAAATTAAAACAACAACAACAACCTGTATGTTATTTACTTATTTATTTAGTATGCATGTAGGTGTGTGGGCATTTGCATCATGGTGCATGTGTGCAGGTCAGAGGGCAACCTACCTACACGGGTTTTTTCCTTCTACCATGTTGGTCCTGGGGCCTGAACTGAGTCGTCAGGCTTGGTGGGTGGCAAGCACCTTTGCCCACTGAATCATTTCTCTAGGCCCCTGCTTCTGCTTTTTAACACCACCGTCTTTCTCTGGAGACTGAAAGGGGTGGTTTCCACTGGTGACAATGATGACGATGATGAAGATGACGATTGACATAGGGTCCTATGTAGTCCATGCTGGCCTTAAAGTCAAGGTGACCTTTCACTCTTGAAACACTTGCTGGCACCTCCTCAAATGCTAGGATCCCAGGTATACACCACCATGTCTAGCCAGGAGGGATCTTTGGCAAAGAAATCAAGCAAGGTATCTAGTTGGCGTTAGTCTTTTTATGGCTCCCAGTTGCCCTCTGGATAAAGCCAAGGTCATGACCTCAGCCTGCAGGAGCCTTCTGACAGTGTCTTTAGCTTGTCCTTCCATTTGGTCTGTCACACTGATTTCATTTTTAAGAATTTTTAAATTTAATTTCATTAAAATTTTTTTGGCCTTTTAACCTTACCTCAGGACCCTTCATATATAGTTTTTTTGTTTGGTTGGTTGGTTTTGGTTTTTTTGAGACAGGGTTTCTCTGTGTAGCCTTGACTGTCCTGGACTTGCTTTTTAGACCAGGCTGGCCTCGAACTCATAGCGATCTACCTGCCTCTGCCTCCTGAGTGCTGGGATTAAAGGCGTGCGCCACCACCGCCCAACTTTTTATTTTGTTGGCCCTTTAACTAACCTTACCTCAAGACCCTTCATACATAGTTTTTGTTTGGTTGGTTTGGTTTTGGTCTTTCGAGACAGGGTTTCTCTGTGTAAACCTGGCTGTCCTGGAACTCACTCTGTAGACCATATGTAGTTTTTATGTATGTGGCCTCAGCTTCTGCCCATACCCTGGGCTGACCAAATTCTCATCTTTTAACTTAACCCACCCTAGTGTACAAAAACGTGTGCAAAAACGGTGTTACGACACCCTGCTTCAGGTCCAAGCAGCCTGTCATGCATGAGCTCCCCATGGCATGGGTGTGTGTGTGGGGGGGGTCAGATACCTACAGACCCCACTTTGGTCTGTAGAAGTCTCACCTCATCCTCCAGAAGATGCAGAAGCTGACCGGATTCTAGAGATGAGGAAACCAACCCCAAGGCTATGATTTTTCAAGTCCCAGGGGCAGTTTGAGGTAGAATCTAGATTTGAACCTAGTCTGTCCAAACCTCACGGGTACCAGGCAGCCTCTGGAGATGGAGGAGACCCTAGCAGCCTTATGAGGCAGAGGCGGAAACTGAGGAAACTGGGCCAGTGACTTCCTAGCATCCTGTAGGCCTGTGCTTGTCCCTGCATCCTTCTCGTGAGCAAAGGTGGTTGTCCCCATGACAGCCTGTTCATAGTGGTACAGAGGTCCAGAAGGGAGGGCGTGGCTCCGCTGGGATAGGCTCCTTCCCATGAGCTGGGCTGCAGCTAGAACAGAAGTGCCCAGGGCTCACTCAGAGGCCCCTCCCAATCCTCTCTGCGCCCCCCCCCCCAGTCCCCAAGCAGCTGTTGAGCACAATTAGCCAACAAGTGGCTGTTTTGTGGAGTTGCTGCTGATGTGTTTTGAGTGGCTCTCTGAGTGGAAAATGGGGAGAGTAGGAGAGGCCAGCAGACAAAGCACGGCCAGTGCATTAGGCTTTATCGCGCTGCGCATGGCTGACGTCACCGTTTTAAAGAAGTTCTGTTTGGCCCTGGAGGAGGATAAAGGCACAAGAGGGGCAGAGTGCAGGCTGCCAGACACGTGCTCGCCTGCTCTTGTTGGGACACACACACACACACACACACACACACACACACACACACACACACCATCCAGTCTATAGAGTGGATACCTAATGGCCAGAGACACTGGAGCAAACTGTCCGACAGATGGGTCCGGCCCTGCTTCCACAGGAGGCTCCTGCTCCAGACGAAGGTCTTCAGGTGAAACAGAACAGAGCTAGCCAACTATTGTGTGCTGAGAGGGTAATGCGTTTGACTCCTCCTAATGGCTGCCCAGGTTACCAGAGAATGAAACCCCTTTGATGGCACAGGCATCCAAGGACAAAAGTCACCCGGAAAAATGACAGAGAGGGGGCCCTCTAGCCCTGGGCGTGGACAAAGAACCCCCCCCCCCACCCTCGTCTCCTCATCCCTCCACTCTCAGGGCTCCAGCTCCGGGCCTCAGATCAGTTCAGCCTCCCTTTTCAGTCCTCCCCACACACATCCCTTTCTCCCCAGTCTTCAGCTTCTTTAAAAAGAGATTTAGTTCCAAGGTGCGGTGGCATACACCTGTGACTCTGGCACACAGGAGGCAGAGGCCGAAGGATGGCCATAAGTTTGGAGGTCAGCCTGGGCTACCTAGGGAGCACCACGCCATCCTGCCTCAAAGAAAAGTCAAGGCTAAATGTGTGGTCCACAAAGTCAGGAAACTGAGGCAGGAGGATCTCTGTGAGTTTGAGGCCAGCCTGGTCTACACAGTGAGCTCCAGGCTCATAATGAGATAGTGAAACAAATGAACAAAAAGCTCCTAAGTAAAGAAAAAGAAGAGGTCCATCAGTCCCTCTGCTCTCTGTCCATTATTAGGCCACCTATGTATTCATCCATATGCCCATACATACCCACCTATGTATCCACATAATTTTCCCCATCCATCCATCCATCCATCCATCCATCCATCCATCCATCATCTATTCCCTCATCCACCCACCTATCCACCC
Organism: Acomys russatus; assembly: GCF_903995435.1. Taxonomy (NCBI): domain Eukaryota; kingdom Metazoa; phylum Chordata; class Mammalia; order Rodentia; family Muridae; genus Acomys; species Acomys russatus. Next base: position 51,818,708 of record NC_067160.1, read on the forward strand.
ATCCTACCCACTCTTCCATTTCTTCATCTTTCCATTTCTTCACCCATCTTTTGTCCTTGGTCTGTGGTGCGTTATCTTTCTGGATGCTTCCATTTCCCATCTTTGCTGGTAGAATTTGAGTTACTTTAAAAGCCCCTCTTTTTTTTTTTTTAAAGCCCCTCTTTTTTTTTTATAATTTATTTATTTTTATTGTATGGGCATTGGTGTTTTGCCTGCATGTATGTCTGTGTGAGGGTGTCAGATCTTGGAGTTACAGACAGTTGTGAGCTGCCATGTGGGTGCTGGGAATTGAACCTGGGTCTTTTGGAAGAACAGTCAGTGCTCTTAACTGCTGAGCCATCTCTCCAGCCCCCTAAAGCCCCTCTTTTTTATGATGTATTTTTATTTTACTTTATTAAAATTTAAAAATGTTTAAAGTTTAATCTCATGTATGTGAGTGTTTTGCCTATGTGTATGTAGATGTACACTGTGCATACCTTGTGCCCCTAGAGGTCAGAAAAGGGGCATCAGAACCCTGGAACTAGAGTTATGAATGGTTGTGAGTCTCCAGTAGGTGCTGAGAGTTGAACCCCAGTCCTCTGCAAGAGCAATGAATGATCTAAACTGCTGAGCCATCTCTCTCTCTCTACTCCCTAATTCAAGTGTGTGTGTGTGTGTGTGTGTGTGTGTGTGTGTGAGAGAGAGAGAGAGAGAGAGAGAGAGAGAGAGAGAGAGAGAGAGAGAGAGAGAGAGAATATCAGGTACGTGTGTGCAGATGTAGGCCAGAAGAGGGTGTTGAACCTCCGGGAGCTGGAGTTACAGGAAGTTGTGAGCCACTAACATGGTGCAGGGAACCAAACTTGGGGTCCTCTGCAAGAGCACCAAGCTCTCCTAATCATTGAGTCATCTCTCCAACCCCCAAGCCCTTCTTGCATGCCAGCTCATGTGGCACTGCTTCAAGTTGGCTCATTCCTGGTTTTTATAGCATTCAATTTAATATGCATCTTTTTGTGTTGTTGTTTTGTTTTGTGTAGCCCTGGCTGTCCTGAACACACTTTGTAGACCAGGATGACCTCGAACTCACAGAGCTCCGCCTGCCTCTGCCTTCCAAGGGCTGGGATTAAAGGTGTGCACCAACACCGCCAGGCTTAAGACACATCTTTTGAGCACTGACTGTGAGCCAAGCGTTACCCTGGGGAATTCTGAGATGACCAGGTGGCTTACAGGCTGCTCAGAGAGCAGACAACAAACAGCAACAAAAGTCCCAGAAAGAATCATTGGGTAGCGGTGGCATGTACTCATGCAAAGCCACATAAGCCTGCCACATCCCCTGAAGGTGCAGAGGCTGTGGGGATGGGCAGAGCAACACGTCCTCATCTTCTAGTTTGACTTCTGTTGCTGTGACAAAACATCAAACAACGCAGAGTAGAAAGGGCTTGAGTTAACTTACAGCTTACAGGCAGGTCCCTTACTGTTCCACGCAGCAGTGCCTCTGACTAAGGAACTCACTTCACAAAGAAGTACAGCAGGACCCCTGGAGGATGCTGCTTGCTGACTGGCTCTCAGCCTGACTTGTACTAGCTAGCTTCCTTATACTTACTTATAGGACCATCTGCCTAGGGATGGTGCCGCCCATAGTGGACTGGGTACTCGATCTCTCTCTCTCTCTCTCTCTCTCTCTCTCTCTCTCTCTCTCTCTCTCTCTCTCTCTCTCTCCCCCAACCCCCCGCCCTTCCTTCCTTTCTTTTGGAGACAGGGTTTCTCTGTGTAGCTGTGGCTGTCCTACGAGGTTGACCTCGAACTCACAGAGATCGTCAGCCTCTGCCTCTCTGAGTGCTGGGATTAAAGGCATACGCCACTGCACCTGGCTTGGGCTGGGTCCTTCCACGGGCCAATCTGATCTAGGCAAAAGCTAAGTTGAGGCACTCCTCTCAGAGGATTCTAGGCTGTGTCAGGTTAAAAGAAGGCAGGACCACCAGGGACCTAGAGCTGTGAAAAGGGCTGAGGCTCTGCAGGGCAGAAGGTACCCCAAGGCTGAGCACAGGGAGCTCCCTATTCTCTTAAGTTGTGATCAGAAGCTCTGATGTTTGCTTTTTTTTTTTTTTTTTTTTTTAAAGATTAGGTTTCTCTGTGTAGCCTTGGCTGTCCTGGACTCGCTTTGTAGACCAGGCTGGCCTCGAACTCACAGCGATCCACCTGCCTCTGCCTCCTGAGTGCTGGGGTTAAAGGCTTGTCCCACCACTTCCCGGCTTGGAAGCCCTGAGGTAAGTATGGAAGAGATCCAGGAGAAACCTCAAGCCCCAGAGACCAGCCATGTGTGGCAGCTGGAGTGCAATGTAAGTGAGCTGGCAGGGAGAGAGTGTGTCCTCGCTTCACTCTGTCAGGAACTCTGTGGAGGAGGCGTTTGCCCTCAAGAAAAGATCTTTCTTGATTTCTCCTCAGTACAACCACAGTAGTACTTACTGTGAGAAAAAGCCCCTCCCCCATCTGAGGATGAGGAGATGTCAGGCAGTGAAGGTGACCTCAAGGAGATGAGAATGAAAACTCAGTGCATATTGACTTCCTCGGCCTGCATCAAGTCTTCTAAAAAAGGGGGCTGGAAAGATGGCTCAGCGGTTAAGAGAACTGCCATCTTCCAGAGGACCAGGGTTCAATTCCCAGCATCCACAAGATAGCTCACAGCTGTCTGTAACTCCAAATCCAGAGGATTCAACTCTCTCACAAAGGTAGGCCAAATACCAATGTACATTAAATAAAAATTACTTTAAAAGAAAAGACTTCTAAAGAGTCTGATCTCAGGCAGTTTAGTCCCAACATACTTAAGCCCAGTATAATTTGGGGGAAATTTTTTCCCCCAGTATAGTACAATCTCTACTGCCCAAGGAAACATAATTACATGGAAATGCAGCCCAGGGAACCTGCCATTTCCTCCAAGAAGATGGGCTCCAGAGGGAGGCTGCTTGTGTTATCTTAAGGGCCTAGGGGAGATTCTGGCCTGGTCTTGGTCATCCAGACAGCAGAGAGGTCATTTGGGCTATTAGCCACCTCTGGTCCTGGTTGGGAGCCTTGGAGGCCCGGCTCCCAGGATCATTTAGATTACTAGTCACATCTGGTCCTGGTTGTAGAAACTTGATATGGCCTGGTATGGCCTGGCCCAACAGATAATGAAGATTGCCAGGCTGTTTGTCACTTCCAATTCTCAGCTTTCTGGATGGAAGAACAGTCTTTCTTTCTTAGTTTCTTTCTTTCTTTCTTTCTTCCTCCTCCCTCCCTTCCTTTCTTTTTTTTTTCAAAATATTGTGTGTGTGTGTGTGTGTGTGTGTGTGTGTGTGTATGTTCTGTCTTCACACATACCAGAATAGAAAGTTACCCCATTACAGATGGTTGTGAGCCACCATGTGGTTGCTGGGAATTGAACTTATGACCTTTGGAAGAGCAGTCAGTGCTCTTAACCTCTGAGCCATCTCTCCAGCCCTATTTCTTTCTTTTTATTGTTGTTTTGCATCTTTCTCATTGGAAGGACAACCCTGTATGCTTAACACTCCTGGTTTCTCTGGAGAGCTGTGGGCACAAGGACTTTTTGTGCTGTGCTCCCAACATGAGGTCTGTGGTAGTGGTCCATAAGGTGCCTGTTACACAGACATGAGGGCCTGAGCTTGGGTCTCCAGCACCCACAGAAAAGCCAGGCAAGGTCTGTAATCCAGCACTGGAGGCAGGGGCGGGGGGGCGCCCCGGAGAGGCGGAGGGGAAGATGAAGACAGACAGACATCTTGAATTCAACTGGCCAGCTACCCTAGCTGACTTAGTGAGCTCCAGACCCAGTGAGAGAGCCTGTCTCAAACACTTAAGTGGGGAGGTACTGCGGAACTCACCTGATACCAGCGTCTAGCCTCCTCAAGCGTATACACACATGTGCATGCACACACGCAGGTGACATGCACAGAAGTCAGCTAGATCCAGGCTCACACCCATCCCCAGTGGCTCCCGTTTGGGACTCCATCTCAGACCCAGGCCTGGCCCAGGATTCCTTCTGGTCTCTAAAATCAAGATACTTGGGCTCTTCTCTGTTTGGTAGACATCCGGGTCCCATGATGACTTGCCATTACAGGCCTGATCTTCTGCCCCTCAGCCGCTGTCCGATCTGCCACGGTGTCTTTGCTGTGCAGCCTCCTTTCTCTTCCTCCCCAATCAGCATCCTGCTTCTGTGGTTTTTTTTTCTGGGGGCGGGGGGTGGTGGTGTCAAGTCAGGGTCTCTCTGTGTTAGCCTTGGCTGTCCTGGACTTGCTTTGTAGACCAGGCTGGCCTCGAACTCACATTGATCCGCCTGCCTCTGCCTCCAGAGTGCTGGGATTAAAAGCATGCGCCACCACGCCCGGCACATCCCACTTCTGAATGGCCACTATTGCCTCATCTCCCAGCTACTGCTGGCTGGAGCGCCCCAGTGGCCTCCCCCCACCAAGACTCTGAAATGATGACGTCTCTCTTCCCCATCCCCAGAGGGGCCAGTCATAGTAGCCATCTCTCTCTGCCCACTGGAATGGCTGCACATGCTCACTGGGATAACCCTACTTCGCCCTCCATGAACAGGTCCTCTCAACCGCCTTGCAGAGATAACTAGGGCTGAGCACACTAGGGTGGCTAGGAGGGCCTGGGACCCCCTGGCCACTGGCACAGTGTCAGAACACCCTGAGGCCCACAGCACCCTAACTCAGATTAAGGTCCTTTGACTGCAGCTGGAGGTGGTGGCTCACGCCTGTAATCACAGCACTCGGGAGTGGGGCATGGGGGGCTGAGGCAGGAGGATTCCAAGCTCCAGGTTAGCTTAGGCCACAAGGGGAGACTGTCCAAAAAAAAAAAAAGAAACATCCTTGGGTTTCCTGACATCACCGCTCTCTCACCCCTGCCCTCTTGGAGTCCTTACATACACATAGGCTTAAGGGCGACACAGGGATGTCACAAGGAATCTGTACCCCTTCAAGCAGTAGTTTAGCAGTTACAGCCTGCCTAACTTATCATAATTGAGCAGGGGTGGGGGTGGTGGGCCTTTTCTCCTCCAGGCCTCCATTTGTGTCAAGCCCGACACAGATGCTGAGGTCTAAGCTATTCAGTCAGGCAACACGAATTCATCCCAAACTCACGGATGGGGATTCTGAGTCTCTGGAGTATACTGAGGGAGGACCTTGCCTGAAGTTATGCTGGAAGAAATATACAGAGCTAGAAGGCGAACTGAGGTCAGAGAGGCTCAGGGCGAGGGTGGGGGGTGGGGGGTGGAGGTGGGAGTGGCGGCGGGGGGTGTACCTCAGAGTCTGGGCAGGGGAGTAGCCCTCTTCTCCTCTCACCACCCGGCAAGGGAGTTGGCATACACATCTAGTGTGTGTGGTCCTTGGGATCAAACTGAAGGCTTTGTACATGAGAGGCAAGCACTCTCCCAGCTGAGCTACATCCCCAACACCAGCTTGTTGGCATTCTGAAACAGAGCCTCACAGAGCTCACAGAGCTTGGGCTGACCTTGGAATCACCGTATAGCCACACTGGCCTCGAAATTATTATTATTTCAAAGATTTGTTTATTTGTTTGTTTGTTTATACATACGGTGCTCTGCCTTCATGTATGCGTACACACCAGAAGAGGGCATTAGATCATAGTATAGATGGTTGTGAGCCACCATGTGGTTGCTGGGAATTGAACTCAGGACCTCTGGAAAAGCAGGTAGTGCTCTTAACCTCTGAGCCATCTCTCCAGCCCTGGCCTCGAAACTCTAATCCCTTGTTTACATCCTGAGTGCTGAGTCTGATGTTAATTTTTGTCGGTCATCATCTACCCTTCCTTCCTCTGGTAATTTTCTTTTCTCTCTTCCTTTCTTCTTTGTTTATCTCTGGGTCTCTGTCTTTAGGATAAAGATTTTAAAGTAGTGAGATTAAAAAAAAAAAAAATAAAAGAACTAATGAGAGAACCTCTGCCCAGAAATCTCCTGGTTTGTCTATAGACCTCCTCAACACACACACACACACACACACACACACACACACACACACACATGCACACACATGTTCTCCCACACAAACATCCCTTCCTGTAGGAGGTTCCATGCCTTACCTCCCAGGATGCTTTTGAAGCACAGATGGTGGCCAATAGGTCTAGGGGCAAAAAGGCTCCATGTCCTGGTGACACTGTTTGTCCTCTTACTCTGTTGGGTTCCTAGGAACCATCAAGGCATGCTGTTCTTCTTGCCAGCCAGGACTGGGAGTAGGGTCACGAAAGATTTACTAAGCCAGTTTAGGAGGATGGAGAAGATGGGCAGGGCTTGGCACCCTGCATTCTGGTTAATTCCTTTCCTAAAGGTGACTGGTCCCTTTGGTGATGGAGAGGCGAGGGGGCACTGAGCTTAGGTTGCCCCTGAGCCAGGGTATTGCCAATAGGGTCTTGTTTCTAAGCAGGGTTCTTCCTCTGATGGCTCACTGTGGTCCTGCCCCAGGGATGATGCTGACGATGACAAAAATGACTCTTCAGGACTCCAATTGCACCTCAGACACGACTGTGCTCTCCAAGGCTGGTCACCTATCACCTTCCCCCTTGAACACAGATGCACAAATCAAGGAGCTCGTTGTGGGAAGAACTAGAGACCCCCTGAGCTTTCTCTGTGACCCACGTGGTCCACCAGCCTTGGTTTCCCCTTCTGACCCCCAGGCTTGTGCCTGAGATATTTCTGGCTAGCAGTGGGCTAGCCTGGGGGACATCTGAGGCCACTTGAGCATGAGGCTCCTAGCTTGTGGCTATGAGGATTTCTGGTGGGGGAGGGGTTGCCACTGCTGTCCCATCCAGGCCACATGGGGCCGTTTTTTTTTCCATGGGGCCATCGATCTAGCTAGCCCAGGAAGATGTGTTACATCTCAGGGGTCAGGGGTCCTGAATCCCAGCTGGTAAGCTGCCTGGAGGCTGTGTTTAAGAGCAGGGCCCCATGTTTTGACTCCTTGAGGCTCAGGAGAACTTGCTAAAGTTCGATATGGCTCTGGGGGCCAGTGGGAGGCAAAGGGCTCCTGCCCAGGGAGGGACAAATAGATCGCTGGGAAACTGCCATGACCTCTTGACCTTGGAGATGGCTTCAAGCCACATGGTTAACGTGGCCTAGTAAATCTGGGATGGCTCTTCCTCCTCTGGGACATTGGTGACAGTAAGGGCAGACAGGGGATGCTGGGCAAGACCGTCTCTATTCTGTCCCTTTCCTGGGGTGGGGGGGACAAGGTCAAAGGGATCCTCCCAGGACCTGGGTAGCCCCTGGGGTGTGGCACATTAACAGGTCCCAGCCCAGCCTTGCCTTTTCTTTAAGCCTTGTTTTCCCCCATGTATACCCTGACTGGCATTCCCCACCCAGCATGCACTAGACACATCTGATGGACCCCAAAGAGGAGTTAGGAGGGGGATGAATTCTGCCTTGATAAACGGACACTTTGAGTTCTTCCCCATCTCAGGGTGTTAGGGAAATGTGGGCACATGTGAGGCCTTGGCTTCCACCCCAGCCCTGAATTATTAAGAACTGACACAGTGACCCGTGCCTGCAATCGTAGCACCTGGGAGGTAGAGGCAGGAAGATCAGAAGTTCAAAGTCAGGCCCTCTCTTTTTAAAATTTTTTTCTAGGCAGGGTTTCTCTGTGTAGCCTTGGCTGTCCTGGATTTGCTCTGTAGACCAGGCTGGCCTCGAACTCACAGCGATCCATTTGCCTCTGCCTCCCGAGTGCTGGGATTAAAGGCGTGCACCACCACTGCCTGGCTAGGTCAGGCCCTCTTGCAAGAGGGCTTGGCAGGTAACCGTGTTAGTCTCACAAGCCTGAGGGCCTGAGTTTGAGCCTCAGAACCAAGGGTGAAAGAGGAAAGCCCACTCCTGAGACCTACACACACATACACCTCTATTCTCTCACACACAATAACACTGAATAAAAATGAAAATGTTAATAGTAGTTCAAGGTCATCCTAGTAATCCTAGTCAATTCTGCTGATATAAAATTTACCATCGCCGGGCATGGTGGTACACGCCTTTAATCCCAGCACTCCGGAGGCAGAAGCAGGCAGATAGCTGTGAGTTCAAGGTCAGCCTGGTCTACAAGCAAGTTCAGAACAGCCAAGGCTACACAGAGAAACCTTGTCTTGAAACCAAAAAATAAAAATAAAATAAAATTTACCATCATAACAAAAAAAAAAAAAAAAAAAAAAAAAAAAAGTTGCTGAGAAAGGGTCTTATGTATCCTAGGCTGTCCTGAACTTGATGTATAGTTGAGGCTGACTTTGAACTCCCGATCCTCCTGCTGCGTCCTCCCAAGTACTGGGACTACATTTTAAAATAATTTTGTTTTGTGCGTATGGGTGTTTTGCCTCCATGCATGTCTGTGCACCATATGCAGAGATCAGAAAAGGGCATCAGATCCTCCCAGGGACTGAAGTTACAGGCGGTTATGAGTGACCACATGAGTGCCTGGTCTCTCCAGTTCCAGGTAGCTACAGATGTATACTCCCAGGTCTGACTCCCCTGGGAGCCCTCTACCATCTGGATGGAGGAACAGATGTGGGGCTCTGAACACACAGCTTCCGGTATGTTTAGTAGACCCAGTGACCCAGAAGGTCCACAGTTTTAAGACCTGGCCTTGGCAATCGGGCATCCTGGGCTGAGTCCTGGTTTAGCCTCCCTGTGCCTCTGTGACTGTATCTGTGCAAGAGACCAAAACTCTCTACCCTGGGGCTGGAGAGATGGTTCAATGGTTAAAAGGACTGTCTGCTCTTCCAGAGGTCCTGAGTTCAATTCCCAGCAGCCACATAGTGGCTCACAACCATCTATCATGAGATCTGGTGCCCTCTTCTGGTGTATAGGCATAGAACATTGTATAGATAATAAATAAATAAATATTTTTAAAAAAATACTCTTTACCCCAGTCGATCCACAGGGACTTCAGATAATCCAACCACTGTGGTGGCATTGTCCACATTAATGGGGTTGAGCAGGGTGCCCTGGAGACCCAACTTCCCACGACCCCAGAAAGATACAGCTATAGTGTCATGAACCTTTGGGACATTTCTTCTTGCTTTTCTTTCTCTCTGCTTTCCTTAGAGCACCTCTTTCATTGGCAAGGCGAGCCCTCCTCCACAGTCTCCCCTCCTGATGCTTCCCAGGACAGAGACAGAAAGTAGCTCAGGAGATCCCGTTACAGGGAATCCCAGTTTACCTGCCTGCTGCTCCCACGGGACAGACGCTGCACAAAGGAGCATGTCACTGACCATTGGGATCGAGTGACCTGATTGTGGGGCTGGGGCTGCAGGGCACCTGTGTGCTTTCTCTTCCTCCGCAGGGGGCTCGGATTGCGGCGCCCCCCTCCCCCAGCCCCCTCCCCCAACCTCCTCCCCCAGCCCCCCTCCCCCAGAGTACAGCTTTGTCTCAGCTTTTCTCTGTCTGCTGCCCCAGAAGTCAGGGCCTTGCCTGCTGCTAGCCCTGTGGGCCAGCCCCAGCCACTGGCTTCCCAGCGATCTGACCTGAGACACACATAAAGCCTCTTTTCAGAGTCCTGTGTAGGCTGCCCCAGGGGAGGGGGTGCTGAGGAGAGGCACCAGGGGTCCTCAGAAGTGCCAGACAAAGCAGCCTTGTTGAGAGGGGCTGGAGAAGCCGGGGACCCCACTCTGTGAGAGACCTTTCCCCTTAGGGGCTCACCAGGGTGCATAGGCCAGCTGCTTCAGGGGCAAGGCCATTAGCCTCACGGAGCCCTGAGCCCTGGGCACACGAGGGCAGAAGGAGTGGTGTTCAGGGTCCTGGGACTCCTAGGCTCCTGAGGGGGTGTTTGGGGATGGCGTTCTCAGTCACCAGAGGCATCCCTGGCTTCTTTCTCTTTGGAGTAAGTCTTGCTGTCCAGGTCTCTCTCCTAAATCACTGTTCAGTTTCCATGCCCACAGTTTCCAGCCTTTGAACATGCAGATTACCTCCCCCACTCGCTTTCAGACAGGACCTCACTATGTAGCCCTGGCTAGCCTGGAACCACACAGCCAGTGACCGGAACAGCTGACCCTGGGCCCTCAGGAGCTATAGTCCGGAGCGTCCCAGAGCTCAGGATTTCTTGTCCACGGCTATAGCGTGCCACCTTCGCGGGGGGGGCGGGGTGGGCACTTCCATACAGTTAACGGGGACCTCCATGCCCCAACCCTGGTCTCTTCCCATGTCACACTCTCAGATGGGGTTATCTGTCTTAAGGAGTAGGGTCTGGCAGGATGACAGGGTGCAGAGGGACAAAAGTGAAAATAAACAGAATGTGAGTGGGACTGTCAAGCGGTGCCAAGGACAGAAACAATTTCACCAGGGAAGGACTAACGGCTGTTCCCCCACTCCCCCGCGCCCCAACTTCTTCAGCTCAGGCAAGGGTGGGGCTAGCAGCCAGTGGCAAAGGCCTCATGTTCACAGTGTTCTTATTTCCTTAACCAAGTGGCCTCTGGGTTCCTGTGAGCCCTCGTGTGGGAGGGGAGGGACATTAGTGTCACAATTAGTCACAGTTTGTGCTCGATCTTTTCCCAGGATCTGGGTGCAAGGGAGAAGGCGTGTGTATGTATGTGTGTGTGTGTGTGTGTGTGTGTTGCTGGCTGAGAGATACAGCACAACAGTGAGTCAGTCGTTCTCAGGTTTACAGATTTACCCCACTTTAACCCTTTTGTGTGCACTTTCCAGCCTAGGCAAGCCCATAGAATCAGCACCATATTGAGCCCACTTTACAGATGGGAAAAGTGAGCTTGGCCAGTAAGCATTCAGTTGCTCCAATTCTGCCTGGGTCCTAACCAAGGACTCATCACTGGTGGTTCCACACCTGTCTGTGGCTCCTCAGAGGCCTGAGAGACTCTGATCCTGGGAGACTGGTGAACACAGGCTTATAGGCTGGGGTGGGATTTGGGCAGAGGTGGGGGTGTGGGCAGGGTGGGGGGTATGGGGAGGAGTGGGGCTGTGGCCTGGGCGGGGGTGTGGGCAGGGCTGGGGTGTGGGCAGAATGGTGAAGCGTCCTGCCTGGGGTCATACAGTAAGCCTGTGGCAGCTCAGTTTGACGGCTTCCCTCTGACACCAAGCTGCAGGAACGAGAGTCTGGGAGTTCACAGCCAAAGGCTGAGGTCCTCCAAGCTCTGAGGAGAAGCCATGTCAGGCAGTCAGGGTTGCTGTCCCAGCCTCAGGGCCAGCTGCTCAGTTTGCATTCATGCGGTGGAGTTTCCATAGCAAGAAAAAAAGAGCTTGAGGCCACTGGGCATGAGGAGGATGGTCCAGCCTCCCCACAACCCACTGTTCCACAGAGAAGGAGGGTGCAGTCTTCACCACGTGGGGAGATGAGTGAGATTGGAAGTGGTTAAGGATGGCACTGGGGAATGTGGAGAGCACATCTCTCTCTCTCTCTCTCTCTCTCTCTCTCTCTCTCTCTCTCTCTCTCTCTCTGTTTCTGTCTCTCTCTCAGACAGCGTCTCTATATAGCCCCTAGCTGTCCTGTGCCTCTCTATGTAGACCAGGCTAGATTTGAACTCACAAAGCTCCACCTGCCTCTGCCTCCCCAGTGCTGGGATTAAAAATGCGGGCTTTTTGATCCTGCTGAGTGCCGGCCTCTGGGGAAAAGCTAGCCTCAGTTTCCCTGACTGAGCCTGGAAGGGTGAGTCAGAATCATCTCCTCTGAGGCTTTGTTCTTGGAGAGCCTGCGTGGATGCCAGCATGTAGAGAGGCCACTGTGGCTTTAAAAGTGCCAGGACCACCCCAGTGAGAACCGGTGAGGCACTGAGCGGTGAGGCCACCTGCGGAGCCGTCCACAGCCTGGGAAGATTAGTCTCTTCCACTAGACAACACCCATTACCCTGTTCCAATAGCCATCACTTCCGCTAGGAGAGCTGCAGATGAGATATCGATTGCACTGACCCCAGGCAAGCCCTTTCCCCAGCCTGGGAGGCCTGCAGATCAGCTCTGTCCCCAGCTGCTCCAGCATCAAGGCCCTGGGGCCTGCTGCCCAGAGCTGGGAGGAGCTCTGGGCCCTGGGGTAGAGCTGGCAGGCTGTGCAGGTGGACTGGCCTGGGCTGGGCTGGCTCTGTGCTTCTCTCTCTCTCTCTCTCTCTCTCTCTCCTCTTTCATTTCTCCTTCCTATCCTCTCTCCTTTCTTCCTTCTGTTCAATCATTTCCTCCCTGTCTCTCGCCTTCTGTCCTTTCTCTCTTTCCCTCCTTCTTTCTACCATTTCTTCTTGCTCCCACCCTCCCTCATTTCTCTCCTTCCTTCCTTCTTTCCTTCCTTCCTACCCTCTGTTCTTCCTTCCCCCACCTCCTTTCCATCTCTCCTCCCTCCCATCCTTCTCAGTTTCAGCCTGGCTTCAAACTTACTGTGCAGCCTTGATCCCCGCCTCCACCTCCCCAGTGCTGGAGTCAGAGATGTTCCACTGGCACACCTGCTTATGCAGGGGGAGGCACGGGGAAGTGGCAGGGGTGGGGAGGTGGGGGAGCCTGGAACTTAGAACGTGTTAGAATGCACTAGAACATGCTAGGCAATGCTGTAGGAAGAGCCAGAGCTGCGCCTTCCATGTGCATCCTCATTGCAGGATGTAGGAGGCCATGGCCAGTACAGAGGGAGGACAGGAGGGAGGGTGCCATTACTTGGGTGGTGGGGGTGGGGTGGAACCTTGTCTTTTAGAGAATCACGTTCACCCCCACCTCAGGACTGCCCAGGGCTGGTGGCTCCCGGTTTAACTATGTGGCTTCCATTCAGAATCCTGGCACTGACCCTGAGGACAGGATGCTCTGGAGCATGTCCTGGGAGCCAGCAGGCCCTTGAGGACAGGGCTGTCTGCCTCTGCACAAGGCTGGACATGTGGTCCATGTGTGAGTCCGCACCCAGATTCATTTTTTAGTACAACTGAGAAGGTTGGAGGTGGGCATAGTCTCCTCCCTCCCTCCCTGCCCCCCTCCCTCCTTCCTTTTCTTCCTTCACTGAGCCCAGTGCCTGCATCTGATAAGCAAAAGCCCCTGCCACGGGGATGCTGGGCTCTGCCCATTGTGCTCCCTGCCCTGCCCCGCGTGCTCCTCCGCATTTCTGAACGGAAGGAAGTATTTTTCTTTTATTCTCTCTCTCTCTTTTTTTTTTTTTTAATTTTTTTTATTCTCTTTCTTTAATCAGTTTCAAAAATAGTCCACGGCACCAGGGAGCCCACGGGGACACTGGAGAAGTCCTGGGTGCAGATCCACCAGCTGTCCCAAGTCCTGTGCCTGCTGCTGAATGCCTGCATGTGTGTATATGTGTGTACAGTATGCATGTGCAGGTGTGTATGTGTTTGTGTGTTATGCATGTGAAAGTGTGTGCTTGTGTACACGTTTTCACGTGTTAAGTACATACAGGTAAGGTGAGTGTATGCTAGACCTGAATAAAAATTTGTGCTGTTTTCTGGTCGACATAGGGATGTTTGGTGATCACACACACACACACACACACACACACACACACACACACACACACACACACCACACATACACACATACCACACATACACATAATTGAAAATAAGAAGGGAAATCCTTAAAAATAAAATGAAATTAGAGGTAACAAATTTAACAGAAGAGTTGTATGTGAGACTTGCCCTCTGAAAATTTTGAAGTATTAAAGAGAGTTTAAAGAAAACAATAAATGCCAGGCATGGCGGTGCACGCCTTTAATCCCAGCACTCGGGAGGCAGAGGCAGGCAGAGGCAGGCAGAGGACCACTGTAAGTTTGAGGCCAGCCTGGTCTACAAAGCGAATCCAGGACAACCAAGGTTACACAGAGAAACTCTGTCTGGAAAAAGAAAAAAAGAAAAGAAAAGAAAACAATAAATGGGGGCTGGAGAGGTGGCTCAGAGGTTAAAAATCACTGACTGCTCTTCCAGAGGTCCTGAGTTCAATTCCCAGCACCACATGGTGGGTCACAACTATCTATAGTGAGATCTGGGGCCCTCTTCTGGCCGGCAGGCAGAGTGCTGTATATATAATTAAAAAAAAAAAAAAAAAGATGAAGTATACCATTCATGGATTGGGAAACGTACAAAAACTGTCCTCAGATGACCCATTGTTTGAATGCAATGCCAACCAAAATCCTATGACAGCTTTTGAAGAAATTGGCAGTGTATTCTTAACATTTATATAGAAAGGCTAAGAAACTGGAATAATAAAAAAAATATCTTGACAAATAATACGGTTAGACCTGCAAGCTTCTTAACTTCAGTGTTCACCATCAAACTGCAGGAGCCAGTCAGAAACAGTGTACATCAATGAAGAAAAACAGCAAATCCAAACATGGACCCATGGCCAGGATACTGATTAACTTTTTGTTTTGTTTTTTGAGACAGGCCTTTGCTGGTTGTCCTTGAACTCAATCTGTAGACTAGGCTGGCCTTGAACTCAGCCTCTGCCTGCCTCTGCCTCAGAGTGCTGGGATTATAACTGTTTGCTGCACCTGGCTGGCTGCTGATTGATTTTTCACAAAGATACAAAGGTGGTTTGATAGTTTTCTCTGTGATGCAGGTTGGCCTTGAACTATAAAGTAGTCTAGGCTGGTCTTGAATTTAAGATTGCACAAGTCTGTCTTCCAAGTGCTATGATTACAGATTCCTGCCACCATGTCTAGTTTGGAAAAGACAGATTTCTTTTTTCTTTTTGTTTTTGAAGACAGGGTTTCTCTCTGTAGCCTTGGTTGTCCTGGACTCACTCTGTAGACCAGGCTGGCCTTGAACTTACAGAGGTTTGCCTGCCTCTGCCTCCCAAGTGCTGGGAGGCATGCATCATCACACCTGGTGGACAGATTTCATTTTTAATTAATTTTTTTTGTTTTTATGTATGTTGTGTACCTGTTTGTCTGTTAATGTACTCTGTGTTGTGTGTGTGTATGTCTGTGTGTGTTAATGGGTGGGGCTAGGTATGTAGCTCAGCGGTAGAGTTTAGTCTGAATTCAATACCCAGCAACCCTAGAAATGTATTTATTTTTTTATATAAAAGTAGAACAAGGCAGGCGTGGTGGTGCATGCCTTTAATCCCAGCACTTGGGGAGGCAGAGGCAGGTGGATCACTGTGAGTTCAAGGCCAGCCTGGTCTACAAAGCAAGTCCAGGATAGCCAAGCCTACACAGAGAAATCCTGTCTTGAAAATACGCAGGGGGGGGGGGGGAGAGAAGAAAAAGCAGGGGCTGGAGAGATGGCACTGGCTGCTCCTCCAGAGGTTCTGAGTTCAATTCCCAGTAACCACATGGTGGCTCACAGCCATCTATAATGAGATCGGATGCCCTCCTCTGGCCTGCAGGTGCACATGCAGGCAGAGCACTGTATACCTAATAAATAAATAAATCTAAAAAAAAAAAAAAAAAAAAAAAAAGAACAAATGTGAATAAAAAAGGAACAGGGGACATGTAAGTAGTCTTTGTGATAGTCTAAGCATACAAGAGGTAGGGGTGAGCTGAGCTCTGGTCCTTGGCTGAGTACACTCTGGCAAGTCATTCTCTCTGCCTTGTAGTTGCAAGAAAGAGACGAGAATATCTAGCTCATGATGCCAGGTGACAATGCGGTGAGATGAAGTTGAGTGACCTGTCTGCACCTGGATTGCAGCACGCACCACCACACCCAGCCAGGGTTTGCCAAAGGGATGCATTGTGGTGATGGGACCACTCATTGTTGATGGGGGCATTTGCAGTCAAGGAAGTTTGAAAGGAACCCTAGTGGGCAAGGGCAGCAGTGTGGAGGTTCCCAAGAACTAGGCTGGCCTCAGAGCAGCTGGTATTTGAGTCTTCTGAGTGAAGATGCTTTGGGGGCTGACGAGATGGCTCAGTGGGTAAAGGCACTTGCTGCCAAGCCTGACGCCTGTAAACTGTCTTCCGACCTCCACATGCACAATGTAATATGAGAGCATCGCATCCCCTCAGAATAAATGCAACTTATTTGGGGGGGCGTTTCAAGACAGTGTTTCTCTGTGTAGCCTTGGCTATCCTAGAATCGCTTTGTAGACCAGGCTGGTCTTGAACTCACAGCGATCCGCCTGCCTCTGCCTCCCCGAGAGCTGGGGTTAAATGTGTGTGCCACTACGCCCCGGCAATGTAAACCTTTAAAATGATGTTTTGGGTAGAAATAAGCATAAACTCCCTACCCAAGATGAGGAGACACCAGGGTGACTAATAATCTGGGGTGGGGCATTCCTCCAGCTTACTTACAGCAAGCCCCGTGGATCCTCCTGTCTCTGCCTCCTGGGTGCTGGGATGGCAGGCAGGCTGCTGGGCTTTTTACCTGGGCTCTGGGGATATGAGCTCAGAGCCCCCACTTACAGGACAAGCACTTCGTGCACAGGATCATCTCCCCGGGTGTAGTCGCCATATATGGGAGTCTCCGATGAAAAGGTTGGGGTGGGGATAACATGTTTGCAAATATTACCAACCAAAGTAGAGGGGACAGAGCCTCAGGGGGCTTGGGTGATAATGTCCGCCACCGGAGGCTATTCCTAGGTTCCTGTTTTTTTGCTGGAGGAGAAAGGGGATCCACTCCCACCCCCCCAACAGATAAGCAGGTGAACTGCCACCACACTTAGAAAATACAAAAGCTGGAGCTGGGCATGGTGGCGCACGTCTATAATCCCAGCACTCGGGAGGCAGAGGCGGGCAGATCGCTGTGAGTTCGAGGCCAGCCTGGTCTACAAAAACGAGTCTAGGACAGCCAGAGAAACCCCATCTGAGGAAAAAAACAAAAACAAACAAACAAACAACAACAACAACAACAAAAAGAAAATACAAAAGTTGGGGGCACATGGAGAGATTGCTCGGCGGTAAGAGCTTAAGAATGTTTGCAACTTTTGCAAAAGACTGAGCTTTGTTCTAGCACCCATGTCTGATGGCTCACACTGGCCTGTAACTCAAACACCAGGAGACCCAAAGCTTCAGGGTCCTGTGGGCACCTGCAATCATGCGCACCCCTCCGTATAATATATACATATACATTATATCACATATATGATATAAGACACTGTTTAAAGAAAGGCACAAAGGTAGGGCCCGACATGAGCACTCGGGTACAGACAAACAAAAGACAAATAAAAGACTAAAGTAACTTCTTTTAATTGTCATTTTATGCTCTCTGCAGCTGCCTGCCACCCTCCCCTTCCCTTCGATGACCACTTTTGTAGGCTATAGGGGACCAGAGAACAAAGCCTGGGGGGGGGCGGGGAGAGGGGGGTGGGGGCAGCACACAGCAGCCCCAGTCAGGTGGTGGGAGAACAAGCCACAATTACAAATTTATCACAACAATTAATGCTGAAGCCTGGGAGAGCTGCAGAGTGGGGAGGCCCGCTCCTCTTTGTCAGGGTCTATTTGGCGGTGACCTTGCTCTGAAGACGATGGTATTCCTTCAGCCTGTAAACCGGATGGAAAACAAAGAAAAATGTAATTTCACAATAACAACATGCGCTCTGTTCAATTAATTCCAGCAGCATGGGGAGCGGTGGGGGCAGCTGCTGGTTAAGGTGTGTGTGTGGAGTTGTCTTTTCTTCAGTCCCCTCTCCTGCCTTAGCCTCCCCTGGCTCCTCCAATCAGGATAATGTAATTAATTTATCAGAGGGGAAAACATTGTGTCATTGTTGAAGATAAAGCATTTAACAGGCAATAGGAGAAATGAAGAGGCCATTATGTTCCGGGGCCATTTCAAAAGGTTTGTGGGGTTCTAAGGCACAGAAAAGCGGGAGGCAGTGGGTGGAGGGGCCGGGGAGGTCTGGCCACGGAGAGGTCTCTCTGCAGACCTGGGCTGGCTCTAGGGAGCCCACGGCACATTGCCAGAGCCAGGAGAGGCCATCTCCGGCCTCCCGTGTGGCTCCAGGAAAGTCTCTTAACTATTCCGGGTACCACGACTCCTCTCTGTGTGGCTCCAGGAAAGTCTCTTAACTATTCCCGGCCTGTGCCTGGGGAAATTTCAAATCTCTGTAAGAATTAAGGTGACCTAGGGGCTGGCAAGATGGCTCGGTGGGTAAAGGTGCTTGCTACCAAGCATGAAGGACCTAGTTCGATTCTCGGGGCTGACACGGTGGAAGGTAAGAACTGACCTTCAAAAGTGTCCTCTGACTCTCAGATACAAAAGCATATGTTAAAACATAAATGTAGCTACCAAGAAGAGACTTGATTCCCTAGGAGCATATACAGGGGGAGGAGGTCCCCCTCAGTCACAGTCATAGGGGAGGAAAGTAAGGGTAAAATGGGAGGGAGGGAGGAATGGGAGGATACAAGGGATGGGATAACAATTGAGATGTAATATGAATAAATTAATAAAATATATTTTAAAAAACAAATGTAATAATTTTTTGTTTGTTTTTTGAGGCAGGGTTTCTCTGTGTAGTCTTGGCTGATCTAGACTCACTTTGTAGACCAGGCTGGCCTCGAACTCACAGCGGTCCGCCAGCCTCTGCCTCCCAAGTGCTAGGATTAAAGGCGTGCGCCACCATATCTGGCAATAATGTTTTTTTAAAAAAGAATTAAGCTAGAAAAGACTCTGGGAGCAGCTAAGCCATGGAGGCTGCTGTAACCAATGACCTTGCTTGTGTCTTTGAGCATACGTCTTTGGGCACCTTCAGCTGTGAGCTCGATTCTCACGCTTATTTCACACCCTCCCTTGAACCTCCTGGAACTTGGGAAGGGGTCTGAGTCCTCCAGGTCCAAGCAACTTCAGATATTGCATACGACCCCCAGGCCTCAAAGACTTGCCTGTCCCCACCTTCCTCCAGCTCTGGAACAGTGGCATAAAGATTCTATTACTCCTCAAGCCATTTCTTAACCTGGTCTTTCCAGCCAAGGAGCCCAGTGTCCTCGTGACTGGAGGCATTACAGCAATTGTTAGAGCCTAAGGCAGGATTCAGGCAGGAGGGTGGGGGGTGGGGGCGTGGTCAAATGTCCAGGCCCCTCAGATTTTGTTGGCTCTCAGGCCCTGCTGAGAGCAGAAGTCAGTTGGGTGCTGAGGAACTACAGGCAAATAGACAGGAACATGGTGTGTAAGGGGCAGCTTCACATCAGAGCCTGCTTCCCAGAGCTGGAGGCCTCTGGCAATTGGTATGACCCAGAGTCTCTCACCTGAGCGAGTTAATATTGATGAAGCCAGTAGCATCAATGGGCTCGTAATCTCCCTGCACGTTCATGCTGCAGGGAAAAAGCACAGTGTTTAGCAATACCGGGCCATGCCCTCTTTCCACGCATAAGCCTAGGCAGCTGTCCCCACCCACCCCCACCAAGCCTCTACCCTGAGTGCAAGTCTCAGGAGGCACATAGGGGCTCTAGGCTGGGTCCCAGCTTGGCTAAGCCTGGCTCTGTGAATTCTTCCCGCCATTCGTAAAGGGAGATCCTCCACAGAGCCAGGGCCTGAAACGGCCCATGACATTCAATATTTACATCTGGAGCAGCTGCCAGCTGCTGGGCTCCCTGGAGTGGAGGGAAACTGGGAGGTATTTACAGCATGGAGTCCCACAGTCACCTTCACCCTGGTTTGTCGCAGGCACTCTGGTTTGTCTGACAGTTACCAGTCACCTGCTGCTGGACTCAGTATAGGTGTCCACCCCAGCAGCCATCCTCCTCAGCAGCCAACCGGCTCTGGTGACTGTGTCTGCCATCTCAGAGAGCCTAGGGATGCGTGCATGTTCCTGGGACTGAACACGGGCCTAGGGAGTTTAAACAGCAGTGGCTCTCACCATTGTCAAGGGTATGACTGTCACAGAGCTAGAACGTGGCAAGCACTTTGTGACTGACATCCCACTGCCATTCATTCATTCCTTCATTTGGGCATTCATTATGGACTCTTGGGACAGCTGGGCCAGGGCAGAGAAAGCAAACATATGACAAGTACAGCGCAGGCGCAAACAGCACTGTCACTCACCCAGCACTTCAGTATGTTTGGCATTTGGGGCCCTGCGGTCTCAGCACTTCCATTTCGCTCTTAACCAACAACCCCTCGTCTTTAACCTGGCACAGTGGCAACCTCACCACAAAGCAGTTGCAAAGTTCTCGGGGACAAGGGGGTAGCCTGTCCCCTCAGGAGCCCTCTCCAAAGAGGTAAGACCGAAAAGCAGGCAAGAAGGACCTGCCATCATGTGACCATGCCTCTGGTTCTTGGAGAACCCCTACCCACACTTTTTTGGTGACCCTGGGGAATGAACCCAGGGCTTTGCTCATTTGAGGCAAGTCTTTTACCACTGAGCCACACCTCCAGCTCAAATGTGGACCTTTTCCTAGAACAAATGGGAACCAGGAATTCACAGAAAGACCCTAGCCCCAGGGTTGAGAGGGGGAAAGCTAGCCTAGGCTGCAGAGTGAAGCTCTGTCTCTCCACTCTCAGTGCCCTACATGTCCCACGGGGGCCTTGAGTTTTGACCTAGATGATTTTTCAGGTCCTGAAGTCACTCCATGCTATGCCTTCCATGACCTCTCTCCTGTTTTTTGTTTTTTGTTTTTTCACTTCTCCAGAGTTCCCTTTGGGGTTTGGGTCCTGACGACACCAGGAGCTGACCAGTGGTCAGCATGCTCCTGGGGAAAAGATGCCAGGTTTGCACCGGGCTCCCCTCTGTGTGCCTATGTAGTTAGGAAAGGCTGGTCTAGGCTAGGGTACCAACTTGTACAGCCATTTTCAACAAGCCTTGCTTGCTTGGGTGCATTTGTGGGTCCTAGGAACACACAAGGCTCAATGTCACTTGCTCCCTACCTCCTGTCAAGCAGGCTCTGGAAACCCAGCCTCACCTCTGTCCTCAGCCCCCCTCGCCTTTAGAGGCATCCCTGTGCTCAGTCTTGACAGCTGGCTGGTGGTCAAGCCTTTCACTCACTGAGCCTTCCCTCACCTCCTTTCCTTCCACCTCCACGTCTCCCCAAGTCAAAACAGACTGCACTAATAATTCTAGCACTTTTGGAGGTAGGCTGAAGTACAGGAGTTCAAGGTCATCCTCATATTGCACCCGAGGAGAGCCTGGGCTACGAGAGACCTAGTCTCAAAAACAAACAAACAAAATAGCAACACCCTCCCCCATCACCATTTCCCACACAAGCTGGACAGACAGTTCCAGGAGTCCTTCAGAGGGCCCCATCAAGGACAGACCTGCCCTATGAGGCTGCCCAGAGTCCCAAGAGGATCTTGTTTGGGAACAGAAAAACCTCTGTTTCAAACAGTGCTTGGGGGGGGGGGGGGGGGGACATTTATGTAGAAACAGAGTTTACAATGATTTTTTTTTTTTTTTTTTTTTTTTTTTTACCTCCTCTGACGGTCTACAGAAAAACCTCTGTGCTTTTATTTTTGCTCATTCGAGTGGCTCTGACCTGCTCTATAATTACATTACTTTCTACCTACTGCGCCCGGCATTTCCAGCTCTGCTACCTCTCGCAGCTTCCTCGCTGGTCCCTGTGACGCTGTCACTCAAGGGCTTTCAAGTCAGCGATGTAGAAATCAAAAAGAAAAGGGAAATGGTCGGAGACACAGTGAGAATAAGTGCCTCTGCTTTTTTCTCCTTTTTCCCCCCCTTTCTCTTTTTACTTTATTCATTTAATCTCCCCGAGTGAGACTGTAAGGTTTAATGAAGGGTTGGGCAGATTATTAGAGGCTGTTCATTTGGAGGGGGAGGGGAGAAAGAGCCAGAGAGAGAAAGAGAGAAGATAATTTGACATTTACCCCGACTGATCTAAACTGATTCGGTTATATTTATGGCTTATAAAGTGTTTAGAAAGATTGAAGTGGGGGGAAGAAACTCAACATGGCAGAGAGAATGGAAGGAGAAAAAATAATATTGAATGCCAAACAAAACTCGTGCTTTAATTCCAACTGGCCCCCGGGGAGGGCAGGGCAGGCCTCAGCCTGAGCCAGCTGGGGCTAGGGTCCTCTTCAGGTAGTTCTGCCTATCCCTGTGGGTTTGTCCCCACCCATAGCCTGGCCAAGTGACGCCCACAGGAGACAGCTGGTCTTCTCAGGGCAGGCTGTCCTCAGTCATAAGTAAACCCCGTGTCTCCTGTATCTCCCAAGTCAAAACAAATTCAGGGCATGGATGGAGGACGGTTTGGGTGGCTCCAGCTTAGCCAGCTTCCTGCCTGTCATGTCTGTCACCCTCTGCTCGGTCTTCCCAGAAGGAAGCTCCTGGAGGCTCCATCTGGGTTTCTCTGCTTATCTCCCTCTGCCTTAGATGGCCTCTTCTGTCCACGACCTCAGAGAACAGACTTGAGACCCTCCAATGTCACCCTCATCTGCACTCACTCATCATCCAAAAGTAGACAAAATGGTTCTGGGCTGTGCCAGAGATACTTACACTAGCCCCCGATTCAATTGGCACTGTTGAGGGAAAACATGGCCGCCTCTCTGCTCATGTCCCCTCACCCCCAGGCTGTTCCTACACTCTGACATCCCCCTCCACATTCAGTGCAAGTCCTAAAGATGGGTCGACTCAGTCTGCTTCTCTGAAATCACCAATCCAGTCCAGCTTGCCAGCATTGCTCACGGTCACCCTTGTGACCACCCCTGCCAGTGCCCACCCTCACCAGTGTGCACTCCATGAAAGCCATCCTTCAGAGCAGCCAGCCACAAGGACCTGAAGATGTGATCCTCCCCTACTTACAATCTGGCTCGGTCTCCCCCTCCCGGTGTCATTGTATGCCTGGATTCTTCCAAACCTTCCCAGGGCTCAGAACTAGAGGCATTGCCCCTAAAAATCCATCAAACTCTCGAGGTGACTCCAGTCAATAAAGCTATCCCACAGCCAATCTTTTATACCCAGCCAGACTATCTTCCTCCTCCTTTTCCAATTCTCTTAAGTCTTCCTTATTCTGTATTTCAGCTTGCCTGCTTCTTTCCTTCCTCCCCCCAACCCCCTTGGTTTTTTAAATTTTTGTAGAAAAAGATTTATTTATTATGTATACAGTATGATCAGATCACATTATAGATGGTTGTGAGCTACCATGTGGTTCCTGGGAATTGAACTCAGGACCTCTGGAAGAACAGTAAGTGCTCTTAACCACTGAGCCATCTCTCCATCCCCCCCCCCCCTTTTTTGGAGACAGTCTCTTTGTGACCCAAGATAGTGTCACTAAAGCATCAGAAAATGACATTGAACTTCTGATTCTCCTGCTTCTACCCCTTGCGTGCTACAATGATGTGTATTACCACACCTGGCTTATGCAGCGTTGGGGCTGGAACCCGGGACTTCATGTACACTAGGTGGGCACTTTTATTAACTGAGCCACATCCACAGCTCACAGTTATTATTTCACTAGTCTATAGGTTCCACGACATTACAGCTATATGCCCATCATAATCATCTCTCTGGTCCCCCATGAGTCCAGCAAAGATGTGCCCCGGAAAGCTGCCCAGACAAGAACAGACAGGTGGAGGCGCTGGGAACCTACCTCACCAGCTCTTCGTTGTACAGTGAAAGCGGAGACTCCCGGCCGAGGATGTACACCTGGCCCTTGAAGACAGACACCTGCACCTTTCCTTCCACTCGCTCCTGGGACTTGTCGATGCAGTGGCGGACAAATTCACACTCGGGGCTGTGCCAGAAACCTGAGGAAAAAATGGAGAAGTCATGGTATAGCTCTTGCTGGACTTCAGGCCAGGGCCCTGGATGGGAACCCTAGGCCATACCTTGTGATAGGCTGGGGTACCCTGTGATAGGCTGGGGTTAATGAGTTGAAGAACCCACTCTTGTGTCCCAATCTCATAATCTCGCAAGAGATATGTGGGTCAAGAAGTGACCTCCTTGTCCCCCAAAGGCATAAAGGTCAGAAGGAGGTGATGTGCCCCTGCCTCAGGCACAAGAGAAAGACCCTGGCCCTGACCCATGAGGGCTCCATTTGGCTGAAGAAGATAGGAGACCTCGGATAGCACTTAGAGACACATGCCATGGGGCTGAGAAATGGAGGGTACCGAGGCAGGCCAGCCTGGTGTGTGGTCAGACAGGCCACGGGGCTCTGTGGGCTTCCGTGTCTCCCTTCCCACAAAGTGGCAATAACACAGAGGCACTGAGAAGAGCCCTGGGTCTGTGAGGATGCTTTGAATGGCATCCCGGCAGGCCCAACTGATCTCTCTGCACTGTGACCCATGGAGGGGGAAGAGCCAGGGTCACTGTCTTCTGTGATGACAGGTACCTTCCTCTCTATGACCAGAGCATCCTCTATTTGTACATGGTGCCTAGGAAGCACATTTGAGCCCCCTTGGACAGCCATTTCTTTAGGAGAGAGCAGAGCCGTCCCCACTGCTCCCTCCCACCAAAAGGATAGCAGGTGGCCATAGCTTGGGTTGGGGGAGGGGCGGGCCAAGCACAGGGTTTTTTGAAAGAGCCAGGAAGGTGAGCCCACCTGGGCAGCTGTGGGGCCAGATGGCCTGTGATCTCCTGCTCTGATAAGGTGTCAGCGGGGCCAGCTACTGTTAGAGGCCTGGAGGGGGCACCACAGGGAAGAGGTAGGCTCAATCTGCTGCATGCATGTGCGTGCGTGTGTGTGTGTGTGTGTGTGTGTGTGTGTGTGTGTGTGTGTAGTGCTCTGGCTTGCAGAAGTTGGGGAGAGATAAAGTGTTAGATCTTCCCCCCCCCCTGTTTTTTTCAAGACAGGGTCTCTCTGTGTTAGCTTTGGCTGTCCTGGACTCTCTTTGTAGACCAGGCTGGCCTCGAACTCACAGCGATCCGCCTGCCTCTGCCTCCCGAGTGCTGGGATTAAAGCCGTGCGCCACCACGCCCGGCTAAGGTGCTGGATCTTCAGCCTCCACTGTCCAGCCATGTTAGTTTACACTCCACTTCTACCCTGACTCAGGACACACCTCGTGGGGATTCCCAGTTTCCCCAGATGTACAGTAAGATATGATTGCTTAACTGCTCTGTAGAGATTTGTGACTTTGGTGGGCACTTAGCTCTGTTGTTCACATACTGACCTCTGACAGCCCCTTACTGTATACAGGGAGACCAGCCCAGAGAAGGAAAAAAAACCTGTCCCAAGTCACACAGCAGGACCACGACAGAATTCAGGTCTGAACCAGGGACCTTTAAGACCCGCCATCGGGTTCTTTGGGAGGTGGACATCAATTACCCTTTCCCCCACCTCTGTGTCCTGCCTGGCCCTCTGCTTTTCTCAGCTGGGATAATTAGGCCATTGTGCTCCGGGGCTGGAAGGCAGGTGGAGATGGAGCTGGAGATAGAAAGGGCAGAGATCAGCCAGGAGCCAAGGGCCCCGGCTTTATCTTGGGATCTGTGTCTCTAGCCCACAGGGGTCTTTTGCTCAAGTTTCTTTTCCCAGTGGATCCTACCTGAAATGGGCCTGTGAGCCTGGTCCTATGGCTCATGGGAGACCCTGAATGTCCAGGCCTGTGGTGCACAGTGGGTGGGGCTTGGGGCTGAGCTGCAGAGGGCTCCGCTTTCCAGGCCCAACTTAGGTCCCATTTTCAAGCTGAAGACAGGCACTCACCATGCGGGGACGGGGTGTTTCCTAGGTGAGCTACAGCCACCAAATAAAATGCTCCATCAGGCCCCTTCAGGGTCCTGAAGCTGGAGTCTTGGCAGGCTGACCCGGAAGAAGAGAGTCAGGCTGACCCAGAAAGAGAGTCTCTCTGAACCCCATGCAGCCAGTAGGGAAATCTGGATATGGGGAGAGTAGAGGAAGATAGATGGCCAGGCAGACCGGGGAGAAGGGGGGGGGGGCGGGAGCGAGATCTCAGTATGCCTTAGGCATGGCACCTTTGGAATTTACAGGAGGGGAAACTGAGGCCAACCAGAGGCAAAGCCTTCCAGCCCCCACATTAGTTAGCACTTGCTGGCACTGCTCCAGATGCATGGCGCGTCCATGCCCCCCATGCGGCCTTCAGGACTGGCCATTCTTACACTTTAGAGGAGACAGCTGAGGAGCAGGCAGGGTGAGCGACAGCATCCGGTTAAGCCAGGCCTATGGTAGGGCTCCTTTCTGTTAAGGGACCAATTAAGCAGCACTCTGGACTGCCAGAGGGTTGGCTTTGACCTTTGTGGACTCCTGGATATCTCAGGACTCAGGCAGAGTTAATATTAGCAGTAACGACCTGCTCTAAACCTTGCTCCCTGCCTTGCTCCTCTCTTCACTTCAAGGTTTTGTTTCCTTTGAAAGCTCCTAATCGCTCGGCCTCATTTTGGGATTTACAGGGCTCAAAGCTGGCTGACAGAGCAGGGACTAAGCCCAGGCACTGTGCCTATAGCCAGGGCTTCCTGTGCCTGTCATAGCACCCCCGAATTATTCCTTGCTAGCAGCTTCCCAGGTCCGGCGGGAGTGACTTTTGAAGCCAGCCTGTCTGAGGTCCAACCATCCGTCATTTGTCAGCCATAAAACCAAGTATCTTCATCTGCCTGAGCCTCAGTTTCCCTGCCTCTGTGCAGCGAAGGTTAGCTAATACCCATCAGGTGCCTAGTCCAGTGCCAGTGAGACAGCAGGACAGCGGGAGATGGTGACATTGTAGAACCCCCCCAGAAGGCCTATCTGTCCTCTGCCTGGCCCAGCCCTCAGTGATGCCTCCTGGGCACTCGGGCCAGGTGCTCTCTGCTCCTGTACCCCACACCCTGCCGCCACGTCTTAATGTCAATTCCACCTTGTAACCAGAATCCACCTTTTAGCACTGAAGTCCCACCGAGCCAGTAGGGAGCAATGATATTTAAACACCTGTCTGTACCTGGAGAGGGGGAGATTGAGCTTCAGAGCTGCAAACAATGGCAGCCAGGAGCCATGCCAGCCAACCCTGGCATGAAGTCCAGCAGGCCTGGGAGGAGGCTGGGGGGTGGGGACAGGCGTGGCCAGAGCGCCTGGCCAGGTGATACCCAGACTTCCGGCCCTCAGAGCTGCCAAGGTTGGCTGTAGGCAGCGGTGTGTTTTCCAAGAGGCTGCCAGATAGAATCCTACAAACTAGGGAGGTGTGGATGTTATAGACAAGATCAGAAAATGTCTCCTAAAACCGAGTGTGAGCAAGTGCATGCATGCGCGCGTGTGTGTGTTTTATGGGTGTACAATAGAATAATCAGCCCTGTTTTGGTCTTTTAAAGACAGGGTCTCATTGTGTAGTCCAGGCTTGCCTCGAAGAGTGCTGGGATCAGCAGGCATGTGTCACCATGCCTGTACCAATGTCACTGTTTAGGTGTGCCTTCTGGTCTCTAATGAATGGACTCAGGCCTGCCACTGCAGCTCAAATAGCGGTTACACACCACAGGGACATGAAGGTTGTGTCTCTTAGAACTATTAATTTCCATGTTATAGAAGTTTTTTTTTTTCCTTTCCAACCATTTAAAATTAAAAAAAAAAAAAAAAAAAAAAAAAAAAAGCTTAAAATGCTTCTTAGTTCACAAGTTGCAGAAAACTAGACATCAGGCTGGGTCTGACCAGCAACCTCGGCGCAGGGCCCTTGGTTGTCACTATGAAGACTATACATGGAGTCAGTAGGTCTGGGTCCCTCAGCAGGCACTGCTTGTCTGGAAGATGTGACGTGACTGCCCATGCTGGGCGGACCCTCTCTGCTTGCCTCACATTATTGGAGGTTAGTACAGATTGCCTGGTATGGACGGACTAATGGGGTCCAATCCGGCAAGGCCCTCACCCACCCCACACACCCCCCCCCCCGCCTCCCTGCCACCTCCCAGCCTGTTTCCTCATCTGTGACATGAGCTGTAGGCCACCTGGGAGATTTGTGAGAACCATACAGGTTGTCCGGAGCCCTGTATCTTGCAGAATACCTGCTGGATTCAGGCTGGCCAACCCTGGGAATGATGCACAGTCCCTCTTTGACACTGTAACGGACACATCTGGACACCTCCGGAGGGTGGCCCACTCTCCCTCACCCCTGCTCCAACCTCGACCCCCTTCCACCTGAAGCTCTGGGTTCTGCGGAAGCTGACAGTGGGCGGAGCTAGATAGTAGGACCTTCTGAGACCTAGGGGTGGGTGGGGCACCAGGGACAGTTGTGACTTGTACGTACCCGTGTATACAAGCTCTGCGAATTTGAGGCCCAGGCCCTGCTTGATTTTGCGTACTTCCCGATCCATGGTGAAGGCCTCTATGTCTAAATGAGCGTGGTAAAGGATGGTCCCTGCTGGGGTCTCGTAGATACCTAGCCATTTTTCCAGGCAGGGGGAAAAAGCGAAAAAAAAGAGAGAGAGAAACACATGAAACCCAAACTGTCAGCAAATGACAAAAAAAAAAAAAAAAAAAAAAAAAAAAAGAAAGAAAGAAAGAAAGAGAAAAATAATAATGACTCGTCTGACAGGAGACAAGCCGGTCGGACCCATTCACTCCCAGCTTGTTGCAAAATGCGTCTGTCATTATGTTCATGCTGGGGCCACGACAGTCCACTCTGCAGCTTGTGGAGAAAATGTCTAGATGCCCCCTTTGAAGAGGCCCTCAGCCTCGGGAAAATGACAGGGTTTCTGAGCAGCGTACCCCCTCCCCAACGCATGCCCACCGGCCTGCAGTTGAAAACCTGTAATTAAACCAACTACGGTGGAGCCCAGGGCCCCAAATATCCCTTCCTCCCTTCTACCAGGGAGTCGGGGGTGGGGTGGGGTGGGGGGAGGGATGGCTGTGCGTGAAAACACACACACACACACACAAAGTACACACATGCTATGGGCAGTGCTATCTCTCTAGAGATGGCTGGGGTTGCTTAGGACTTGAGCCCTGGCTCCACTGTACAGATGGGGAAACTGAGGCCCTGAAAAAAGGAAGGAATGGAATCCAGATCCCTGGATCCCTGACGGGCACCGCCTGCTGTCTTGTGGGCCAGCTGGCCACAGAGGACAAAGCCCAGGCCAGGGGAGAGAGGAGCTTGCTCAAATTCCCTCCTGTCATTTCACCTAGTTGACCTGTTTGCAGTATAACCTGCTAAGGCCAGAAGGTGTCCAAAGTGACAGGGTGGCCCTAGCTGAGCTGTGAACCAGAGGAAGATCCCCTCGGCGGCAGTGGTGGCAGGCTGTATCTGGGGCACAGAGGTAGCAGGAGGGAGTACTGAGCCTATTCTGGTGCCAGGCCCTGCTCTGGTACGGAGGATGGACCGGGGCAGTGCCGTGCCCATGAATTTGATCCAAAAGCTCCTGTCCTTCCCTCCACAATGATGCCAAAGAGACAGCTTCTCAGTTGTCCTGGCAACTCCCCACCACCCTTCCACACTAACACGTAAAAAACTCAGAGACAGCCAGGGATGACGGTACATACTTTTAATCCCAGCGCTCAGGAGGCAGAGGGAGGTGGATCTCTGTGAGCTTGAGGCCAGCCTGGTCTACAGAGTGAGCTCCAGGACAGCCAAGGCTACACAGAGAAACACACAAACCTCAGAAGACTGCTCATGTGTACACTGTGTACACCGGCACTGTTCACAAACGCCCAAAGCTGAAGCGACACAGGCCGTCTCCTGATTCTTTCCTTCTACCCTCAGTTCCTGGCACTTGAACTTAGGTTGTCGGGCTAAAAAAGGCGTGTGCTTATATGGATTGAGCCACCTAGCTGGCTGGGTTTTGATCTTTAAGGTCTGGGAAACTCAGAAGGGAAAGTCCCTTTAGGACCAATTCTATCTGTATTCTCCTAGGTGTGGCCGACCTAACACTCAATGTATGTGGATAGAAACTGCAGCTGGAGTCCTGCTGGAGGTGGCAGGAAGGTCTCTTTGCCAACCCTTGGCATAATTCAGGAGGCCTTAGGACTTTGAACTGGGCCAACAGCCAACTTTACAGACAGGAAGTAGTGACTTGTCCAAGGCTACGATGCCTCAAAGGGAAATAGGATCAGTATTAGGGTCCCCAGTCTTGGCTCCAGGTTGCCTCTCAGGGCCTATCTCCAGTGAGTGAGCATTCACCAGAACATAAGAAAGCACCCAGGCACAGGGCCTCAGGCAACATATGCCATGTAAAAGTGATCCCAGGGCTGGGAGGTAAAGTGCGTTGCCAGGCAAGCACGGAGATCTGAGTTCAGATCCCCAGCTCCCATAGAAAAATTGGCTCTTGTAACTCTAGCCCAAGTGCTGGATGGGCAGAGACAGGAGGATCCCTGGAGTTCACCTGCTAGCCTGTCTAGCCAAACCAGCAAGCTAATTCCAAGTTCAATACCAGATTCTTTTTTTTTTAAGATTTATTATTTATATGTGTGCCTGCCTGCCAGAAGAGGGCACCAGATCTCATTATAGATGGTTGTGAGCCACCATGTGGTTGCTGGGAACTGAACTCAGGACCTTCGGAAGAACAGACAGTGCTCTTAACCTCTGAGCCATCTCTCCAGCCCCTCAATACCAGATTCTTACACACCCACACACTACACATATGTTATAATAATAGATTATATATCATGTATGATATTACATATCACACACATATATTACAATAATATAATATATCATAATGATATAATAATATATATGGGGGAGAAAGGCTGGAGAAAGACACCTGATATTGACCTCTGGCCTCTATACATGCGTATGTATGGAGTGCACCTGAAAACATATATGCACCCCCAAAACACATATGAACACATCCGTAGAAGTAACACACACACACACACACACACACACACACACGCGCGCGCACGTGCGCACCCCTACCCCATTTGCCTTGTGACACTGCCATTCTAGGCAATCTCGCCCACCTTCCAGAATCTTTCTGCAACCCCGATCCCCACCACACACACCCCTTGATGTCCTTAAGTTTGTGCACAAGACCCACAGGCCCATCATCCGCATAGCAAAGCCCAGAGAGGCTGCGTGTGGAGGCAGTGACAGGCAGGGTGACCAGGGAGAGCCACTGCTGATAGCCCCACAGCAGGAACCCAAGACCTCCATGACCCATAACAACAGGGGGAAGCAATGACGAAGCTGCATAGCACACACCCCGAGTTCAATTCTGGGTACTGCGTCACACTCTCCAACAATCCTATAATGTTTTGAGCTGGATGTGTGGTTCCACACCTGTAATCCCAGCTCATAGGTGGCTTGGAGGTAGAGGCTGGGGGTGGGGGGTGGGTGGTAGGAGGGGGGTCTGGAGTTCAAGGCCAGCCTGCGTTAGCTGAGATTCTGTCTCACAAAACCCAACTTAAAACAAATGTAAAAGCCAACAATGACACCCTCCTCGGCAGAGGTTGACGCCACTCCCTGGGGCAGGGTGGGTCCTTCAAAATAGCAATGATAAAGGCTCAAGGTGGGTTCTCAGTCACCCTGGGAACACCAACAGCATGACAGATTTCCATGGCCTGCTGGCCACCTCTGGACACAGCCCAGGCACTCACACTGACAGTGCAGTTCTTGTGACGATCCATGTCTACACAGCTTGGAGAAGCCTGTCCTTACAAAGGCTGTAGATAGTGGCGGTGGCTGTATCCCACTTTTCAACTCCTAGGGACCCAGGTTCAAACCCTCTCTGTATTTCTCGCCTTCCCAAGCCAGCTGGGAACACATCTAGGTTGTCTGTGCAGAGCTGGAATTGGAACCAGAAATCGTAACCACCTGCCGTTGTATCTGGCTTGGCTGTGTGGCCTTGGTCTCTCTCAGCATCCCCTCTGAGCCTGACAGGGGAAAACAGGAAGTCGCTAAGTAACTGCGGATCTTATACGGGTCCCGAGAGCAAGCATCTATAGTCACACCCTGTCCTGGCACCCTGAGAGCAACACTGAGGTGTCTGCAGCATCACCCCTAGCAGTCCAGAGAGAGGGGAACACAAGTGGCATCTAGAGTTCTAGAAAGATCCTCTAGTTGCCCAAGGCCTGCCAGCTGTTGCCCATTGCAGATATCCCCTGGGAAAACGAGGCCAGTGGCACCAGCCGCAAAGAGTGGGTAGAGAAGGGAGGGCAGAGACCACCTCTTCTAGAGCTCTCAGCACCAGCCTCATGGTTGTCAGGGGCTACCAGGAAGTCACAGACTTACAGCGAAGCCCCAGCCAAGAGACATCAGCACAATTAATAAATATTCCTCATCCCATCTCAGGTGGTGGGAAAGTTAATTGTGACTGATCAAAAGAATAGCTCTCTTTTGCGCGTTTGCGCGTGCGTGTTTTAAAGCTCTCCCCTCTCTTGGCAGGAGTAGGGGTACAGATGATTTCTGTGTAGTTCTTCTGGCGAAAAAAAAAATTCAGTGACAGAAACCTGATTCTAAAAGACTATGGGTTTGGGGCTTTTGACAGTCGGCATACAAACCGCCGCGCAAAGAGGGGGAGATGACAGCTGAGCCGGTGCCGCTGTGGAATAGACAACAGACATCTTCAGAGTGACACGCACCGCGGCTCCAAGTGTCTATTTTCATCTCCCCGTGTTTACGGGAAAGACAGAGGTGTCAGCAGCCCTGTGTGGAGCAGCTTCAATCACACCCTAATTACCACTGGGAAGGAGGGGGTGGCGGTGGCTGGGGAGGCCAAGGAGCTAGGGTGGTGGGAGGGGGGAGGAGAGTGGACCGAGAGAAAAAGGTGGGGACTACACAGCTGCAGCAGCTCAAACCCTTCTCACCGGTTGCTAAGACTGCCGCTTGGCTTGGCCTGAGAAATTTGGTAGAGCTGAACAGACTCTAGCAAATCTGTGAGAGTCAGGCTAGGGGCTGGGGTACTTGGACCCAAGGCTCTGTATTTGGGGGGGGGGGGGGGGAAGGGGTTTGGAGAGATGGATGAGGATAGACAGATTGACTGGAGCCCCGGGGCTCCTTTCTTAGGTACCAGGGCCAAGGCTGGAGGTGGTTGCTATGGTGATGAGAGGCAAGTCAGGGTGGGAGTCTAAGCTATTCTCTAGGCTCCTATGCCCAGGTGGCCCATCCTGTGGATCAGGTTGGGTCTCTGAGACAAGCCACCCCTGACCGGCCACCACCATCTTCTGCTTTCCCCCTTGCTGTCCATTTGTAATGTTCCATGCCAGCGCAGCTTCCGGGAGGGTTGGCTAGGCGAGCGGGGAGGCTAGATAATGAAGGGCAAGCTTGCGGCACTACAGTCTTGAAAGTGAAGTTCAGGGGAAGAGGATGGAAAGATGAAAGAAAGAAGGAAGCTTAGAAAGGGAGGAGAGCTGACCAGGGCCGGTGTCGGGGAGAGGAGTGTGGCTGGGCAGCCATGAAGAAGGCCAGAGAAGAGTGAGGTGAGGTAAAGGACACACACAGGCAGGCAGGAAGCCCCTTCCCGCCAGCCTCCTGCCTTCTCCTCCCCACTGATTTCATTTACTTCACTTTAATTAGCCCCCCTCCGGAGTTAAAAAGATAATGGGCTACCGAGGATGTGAACAGCCACAATACAGCCAAGGCACTCCATCTGATGCTCCCGAGCCTCAGTCCCTGACCCCGAGGCTCCCCACGAGGGCCTGCCAGCCAGGCCACCCAGACCCAGGGTGTGGATGCTCCTCGTGCTCTTGCCCCCCTCCCTGGTCCCCCCCCCCCCCGCCGCCCCAAGGAAAAAAACGCGGGCTCTTAATGAATGTCAATTACCAGCTTTGTAAAATCAATACAAATGACATTTCCCCCACATACACCAAGATCTGGAAAACCCCAGCTCTGCCCTCAACATAATCGACGATTAACAGCGCCCCTGTCACTGTACACCTAATAAACTCTTCAAGGGGAGTCCACAGTGCCCTCATTAATTGTCTGCTTTTGCTTTTTCACAGGAAATGTTTGGAGTGCAGAAATAAAAACAGGACACCCCAAAATTACCAAGCGTGAAAACTCCTGGAGAGACTTCCTGGGTTGGCCCTTCCCTTTTAAGATTGGTGTTTCAGCCAGCGGTGGTGGCGCACGCCTTTAATCCCAGCCCTCAGGAGGCAGAGGCAGGTGAATCCCTGTGAGTTTGAGGCCGGCCTGGTCTACAATGAGAGTCTAGGACAGCCAAGACTACACAGAGAAACCCTGTCTCGAAAAACAAAACAAACAAACAAACAAAACCCCAAGATTGGTGTTTCTGCCGGGTGCAGTGGTGCACGCCTTTAATTCCAGCACTCAGGGAAGCAGAGGCAGGTGGATCTCTGTGAGTTCGAAGTCAACCTGGTCTAAAAAGTGAGTCCAGGACAGCCAGGGCTGTTACACAGAGAAACGCTGTCTTGAACACCGCACCCCCCCCCAATCAGGTCTTCAGCAGAGACCCACCACCATGCCAGCTGGGCACCCCTGGCCCTCTCTTCTCTCTCTTTGCATCACACAGTCAGCCATCTGGGAGCTAGTCACTGTCACCTTCTCCAGGCTGTCTTTGCTGATGACTGCAGTCTAGGCCCATATCATCACCTCTCACCTCCTCCCACGCATTTTTGCTCCTCCACCCAGGAGGATGACATTTCCCAGTCGGGTCTGGGCAGCCCTTCTCTTCCCAGTAAAGGTGGTAACTCTCCTGTCAGACTGACAGTATCTACCAGCAGCTCTGAGTCTGGAGTCAACAGGACAGTGCCGGGAACCAATCAGTGATACCCACCACGGTTGGTATAGGAAGGATATTGGTATCGGACATGCCTCAGTCTCACTGGGTCCCAGATGGCCTAAGGCCACCTTTGTGCTTACCCAGAACTCCCCTGGGGACCAGAAGCCATTGCTGGAATGCCCCCACAGAACCTGCTTATACTATCTCGCTTGGGTAAGAACCAAGCTGTCTGCCTCCACAGTCTGGCTCTTCGGCCTTCTCCCCGTGCCTCCCTGGGCGGTCCTGTAGTGAGCCCTTGCCCCTTCAGGGCCTTCTTGGTTTCCCCATCTGTAAAAGTGGGTGCTAGTTTCTCCCAAGGCCCCTTGAGCTGCCTAGGAGGCATTCCTTTGTGCGACTCCCAAGGGCAGGTGGAGACAAAGGGGCATTTAATCACATGTTAAATAGGTAAGAGACAAAGGTAGAGCGGGAATGAAAGGAGACACTCATTAGCGTATTGTTCTTCATAAGGCCTTCTCAAGAGGGCTGCAGTTGTGAGGATTCTCACGGGTGATCAGCGTGGGGGGAGGCAACCCTGGGAATAGGCAGCTCTGCACACACACACCCCAACAACCAGAGGCAGGCCCAGGATACCACAGGGGAAACTGAGGCCCAGAGATCGCCAGCTCAAGCTCACCAGGCCAGGTTCTGGGATCTGCATCTTTTCTAACTTCTGCCCATCTGCTCTACTAGGACTTGGCATCTCAATTTAAAAAATGCCCCCAAGGACCAAGATGGGGTGTGTGTGTGCTGAACCCTGATATTTAAACATTCAGGGGCCCTAACTGCCAAAATTATGAGAGCCCCCTAAAAACACTGCAGCATTGATCTCACATGTGCTCGCGCACATACACACACAGATAGACACATCTACACTCACACACTCAGACACATACATACACATATACATACAGACACACACGGACAGACAGACACACTCAGACACATACATACATTCACACACAGATAGACACACACAAGTACATACACACCACATACATATGTACATACACACATACATACAGACACACACACACGTACTTACACAGAGAGATACACAGACACATACATACAGATACACACATGTGCACATACACAGGCAGACACCACACACACAGACACTGACACAGCCACAGCCACACACACACACACACACACACACACACACACACACACACACACACACACACACACACACTCTCTCTCTCTCTCTCTCAGGACCGGCAGGGACCTGGGATAGAGATGCTCGCTGGATAAGGAAGCTGAGGAAGAAAAGGGTGTGGCTAGCAAACGGTACATGACTGACAGGGAGTCATGTCATGAAAAAAACAGAGGCACCTGCCCGAGGACCAACTCCGCACAACCCTGGGACCAACTCTCCATCCCATTGCCAAGAAGAGGATCTGATAGTCCTATGGTCCCTTGGTGGCAGCCTCGACCAGCCCAAGTGGCAGGCATGCCACAGAAAAGTGGGGCCTATCTGTCCTTAGCAAAAGGCTTTGGAGATAGGCCTGAATTGGCCTGGCCTGTTCAGGGTTGCTGTGTACAGCTCACAGCGCCCTCCCTGGCAGGAGCCCCGCCCTGCTGCCTGCCTGCTGCTGCTGCTAGAAACGTGCTTTAATGACCACGAAATTGGCCCTGCATGGTCCGCCTCTTAACCTGCCTGGCCCGCCTGTGACACAAGACTGCCTGACCTTCAGGTCGACCTCTCTCCCAGACCCCCTCCCAACTCTAGAAGCAGGTCCTCTCACAGCACCCTTGGAAGTCAGTCAGGGGCAAAGGCCAAAGTCCCCCTTCATCGCAGTCCTCACTTCATGGGGAATGAGAGAAAGAGAAGGGGAAGCTGTGATGGTGTGGGGTGAAAGGCGATACCCAGACTCTACAGATGTCTCTCTGGAGGTGCCGAACGCACTTTACCTCGGGACTTCATTCCAATGAAGCGGTTCTCCACAATGTCGATGCGACCCACGCCGTGTTTGCCCCTGGAAAGGAACGAACAGGTCACTTGGACTCAGGTGCTGCCTCAAGGCTTGGCTGAAGAGCTACCTATGGGCATACTGGCTCTGTCTCGGGCTCCAAGACTGAGCCAGGAAAACAGGCCCAAGCGGATAGGTGGGTAAACTAAGGTCCTGAAAGAAAAGGGAGTGTCTGGGTCACTCGGGGTGCCACCTGCTTCAACTGCTACCTCTGTACCGGGAATTGCTGGGTCCCAGCCCTCACTAAGGACTTATCTTTCTTTGTCCTGATGCCTGGCTCAGCCCAAGGCCTGCAGTCACCGCTGGATCAACCATAGGAGGTGGTGGTAGCTTTGGGGATTTTGGTTTCATGGGCTGTAGCTTTAAAGAGACTACCAGAATCCTCCTGCCGAACCAACTCCCTTGCTCTGTGGGGACTCTATGTCCACAGGGCCAAAGCAGCCCAGGTTATGAACCTCAGCTGTGACCATTAGCCACACAGATCCAGGCCCGTGCTTGCCCAAGGTGACAGTCCTGGGGCGGGACCAGGCAGACTGCGGACACTCACGCAACTTCGTTCAGGTACATGAAGAGCTCCAAGGATGTACGGTAGGTAGTGCCATCTTTGGTGTTGGTCACCTTCACAGGGACCCCTGGGGCAGAAAGAGAGGACAGTGAGCCTCCAGGCTGGGACTCAGCAGAGCGGCCTGTACCCACCACCCCACCCTCTCCCCTCCACCCACATCGCCTAAAATGGATGTGACAGATATGGAGTCCGAATGACTCCTTCAAAGCCCTGTGCTGGGGGGAGAGAAGGGGCGAGAGAGCCCCCCAGAATGAAAGGGAAAAATGCAATAAAAACGCTCGCCCCTTCCCTCCCATTCTCTCTGCCCCTTTAGCATTTAGGGGCTGTGAAATTGGAACCAGGCCCTGAACTAATTGAATTTCACGCTTCGGCATTGTCTTACCAGTAAGCACCTTCTGTCCCCACCAGCTACCCAGGGGCCGCCTGGCTGAGGTGCAGCCAAACCCTGTGAGTACGCACAGGCGTGTGTGTGCACGAGAGAGAGCACGCGCGCGCGTATACACACACACACACACACACACACACACACACAAGCGCGCGTGCACACGCGCATCTAAGCAGCTCTATTCTGCTTGCCGAGTAGATCTGGGCCTCTCAGCCCCACCCTTGTACCCAACCCAGGCCCTCAGAAAACCACCTGATGGATGAGCTGGGGTGATGCCCACTCCAGCAGACACCCTTGAGTTCTGGGATGTGTTGTCTGGGGTGGCAGGAGGGAGACGGCCAAGGCTCAGGCAGGGAAGGGCCGTGTGTGGAGGGGGGCGGTGAGGAGGGGGCAGTGGGTGGGTTTGGGGTTGACTCTGAATAGCAAGGAGCACTTTCTCGAGCGGTGTGAAATGGGCAATAAATGTATTAGGGGGCTAACAAGAGAGCCGTAACAGTGACAAAGAAAAGCTGTTCAAAGTTGGCGGCTAATCCCCCACCCATCTGCCTGGCTCATTACCATGTAGCGAGCCATCGGGTGCCAATCAGGGCTCAATAGCGGCTTTGGAATCTTTATTAGCCAGGCGCCATTTGGAGGGGGGCTCGGCTCAGGGCGCTGACAGGCTCGCCATTCTTAACCCCCATTTCCAGGGGTTTTATAACTTGGTTGTAAATTGCTATTAAATGTAAGTCGGCCCAATAATGAACCTTAAGCCCCCCTTGCCACCCCCTACCCCTCGCCTCTCTCTTTCTCTCCTCCCCTGGCTCTATTATCATCCAACGCTGGGGCCTTGGATGGGGCCTGCCTGGGAGGAGAGGTGGACATTGTTGGGGCTGCCGCCGGAGAAAGCCTCTTAGCTTTTAAAATAGTTAATAATTAGATTAAAACTTCAAATAAATTAACTAGAGAGTGAATGAGGACTATGCGAGGGGAAGGGCGCCTCCCTCCCTCTTCTCCTTTTTTTTTTTTTTCAGATTCCCCTTCTCCTTTTTTTTTTTTTTTTCAGATAGGCCGGCTCTTCTTCAACTCTGCCTGGGGCTACCCTGCTCTTCCAGGATGGGCTGCTGGAGGCTTGTGCCTGCGACCCTCTGCCACCTCCTCCTTACCTCCCACTCTCTGCTCTCTCCCAGCTCCCAGGGGTTGGAGGGCCCTCTGAGAGAAGCCTGCTCTGTGGCATGGCTCATCCTACCATCTGCTCAGAGTAAAGCCCCAAGGAGGAGGCCCGTTGCTCCCAACAGAGAGAGGCCTTGAGAGAGGGGACCAAGGCTTCCACTGTGTCTGGGGTCTCAAGCATGGTCTTCTTGGTCCCTGAGTGGTGTGATATGTAAGGCGCTACAGTTAAAGAGGCACAAAGAAGGCACTGGCAGGTCAGACAGCCCTTTGGGAGAGGCTGGAGGTACAAGACCCATAACAGTACCAAACCCTCACTCTAGGCACACGTTAAAATAGGTACCTGCAAACGGCCTTTTCATGGCCTTTACAGGCATGTACACCTCAGCCCCCCAAAAGGTGAAGTTCTGTGAGGTCACTGCAGCCAGCGGATGCCTGGGGTTGATCTCCAGCCTTGTCGTCCCCCCCCCCCCCCCCCCCCCCCCGCCGCTTCCCATCACCCTGTCCTCCAATTTGGAGAGAGTCTGAACATCAGAGTCCCTCTTGTTTGTGCTGGGACCTGGCGGCCGCTCAGTGGATCCCGGACCTGGTGGCCACTCAGTGGCTGGCTGGCTTCCCTGCCTGGGTTTGTGCGGCCTCATGGGACCTCTAGCTTCTAGTAGGTATCATCTCCTGCAGGAAGCCTTCCTGGAAGAGTCTGCCCCTCGTATCCCCATCCCCTCCCTCAGTGAAGTTCTGCTCCAATCAGCAGGCATGACTAAGGCCCATTTCTTCGTCCAGGACAAGGGAG
Organism: Acomys russatus; assembly: GCF_903995435.1. NCBI lineage: Eukaryota > Metazoa > Chordata > Mammalia > Rodentia > Muridae > Acomys > Acomys russatus. The sequence goes on from NC_067160.1 coordinate 51,857,906, forward strand.
AGGGACCCGGAGAGGCGACTATGAGTCCAGGTGACTGGAGACCCCAGGCAACTAAGTTAGGATGAGCTAAGCTTTCTGGGTAGGCTCTCAAAGGAGGTACTCACTCCCGCCTTCAGTTTATAGATGGGGAAACTGAGGCTCACGGAAGTAGAGAGTGACTTTCACAAAACCAGCTACCTTGGGACAGAAGGCTCTCTACCAAAATTCAGTGTTAGTGGCCTGGAGTCTCATACTGTTGGGAACTTTCAAAGACCCTGTTTGTACTCTAGCTCCCAAGAATCCAAGGGGTTCGAGGGCCTGGGAAGTCCACCCCCTTTTGTTCTTTTTGTTTTGTTTGGCTTTTTTGAGACAGGGTTTCTCTATGTTATCTTGGCTGTCCTGGACTCACTTTGTAGACCAGGCTAGCCTCGAACTCACAGCGATCCGCCTGCCTCTGCCTCCCAAGTTCTGGGATTAAGGTGTGTGCTGCCACGCCTGGCTTCCCCTTTCGTTCTCAATGGGTGGGCACGTACCTCTTTTGAATTCTATCTCAAGGACATCTGGGCTATTGGGTGCTTTGGCAGGGTCCTGGGTCTTTGTGTAGAGGCCTGGAGGTGCTTGATTCTAAAAGAGAAAGGAGTAGGGCTTTGGGTCATCATGAGCTGCACCAAACAACACACCTGCCTCCTACCTCCCTCAGGGACCTGTCCCTCCTCGCCCCTGTCTAGGACTGCCGGCCCCTGGCATTTCCCTATCAAGCCAGCTGGTCCAGAGGACTCTCAGCTCCCAGCCAGCCCCGCCTGCCAGGGGCCTGAGAAACAAAGGGCTCAAGAAATCAGACAATTTTTCCCCTCAACTTGATCTCATCTTTTTCTTTGACGCCCCCACAGCTGGAGGTAGAATAGCAGGAGAGAAACAAGTCAGGCAGGAAAGAGTGTGAGTTCCGCAGGACTGCAGTGCACAGGCTTCCCAGGAGCTGCACACACACGCACACACGCACACTCGCTCGCTCGCTCGCGTCAGTGCCTGGAATTGGGGTTTATTCTGCACTGACCGCAAAGCTAATGACTGCGCGTGACCCCAGCAGGTGCTCTAGCGGGCCGAGCCGTCCCTGGGGTCCTTGAGGTTAATACTCTTGGGGAGAAAAGAGAAGAACAAAGCAAAAACCATTTGAAAACACATCAACCTTTATGTATATTTTTTCTTGGGTGCGTTAGAAAATGGGCCTCTCTTCTTTAGCTCGGAGGCAGAGGGGCCGCTAGCTGCCCAAGGACTTAACTCGAAATCCTGTCTCGCCTCTAGAGGCTCCAGCTCCCCCTGAACCCGGGCCTGAAGCATGGATACTTGCCACCATGAGGACAAGAATGGCTGGGCCTGACTGCTCACGTTTGTCTGGGGCAGAGCGGGGAGGGCATCCTGTGCCCAGCTGCTCTGTCCACCGGCTGACATTGGGGACTGCAGGCAATGCCTTTCTGTCCACAACCTCCAGCCCGTTCACACCCCACTGCTCATCTGGAGTTCCAAGCAGCCTTGCCTGGTAGGAACAAATGTCGCTACCCCATCTACGGGGACAGAAACGGATGCTTCAGGGAGGCACTGTTGACTGCCGAGTCAATGGCAGCCCCAAAACCTTCCTGGCCACCCAGCATGTGGGACCTCAACAACTGTGGTGAAGTCTGCTTTGTGCTATTTTGTAACCCAGATTGGCCTTGAACTTCTGATCTTCCTGGCCCCTAACTCCCAAGTGCTGGGGTTACCCACCTGACTCAACTGTATTAGAATGGGGGAAATATCCGTAAGCCAGATGCCAGGCTGTGCAGCCTTTAGAAAGTGACTGTACTTCTCTGATCCTCAGTTTCCACCAAGGGAAAGGGTCTGTGCCTCTGACTTGTTCATTTGGGTTTTCAAGACAGGGTTTCTCTGTGTAGCCTAGGCTGCCCTGGACTCGCTTTGTAGACCAGGCTGGCCTCAAACTCACAGCGATCCACATGCCTCTGCCTCCCTAATGCTGGCATGAAAGGAGTGTGCCACCACGCCTGGGCGCCCCTGACTGTCTTAACACTTACATGTTAAGCAAGGCCTGGTGTGAATGGTCATTCCCTCTGAAGGTGGAGACACAGCCTAGTGATGGGCGCTGTGACTCCCTCTAAAAGAGGCCACAGGAAGGTAACCTGGGCCAACTTTACCCATCAGCTCTGTGCTGGAGTGACCAATGGCCTTCTTCCCCTTCCCCTTCTGGATTTAACATTAGAAGTGTCATATTTTAAGAATCCTTGGTGCCACACCCAATGGGAAGGTTTACTCTTCGCACTCTACAACTGAGCTCCAAGGGATGCTGGGCTGGCAGTCATCCCCTCCTAAAGTGCTATCTGTGTGGTAGGCACACAGGTGGCCTGAAGGACAGACCTAGGGAGGCGAGAAGGGTCTTTTAAGAAACACCCCTCCAGCAAACAGAGGGAAAGTAAGGCTCAGAGATGTAGCTGGTCCAAGTCACAGCTTAGTGCTCTTTCCAGCACCTCACGTTGCTTCTCAGCTGCTATGGTAACCTGGGCTGAGAAACAATTTGATGCCTACGATTGAGTGTCACACCATTCACCAGGAAGCCGACTTCGGAGAAATGCCATGTTCCCAGATCCCCCTCTGGGCAATGCAAAGACCACCATTCCTTGGGCATAGAAAGGCCTTGAGGCTCACTCAGCTCGAAGGTTAAATGATTTGAGGCTGGACCTCAGGATGAGTGAGCGGCACAGCGGTACTTCCCCACCTGCCCAGAGCTCCCCAAGCCTTGGCTTAAGTCAGACCTCTCCCCCTACTGCTGGCTGTGCTATGCCCGGCTGTAGTGATGGCAGCCACTTCAGGTTTGAGCCTGTCCTTTATCTGGACACATTGCCTAGCAGTAGAAGATGGACGCCTTGGGAAGGGACACAAGGGACAGGAAAGTCTTGAGGAGAGGATGAGTTCGCATCCTCCACAGCAGTAGTTGGGGCTGAGGTGGCCACCGAATAACTGAAGAGAAATAAACCAATGTTTGCTTTGCATTCTGAGCTGCCTGCCTTCTTTTTAACTCTCAGTCCTAAAAGCCCGGTTCAAATGACAAATAGTTCCGTTGAGGAGTATCTGGTGCCATTTATCCACCCCAGCGGGAGGGCTCACTTCCAATGTCATCTGGGTGGGGGGAGGAATGGGGGGGGGGGAAGAGAGAGAGAGAGAGAGAGAGAGAGAGAGAGAGAGAGAGAGAGAGAGAGAGAGAGAGAGAGAGAGAGAGAGAGAGAGATGTGGGAGTTGGGGTTGGGCAGCAAAAGAAAGCATGAAACAGGGCCCTAGAAGGAGAGATTGCGGCAAATGGCCCATGAACTAACCCACGATGTAGAGGCATGATGGATGCGGGGGTGGCTTATTCATCCATCAGATATGGCGGCCGGCGGCTGAATGAACTCTTTCACTGTGGGGCCGTATGAAGTTAAAGCAAGTAAATTTCTATCTTTCTTCGTGTTAGCTGCCTCATTGCTCCTCAATCAGCTCTGGCGGAGGCAGAAAATGGCTCAGCCATCTGCCTCAAACCCTCCCTTCCGCAGACCTCGGGTCTTTTTTTTGGGGGGGGGAGGGGCCCCTTGAAGCTCTCAGTGCTCCTCCCTGAGGGTGGGGGAGGGAAGGGAAGGTGGAGGGGAGGGGAGAGAGAGGACACGACACATTGCATGGACACAGAAGCATCTGGGTGCTGGAGGGTGGGGGAAAGCCCTCCATGACCAAGCCAACAGAGAAGACAATGTTGTCGGTCCTCCTGGCCAGGACGCTGGGTGTCTCTCAGCAACCGAGCTGTTGCATCTGTGCTCCTCCTACCCAGCCCAGCCCCATTCCGTTTCCTAGTCCTAGATGAGGGAAGACTGGTTGGAGAGTGTACAGCAGTGAGAAGCAGAGTTTTAGGGACCTACTTTTCTCTGGGGCCTGAGCCCCTGGCAGTGACAGTATTGTAGATGAAGAGATGCTAGCCCTGGGACCCAGATCTGACCCAGCCATGGTAATCACACCAGGCCCCCAAGCTGTTCACGTGGCTTCAGCTCTGCCTCCCCAGTTCTGGGGTGGCCAATTTGAGGGTGTTGTTTCTCTAGTGAGGATAAAGCCAACAGGCTGCTGAGCGGAGGCCGGGGACTTTTCCCCAGTGTACCTGGCCCACAGGAGCCCAGCCTGAAAGTACCTATGAGTGCTCAGTCCTGGGCCCCCCTCGGTGTGACTGACTGGCTAATGAGCAGTGGTTGGCCTGAGTGTCATGGGGTCAGCAGAGCATGAACTGGAAAAACCTGTGGCCAGCAGGCAGCAGCCCCATGGGCCCATCAGTCCCCAGGGGAGCAGTGGGGGGGGGGGGGCAAGGGCACCAGCTTTTCCCTAAAGACAAGTGTGGGCTCAGCAATGCCATGGCCTCTGCACTGGTAGCCAGTCCAGCCTGTTCTCACTGCTCGGTGATGGGAAGCTTTGAGCAGACCTAGGACACTTAATTTTAACTGTGGCCTGAGGAGGGCACCAGGCCCTCATGCCCCTGCCTCAGACCTTGTCCCATGCCATCCTACACACTTTCTCTTTCTTTGTGCAAGAGGAACTGGGGGCTCAGACAGGGTGGCCAGCTGTGGGTATGGGGAGAACAGGCGTACTGGGAGCCCCGGCTTCAGTTCTTGCTCAGCAGCTGCATGAAGGGTGAGTCACTGCTCTGGGCCTCAGTTTCCCCAACCATAGAATGAGACTGCTCAGTCAGAATCCAAGGAAACCAAAGCAGGAAAATGCCAGAGCCAGGTCTGGGGGTGAGAGGGCCATCACGAACTGGTGGGTGGACCTGGTGTGGCCAGTGCGGGGAACGTAGGGATGGGCGTCAGTGAAATGCAGACCTGGGCAAGTAGGGGGGAGGGGCTGGCAGGGGGGGGATGGGGCACCCAGGCACTTTGGCATGCAGCTGCTGCCCTAATCTGCCTGTCATCCTTCGGAATCCCCAAGGCCCAACTGCCCAAATTCTCCAGTGTCTTCCAGGCAGACAAACCCACCCCTCAAAACAGCCACCTGGGGGTGGGGCTGTGCCAGGAACTGGAGTCATTCCTTGGGGACAAAGAGATTTCTCTCTTCCTGCGATAAGCTTCGCTCAGCCTGCCCCCCTCCCCCTTTCCTACGGTGGGCAGAAGGCGATGACGCAGCCTCTGGGGACAGAAACCTTACATTTGAAGTGGGTCTGAAAGGCTCACCCTGGCCAAGCCAGGAGGCTGCTGACTGGCATCATGGGTCATTGGGTTCTAGCCTCACCCCCAACCCAGGCAGCCAGTGTGGCCCAGCCGTCTGCCCAGAGATGGTGGGCACAAGCTGAGCCCTCCCACAAAGTGCCTCATCTGCTTAATCACTTCTTTATTGTCTTTCAATCACTTTCTCTCCGCTTTCCTGAAATGGTCCCTTCTACCATACATCTCTACAGCAATTAGAAAAAGGGGGTGTGTGGGGGAGGCAGAGGTAGGGAATGGGGCTCAGAGAGCAGCATGAAAAGGGCAGGCAGAGTGGCCCATGGGGAGAGTTTGAGAGGCAGAGCACGCTGTGACTCTGGCCCCTTGTGAAATTTCAAACTAGGCCTCACATCCGTCAGATAGCATAGGGGCTTACCTTGGGGTTTTCCAGGATCCCAGCCTCATAGCTGCAGGGGAAAGGTGAGTTGAGTATACATAATAATGCCACGCACCCCTACCCCCCAATCCTGTGGATTGCCCACAGTCGGCTCTGCCTTTTCTGTCTGCCAAAGCACCCGCTGCCAATCCTACCCAGAACATTCTGAGCCACCCGGCTTAGCTGTGGGAACTGCAGGGTGCAAGGAAGAGGTGGGTGGCCCCCCAACTCAGTCTTGTGGGTGCAGCCCTGGGACTCCATACATGGGGGCCTCAAACACTCATCCCATTCAGGCCCTTTTTCTTTCTTTCTTTCTTTTTTGGTTTTTCGAGACAGGGTTTCTCTGTATAGCCTTGGCAGTCCTGGACTCACTTTGTAGACCAGGCTGTTCTCGAACTCACAGTGATCCACCTGCCTCTGCCTCCCAAGTGCTGTGATTAAAGGCGTGCGCCACCACGCCCAGCAGGCCTTTTTTGATCCTTGAGGATTTTGTCCTCTGAGAAGTTGTTCCTAATACCTCAGGAAACCAGGCCTGCCAGGTCAATAGCACGGCTTGCCTACACACAGGAGTGGGAGAGAACATGGCAAAGTCAAGCCCAGGAACAGAGAGGCTGTGCTTTCTCACTCTTTCCAGATTTATTTTTATTTTATGTGGATAAGCATTTGCCTGCATGTATGTATGTGCACCACATGTGTGCAGTGCCCATAGAGGCCAGAAGAGGGCGCTGGATCTGTTGGAATTAGAGATGGCTGTGAGCCACCATGTGGGTACTAGGAACCAAAGCCAGGTTCTCTGCAAGAGCAGCCAGTGCCCTTAACCCCTGGACCATCTCCTCAGTCCTGGGAGGGACTGGACTTACCTGATGTGCATAAGGTTCTCATCCATACTCCAGGGGCTTTTGGGTGTGACAGGGATGGGGATTCCATGTTGCTGCAGGCAAAGACAAAATGGACAGGGTGAGGTGCCTGAAAGGGCACATGAAGGTCATACTTCACAGCCTGGGACCCCTCGAGGAGGTGCCAATTAGCCCCCTAACTCTGGCTTCCACTCGTGTACCCCTCCCCTCCCCAGGCTACCTAGGGAAGGGAGGGAGGGCCTTAATGAGGTCCCCTCATTTAATCACAAGTCAGCAGAATGGAGGCTGACCTTGGAGTTTCTTCTGGAAGATGTCACGGGCTCACACTCCCAGGCCCTCAGAAGCCCTCGGCGGCGGCAGGTACTAGCTAAGCATTTCTTGGCACCGGCTATGGATACTCACCGTATCCTAAGAGCTGGGGGTTATAATAGCCTAAATAGTACCACGTAGCCACAACGGACCACAGAGGCATCTATCTTGAGCCTGCAGCACTTCGTGTGGACCTAATGAAAGGAGAGGCCCTCATAGAAAGTCCCATCCCAGTGTGCCTCCTGGGAGCAACCCCCTCCAAATGACCCTCACCACCCCCGAAGGAGATCTGCCCAGACACCAGGCCAGCCAGTGGCCACCCACCCTTGCTCAGTTTCCAGGGGAAATAGGAAGTGGCTGCCCTAGTTGTCCCTGGGTCCAGATGCCTGACTGTAGTTTCTTTAGCTCAGAAACTGCTACACCCTTGGACTCTGGTGGGCGTGGAGCTCAGGAAGTAGCTCAGGTTAGTGGCTCCTGAATTTACAAGGCCAGACAGTGTCTCTCAGGCCCCTCCATTGGCACCACTCAGGGGCTGTCTCTCTGGCTCACAGGCTGGTGCCTAAGATTCTAAGTCAGGGCTGGGCTGGTGAGAGTGCTTCATTATAGTCCTAACCTTAACGTGATGCTAAAAGAACAGAAGGAAAGCCCCCTTGGGCTGTCCCTTTAGCTAAACTTAAAAAAGAAAAAGCGATGTTGGGTGGCCCATGTGGGAACCCCAGCACGCAGGAGGCAGAGGCAGGAAGATGAATGTCAGATCAGATTGTGTAGTAAGCACCCCGACAGCAACGACCCCCACAGCAAAGCCACAGTTGCCCCTGAAATTTTTGTCCTTTGGCTTAAACAGTATAGGCAACCAGAGCACTTCATCTCCCAGCTGCTCAGTGCTGAGGGGAATGTGTCTCCCAAATCTATCTAGATCTAGCCGGGCGTGGTGGCTCACGCCTTTAATCCCAGCACTCAGGAGGCAGAGGCAGCTGGATCTCTGTGAGTTCAAGGCCAGCCTGGTCTACAAGTGAGTCTGGGACAGCCAGGGCTACACAGAGAAACACTGTGTCAAAAAACAAAACAAAACACCCACAAAAAACCCCAAAACAATGCCCCCCCCCCAAACCAAAACCATCCAGGCTGGGGACCGAGACTTTGGAAGACAGTGCAAGTGACACCCAATGGTGCCACTTTGCTAAGAAAGTGGTTGGCCAGATTCCCTGCAGCCTTTGTTTTTAGGGTGGTGTGGGTGGGACCCTCACCCTCCTTCTCAGTTAGGCTCTATTCCAGAGCGAGGGGAGGAAGGTAGGGCAGGGCAGGACAGGTGGCTATGCCCAGCAGAGCCATAGATGGCGGCTAGTGCACATTACAGGCTGAGGAGCTCTACCTGACTCCACTCTGTCCTGAGCACCCCAACCCCAAAGACTACCAGGGTAACTAAGGATAGAAAACAACTGCCTGCCAGTGACAAGGGGCTGGTGGGGGTGGAAGGGGTGAGTGCAGGGGGGAGAGGGGGTTGGGAGGGCGGGCAGATACTGTTGCAGTGACCATCTTGAACTCTGGTTTTAGCATCAGTTCCTTTTTGGGGAGGGGTTGGTTTTTTAAGACAGGGTCTCTCTGTGTAGCGTTGGCTGTCCTTGACTCACTCTGTAGACCAGGCTGGCCTCGAACTCACAAAGATCCGCCTGCCTCTGCCTCCTGAGTGCTGGCATCAGCTACGTTTAATGCTCTTTTTTTTTTTTTTAAGGTCAAACTCACCACATTAAATGAGCAACTAGTCTCCAGCCCCCTTTCCTCTATGTGAGGCAAAGCTTCACTGGTTTACCCAGGCAGACCCTGGACTCCAGAGCCTCCTGCCTCTGCACTCTCAGTACTGGGAGTCTATGTCAGCACCATCAGGTCCTTGCTATTTCTGATTAATTGTGATAACGATAATGATGGGATGGTTTTGAAACTTGGGTTGTGGTCTGGGGAGGGACAGAAGCCATGCAGAGAAGCTTCCCCGTGCCTCCAGAGCGCCCTCTGACCCTGGCTACTTAGGGGTTTTGAAAGCAGAGATTTTTCAAAGCCCCATTGATTTCCCCCCCGCCGCCCCTCATCTGTCTTAGACCCTGCCTGGCTGTGAATCTCTCACCAGGCCTCCTGGCTACTTGGCTCTCCTGGTCATTTCCTGGGTGGATGTGCTAAAGCGTTCCCATAGCCCCATCCTAAACCTAGCTCCCAGGAAAAGGGTGGGCGTCACATTCTTCCCCAGCAAACTTTTCCTATTCTGAAAGTTGTTGGTGGCAGAAGCCAAGCACTTTGTCCCCTAACCACCACCACCCCGCAAAAAAAAAAAAAAAAAGGGACCACAAATTTAGCTTTGCTGGGGGAAAGCCAGGGCTGCTGTCTCTCCAGTGGGTCTGGGAGGGAGGGTACGGTGCAGCCGCAGGTCGGCCTGGCCTTTGCTTCCAACTGGACTAAGGGAGGGAGCGAGGGCAAGCGCGGGGCTCGTAATTCATTATCCCTAAAGACAGGGCCTGGTTCATATTCCTCTTCATCAAGGAGACAAGGGTGGGGGGGGGGGGGGAAGACGCCTCGCCAACCTCCACTCCCTTAATAGCACCACTATTTGACGATTTGTTTGGCAACATATGGGTTTGCTCTTGTAAACTCGACTCTTAATAATAAAACAACAGATGGTAGAGGGTGGGGGACGCCTTCCCTCCCAGCGCTCAGAGGCCTAATGGGATGCTGGCGGCTGGGGCAGGGCTGCGTTCCCTGCAGCCCTGTGTTCCCCCCGCAGCGTCCCCTACCACGCGGCACCTTGGCTGCAGCGAACTTGCACAGCCAGACCCGGCGACTGCTATTTAAAAACCAGAGCAATTTTCTGGTGTGTGCACAGACTTGCTTTTCCCCCTGTCTGATTGATTGAGGCTGTTTGTCATGGGCTGCCATCGAGTCGCTAAAAAGAAAGGTGCCCTGGGGAGCGGCTAAGGATCTTGATGTAAAACTTCTAATATGTTTTATTGCAACTTGTATTTAAAAAAAAAAAAAAAAGCTGGCACCACAAAAGGCTTTGTCTGACAGACATTGGCCCGGGAGCTTCTACCTGCTCCAAAGAAAGCACTGGGGACAGTTAGCGGCCAGGTAATTGAGGTGCCGAGAACAGCATCTCTGCTCAGGGCCCCTCCTCCCCCTTCCTGGCAGTCCCCTGGGGACCCACACCTCCACGTTCCACTCGGGAGTAGCACACAGGATTTTTATCTCCTTCAGGATGGTAGCAAATGGCTCAGTGAGCTAGGATGCCCATCTGGGAAATGACCACACTTCTACAAGGCTGATGTCGGGATGAGGTTCCATCTTGTATCCGGTAGGGATCAGTTTGCCCTTTGGCCACTGGCTCCCACAGGCCTGGCAGCTCAGCCGAGGCAAAGAGACCTACCTTTGCGTACTCCATCAGGTCATTTCGGCCCTTGAACCGGTTGTAAAACTCAGGCATCCTCCAGGGGGCAATGACCTGGGGGCGGGACAAAGGGGTCAGGACCTGGGAGGGGCCAGCTACACACCTTTCTAGGTAAGGAGTCTCCTGCTGTGAAACCTGGGAAGATTTAATCTGGGGAGCAAATGGGGACCTCAGAAAGAATACTGGGTTGTAGAGAAAGGCCTGTGTTCCATGACCAAATGGCTGGCTGTGCATCCTTCTGGGCCTCAGTTTCTCCAGCTGAGCCCTGAGTGTCTGAAGTAAGCCTCACGGCTCAGCGACCCTTAATGAACTGAACAGTGTAGAAGCAAGATGACATAGCTTCATTGGCCGCCGCCGCAGCCCCCTGTAGAGCTGTGGCAGGTCAGAGGGAGAGTTCCAGCCACACCTATTCTGCTTGGGCCCCGCTGGCATGCAGGGTTAGGGACAGGTCTCCAAGAAACAGAACTCCCAGTGCAATGTCACTGGTGTCATGGTACTTGGGTGGGCACACTTCTCGAGGCCCAGCCTTAGGCGATCAGACTCAGCCGTGAGAATACTCGCTGTTCGGCAGGGCTCCCAGAGACAACTAGCTGGGGCCCCTGCCCCTAACCCGCCACAGCCCCTGGGCTTGGCCTCTGTAGATGAGGACCCAGAAAATAGTTATCCTAGCCCCAACAAGTGGCCGTGGGAACACTAAGCAAAGGTGGAAGGAGGGGCCCGGGCTCTGCCAGAGGCCCTGCAGCGCAGCTACTGTGCTGAGAGTCGCCTTTGGAGGCCTGGCCTGTAGAGGTCAAATGTATCAGAACTCATTATAGCTCACTTCCAGGCCAGCCCCGTCCATGCAAGGGACAGGGAAAGATGAAGAAGCCCGGTGGGGGGGGGGGGCAAGGGGGGAGGATTAGGTCTCCTGGGCTTTCCCAAGGAGCACAAATCGAGGTTGTGTAAATCAGACCGCAACCACAGTCAACGAGACCGGATCTGAAGGATCAGAACCAAGAAAGGACACAAAACCTTTAGCAGTTTGAGAAATGTCGATTTTCCATGCTGGGTAACGTTTGAACGCATGGGATTCAACACAGTATTAAATGATTATGTCACCCGATTCTGTCTGTCTGTCTGTGTCTCTCTGTTTTTTGTTTGTTTGTTTGTTTCGAGACAAGCTCCTGGCTTGAAACTGAGCATGTAAACCAGCCTGGCCTTTAACTCATAGCGATCTGTCTTCCTGTACCTCCTGAGTGCCAGGATTAAAGATGGGTATCACTATGCCCAGTTTTTATCGTAGTTTTTTAATCGAGGCAACTGGAAGATTCAGCAATGTTCCCTCGGGATTGCATCTGTCTGAAGGGAACGGCCTGGACTGTACTCATGTGTGCAACCCAGGTGACACGCCAAAGGCAGGGGCAGCCAATTACTGAGACCCTGGGGGAAAGGTCTGAGACACGGAGGGGGGTCAGCCACAAACATCCGGAGAGGGTGGCAACAGGAGACTGAGGCTCAGAGTGTTCTGGCTTGCGTGCCCAGAGAATGACAAAGACACCAATCCCCTGCGCCTCCCCTTCTCCCCCACTGCCTCCCAGGGCCTGGACTGCACCTCCAGGGAGAGAGATTGGCTAGGACGATTGCGACCTTCCTAGAGACTGCCACCTCCTGTCCACTGGTGTTCTTTACAGAAGCCACAGGAGCCACAGGAGCCACAGAGTCAACAGCACAAGGACCCTGCCCCTGTCACTTCCCTGGCCTCCTGTGTCCTGCTCCTGATGCCCAAGAGAGGGAGGAGCCACGTCTTACCTTAATCTGGGGTGCCAATGAGTAGCAGGTGAGCTCAAAACGGACCTGGTCGTTGCCCTGAAACAGAGAACAAGGGCTGATGAGAGCCCCAGATGGCACCAGGGGGTGGAAGACAAAATGGCAGACGGCTCTCTTCTCACCCTATAGCAGCCTCTGACATGTGCTGGCCTGGTTTAAGGACAGAGATGGAAAAAGCAGACACTGCTCCATGGGAGGGGCCAGGACTGGGCACCCCAGGGCACCCCCAGACCAGAGCTCCTGTGAGGGGCCCACTCAGCGTGCATAGGCCACTATGGTTATGTAAGGAAGGCTGGCACAGGTGACAGCACAGAGGCATAGTTCAAACCAGGGGCAGAGCGCGTGCATATAGAGACATGTCTAAGTGCATGCGCTGTGGGGGACAGGGTGGGGTACATGTGTGCGCATGCGTGCACAGCCTAGGGGATACATGTGGGAGGGTGCTGTTCCTCTGGTCCAGGAGACTGGTATCCCAGATACTCCAAGTAGGAAAACACGGGCCCTCATGCTGCCACATTCACACGCTTTGACCTTCCACAGCCACAAGGTGATAATTCCTGTCACTCCCCAAGGCTCAGTTTCCCCAGTTCTAAAGTGAGTGTTTGGAGGGGGCAACAGAGCTAAGTGACCTGGAAGGGCCTTTTGCTTTCAGCCTCTCTCTGCACAGAGAGACTGAGGCCCTGAAGGGGCACAGTATGAGAACATGGTCATCCACCCCGCACCACCCCCCAACCCCCGGCAGGGTCAGACGCCCAACCACAGGGCCTCAGCATCACTGGACAGGTCCCACAGCCAGTATTTGGTCATCTTGGCCAACGCCCACGAGGCGAGAGGAAGAGGGGCAGGGTGGGCACAGGCTACAGGGATACTGTCTCTGTGTTGCCTGCTCTGCCACTCACAGAGAGGGAGGCTCAGGCGCTGTGAAATAATAGAGGCCCCCTTCGCCTACTGTGAAAACTGCACGGGCGCAGCCAGGCAGCAGTGGGAATAACATGTTATTTTCCAGAGTCTTGTCAGGTGGTGCGGAAAGCCTGCTTCCAGCCCCTCCCCGGAGCCGGGAGCTGTAGAGAGCTGCTGCCAAGCCTCTTGGACACTGGGCCCCGTGTCCCCACAGCCAGGCCCTCAAGTCTCCATTCAGTCCCTACACCGAGTACCTACTGTTACTGTCACAATGGCGGTCGCAGGGACCATGGGCCATTAACCTTATTTTATAGATGAACAAAGAAAAGGCGAGAGATGGTAAGCCAGTGCCTAGGGTCACACAGGCAAACCACAACTATCCTGAGTGTTATCAGCTGGGTAGGTGCAGTGAGCCCATTAGCTCTATAGAAGCAGCCCCATGGGGGTGGAGGGGGGCGAGATGGGACACTGAGGTGAGGAGAGCAGCATTCTCCCCCAGACCCACATGCCAACACCCTTAGGAAGCCAGAACATCTAGCACGATCTTAGATTTGTGCTGCCCACGGCCAAGTGCTACCTGGCCTGGCCGCTCTTTCCCCACGGCCTCATGTTTCACCAACACAAAAGGCAGCCTGTGCCTCCAGAGCCAGGCCCGGCTGGGCTGCTGTCTGCTGACCCAGACACGGCAGGGGGATGGACACCCATCTGTTCAGAAGCTGAGAACCTTGGAAAAGCTGGACAAACAGGCTTTCTTGATTCAAATGCTGGCCTAGGCAAGAAGAGCCTAGGGCCCTGCACTCCCTTGATGGGCCATGGCACTCCCAGGGCTGGCGCGGCTCCTGGTAGCATCCCCAAGTAGGGGTTGGAAGAGGGGGACAGTGTCCTATCACACACATGTCCACACACTGGTGCACGTGTACATGCGTGTACCCCAGTGAGCGCCCATGGGAATGGGAGGGCAGGGAAGAGGGAGTGCCTCCCATCTGCCCCAGGATAGCCCTGCAGATGGTGCCATTTTCAAAACGACCCCCCCTTGTACCCCTCCCCCCAGTCTTAGGCTCATATTTCCAGGCTTTTCTTTCAAATCTAGGGGCTGCGGACTTGAGCTCTGTGCATCTCTCCGGGCAGGCAGGGGTTCCACTCACAGTGGAGTGGCCAAGGATAAGAAATAAAGCCTTTCTAAGGAGGCTCTCGGCTTCAGGTCCCTGGAAGAAGCTGCCTCGCAGCTGGCTCTTTGCACGGGCTATGCCCGCAGCCTGGGCTATACTTCCTCTCAGTGCCAGTGGCTAACGCTCTTCTTGCAGGGTGCTTGACATCATCCTGTCAGCGTGCCTGCTGGCTCCGTGTTTCTCAGTCCCACAGTGCCTCCAGCGGGCTGCACCACAACGCGGCATACAGGGTGCTGGGTTACTATCTACGGAGTGCGTCAAGAGTGACGGTGCACTATTCTGAGAGCACCTATAGAGGGAGGAGGTCCCCCTCAATCACAGACATAGGGGAGGGGAGAAGGGGGGAAGTGGGAGGGAGGGAAGAACGGGAGGAAACAGAGGAAGGGCTAACAATCGAAATGTAATATGAATAAATTAATAAAAAATTTTTTTAAAAAGTGATGGTGCACATATAAAATCTCAGTGTTGGGGCCAGTATGATGGCTCAGTGGTTAAGAGCACCACTGGCTGCTCTTCTGGAGGACTGAGTTTCGATTCCTGACACCCACATGGCAGCTCACAACTGTCTGTAACTCCAGTCCCAGGGAATCTGACACCCTCACACAGACACACATGCAGGCAAAAGCACCAATGCACATTAAAATAAAAATAAGTCATTAAAAGAAAAACCTTCAGTGTTGGGACTGGAGAGATGCCTCAGCGTTTGAGATTACTGGCTTCGAGAGAGCAGTAGCCGGAGTCGGGGTGGGGTGGAGTGGAGTGGGTTGGGGGGGGGGAAGATTATTGGCTGCTCTTGCCCAAGGAAGTTTCCGTTTTCAGCCCCTACATGGTGGCTCACAGCCACCTGTAACCCCAGTTCCAAGGGATCCAATAACTTCTGACCGCTGGGGGTTAATTCACACATGTGGTGCACATATCACACATCACCCAGGCACACACACACGAACATACAAAATAAAAAATAAAAATAAAATCTGAGGGCAATGGCACATCCTGTAGTCCCAGCACTTGGGAGGCAGAGGCAGGAGCATCTCTGTGAGTTTGAAGCCAGCCTGGTTTACAAAGTGAGTCCAGGAAAGCCAAGGCTATACAGAGAAACCCTGTCTTGAAGACAAACAAACGATCTCTGAGTTCGAGGCCAGCCTGGTCTACAAAACGAGTCCAGGACAGCCAAGGCTACACAGAGAAACCCTGTCTCAGAAAAAACAACAACAAAAACAAAATTCTAGCACTCAGAAGACAGAGGCAGGGGCTCTGAGCTCAAGGCCAGGCTGGTCTACATAGCAAGTTCTGAGCTAGAACAATTCCAGGCCTTGGCTCCCAGGCCACACAAGTCAAGACAGCAATAGGCTCATTATTAACCTTCTCCAAAGGCCAGAGACCCACTCTGGAGGTTATCCAGAGACCTCTTTGCTCTGGGGCCCTAGCAACCTACTCATACCTTGGCCACGGAGTCCCCTGTTTTCAGCGGGACTCTGCCAGTGTCCTGTGGGGACCTGCCTCAGCCAGCTCTTCAGCATCTCCACATCCCCAGCCTGGCTCTGCCTCTTGGTCACCCTCTCTACCATTCTCTTGGGACAACTGCTTCCTTGCATGTGCAGTCTCCAGTAAGTGCTCCAGACAGGCAGACACTGCCACCAAGTGCTGGTCCCTACACTGGTCCCAGGACCTCTCCAGAGGTCGTGGGCCGGGGGGAAGAGGTGTGTGTGTGTGTTATCTGGTGCCGAATACATGTAGAGACAGGCACATGAGTACCCCTATGGATACCCAGACCAGGGATAGCACAACTGAAGTGGCACTGGCCTCCCAACAGTTTCACTGGCCTTCTTGCTCTGGTTTTAGGGGCTCTGAGATGTTTCAAGTTGAACTGTCTCCCTTGTGAACAGCGGGGACACCCCCAGGCTCAATACAAGCAGCTGTAGGACTCATGTGGAAAGATCTAGAGCCCTGTTGGTGAAGTCCTGCAAAAACCCGCTGTAGTGAACTCAAGCCCCAGGTAGCTGTCCCCACCATCTTTGCGCCTTGTGCCCATAGCTTGCTCAAACCTCAGCCTCTGGTGCCCTCTGGTGGCCATGTGCATATAGCACAGCACGTGGCCCCTCTGCAGCTTGTCAGAGATGGGTAGGGTTCTGCCTCACTAAAATCAGAACCAAAAGGAAATGCCGCCCTTTATTCTACCAGCTTGAACACTGCTCATCTGATCCCCAGGGGATGGACTTTCAAAGTCCTGATCCCAGCTTTGTCCTGCAGGGTGGGGAGTTCATTGTCTGCTCAAAAGGTGTGGTGGCTCAGGGCTTTTTCCTGCAGGTACTTGCTCTTAATGGCCTTTGCCTGTCCTCACTCAGCTGCCCCAAACAGCCCAGGGACTGGGTGCTATTTTCACTTCCACTTACAGATGGGGAAATCATGGCGCTCGACTGAGCGTGCAGCTCTGAGCCCTGGGTCTGACCTCCCACCTTTGGCTATCTTAGGGAAGGGGGCACACACGAGCTGCCCACATAGCCTGCAACATCCATCTCTCCTCACTTGGTCCCTTAATATGCAGCTGAGCAGGCTGGGTGCCAGGGAAACTAGGACCCTCCTGGGGTGTGAAGATGGCTGACCAGTCATGCCCCCCACCCACCTTCAAGGCTGCTACTCAGGAGAGTTGCTCTCCCAGTGTGCTCTGGGGGAGCAGTGTGATCTAGGTGCAGACTCTGTTGCCTCTCCCATAGTTACTCTGAGCCCTGAGAAGGGCGATTTGTTGTCATGGCCTCTTGCCTCAGGGACACACAGTTCTGCAGTTTGTGGACTTGTGTTCTTACCCAGAGTATAGACATCATGAAGACAGGAAATGAGAGCCAGGCGTGGTGGCTCACGCCTTTAATCCCAGCACTCGGGAGGCAGAGGCAGGTGGATCACTGTGAGTTCGAGGCCAGCCTGGTCTACAAAGTGAGTCCAGGACAGCCAAGGCTACACAGAGAAACCCTGTCTCGAAAAACCCCCCCCCAAAAAAGAATGAAGACAGGAAATGGTCTTCCTCTTGTCCCTAGGCTCCTGATTCCTGCACTTCGGCATCCTTATCAGGCGTCATTTTTCTCTCTCTCTCTCTCTTCCAAAGGAAAAGGCAACAGATTTGAAGGACTCAACTACGTCTGTCCCTAAGCCAGGTGAACCAGTATCCAAGACAGTGATCCAGTCCAAGCTTTCACAAACACCCGGTGTCATCCTGGTGACTGGCTATTTCCGGGGCCACCTTCAGGTAAGCTCTCCTCAAGTCAGCCTCAGTGGCATGTCTACTGTACCCCCACCAGCCCCAGCCCCATGTCCACAAGGTAGCAAGCCTCATGGGTTACAGACGGCAGGATGGTTAGGCAGCTGCGTCCTGCCCTAGGCTGCTGTCACAGCATTCACAAAATGTGAGAGCTCACATCTTAGGAGTTATCGGTGCTGTTAGGAGCCCCGCCTGTCCCCATGGGGTCCCCTTTAGCCTGGACTGCACATGTGCAAAGGTGAGCCTCAAAGCCAGGTGCCATAGCCAGGCATGGTGGCACATCCCTTTAGTTCTAGAACTGGGGAGGCAGAGTCAGGCAAAACTCTTGAGTTTCTGGTCAGCCTGGTCTTCATAGAGTTCCAGGACAGCCAGGGTTATATAGAGAGAACCTCTCCTCTCTCTCTCTCTCTCTCTCTCTCTCTCTCTCTCTCTCTCTCTCTCTCTCTCACACACACACACACACACACACACACACACACACACACACACAGCCAGATACTAGGTTTAATCTCAGATCTCTCAATATGACTTTGGTCTTCACAGAGGGCTTCAGTGAGGCTATTAAGGTGTCTGTTTTCCAGGAAGACTGCTTTCCCCAAGGAAAGGAGATAGAAATAGATATCACATTGGGCACGGTGGCGCACGCCTTTAATCCCAGCACTTGGGAGGCAGAGGCAGGTGGATGACTGTGAGTTCAAGGCCAGCCTGGTCTACAAAGCAAGTCCAGGACAGCCAAGGCTACACAGAGGAACCCTGTCCCAAAATACCCAAACCAACCAACCAAAAAAGCATCACGAAGACTCAGGAACAACACTGAGGCTTCTACAAGCAAAGCAGTGAGTCCCTGTGGCTACGGGGGACCGGGGGTGGTGGTGGTGGGGAGGTGGTCTCGAACCCAGTCCCCTTCTGGGCCTTTGGAAGGAGCAGGTTACACTGTGTTCTTGGCATCCTGGCTTTCAGAACCATCCTGCTCTCTAACTTGTTTTAGGCCTTTCTATTACATTCCACGGTGACATATACCGTGACTTCATCTGGGGCTGATGCGTGTAACGTTGTGTCAGGTCTACCAAGCAGATGGTAAGGCTTCCATTGGAAGCCTGAGCACAGACAGGCAACTCACAACACCTGGATGAAAAGGACCGCCATTGCTGCTCAGGCAGCTCTGTAATCCTCAGCAGCCTGCTTTCCCTTCCCTCATTCCAGAGCCTCCTACCCATCCCTAGCCTTACCTTTCCCGTGGCGCCATGAGACACATATTTGGCCCCCTCACGCTGGGCAATTTCCACCTGTTTGCGAGCTATGCAAGGCCTGGCGAGAGAGGTACCCAGGAGATAGCGGTCCTCATAGAGGGCACTGGACTGGACAGCAGGCCAGATGAACTCTTCCACAAACTCCTTGCTCACATCTTCAATGAACACCTAAAGGGAGAGTAGCTGTGAGAGGGAGCTTAGCAAGGATCGGGGGCCCAACATGGACACAGGGAGCCCACAGTCATCCTAACAGCGATGCAGGATCACAGCAGACTATACCCCACCTTTCTTTCTGCCCTGTAGTACGGATAACTAATTAATTCAGCCAACCATACTCTGTCCCCTTTCTGCGCTCATGGCAGACATAACTAATCAATCCCAATGTACCATTGAGCATCTTTCCCAACATGACGAAATTCTGGTGTTCCCTAAGACGTGGAACAGAAGCTGTCGACCAGGGGTGAACATCCCTAGAAGGAGCTTGCAATACCTGGTGATATGGTTGTTACAATCGCTGGATTTGGTGAGGGGAAAGAACATGGAATAGCTAGTAAGTGAAGCTGTTTACTGATGAACATTCCAAATGTCCAGGCCAAGCTGCCATGTGTGAACTCCCCAGTCCTGAGGAATGAAGACTCCTACAGAGAGACTAGTGAAAACAAATTGTATTGGGGGCTGGAGAGATGGCTCAGCTGCTAAGAGCACAGCTGATCATGTAGAGAACCTGAGTTCGATTCCCAGCACCCACATGGTGGCTCACAATCATCCCCTACAATTCTAGGGGATCCAACACCTTCTTCCTGTGTTTGCAGGCACTAAGTACACACACCGTGCACAGACATACATGCATCCATACATATAATAAAATTTAAAATATATAACACATTGCATCATGTACCGGGATGCTATTTGCCGTTTAAGGCAGCTTTCATTTAGGCACCATAAAAATAACAATGGGTAAATCTGAATGTCCAAGCAAGCAAACTCAATACCGGAGTACAAAGGGGTGATGAGACCAAAAGAACTGAGGAGTGGGGGCCATCACACAAGTCCCTGTGCAGACACTGGCTGAAGCTCACCCTTGCCTTTCATACTCAAGAGTGCTTTTCCCTATGCCTGGATAAGGATGAGGCAGGTCTCCCCTCCTGTCCTATCTCCTCCCCTCCCCTCCTCTGAGCAGTGCTGCAGAGGGGAATTCTCGGCAGGCTTTAGCCAGGGGGTGGCTCGGGTCTGTGCCCCTCACTCCCTCACTGCCTCCTGACCTGTCGGTGGAATCCTGCAGTGTCAAGCAACTGCAAGTGTCCTGCTGAGGGATCAGTTCTGACCAGGTAGGCAGGTAGGCTAGTGCCTTTCCGACCAGTGTCTCCTGTTCAGTCCCCAAGTGAAAGGGTTCAGGTGCCGAGATCACCCCACTGGGAGCAGTTCAGAGATGACCATCTGGGACCCACCTTCCATATTGTCTACACCCAACATAGGCCCGTCTATGACAGGTTAGAGTCTCAAGCAACACAGAGCCTAGTGGGAGTCTCCTGAGTCTGTTTAAAAGGATGGGAGGCTAGGTAGATGGACAGACAGTTAAAGGGGGATGTGCAGGAAGATACATGGTGACAGAAGTAGGAGCGGACCAAAAGGAGGACAGAGATAAAAGAGGGGTAGACCAACCATAGGATAAG
This sequence comes from Acomys russatus, assembly GCF_903995435.1. Lineage (NCBI taxonomy): Eukaryota > Metazoa > Chordata > Mammalia > Rodentia > Muridae > Acomys > Acomys russatus. Next base: position 51,878,163 of record NC_067160.1, read on the forward strand.
TGGGGATGGACAGATGACAGGTAGATGAGTGGATGGACTGATGGCTGGGTGGATGGACAGGTTGGGTAGGTTAGGATAGATGGATGGATAAGTAGATGGGTAGATGAATAGACGATGGTAGTGGTGCGCCTATATCTGACCACGCCCTCTTCCTTCCAGGAGGGAGCTCTGCTGCCCCGCCCACCACATCCCCACCTCCACCCCCAAGCCCCGCCTCCCACATCTACCTTTTTAGCTCCGAGCTTCAGTGCCTTCTTTCTGGCTTCCTCAAAGTCTTCCTTCTGGCCAATGTTGGCCTGTGGGCAGAAACAGGCCGGTAAACCCAGAGCAGAAAGGGTGCGAGAGGATCGGATGGTGAGGCCCCTGGGTGAGCCTGGCCAGCCCCCTCCCTCGCCCCAACACGGCTGCCCCCCCCCATAAGCCATCACAGAAATGGTAGAAGGAAGGAAAGGGGCTGTAGGGGGACTTGAGAGGGTGGGGCCCCACGGCAGCTCACACTTGGCCCTGCGCTGCTGGGTGCATGTGGCACTGGTTTCCCTGGACATAGTATTGTAATTATCCACAGGTCTGAGGCTTTCCTGAGCCCACACAATTCCTCCCCTGGCCACAGGAAGGGACCAGCTTATCCGAGCTCCCTGGTGGGCAGCAGGCCTGATCAGAGGCGCTCAGCTTATTTTGCCTGTGGACTTACACCTGCTGCCCACTGCCCGGGGCCTCACCTGGACCCACAGATGCAGCTCTCCAAGCCCCGGATCTTCCCAAGGCCCTGTCTGGGATGGCCTTGCTTTCAGTCCGCCAGGTGGCTAGGACCGCCCTGTGACACACACACACACACACACACCTGCCCCTCACTAGGTAACTTTGAGCAAAGGGATTTCCCTCCCTGTGACACACACACACACACACACACACACACACACACACACACACACACCTGCCCCTCACTAGGTAACTTTGAGCAAAGGGATTTCCCTCCCCTCCCCTCACTCTCCCAGTCCTTTGTAACAGACGACAGGGTCAGCTGACCGTTCACAAGATTTCCCCTCAAGGCTGAGGCCAACTTCACGGGCCAAAGCAAGACTCATTTCCTCTCATTTCCTCAGACATCCTTTGCCCAGGAATGGTGGGAGCCAGCTCATTATGCCTTCCCCTCCCCTGAAAGACCTATGTACCCAAGGTGCAGCCTTAAGGAGGAATGCTTGACTGCAGCCAGCCAGTGGGAGGAGCCTTGGGCTCTCCTACCAGCCAGAGAGCCTGAGGCAGGTTTTGAATGAAGCCAAGTGAGAGCAGATCAGGGCAGGTGCCTGGATCCAGCCTTGCCTGAAGCCTTCCTTCTCCTGGAAGACTACTGCGAGAGCCAAGAATCGCCTTCCGGTTTTGCTGTTCTTTGCCTTCACTCGCTCTAGATTGGAGTTAATCTAGTTTCTAACCTTGTACGGCATGACCAATGCCGTACAGCTGACGATGGTGCCTGCAGCCTGCTCCATTAGGGATGCCTGAGCTACTGCATGAGGAAGTCGCTCCAAGCACAACTTTTCTCTCATGACCTATTTGCCATCTTAGAGCTTAGTGCCCTAGGCTGCTTGGAGGCGGTTACGTGGAAAGGCTTGGACTATATGTCATGTCAAAGCACAGGGACCCTCTCTAGACAGAACGGTGGTGTCACTAAGGACATGCCTGTGTAACCTTCCTGTAACCTTCCTGAGAGCTAGGCTTCTCTGGCTCTGAGGGGGCATCTCAAAGCCAAAGAACGGACAAAGCTAAGCGAGCTAGAGGCTGTTTTCCTTGTGGCTCAGGGCTTGGTGACATGTAGGCAGTGGGGACAGAAAGCAACAGAGAGCAGGCTGGAAGGACCGAGGGAGCCACAGGCATGCCGGGCAGCTCCTCACCAGGTAGGCGATGACGTCATAGCCTTGTTCCTTCAGCCACACGAGGATGCAGGAGGTGTCCAGGCCGCCACTGTAGGCCAGAACCACAGAGCCCTTGCTGGACATCGTGTCTGGAGGGAGCAAGAAGCAGCGTGAGTATTGTGTGGAAGGTCAACCCTGCTAAGTCCCTCCTGGCTCCAGTCCCACCCCGGGGAGGCCTTGGACACTTTATCCCTTGGATGATAAACCACTGGAATGCTGGGAACAGAATGTCCACCTTCCTGCATGCACCCCTCCTGGGACCCTGACCTGACTGCCCTGTACCGCGTCCCACACGGAAGTCAAGAACGCTGATGGCAACAGTTGGGGCTAGAGATAAAGGAGGCAGATCTTGGAGCTAGACCCTACCAGCCAAATGAGTGGCTGGACCAAGGCCAGCGCCCGAGGGATGTGTGTGTGTAGTGGGAGGCCGGGAAGCGGCCTGGGCTAGAGCTTCAGGCAGCTGGTATACTTCCTTTAGAGCTGTTTCTTGCAGAGTAAAAAGTGCCAGGCTGGGCCCTGGGCGGGGATGGGGGGTGGGGGTGGGGCTGTCTGTATCACCCTGAGCCTCCACAAGGACCCCAGAAGTAGGTGGGCAGCAGGGGGGCTTTAGGGAGGTCAGTGGTCAAGGTCATAAAACAAACGACTCAAGGTCAAGGAGAAAGGCCTTTGGAACTTGGCTCCGTGCCCAGCAAGTGATGCTGACACCGCCTTTGGGTGGACAGGCCACAGGATAGGACACTTGGTCCCAGGCTCCTCCTCCTTGTGCACCTCCTGGAATTTCAGGTGCCCTGTCACTCTCTGTTTTTAAGGGGTAGCAACTCTGAGGGACCCGAGAGACTACTGGTATCTCTCATTTCAACTCTTTTTTTTTTTTTTTTTTAAGGATTTTGTTTATTTATTTATTTATTTATTATGTATTATTTATTTGTTATGTATACAGTGTTCTGCCTGTATGCATGCCTTCAGGCCAGAAGAGGACATTAGATCACATTATAGATGGTTGTGAGCCATCATGTGGTTGCTGGGAACTGAACTCAGGACCTTTGGAAGAACGGCGGAATGGTCAGTGCTCTTAACCTCTGAGCCATCTCTCCAGCCCCATTTCCACTCTTATAGAGGGCCTCAAAGACAGATTCTCTTGTGTGCAGATGGAGAAACGGGCCCAGAGAGAGGAGGGAGCCAGGCAGATTGCCTCTCTGTAGCCTGGAGGTCTTGCCCTGCAGCCCCAGTAGGCGTGCTACCATTCCACAGCCCATCCTTCATCTAAGGTGCTATGGTTGTCAGCTGCCATCGCAGCTGTCTCCCCCGTCCAGAAGGGTCTCTGGGAGCATGCCCTGTGTGTGGCCCTGCGAACAGATGCTATTATAGCACCCGCCGTGCCGAAGAGGATGCTCAGGGTCCCAAACTCAAGCTGTCACCCCGGTGACTATAACATGTCAGAGGGTAGCAGCGCCAGATTTGGACCCAGGCCTCTTCGGTGTCTCGCATTTCCACTGGGGCAGCGGTTCTCAACCAGGGGCTGCATGTCAGACATTTACATTAAAATTCTTAACAGTTGCAAAATTACAGTGATGCAATAGCAACAAAAATAATGCTATGGTTGCGGGAGGGGGGCGGGGGGGCAGGGGGTGTCACCATAACATGAAGCACCATATTATATTTAAGGGCCACAGCGGAAGGTTGAGAACTGCTGCCCTAGGGGCAAAGTCACCTAAGGTGCTTCTTAGATGTCTCTGGGAAGGATGATGGGCGGTCCTCTGCAAGCCCTGGGAGGTTTGCTATGGCTCACCTGGTTGCTATAGCTACCAGGAAGAATGTTAAGTACTGCCCCCTTGGGCTCCAGTGGCTTTCCCAGGCCACCCAGTGTCAAGCTGCAGGGCCTAGTCACAGCTGCAGGTGGACTTGGGAGCTTGAGCAAAGACTATGTAGGTCCCCATACTGCACCCCCACCCCCACCCTCACTCCCAAGGCCCTCTCTCTAGTCAACCCCAGGAGGTCTCCAGCAGGCCTTGCTGCTCTTTGGACTTAAAGAGGCAAACACCTCAGGAACAGTATGGTTGGTGCAGGGGCCGACTCTCCTTCCTGCCTAAGGTCTCCAACAGGCAGTACCTGCCTGCCCATCCCCAGCCAGCTGCCCTGGACCTGGGCTGCCAGTGACTCAGCAAGCCACGACCCTAAAGCCAGAAGATGGTGCCCATGGCAACTGCAGCTAGGCAACTGGTCATGGAGGATGGACAGAAGGAGTGAGAAGAGAGGCAGGAAAGACCAGCGTGGAAAATACCTGGGATTGCAGATACAGGTTCCTGGAGTCCGTAGTCTGTCTTCCTGGCTGGGTGAACCACTCTGTAAAAGCAAATGTGATGTTGAGACCCCTCTGGTCACTTTGTTGTGGGTGGCCTGCCGAGACATGGATGGAGACCTGGGATGCTGCAGATGGAATCCACAGTCCTGTGGTCGGCTAAGCATGCGCTCTCCGACTGAGCTGCGCTTCAGCCCCTAGCTGCATGTATGTAAATCACCCAGTTTGTCAAGTTCTGTAAATATCACCCGGGAAGCCATTGTCACACACACACACACACACACACACACACACACACACACACACACACACACACGCAGGCACGCATGCACTCACAAGCTGAAGAGGTAACTCAGTTGGCAAAGTGCCTGCGGCATAAGCCCGAGACCTGAGTTCAGATCCCTGACAACCATTTAAAAAGCTGAGTGTGGTGGCGTGTAATCCCAGAGGCAGATGCAGGCAGCCCTGGCGCTCACTGGCAAATCTAGAAGCTCTGGGTTCAGTGGAAGACCATGCCTCAAAAACCAAGGTGGAAGCCGGGCGTGGTGGCATGCACCTTTAATCCCAAGAACTCGGGAGGCAGAGGCAAGTGAATCTCTGTGAGTTTGAGGCCAGCCTGGTCTACAAAGCGAGTTGTAGCTACACAGAAAAATCTTGTCTTGAAAAACCAAAACCAAACCAACCAAATGAACAAAAACCAAAACCACGCCCCCCTCCAAAAAAAAAACAAAGCTAGGCGTGGTGGAGGCACCCACATGGAGGCTCACACCAGTCTGTAACTCCATTTCCAGATTTGGCACTGTCTTCTGGCCACTGTGAGCACTGCATGCATATGGGACTCACCCATCCATGAAGATGGAGGAAGATGGGGAAAAGGTGGAGATTGAGAAAGACATCCAATGTGGACCTCAGCACTCCACACCTCACATACAAGAGCAGATATTAAATCCATGCATCTTATGTCAAACCCTTTCGTTAGGCGCTTGCCCCACTGTAGACAGGGGAATTGAGGCTCAGGCTAAGGGACTCGCCAAGACCCCAAGCCCACATAAACTGGGCTGTGTGCCCTATTGATCTATTCTGTGGGGCAAGCTTGGACACCCCTCTGGAGGTGCCAGAGGGGAAGAGCTAGGCAAAGGGTGGTGGGCAGATCTCAGACCTCTCAGGGTGTCTGGAGAATGGATGCTGCCTGCAGATTCACCCAGCTCTTAAAGATTTATTTATTATTATGTATACAATATTCTGCCTGCATGTACACCTGCAGGCCAGAAGAGGGCACCAGATCTCACTATAGATGGTTGACATGTTCACCCAACTCTCAAATGGTGACTTTTTCCACCCAGCCCCTTCTAAGGAAGGACACCAGGAGCCCAAGGGTGACATGAGAATAGGGCTCCATTGAGGCAGGCCGGGTACCTGTCCTGCCTGCCCAGCCTCAGTGTCTCTGTGGAGCTTTTACTCCCATCAGGGCACAAAACTCACAAAACTGACTTCTCTGTTCCAAGACAGGGTCTCTCTGGGTAACTTTGGCTGTCCTGGACTCGCTTTGTAGACCAGGCTGGCCTCGAGCTCACGGCGATCGGCCTGCCTCTCTGCCTGTGCTGCCCGGCTAACCCACTGACTTCTAATCTGCTCCTTCTGCCATGAGCTGCATGGGACAGTGCGCATAGTAGGCAATGAGCACCTCAATGCAGGTGCTACTCTTCAAAGGTCAGCTCCCTGTTGTAAAAACAAAGGGCTGGGATGCCCTGAAACATGGGCTGCTAAGTCCACTATGGCCTGCCAAGCCCTCTGGGAGCCTCAGCTGGGGCTATGCAGTGTGAAGGATGTATCCAGCAAGGGTTGTGTGCCTAGAAGCACACATGCAGGCTTGCAGTGTGTGTGTGTACCTGAGAAAGTGTCTGTGGACTTGAGGTATATACTTGCATATTTATTATTATGTATACAATATTATGTATACACACACAATGTGTGTGTGTGCGCGCGTGAACGCACGCGCGTGTGCCTAGAAATCAGTAAGGATGCTGGGCTTGAAGCCATGAGGCTGTGAGCTGGGCACATATCATCTTGGGTCTCCATCTGAATAGGTGTCAGTAGCAGGCTGCTGCTGTCACTCTGGCTTTAGTGTTTAAAAGCTACTCAAGCTTTCTCGGTGCTGAGGAGTACCCTGGCTGGCCTGCTGGGTGTTTCCTGGACACTGGCCAGTTGGCTCTGGCTGAGGCCACAGAGAATGTCACCCACCTTGCTAACTAACAAGCCCAGGCTGACTACAGACTACCCGCCACTCCCTGCCTTTCACTTCCTGTCCCGAACAGATAGCAACGTGGGCTATGTCCCTCCACCCCCCTCTCCCAGCTTGCTACCTTCCATAAGGTCCACATTGCCTTGTCATTACTTTTCTTTTGAAACCCTAAACTGCACCTGGCCCAGAAGATTCCCTGAGGTGACTCTTAGGTTCAGGGCTGATAAAGCTAGACTGCAGCCGGGCGGTGGTGGCGCACGCCTTTAATCCCAGCACTCGGGAGGCAGAGGCAGGTGGGTCACTGTGAGTTCGAGGCCAGCCTGGTCTACAAAGTGAGTCTAGGCCAGCCAAGGCTACACAGAGAAACCCTGTCTCAAAAGAAAAAGGGGGAAAAAAAAAAAGCTAGATTGCAATTCCAATACTGATCAGCAGGAGACGCACTATCCTCCTACAGGATCCAGCCTAAATTTTCTGATTGACTTGGGTTTCTAACCTTCATGCCCCAAGAAGGCAAGTAGAAAGACTAAGCAGCTTTTACTAGTCTCTGGTGAGAGATCCGAAAACCCTTATCTAGTCTAACTGTCCTGGCAGGTGTGAAGACACCTGTATGCATCCTGTTGACTCTCAGACTATTGAAACGACGGACCCCAAGGAACTAGAATTTCCCAGGAACCTCAAGCTGGGGGAAGGGAAAAGCTGAAGCACTTGTGAGAGAGGACAGGCCTGGTGGTGCACACCTTCAATCTCAGCATTTGGAAGGCAGAGGCAGGGGGATCTCTGTGGGTTTGAGGCCAGCCTGGTTCCAGATCAGCCAGGGACACATAGTGAGACTTTGTCTCAAGAATAAATAAGTAAGCCGGGCGTGGTGGCACACTCTTTTAATCCCAGCACTAGGGAGACAGAGGCAGGAGGATCACTGTGAGTTCAAGGCCAGCCTGGTCTACAAAGCAAGTCCAGGACAGCCAGGGCTACACAGAGAGACGTTGTCTCGGGGGGGGGGGTGGGGGGGAAGGGGGAGAAAAGAAAAAAGAAAAAGAATAAGTAAGTAGCTGGGCCTGGTGGCCCACGCCTTTAATCCCAGCACTTGAGAGGCAGAGGCATGTGGATCTCCATGAGTTCAAGGCCAGCATGGACTACAGTGTGAGTTCCAGGACAGGCAAGGCTACATAGAGAAACCCCGTCTCAAAAAGCCAAAAAGGGGGGGTGTGTGGGGGGGGTGTAGTGGTGCACACCTTTAATCCCAGCACTCAGAAGGCAGAGGCAGGTGGATTGCTGTGAGTTCGAGGCCAGCCTGGTCTACAGGGTGAGCCCAGGATGGCCAAGGCTACACAGAGAAACTCTGTCTCAAAAAACCAAACAAACCAAAAAAAAAGAACAAATAAGTAAGCAAACAAACCAAGAGCTGATGTCACACAGTTCTGACCGCTTATCTAGAGTTCAGATGATGGCCGGGCCACACCTTGAACAGGATTGCTCAAGTACGCATGCCTCTCGCCCTGTTTAAACCTAAATCTCATGTCAGGATGCCAAAAGTGGGCTTAGGGGGTTCTTCATCTCTCTTCCCAGCGTGGCTACATTCACCTGTCTTACTATTAATTGTCTCTTTAATTGGTGGTGGTGGGAGGGTGGAGCTGGCAGAGTATAGCTTTTCAGAGGCAGCCAGGTCCCGTGTTCTGATGCTAACAGCTCCAGGAACAAAGAGCGCAGCGATCCATTCATTACCAACAAGGAGTCTCTGGTGCCCTGCCTTTCTCAGGTCTAGGGAGGAACCAGCTCAAAGGAGCAGGGAGCCAGGTCCTGGGAAATCCACTCTGCCCAAAGCCTTCAGCAGAGGACATGTGTATCCACAGCCCCTTGGAGGCATCTGGCTGACCCAGTGGCATTCAAAGTAAGTGAAGTGGGCCATGAGAAAACGCTGGTGCAGCAGGTGGGCTGGGGCTTGGCTCCACACTGAGGCTCCTGGAGTGTCTGGCTCCCTAAGCCCAGAGCAGGCAGGCAGTTGGGCTGGCCATGGGGGCACGGTGTTATGACCAAGGGTGCTAAGAGTGTAGGCTTCCGGTTCGGTCCTACCCAGTGCTTGGCCCCTGTAGAGAGGTTGTGAGAGGTGGGTGATGGATAGAAGTTACTCTTCATTTATGGAGTCTACGGGCACTGGGTAGGGCCAGAATTCCTTGGGCAGCCCAAGGAATTAGATTGTGGTGGAAGACCCTGAGAGAGGGGGTTGGGAGGGAGTTTGAAAAGACTATTCCAGTCTTTATGAAGCCCAGCTCTTGGTTCCCTCTGCTGTCCACCTCCTTTGGAACACCTTGTCCCAGGGGGGCAGGGACTCCGTCTTTTCAGGTCTGTATCCCAGACCCAGTGAGCAAGTGAGCAGACCCTGGCCACAGCTCTCAACAGTTCACTGAACTCTTGGACAGCAGCACAAGGCTGGCAGCCCCAGAGCTGGGAGGCTGGCGTCAGGCGTCACCTGCCAGGTCACAGGCCAGGTGGAGGAGATGCAAAGGGGAGGGATCAAAGGAAGGGTTTTCCTAGTCTACCCCTGGGGAGAGGGCAGGTCTGCTCCTGCCGCGCTGCAGTTGTCGGCAGCCTGACAGCCCCCACTTTACAGAGGGGAATACTGAGAGTGCAGCTGGCTCTCCTGGAGAGGATTTCCCTCCATTTTAGGGTGATCGTGCTTCCCTGGAGAAGGGGGCCCAAAGGCGGTAACAATCCAGAAGCAGACATTTCCTGTGATGGGACTCCTCCCAAAGAACCAGCGAGCCAGCCAGCCAGCAGGAAACCTGGCTAGAGAAGCCCCACCCAGAGTGAGCCTCACACTGCACCCCACCGGGAAGGGAAACTGGTCACGGCCTAGGATCTGGGCGCAGGCGCGTGTCCACCTGAGCAGGACACCCTCAGATTCGGGAGAAAGCCACATGCCCAAAGCCCTAAGGGCTCTCCTGCCTCACTTTGAGAAACAGGCTGAGTCCGACCCAGGAATCGGAAGTCCCCCAGCCCTCTGAACTCTCCGGGTCTCTGCTTGGAGACTTCGCAGCTCACAGGAATTGTGATCAAAGAAGGAAAACCCAGAAGGCGCCTCGATACTACACCTGCACCCCAGGCCCTGGGACTTGTGCCCGTTGCTGGGTTCCCTAGGCAGGGGGAATGTGTGCGTCACAGCAACCCGGGCATCAAGCTTCTTTCCACCGACTCCGAGGTCACTTGAGGGGCTGCCTTGTGCCCACCCTCTGCAGCTGCTCGCTCCCTCTGGGATTCCTCGGACGTGACCCTGGCTAGAAAGTGGGGACCAAGAGGGGCCCCCGGAACTTCTTACCAGTGAGCCCAAGCAGCAGTGGCAGACGGAGGAGCAGGGCCGGGAGAGGCGCGCATCCTGGGTTATAAGCACAGGGCCCAGGGGGCAGGAACCGGGGACACGTGGGAACAGGCGCGCGACAGGCCCCGCCCTCGGGCCCGGCCCCCGCTAGGAGCCTCTCAGAGCTCGCGGCCACCTGCAGGTGGGAGTGTCCCGCTGATCTCTTCCCTGCTGACCCCTCCCACTTCCCTCGGCGCCAGCACAGCCTCCCGGGGGCGCACGGGCGTGGGCGCTTGCAGCTTAGGTCCCTCGATCCTAGCCGGCTGGTGGCGCCTCGGAGGGCGGCAGAGGCTGGAACCGCGTGACTAGCAGACTGATCGCAGCCGTCTTGCAAGAACCATTGAAAGCGATTCAAGGCGAAGAGTGAAGATGCAAATTGCTTAGGCTCAGAGGCTGTGTGTACCCACTTCATTAAGTGACTGAAGCATCTCCCCTCAGAGGTCCTCGTACCCCTAACGATAGCCCCCAAGCCAGAGCCAAGGGTCCACAGGAGAAAAACGCAAAGGAGTTGGCCAAGGAAGGCCAGGGATGCCATCTTAAGGTCCTGACTGTCTTTCCTCAGCTTGGCACCTGCCCAGACTGCCCTGGGCTCTCAGTAAACGATGAATCAAAGTCTGGCGGTGTGCTGACCCATCAGAAGGTGAGAAAGATTGACGTCTGCAGAGGTGAAGCCGCTGGCTTGTAAAATGAAAGTGGGGGGTTGTGACCCACAGAAGGCTGTGCCAGAGGCTTCCCAGCTTGGCCTGAGCCCTGGCCCACACAGGACAGCCCCTGCCCCAGTGAACCACAACACTAAGGGAGTCCTAGATTCTAACCGTCAGCCAGCTCCACACCCAGGCCTTGCCCAGCCTGTCTTACTGCATCGCTCTTAGACTCTGGGTGTCCTTTGAGGTCCACCCAAGCCCCCTTACTCTGACTCCTGATTTTTTTCAAGGCCAGAATTAGCAGTTGTGGGGGCTTCTGGGAAGGAGAAAGTGCCAGATACATTTATAAACACAGCTCTAGCTGCAGGATTCTCTTGAGCAGCTGACCCTGTCCTCCAACCCAAATGTGGCCCATGATGGTTAGAAACCAGTGCGCCATGTGGGACTACATGTCCAGGGGCAGCTGGAGGCATCTACCTGTTAAGAGACTATGACAGCTGGCCCAGAGGCGAGTAGCACACTCACTGGACCAGCTCTAGAGACTGGTGAGAGTCAACAAAAAAACACACAGCGGCTTTTGAGCCACTTTGAGGCCATTCTCCCTCCCACCCCCCGCCCCTAGCCCCACCCCCATCCCCCTTGCAACCTCAGCTTCTTCTCTATAGGGCTGGCCCAGAGGGCAGGGCAAATGTCTATATTAATCTGCTATTTCCATCACCACTGTTACCTTTTATGAAATATATTTTAAAAAAATTTTTTTTTTTTTTTTTTTTTTTTTTTTTGGTTTTTTGAGACAGGGTTTCTCTATGTAGCCTTGGCTGTCCTGGACTCACTTTGTAGACCAGGCTGGCCTCGAACTCACAGAGATCCGCCTGCCTCTGCCTCCCAAGTGCTGGAATTAAAGGCGTGCGCCATCATGCCCTGCTCGAAATACATAACTTTTGTTTGTTTGTTTGTTTTGGTTTTTCGAGACAGGGTTTCTCTGTGTAGCCTTGGCTGTCCTGGACTCACTTTGTAGACCAGGCTAGCTTCGAACTCACAGCGATCCGCCTGCCTCTGCCTCCCGAGTGCTGGGATTAAAGACGTGCGCCACCACTCCCGGCATACATAACTTTTTAATCCACATCCTACCATCAGGCACTGCACCACAGAGAGGGAGCGTCTTTCCCAAGACCGCACAGCGCATCCAGAGCACAGCAGAATTAGAATCTGGTAGCTGAAGCTCTGGCCCAAACCTTTACTCTGACTCCAGTTTGAGCTGGTAGAGGCAGGAACCGTGATCCCAAGGCCACAAGCAGCAGGAACATCTACTCCCTACTACAGAAATGACTCCAGCCCAGGGGGCTGACACATAGGCACTGGCGATATGAAGTGGGAAGAAAATGAGAGCCCAAACTGTTAGCAGTTTGACTTATGAGCACCAGGGGTCAGAGGTCAAGTGCAGGGGCCACGCTGGCTCCTGGAAGAGGCACATTCTCAGCATTCCTCCATCTTGGGGGTGGACACTGGATCTGGTCAGTCTGCCCTCCTCAGATCAGTTCTGGAATTTGGGTGGAACACGACCCAAAGGGATTCACCCTGAATGAGTCACCATGACCTTTGACCTTCACCTTTCCCCTTCCCACACCAAGGAAGGAAGGAAGGAAGGAAGGAAGGAAGGAAGGAAGGAAGAAGGCCAGGTTCTTTCTCTGTATCCCTGCCAGGCCTAGAACTTGCTATGTAGACCAGGCTGGTCTTGAACTCTTGGAGATGCAACAGCTTCTGCCGTCTCTGCATCTCCACATTCTCTTCCACTCTCTTTTACTCAGACTACAGGGTTTTTCTCGCTCCAATTTCCATGCCTGCTCCCCTGCTTAACTAGGCTGTCCTCCAGCCCTCTCTTTCCCCAGCAGCCAGAGGCTCCTTGAATATACAAACCAGACCAGGTCACACACACCTTTCCTAAAGGTCTCTGATGAGCCACCAAGAGATGGCTCGGCAGGTAAAGGTGCGTGTGACCAAGCCGAATGACCCGAATCTGACCCGTGGGACTCACATAGTGAAAGCAGAGACCCAACCAACCCTTTCAAGTTGTCCTTTGATGTCCACTTGGGTACCAAGGCACACATGCAAACCCCCAAGGCACAAATAAACGGAAAAGAGAAGAAAATGTCTTTGGTGACTCATCACTCCCTCCTCCTTGTTAATTTAGGACTTCTAAATGATGGTGCAATTGTGTGTCTGTTTCTTGCGCCTTGTATCTGGTTGCATTGGTTTGTTTCATCTGTTGTCATGCTGGCTCTGTGCTATCCTGATTCTTGTAGCTTCTCAGTGAATCTTGAAGTTTAAGAAATGAGCATTTGGCTATCTCATGTCCCCGGCATTTCCATAACATAGGGGAAACACCTTGTCAGTGTCTAAACTGCCTCCTGGGTCTGGGTCTGGGTCTGGGTCTAGGGTCTGGGTCTGGGGTCTGGGGTCTGGGGTCTGGGTCTGGATCTGGGTCTGGGATCTGGGTCTGGGGTCTGAGGTCTGGGTCTGGGGTCTGGGTCTGGGTCTGGGGTCTGAGGTCTGGGTCTGGGTGTGGGGTCTGGGTCTGGGTCTGGGGTCTGGGTCTGGGGTCTGAGGTCTGGGTCTGGGTCTGGGTCTGGGGTCTGGGTCTGGGTCTGGGTCTGGGGTCTGAGGTCTGGGTCTGGGTCTGGGGTCTGGGTCTGGGTCTGGGGTCTGGGGTCTGGGTCTGGGGTCTGGGTCTGAGATCTGGGTCTGGGGTCTGGGTCTGAGATCTGGGTCTGGGGTCTGGGGTCTGGGTCTGGGGTCTGGGTCTGGGTCTGGGTCTGGATCTGGGTCTGGGGTCTGTGTCTGGGGTCTGGGTCTGGGGCCAGGGCTGGGTCTGGGTCTGGGGTCTGGGGTCTGGGTCTGGGGTCTGGGGTCTGGGTCTGAGATCTGGGTCTGGGGCCAGGGCTGGGTTTGGGTCTGGATCTGGGGTCTGGGTCTGGGGTCTGGGTCTGGGTCTGGGGTCTGGGTCTGGGTCTGGGGTCTGGGTTTGGGGTCTGGGGTCTGGGTTTGGGGTCTGGGTCCAGGGCCAAGTCTGGAGCTCAGTCAGTGAAGTGCCCCCCTAGCATGCACAAAGCCCTTGCTACATCTCCAGCACCACGAGGACTGGCTTCAGTGGCACACACCTGTAATCCTAGCACCCGGCAGGTGGAGACGTGAGGATCAGAAGTTCAAGGTCATCCTTGGCTACATAGTGAGTTTGAGGCCAGCCTGGGCTACAAGAGAACTTGTCCTCCAGCTGCTGGGCTTTGTGTGTGGCGCTGGCAATCAAGCCCAGGCCTGAGCTAGTGTTCTGCCACTGAGCTACCCCCACAAGTCTGTACAGATAAATCTACATATGAGAAAGCAGACACTACTGCACGTTCCAATCTATGAACATGGTGTATTATATATCTCTTTGTAACTGCTTTGTAACACAAAAGAAAAACCTAAAAAAAAATATTTAACTTTTTTGTTTGTTTTTCGAGACAGAATTTCTCTCTATAGCCTTGGCCATCCTGGACTCACTTTGTAGACCAGGCTGGCCTCGAACTCACAGCAATCCGCCTGCCTCTGCCTCCCGAGTGCTGGGATTAAAGGTGTGTGCCATCATGCCTGGCTTTTTAAAAATATTAATTGCTGTAATATATGCAAAAAGAAAGGTATGGAAAGAGTTGCTTCAGTCTGTGGGAGGTGACACCCACCTTTCACTATGGAGAATTCAGGTCTCTAGTTTAAACTAGAGATGTGTCCAGGAAACCATGGATGTATATATTCTTTTGGGGGGCCAGGGCCGAGATGGGGGTCTCTTAGGTAGCTCTGGGCTAACCTGGTACTCTCCATGGAGCCCAGGCTGGTCTCAAATATGCACGCTCCTCTTGCCTTTGCTTCTGGGTGTTGGGGTTTCAGCCTGTGTCGCCACACCCAGCTACACTTCCTTTATGTATTGTTGATTTGCCGGTGCTGGGGAATTGAACTTGAGGCTGTGTGCGTGCTGGGCAAGGGCACAGCCAACTGAGCTACATATACAGCTCAAGCCTGGAAGGACACACTCGTGAGAGTCAGGAAGCTGCTCCTTGTTAAATGTGGACTCCTGGGCAATGATATTTTTTTAAAATATAGACTAAGGTGCTTTGGTGGCACAGGTCTGTGGCCTCTATTTCCTGGGAAACAGACACTAGATCAAACAGAGTTTGAGCCAGCCGGGGCAGCACTGGCAAAAGACAAAGAGAAATGCTGTCTAGATAGCAAGACCCCAAACTGGAAGAGATGGGGTTTCCTGAAATGCCTTCAGCTACAGGCCTGAGGAGGCAGCTCAGGCAGAGTGCTTGACTAGCATGCATGGAGCCCTGGGCCCTGGGCACCGCATGGGTGAAACGTGGTGGCTAATCTTGTAATCTTGTCACTTGGGAGATGGAGGCGGGTGGATCAAGAGTTCAAGGTCATCCTCAGTGACCTATAGTGAATTTGAGGCTAGCCTGGGACGTATGAGATCCTAACACACACACACACACACCTCTGTGAGTATACCCACTTGTGGGTTCTGCTGTGCAGAGTCCAGAAGAGAGTGTTGGGTGTGTATCATTCAGTGTTTTCCTCCAGCCCTGCCTTGGAGCTGGGGCTACAAGCAGGGGACCCTTGGCTTGTCCTGTGGGTGCTGGGATCCAAACCCTGCTCCTCAGGACTACGCAGGGCAGCACGTGTGGAGGATCTGAGTGAGATGCTGCTGCCTTCCTCTTGGCCTTTCGCTGTTGAGCTCCTACGCACGGGCATCCCTGGGCTGGTTTTCATGTGTGAGGCCCTTTCCTGCACTGTGGACTTTGCACATGGCGGAGGTCCTTTGGTCCTTTCCTCTCCTGTCTAACCATAATCTGTCATGTCAGCATGTGGCAGAGGCCTGATGTCTCCAGTGGCATGATTTGAAGAGCATGAGGCTCTGGTTGGTCCCTCCTGTTTGTCCCTCTGCTATGGTCTTAGCTTTCACTACCACCATCTTTTCTCCTCTGCCTTCCACTTGGGCGCACCGTGCCCGCCAAGGCACACTCTGTACGGCAGCCGGACGGTCTCTTGAGGTGCAGAGTTGGACTGCTCTGAGGACAACCTCAGTGTGACCTCACAGACAACCCCCCGCCTGGCAACCTACGAACCTACATACACTTTCGCTTATGCATACACTGTGGAGAGGCCTCCTCCCATCTTCTGTCCCCTGGCACCCAAGAGCTTTGCAGTTGCTGGTGTCAGAGGAGAGTGTATTCAAGGTCTTTACTCTGCAGCTTCTTATGATTGGCACCAGAAGGCACTGTGCCACTGCCCAAGGTTTAGGCAGAATGACCAAAACAGAGAATGACCTCCAGGCTGGCCCTCGGCTTGCCCCTCCCACCCAGAGGGACACAGAGTCCAGTTGTTAGCTTCTTGGAAAAGCTGCATCAGGAAGTTTAATGAGTGACCTGCCAGGCAGAGCTGTTTTCCACCACGGACGGTGGGAAGAGTCTCAGAGGTCAGCTTCCCCAGTGGCCTGGTGGCTGGATGGGGCTGTGACCAATGGCAGCTGGCAGTGAGAGGGCAGAAGTAGAAAACACCTCTTGTGGGGCTGGGTCCAGCTGCAGTGCCAGTCTGGAGGCTTCTGTATGAGCCAACGGCCCCTGTGACCTGGGACAAACTTGGTGTTTCACAGCCTTAGGCAGACAAGGCGAGAAAAAGCAGGGAGAGGGCCCTTGGGGAAGGGACTCTCTTCCTCAAGCTCTTCCTCCCCTCTAACTCTGGCCTCTCTTCTCTCCTCACCCCTGCTAAGCCAACAATATTGAGGCTGACAGCAGCTTAGAGCCTTGTCAGAGTGATCAGAAGACCATATGGGCGTAGGCAGAGCTCTCTCCTCTGAGCCTTTATCCCTGCATCTGTGAAATGGGGATTTATTTCTTGTCCTGGGAGCCTCTGGGAAAGTATACTAGAGCTCATGAAGGAATGCCTGGAGACCCACCAGACTGTAGCTTTACAGCCCAGAGGGCTTGGGTGAGATTGGGGAAAGGTGGGCAAGAGCGTAGCAGGGATGGGGAGCTGTTTTCAGCTTAAACGAATGACCCCTCCTGCTGGTCCTCAGCCCCAGGGTGAGGCTCTGTCCTCCTTAGGGCTACAAAGTTCATACAAAGTTGACAGGCCAGCAGAAAGACAGCCCAGGCTCTGGTTTCCTGACCCTTGTGTTTTTCAGGAGGAGAGTTCATCCCAAGATTCTCATGGATGGGCCTAAGATCAGCGGGTTTGGGACTCCCCTTCCTCCACATGCCTTCTCCCCTGTTGTTTTGGAGGAGTGGCTTAAAGCAGGAGTGGGGCTTTTTACAGCTCTCCCGTTACAAGCCGTTGAAGGAAGAGAATGTCATGGTGTGAAAGTAGCAAACTTGGCCAGGCGATGGTGGCGCACTCCTTTAATCCCAGCACTTGGGAGGCAGAGGCAGGGGGATCGCTGTGAGTTCGAGGCCAGCCTGGTCTACAAAGCGACTCCAGGACAGCCAAGGCTACACAGAGAGACCCTGTCTTTAAAAAACAAACAAACAACAACAACAAAAAAAAAAACAAAAAAGAAAGTAGAAAACTTATAATGCAAGTATCTGGAAGGACCTTCCCAAGGGGGGAGGAGGCTGGGGACCTGCTAGGATAGTGCTCTACCCCTGAGCTAATAACCCAGGCCCTCCTAGTGAAGTTTCAATGGAGCAATTCGTACCCATGGAGACCTGTGCTGCCTTTAGCTGCGCTGGCACTCTGAAAGCACAGGGAGTGAGTTGCAACAGAAACGCGATGTCCCCAGAAGCCGAAAATATTTACTCTTTCACCCTTTACAGAGAAGTGTGCAGAACCCTGGCTTAACGTACACCTGTTTTGAAAGTAGAGGGCTAAACAGAAGATGAAGGCGTGTGCCTGTCAGCCAAACACTCAGGATTATCTTCAGTTATGTAGTGAGTGAGTTTGGGGTCACCTTGGGCTACGTGAGACCCTGTTTCAACAAACAAACAAAAACAGAAAAGAAAATAGATGTGTCCTGGGGAAATTCTGTGGGCTGTTTGGAGAAATGGGTCAAGGTTAGGAGCGCTGGCTGCTGTTGCAGAAGACCTGGGTTCGGATCCCAACACTCACCCTGTGGCTCACAGCAACCTGTAACTCCAGCTCTACCCTAGATACCTAGGAGTGGTGGGGCACGTCGGTAGTCCACTTGGGAGGTCGAGGGAGGATGATGGTGAGTTCAAGGCCAGCCTGGGCTACAGACTAAGGCCCTGCCCCACTGCTTTCTCTGAGTCCTAGATGGGAAAAAAGGAGAGATGACTGTCGAGGTAAGCCAAAATGGCAGGGAAGAATGAATTATCCCCAAAACCTTCTGCACAAGAGACAGGCTTCCCATGGCTATGCCTGGGGGCAGCTGGCAAAAAAGGCAGGTCACTGAGGCAGGGGCTTGCCCACCTAAAGAGAAAAGCAAGGGCAGGGAGGAAAGCACTTCAGTCTCTCCCGGGCACAAAGCCATATGTATCCCTGACCTAGCCCAAAGACCCCACTTTTCTGACGGACTCAGTTCCCTTCCTGCTTTTCCTCAGGAATCCCCACCCCCACCACTGGACCCTCCCCCCTTCGGAACCCCCTGAACCCCCCCTCCAGCCCCCACTCCGGCTGCTCCTATAGCTGCAGCTCTCTCTCCTCCCTTTCTCAGGTTTCTGCTCAAAGGTCACCTGTGCAGTGAGGTCGACCCAGACTATGGAGGCTGACCGAGCTTACATACAGTGGCACTGCGCTCTCTCTCTCTCTCTCTCTCTCTCTCTCTCTCTCTCTCTCTCTCTCTCTCTCTCTCTCCCCACCCGCCCCATTCCCTGCCCCTCCTCATCTCTGTTTTCATGTATTTGCTTTGCATGTGTATGTGCATATGTATGCGCACATGGGTGATGTTCCCTAGTTCCCTAGGGACACTGTCCACTTTTTAAAAAATTTATTATTTGTATGCATGGGGGATATGGGGTATCTGTGTGTGTGTGTGTGTGGTGTTTGTGTGTATGTGTGTGATGTGTATGTACTGTATGTTGTATGGTGTGTGTGTGTATGTGGGTGTGGGTGTGTACGTGGTCTATGTGGGGTATGTGTGTGGTGTGTATGTGAGAATTGTGTGGGTGTGTGTAATATGGTATGTGTGTGTGATATGGTGTGGTGTGTGTGGTGTTTGGGTGTCACAGGACAACAGCAGCATTTAGGAGACGACTCTTGGGGGTCTGTTCTCTCCTTCTACCCTGGGATCTAGAGACCAAACTCAGGCTGAGCCACTCACCTCATCTCTGAAGCAGAGCCTATCCCTGGCCTCAGGAGCGCTCATCTGCCTGGCAGGGATCCACTCGCCTCTGCCTCCTCCGACTGGGTTACAAGCATGGGCCACCCTGCCTGGACATACACTCTAGGAGTCAAACTAGCGCTTACAAGGCAAGCACTTCACCAGTGTTGCCATGGTTCAGCCTGTTCCCCACAAACGTTCCACATGCACACAAAACCACTCAGTCCTTTTTCTTTCTGTAGCTGATTTTTGTTTGTTTTTTTGTTTTTTGTTTGTTTGTTTGTTTGTTTGTTTTGAGACAGGGTTTCTCTGTGTAGCCTTGGCTGTCCTGGACTCACTTTGTAGACCCAGATCCCCGAGCTGGGATTACAAGCATAATTCACTCACTCGCCAAAGCAATACAGTGATGTAGCTACTTAGGTGCCAGAAGTGACTGAGAAACCAATCCTGTGCTCAAGGCCTCCTGTCCTAGTGACAAGATTCACGAGGAACAGGGATAGAGTCACAAGTGTGCCTGCAGGTTAGCAGGGGCCCAGGAGGACAAAGTCAAAGGGCAGCCAGTGCTAGGAGGCAGCGGCTTTTTGCTTTCGCGGTTTTGAGGCAGGGCCTCTTGCAGTCCAGGCCACTGTGGAGCTCACTGTGCAGCTCAGGGTGACCTTGAGCTCTGGATCCTCCTGCCTCTACCTCCCGGGATTAATGGTGTGCGCCGCCATCCGTGGCAATTTAAAATCATCCTTGAGAATTAATGCGAGCCAGGCGTGGTGGCGCACGCTTTTAATCCCAGCACTCTGGAGGCAGAGGCAGGCAGATCGCTGTGAGTTTGAGTTTGAGGCCAGCCTGGTCTACAAAGCGAGTCCAGGACATCCTAGCTGGTGACAGAGGCTTTATGACTCCTAGGGTCCCGCATCTTCTGGACTCAGAAGCTGGGATCACAGTAGGGCTGGCTACCTCCCTCCCAGGCCTGCCTCAGCAAGATAAAATAACTCGACAAAGGCATCAAGTCAGTAAAAAAAAAAAAAAGTTTTTATATTACATACACTCCCTGTGGTCAGGACAATGCCAGACGCTGCCTCCCCTACTGGGTCTGTCTTCCTTGGGGTCCTTGGCCCCCTTAGACCTTGCCCAGCTCCCCTCTGAGATTTGAGGAGGGACAGAACTCAGGCCTGCACTCGTTGGCTTTGCCATCAAGGGACAGCCGTCCCTGCCCTGGGGTCAAGGCCCTGCGCACAGCAGTGTTTACCGAAGTTCTCACTGACGCACAGGGCGGGAGAAGAGGACGTTCCTCTTGTCACCGCAGGTGTCACGCATGGGCAAGGGCCGCCCTGTGAGGTCATGGTGGATCTGCAGCTATGGCCTTGCTCGCCTCAGTATGGGTAGGGCGACACCGCGATTAGCAGGACATAGATGTTCTGGTGGCGGGGTGCCGCTGCGCGCACTGCCAAGCGGTAGAGGCCGGCACGGGTGAGCGCTCGGCGGGTGTAGACTGCGCCTTGTCCAGCGCGCAGCTGACGTAGAGCAAAGGGGCTGCGCGGGTCGGGTTCCAGCACGGTGAGCTCCGTGCGGTTGGCCGGGACGCCAGCCTCGGAGAAGGCAGCCAGGCGAGCCACGTCATGGTGGGCGCGCACGCCAAGGGGCAGCGGCAGCAGGCGGTACTGCAGTGTGGCTGGGCCGCTGGCGCTGCAGTCCTGGGAGCAGCGGCGGAAGCAGGTCCTGCGGGTGGCACACACAAGCTCATGGGCTGCCACCTGGCGCACCCCGGTTCATCCCCACGTTCACCGAACACCTTTCCTGCAGATGCCACTGTTAGCCCATTTCAGAGATCAGCAAACTGAAGCCTATCACCCTGATAGTTACCCTGTAGCGAGCGTGTCCTCCCTCCTTCGCTCCTTCCTGATCCAAAGCCTAGGGCGGCTCAGTGAGCACACAGCAAGTGATAAAACTCAGCCACCCAGATCCATTCAGAGGTGACCAGAGGTGAGGAGCCTGGGGGCTGAGTCATGTGTCTGGACTCCCAGGGATAGTAGGGGTTCAAAGGCACGTGTTCAGCCTAGGAGTCTCCTCCACCACCTGCCTCATTTCGCCTTTGTACCTGCTCCAGAAACCTCCCCAAGGGCACAAGCCGCCTGACCCGACATCCTCAGGTCTTGGTGCCTCTTTATGAACATGGTGAGCTGGAGCCTGGCGTTTGTAAGATTTCTCTAACTCCTATGTTTGGGGGAACCTTCTGAGGTTGTGTTTGAACCAGGGGAGGGGCACATTATCTATCCCAGACAGCACACCACGCATGGAGGCAAGCTTGTCCCTGCCTAGGTACAGGTTTGCCAGCATGTAGCTCTGGCCCAGGATTTCTGGCAGGGCAGCTTTCTGGAGGTGGGGGTCCAGGCATGAGCAAGCCGGAAACAAAAACTCCCGTGATCATGTGCCCGGCCGCTTGTACCTCCGCCAAGTGGGCCCTTCCTTACCCAGGGCTGGAGCCCTGCCGGTAGGAGGTGGGACAGGGTGTGTCCACACACTGGAAGCTCCCTCGGGTATTGAAGCACATCTGGCCAGGCCCACACTCGATGCCGTCTTCCTCACACTCGTTGATGTCTGGACAGTAGGGTGAGGTGGGAGATGAGAAAATAGAACGCAGGAGAGAGAGAGAGACCAGAGGAAGCTGGCAGTGTGAAAAAGACCAGCATTTTGACTGAGCCCCAAGGATAGACCCTCCCCTACACCCCTACACCTCCCAGGGGGGATGTCTCTGCAGGGCATGTCCTCTTATTATGGGTAAGGTTAGGGAGGCGAATAGCCCCCTAATCCTGGGAGGGGCGAGGACTGGCTCTGGCTGGCTCACCCTGGCAGTTCTTCCCGCTGGGGAGAAGGCGGTAGCCAGAGGGGCAAAGGCAATAGTAGCTCCCCTCTGTGTTTCGGCAGGCATGCTGGCACAGGCTCCTCACGCGACACTCATCAAGGTCTGGTCCGGGAGGAGGGGGTGGGGGAGGGGGACAGAGGGGGGTAGTAGGGGTTCAAAGGCACGTGTTCAGCCTAGGAGTCTCCTCCACCTCATTTCGCTCAGAGACATGATGAGTCAGATTGCCTGGGTGACCATGTGCTCTGGGACCTGTCAGGGATACTCTCTGCTCCAGGCAGCCCCTCCCCTGCCTGCCTCACCCAGGCCTGCTGCAGGAGGAGTCTCTGGAATGGGGAAGAGTGGAAGTTGCACCCAGTCTCCATCACCAGGGCAAGGGGGGAGGGGGGAGGCTGCTCTACGGACAGAGTCCTGTCCCCTCTGTGTAGCCAGGCCAGCTTCCACAGAGTCCACAGGCCCGCACTCTCTGCTCCCAACAGTCCCTCTCTACAGCTTCATAGTTAACAATTCTTCCACTCCTCCAAATAGCCCTCCCTTAGAAAGAGTGGGTCTCAAAGCGAGGTTTCCTCAGGGCTTTGAAAATCACCCCAGTATCCCTTTTGGAACCCCCTTTGTCCATCAGCATAGTCACTGCTCTGTCCCTCACTTACAAAATGTCCTCCTGCCTCCACCCCACTTTGCCCATTGATTCTGGGTTTCTGATTTGCCCAGCTCCATGCCCAGCCTAGGAGCCCAGGACAACAGTGTGTGTGTGTGCCCATGGCCCGCCTTACCTGTGCACACGCCATCCTGCCTTATGAAGCCAGGTGGGCACCAGGCCCGTCCCACACTACTCAGGGCTCCAGAACCAGGCCGGAGGGAGACCCAGGCATGGTAGGAGCCATTGGGCCTGGGCATCCGAGACCGCAGCCAGGGCACAAATGGGTTCCGGTGGCTGACAGTGGTAATGTTTTGACTGCTCCGTTCCAGGGGGGTGCAGGTCCTGCCATCCCGTAGGAGGGTCTGGCCTGGTGGGCACACGCATCGGTAGCTACCCTGGAGATTATGGCACTGGTAGACACAGGGTGCGGGCAGCTGTAAGCACTCATTGATGTCTGTGGAAGGAGGGTGAGATGGGATGTGAGGGCGGTACGGTGCTCTGTGACCTGCAGTTACCCCAGCTGACCCTTGGGTTTTGTTTTATGTTTGTTTTTTGTTTTTGTTTTCTTAATTTTTAAAAATTTGAGATGGGGGGAGGGGTAGGCTCAGAGGTTAAGAGCACTGACTGCTCTTCCAGAGGTCCTGGGTTCAATTCTCAACAACCACATGGTGGCTCACAACCATCTATAATGAGATCTGGTGCCCTCTTCTGGCCTGCAGATGTACATGCAGACAGACCACTGCATACATAATTAATAAAGAAATCTTTTTTAAAAATTGAGGCCAGGCGTGGTGGGGCACGCCTTTAATCCTAGCACTCGGTAGGCAGAGGCAGGTGGATCGCTGTGAGTTCGAGGCCAGCCTGGTCTACAAAGCAAGCTTAGGATAGCCAAAGTTACACAAAGAAACCCTGTCTCGAAAAGCCAAAAAAGGAAAAAAATTTTTAAAAAATTAATTTAAGACAGATTCTTGCTCAAAATGTTCCTGAATCCATGGTCCTCCTGCCTCTGTCTCCTGAGGACTGACTGAGAGGCACCTCTATGCTCTGGCTTCCGGCCATCTTCCCAGAATTCAATGCCTTACACATTACACAGGGATTTCCTTCAAGCTGGTCTCCTAAGGATCCTGTTGCCAGCGTACTCCCTGACCCTAGGTCTTCAGTTAGGGCCACGTCTCAGCTCTGAATGTCACCCCAGGGCTGCAGTCAGGGCCACCTCCCAGCTCTGAGTGTCACCCCAGATCAGCAGTCAGGGCCACCTCCCAGCTCTGAGTGTCACCCCAGATCAGCAGTCAGGGCCACCTCCCAGATCTGAGTACCGTCCCAGGCTATAGAGTGCAAGCCCCATGGCCCTTAGTGCCAGTCATTCATTGTCCCCACTATGCCTTTCTGAGGTCCTGCCCTGGTCTTCACCTCCCCACTTCCTGGCGTCCACATCAGTGCCTCTATGCAGGATCTGGTGAGCGGCTTAAGCTGCTGCTCGCGTCATCATCAGACTCACTAGACCATAAACACTCCTTGTCCTGAGCCAGAGCTGAGTGAGACCCAGGACCCAGAGAGGGGGTTGGCTGTCCCTTTTACCTAGGCAAGGCAGGCCGTGGCCTTGTTGGCGGTACCCCCTGGGGCAGCCACAGTGGTGGCCACCTGGAGTATTCTCACAGAGTTGATTGTAGCCACACTCATCCAGCTGCTCCAGACACTCATCCACATCTGGGGAGGCAGTGGTGTGGTCACAGGCATGGTCATGGAAGTGGTCTGGCCCAGAGGCCTCTGGCAGAGCTGTACCCCCCACCCCACCCCAACGGCAGGGCCTGGTCTGCCTCTTTTTCTAATCGCGGCTGCACAAGGCTGCACGCTAGTACTTTGCATCATCCATGACACAAGGTTAAAAGATAACGGGGTCCAGACTCCACAAGGGGGTAAAAAAGGGTCCCAGCAGAGCTCTGACATAGCTAGGTCCTAGGTAGGCAATACTCTTTTTACACAAGTTCCTCACATGTAAGAGTTAAGAAGGGACCCTATTTGTGTTGGCAAGGGAGTAGTAAGTGTGGAGGATTTAAGGACCTGGCATGCAGGAAGAGATAAAGGAAAGAAGGAAGGGAGGGAGGGAGGGAGGGAGGGAGAAGAGCCAGCCATGGTGGCCCACACCTTTAATCCCAGCACCTGGGAGGCAAAGGCAGGTGGATCTCTGAGTTTGAGGCCAGCCTGGTTTACAAAGGGAGTCCAGGACAGCCAAGGCTACAAAGAGAAACCCTGTCTTGAAAAACAAAATAAAAACAAAACAACAACAACAACAAAAACCCAAACCAAACCAAAAAAAAAAAAAAAAAAAACCCAAAAAAAAAAAAAAAAAAAAAAAAAAAAAAAAAAAAAAAGAAAGAAAGGAAGAGAGAGGGAAGGAGGAAGTAGGAAGTAGGTTGGGGGAGGAGGGAGGGTGAAAATCTCCTAAGGCCCAGAAAATTCCTGAAACTTAAAGACTCACAAAGCTCTCCCTTGGGGCTATATAAACAGTTTGTCAAGGAAGAGGAGACCCTTTAAGCTCTTGCCCAGCGGGGTGGCTTCCTGTAGGATGCAACTGTCTCTGAGACCCTGTGTCCCTGCGAGTAGCCTCTCACCCTTACTCCGTACCAGCTCAGAAACGCACCGGTTCTCTACGTCAGACTCCGTGGAATTGTCTCTTTGGCTACTTGCTGGTGTCTGATCAGGGGTGAATATACGTGCGTGCAAGTGTGCCCAGGAAAACACCGCACGACATGGATGGACCCAGTGCCATAAAAGCACACAATGCATAAAGGTCCCCCATCCACAGACAGCACTTGGATGCCCACGACCATGCAAAGGCCAGTTGCCACTGGTGCACAGGGCAGGAATGGAGGGCACTGGCCTATTCGCTGTCTCATCAAACACAGATGGGCAGGGGTCAAGAAAGGAAAAGACAAGACTCAGCTCTGGGCTTCTGCCAACAGAGTTCTAGATGCCCCGGAGCCCAGCGATGCTCTCTGGTTTCTTGGGATTATATGATCAGGCCCCGCCCTGTGCCCCTGTCACCTTCACAGCTGTGTCCATCTGCAGTTACCCGGAAGCCAGGCCTACAGTGAGGGAGGCAGTTATAGGATCCGAGCAGGTTCACACAGCGCTGCCCCTCCTGGCAGAGGTGGGCGTCTCCCACACACTCATCCACATCTGGGGGCAGAGCACACAGGGGGCCATGTGAACATGTACCTTCCTGTAGCCATCACTGTATCCTGGCCCAGCCCCCTCACAAAGCCTAGAAGTCCCTGGCATGAAGGTCCCCAGCCCGTTGTTGTTGTTGTTGTTGTTGTTGTTCTTCTTCTTCTTCTTCAGTTTTTTGAGACAGGGTCTCTTTGTGTAGCCTTGGCTGTCCTGGACTCGCTTTGTAGATTAGGCTGGCCTCAAACTCACAGCAATCTGCCTGCCTGTGCCTCCCGAGTTCTAGGATTAAAGATGTGTGCCACCAGCTTTCTTCTTCTTCTTCTTTTTTTTTTTTTAATATTTATTTAGTTATATGAGTGCTCTGTCTGCATATACACCCGCATACCAGAAGAGGGCACTAGATCTCATTATAGGTGGTTGTGAGCCACCATGTTGTTGCTGGGAATTGAACTCAGGGCCCCTGGAGGAGCAGCTGGTGCTCTTAACCACTGAGCCATTTCTCCAGCTCCCCAGACTGTAGTTCTGATGTAAGGTTGTAGATCCCAGTTAGAAAGCCAAGGGAGACTTGGTAAGGTCAGGCCCCACTGCTGGGAGTGACAGGGGTGACATTACAGAAAGACATCAGAGGGAGATCTGTCATTCAGGAAAACAGGGTTACCAAGACTTGAAGCTGCAGTGGTGATACCTTCCAGGCTTGAATGTCCTGAACACACACAGGGACCACATATTTGTCTCTGGGGGGGGGGGTCTGCACCACCCCACCACCTAAGCCTCAATATTGTCCAGAAAATGCCACTTCCATGGATATGTGCTTGAGGAGCCTGCTGCACACTCGGGCCAGGATTGGGAAGGCCCGCCCCTGGAGCTGCTTACCTCTGCAGTTCTTGTGATCCCAGGCCAGGGCAAAGCCAGTGGGGCAGGAGCAGGAGAAGTGGCCAGGAGCATTGCGGCAGGTGTGGGAGCAGGGGCTGGGGCCCCCCAAGCATTCGTCCTTGTCTGGGTGAGGAGACACGAGACTCCTGTGTTCACAGGCTCTCTTTCCCACCAGCTGGCTCAGGGTGGGCTGTGCATCCCAGAAGGAGAGGTCACCCTTGCTCATACCAGGGCCTGGGAAGGACTCACCAACACAAAATGCTCCCTGGATGTCCAACTCAAAGCCCTCAGGACAGCCAACTTCATTTTCTTCTGTAAGGCAAAAGAGAAGACCCTGAGGGAGCCAGTTCCCCCCAGAGCATCTTGGGCTTTCTCTCTGGGCTGGTAAGGCAGTGGGCCCTGCCTGAGAGCCCCAGTCTTGAACCAGACACGTGACAGCCAGGTAGCAAGCTGGCTCCTGGCCCAGGTTCATTGGGGGTGGTGGCTGTGGGGACCTGCCTGGTCTTGTAGATGTTTCCGGGGGGCTCTTAAGGGAGGCTAGGCAGAGAGCCAGGCAAACTCAAGAGAGACTATCAGAGGAAAGTAGATTGAGGTTAACATATGCAAAAATGCACTCAGGAGAATCCAGAAGCCAAGCACAGAGGGTGGCCATAGCTGTCAACAGCCAGCAAGAGAGGGAGACCTGGGGTTGCCTCAGCAACTGTAGAGACTGTCAAGCTTAGCAAGGTGGCCATTGGGGGCCAGATAGGGTTTTAGAGGCAGAGTCTATACTGCTCATTTGGAGACCCTAGGAAGCTAGCAGTCCACTCCCACTGTGCCGCTGGGGGTGAGGGCATGGCATTGCCCACTGTGCCCTCACCATCCCCCAGGTCCACAGCTGGAAAGTAGTGCAGGTGGGATTCGAATCAGGGTATGCCTTGCCTTACAGCCTTGCCCTTCCCAGCATTCCTGTTCAATGGTTAACACCCACCCACCCACAAAGACCTTAAGCAATGATAAAATACTTTCAAAGCATCCCTTGGTTGTGACTACATGGCATGCTCAGGTGGGGCACCAGAGGTCACAACCACGGGGGGCCTTTGGTACAGGCACCTTGGGAGAATGGAGTGAGATGTGGTTTTGGCTCAGAGTGTGGAATGCATCTTGGGCCTAGGCTTCAGAGGCTAGGGCAGGAGGCTAGGGCCGGAGTGGCTTGAGGAGCTGAAAAGCCCCTGCTAGAGTGGGAGGGGCCAGGCTGGACGGAGCAGAGGAGGAGGCAAGCTGCTACTTCATGCATGTCCCTGTCTCCATCATGTGCTCAGTGCAAATGGCCAGTTGAAGCTGGGCCCCTGGCAGGTCCAGCAGAAGTGGGACAGTGGGGCCTCACCAGCTTGCAGGGCTGTGGTGAGCTGGAAGCGCAGGGCCTCTGCCTCAGGGTCGAAGGCCGAGCTGATAGATGAGGCCCGAAGGTGCTGCACCAGCTGGGGCTGGGGGCCCAGGGCCTCATCGTACTGGATACTGTGATTGCAGCGCAGAGAGGCAGGGAAGCTGTCATAGAGGAAACGCTGCGTGGAGCCCACAAACAGACGGCCAGGCCCCGTCTGCACATAGTCTTCCTGGAAGTCCTGGAGGAGTTGGGGTTCAACTTTAGAGCAGCCAGGAGGGAGCTGGGAGCACGGGGAAGACTGGGGAAGCCACCTCTGCCTCTTCTGCCCAGAAGCTGCCAGCCAGGGGCAGGCGGTGCCTGTGATGCTCTTTTCTATGCAGTGGGAGGAATGCTCGCTTCTGACTGGCAGCTTCCACTTGAGACCCGTCCTAACCAGCTTCCAGGGTATGAAGAAGGAAAGTGGGCCTGTCTGCTCAGGGTGGGTGGGTGGAGCAGCCCAGAGCTAGTACCTGCATGTGCAGATCTGCGTTGGCCAGGCTCTCTGGGATCATGCCATTGATCTTAACATCCAGGAGCAAGAGTCCATCGGGCCCCAGGCCCTGGGCCACCTGGGTCATTGTGAGCAGCTCTCCTGCAAACCATGCCAACCCAGGCTGGAGTCAGCTCAGATGCAGTCCTGGGATCTCTCAGGCCCTGCTCTCCCCTTCCCCACCCCCGACACCCCCCCTCACCTCCACCCCCCCACCCCTACTCCCAAGCCTCCAGCCACCTTCAAGAAGACTACGCTCACCTGTAGAAAATTCCATGTGTGACTCCTGCCGGAAGTTGCCACCCGTCAGAGAGTAGCCATTTAAGGCCTCTCCGCTCTCTCTAGCCAGGGCCCAGTAGATGGGGGCAATAGTGACCACCAGCACCCGCAGTAGAGGGCCTGGATACAGCAGAATGCAGACGCCATGACGTCATGTTAGGACTGGAGCTTTGGGGCAGCCACTCCCCTGCCCTCCCCCCCAGCTATAGATCCCTCTGTGGCTCCCCTTTGCTCCCGAAGGCCCAGCCTTTTCCCCCCTGCCTATGC
Organism: Acomys russatus; assembly: GCF_903995435.1. Lineage (NCBI taxonomy): Eukaryota > Metazoa > Chordata > Mammalia > Rodentia > Muridae > Acomys > Acomys russatus. The sequence goes on from NC_067160.1 coordinate 51,906,894, forward strand.
TTGGTCTGTGACTACCCATGCCAGTTACTTTAGCAGACCCTTGGAGATAGCAAAATCAAACATCTACTTTATGGCGCAGTTAGCAAAGCAAACATAATAAAGAAATGCACGGGATGTGATATTTAGCCAGGTTCAACAAAAACCAGATTGATAGGCTCCACCGCTCGTGGGGTGCAATGGCTGTCACTACACGCTGCCTGAGTTGATGATCAACTAAGTTTCCTGTGCTATAGACAACTTCTGTGCGAGCCTGGGAGAAGATGAAGTGTTCTGAGCCATTGACTGCCCTGGCTGCCACGTGACATCTGGTCCTTTGGGGCTAGGAGAGGCTACAGACCGGTCCAGGGGAACACTGCCCACTCACAGGGTCAGGGTCAGGGACATAATGGGGTGACAGGAGGGCACTATATTCCTGAAGGGGGCAGAACCTTTCCAACTGGTCCCACTAGTGCCAAGCTCACTGGACCTAGGCCTAGATGGTTCTCCCTGGTTCCTTCAGCTGGAGCAGCAGCCACACATAGGCAGCATCTTGCCTAATTTGGTCTCTGTTGACAGTGGCTTGGAGTCTGGGTAGTTGAAGTCCCCTAACCTATGACGAAGGGACATCTCCAGTTAAAAGGATTTGCTGTTTTTGCAGGGACTCTGGCTTCAACTCCCAGCACCCACACAGTGGCTCACAACCATCTGTAACGCAAGTTCCAGGGGGACCCAACAGCCTTTTCTGGTCTCTGCAGGCACCAGGCTTGCACATGGTTGTACATACGTAGGTATATGCAGGCAAGATATTAAAACAAATGACTCTAAAGCAAAGACAAACAAAACCAACAACTGTGGCTTCTGAAGAGCTGTCCCTAGAGAGAACTTGGCTTGACCTTTCCCTGCACTGGGGCCTTGGAAGGGGCCTTGGGTCTGTGAAGACAGGGTCTTCACCAGCCCTGCCAAGACAGGACCTCTGAGCAGCCTCGGTACTCTCTGCTCGGGACACCCTGCTTCCTGAACCTGTGAGCAGGTGCATTTCTCCTCCTCCTCCTCCTCCTCATTCTCTGCTTTGTTTTGTTTTTTGAGACAGGGTTTTTCTGTGTAGCCTTGGTTGTCCTGGACTCCCTTTGTAGACCAGGCTGGCCTTGAACTCACAGCGATCCACCTGCCTCTGCCTCCTGAGTGCTGGGATCAAAGGCATGTGCCACCATGCCTAGCCCCCTCCTGCTTCTTAGATGATGGGACTCTGCATCTTTCTTTCTGTCTGTCCCCTCCAGCTCACACCTGCCAATCATTCCTGGTGATTCTTTACTCTTCTATGCCCTCCCCAAGTGTAAGTGGCTCCTGATGCAGGATGCTGCTCACATCACTCTCTCCCTGTCTGACTGCAGCTGTTGAAGACAGTCCTAACTTCAGGCACTGGGCCCCAAGCAAGCCTTAGAATGCCATTTTCTGTTGTGTGGGTCCAGTCCACATACCCACGCTTGCTGGGATGTGATTGATGCTGCTCCAGATGGTAGGGACCTCAGAACTGCCCTCCTGTCGCACACTGATGTTGAGAGTAGCCATATCAAACTCCCGGCCATTAATGATGCCCAGCATGCTACCCCGGCTGCCCTGGGGCTCCCCTGTGAGGCAGGAAACAAACAATAGTGACACACGTTAATCCACTCTGAGCCTTCCATGCAAAGGCATTGTCACTATCCCCATTTCATTGGAGTGGAGACTGAGGCTCAGAAAGGCATGGTAACTTGTCCAAAGACACACAGCTAATAGGCAATAGACTCAAGGCACAGAAGATCCTGGCTCTAAAACAAAGGAGGTTGAGTCTTGGGAGAGGGCTCAGCTGGTAAGGTGCTTGTCATGCAAGCAAGAAGACCTGAGCTTGGTCCCCAGAACCCACATAAAAATGCCAGCCATGGTAGTATACACTTGTAATCCTGGTGCTGGGGAGGCAGAGACGGCAGAGGCAAGGGTGGATCCCTGGGGCTCACTGGCAGTTGGCCTAGTCTAATGGGCTCAGTGAAGGATTCTGGGTCAAAAACACAGTGGACAGCTCCTGGGGAATAACACAAGTTGTCATCTGGCCTCCTTATGCACCGGCACACAATACACCCAACACACATATGCACCTGCACACATATGTACCTGCATACACATGCACCTGCACACATGCACCTGCACTCACCTGCACATGTACACCTGCACCTGCACACACATGCACCTGCACAGACACACCTGCACACACACACACACACACATACACGCACACACATACACAAAGCTGGGCAAGTCATGTCCCTGGGTCGAATCAAGTTGGCTTGTCTGTAAACTGAGGAGATAGGTCTACCTGTTGCTCTCAAAATTGCCAGGAGCTACAATGCCAAGGGTTAGTATGCTGCAGGCACAGGGCACCATGCCACAACTGAGTGCCATCACCAGAACATGCTCATTCCATCGCGGGCCCTGGCTCCAGCTGGCCTGCAGCTGCTCTGGCTGCCAGGCGGCCCAAGCAGATGCTCTCTTGCACAAATTCAATGGATGAGACAGGCCCAGGGGGCCCCCTGCTTCCTTTGCCTAATGAGCCAGCTGCCTCCTTTGGGCAGATGGCCTTCCAGGGAGCACAAGACAGAGGGAGCCTGGCTCTCCACTCACCAGCCCTCCGGGGAAATTAACAAAAAATTGCAGATGAGCTGTCAAAAAAAATATAACACAGAACATTTCATGGCCAAGGTCTTAAATGGTCAATCAGGACTGGCTAATGCTAGGTTCTAGGAAGTGCAGCCTCCAGTGGCATCTGACGATGCCCATCTGGAATGCTTCTCATCAATATCTGATTTATAAGAGGGGACAGGGAGGGAGCTGGCATGACTCAGATCCCTGGAGGCCACAGGAGCTCTGAGCCCTGGAACTGCAAGCTAATTTTCAGACTTGAGTCTCAGCAGCATCTCCTTATTCCACCCTCCCCCCAACAGTCAGGGATAGGGCGTGCTCCTATGCTGATGAGGCAGGTTTGTAGGGGTGGGGTGGGGTGGGGTGGGGTTGGAGGGTGGGGAGAACTCAGTGCTTGCCTAGCTGGTTCCATCCCCAAGACTGCAAAACCAGAACCAACCAAACAAATGAAAAGCAACAACAAACAAAACAGGCTTGAGAGATGGAGGGATGGAGGGATGCCATCCAAGACAGTCAGAAAAAGGAGCGAATCTTAAAGCGAGCCTATGAATGCCAGAGGAAGCAAGAGCCTATCAATTTACAACCGAAGAGAAACAAACAAACAAACAAAAAACTGGAGCCAGGCATGGTGGCTTGTGCCTGTCATACCATCCCTGGGGGAGGCTGAGGCAGGAGGATGGTTGTGAGTTCTAGGGCCAGCCTGGGCTACAGAGTGAGACTGTCACAAAACGGAGCTAAACCAAGTTACCAAGAATTGCCTAAGCTTGGGAGGAAAGAGGGAACAGTTGTCGCCTGCTGTCCACTCACATGCTGTGACACGCATACCACCTCGGAGACAAAAGAGTAAAAAACTGACAAAAGAGTAAAAAACCTAGGCACTTTCTGTAAATGAATTATGGGTAATAACTATCTGATTTCAAATTTCTATCATATCTGGCCTTTCCATAATTAGCATATATGAAGGAAAATAATTATTTCCACTAAATAAAGAGCCGCGATGGCTTGACTCGTTCCCCACTCCATCCCCTCTTTCACATCTCGGTGCTCTAACCCCAGGCCCTGAGGATGTGACCTCATTTACAAGTGGGGTCCCCACAGAGGACAGCATGTGGAAATGAGGTCATGGGGTGAGCCCCTGGTCCAGGATGCCTGGTGGCTTAAAAAAAAAAAAAAAACCCAGAAAAGTAGAGGCTGTCTGTAGTTACTGTTCTATTGCTGTGAAGAGACAGTATGGCCAAGGCATTTCTAACAAAAGAATGCATTTAATTGGGGGCTCGCTTACAGTTTCAGAGGCTTAATCCATGGTTATCATGGCGGGAAGCAGACAGGCATAGCACTGGAGCAGAAGCTGAGAGCTTTACATCCTGACTTACAGGCAGCAGGCAGAGAGACAGTGGGCCTGGTGTGGGCTTTTGAAACCTCAAAGCCCACCCCCACCCCCAGTGACACACCTCCTTCAACAAGGCCACACCCTCTAATCCTTACAAACAGCTCAACAACTGGGGGGGTGCAGCATTCAAACACATGAGCCCATGGGGACCCCCCCTGCCCTCACCCCCCCCCCCCCCGCTCTCATTCAAACAAATGCCAAGGAATTCCAGGGATGGCCAGAGGAAGACAGAAGGCAGGGTCAGATTCTTCTGAGTAGCCTCAGGAGGAGCTAACCCTTCCCAGGCTTTGATCTTGGACAGGCCCCTAAAACTGACAGTGTGAGTTAATTAGGCCCCAGTCTGTAGGACTTTGCTATGGCCACTTCAGAAACTAACACAGAGACCACAGCTGTGGTTTGAACTGGGAGCTTGTCAGGGGGAGAGAGGAAGAGTTGGGACCAAGTTCTGAAACAGACAGAAGTCCCTCAGACCTGAAGTCACCCTGAGCCAGCAACTTCCTGTAAGTGTTCAAGAACCATCTATTAGCATTTCCCCCGTATTACAGATGAGGGAACTAGGGACCAGAAAGGTTCTTCATTTTCTTGACAAATGTCAAATCCCAATTTCTTAAGAGGTGCTGGCTGGAGAAGGGTTCTATGGAGAGAGATTGTGACACTGGGTGGAGATAGATTGGTGATGTCTGCTGTGGACAGGGTCAGAGAAGGGTTCTATGGAGAGAGATTGTGACACTGGGTGGAGATAGATTGGTGATGTCTGCCGTGAACAGGGTCAGAGAAGGGTTCTATGGAGAGAGATTGTGACACTGGGTGGAGATAGATTGGTGATGTCTGCCATGGACAGGGTCAGAGAAGGGTTCTATGGAGAGAGATTGTGACACTAGGTGGAGATAGATTGGTGATGTCTGCCGTGGACAGGGTCAGAGAAGGGTTCTATGGAGAAAAAGATTTTGACATTGAAGTCACCTTGCCAAGCCGGGCGTGGTGGTGTGTGCCTTTAATCCCAGCACTTGGGAGGCAGAGGCAGGTGGATCATTGTGAGTTCGAGGCCAGCCTGGTCTACAAAGTGAGTCCAGAACAGCCAGGGCTGCATAGAGAAACCCTGTCTCGAAAAACAAACAAACAAAAAAGACTGGTGAAGATTCTGACATTGTATGCAGTTGATTGGTGATGTCTGCCACGGACAGGGCTATAGAAGGGCCCTATGGAAAGAGATTCTGACACTGGGTATGGAAATGGATTGTTGTCTTTGACAGGAAATATAAACCCATGCGCATGGGGTATTTGGTACAGAGGCAAACAATCCAGAAACAGTATTCTGTGACTTCTTTACCTTGGTCTGAGCTGGTTTACTGTGGCCTCTCTCTCTCTCTCTCTCTCCCTCTCTCTCTCTCTCTCTCTCTCTCTCTCTCTCTCTGTTTTGTTTTTCAAGACAGGGTTTCTCTGTGTAACCTTGGCTGGCCTAGACTCACTTTGTAGACCAGGCTGGCCTCGAACTCACAGCGATCCGCCTGCCTCTGCCTCCCAAGTGCTGGGATTAAAGGCATGAGCCACCATGCCCAGCTGCTACTGTGGTTTCTCAGGACACCTCCTTTCAATATTAAACTTTAGCCCGACTCTAAGGACTGCTTAAGGAATCTCAGTGGGGGTGGGGGGTCAGTAATATCAGTAAGCTGCCATTCATTTTGATGACCTACCATGGCCCTGTGTGAGGAGCACTAGCTCACCATGTTCACAGCAAGCTCCCCAAGGCCATCGTGAGTGCTCTTATTTGCTTCTGCTTTCCTCATGGAGTCATGGGGTGCTCAAATGGAGGACGTGGGCCAATGCCAGACGGCCCAGAACAGCCAGGTTCCCTGGCCAAGGTGAGCGGTAAATGCTTAGCCCTTCTGAGATTCAGTTTCCTCAGACAAGGAGTGCGTAGGATTCCCAGCTGGTTCATCCTCAGTCTTAACTAAGCAAAGAATTGAGAAGCCTACAGGGGAGTGGTCCAGGCTCCGCTGGAGGTCTACGCAGGGACACCACTTACCTCTCACAGCGAGCAGTGCCCGGGCTGTGGCCGAGCCCAGAAGGTTGTGGGCGACACACTCATAAACTCCAGCATCTCCCGCTTCCACCCGCTCCAGCCAGAGGCTCCCGTCTGACAGGGTCCGGAGCCTCCGGCCAGCCCGTAGTGGCCGACCTGCCCGGAGCCACTCGATTGCGGGCACAGGCTCTCCAGTAGCCTGGCACTGCAGCTCCACATCTGCACCGGACCTCACTGTCAGGTCCCGGGGCTCCACCTGGAACACTGGGGCACCTGCAGGAGGATGGGGCGGGTTTTAGGAACAGCCTTGCCTGTTCCAGTGGTCCATGCTCTTGTAGAGCATTAGAAAACACCACAGGTGTGAAGGGTTTGAGAGTCACACACATGCCTGCCCTTCAGCTGTAGGTCTCTGCACTGTCTTACACATGCCTTTCCCATGAGGCTATGGTCCTGTGTGCACACTGCTGCTTTTGCTTCCTGATGTCATCACACATTTGATTTTGTCGCGCCACCCCGCCCCGCCCAATTATTTATATATATATATATATATATATATATATATATATATATATTTTTTTTTTTTTTTTTTTTTTTTTTTTTCGAGACAGGGTTTCTCTGTGTAGCCTTGGCTATCCTGGACTCACTTTGTAGACCAGGCTGGCCTCGAACTCACAGCGATCTGCGTGCCTCTGCCTCCTGAGTGCTGGGATTAAAGGCGTGCGCCACCATGCCCAGCGCAAGATTATATATTAAGAGCTTGGTCTGTGGCTCAGTGCATAAGAATACACTGTGCAAGCATGAGGACCTGCGTTCAAATCCTCAGCACCCATGTTTAAGATGCCGGGTGTGCACTCCCCTGGTTCATAGTCTCTGCTCAGTCCAAAAGGAGACATCTCTATTGTTCTGGCCCCCACCCTGAGGCCCCGCCCCTGCTCTGAGGCCCCGCCCCACCCAAGGCCCCGCCCCCACCCCATGGCTCAGGGACCACCACAGAAGACAGGGCAGAAAGTCTGTAAGAGCCCATGGTCAGGGAGGAGAAGAGTAAAGGTGTATTCTGGATACAACAGGACTTCCAAAGTTATGAGCGCTCAACAGCTCTGGTTGCTTGCACAAGATTTACCCAGGACCAACCCACTCAACAGTTTAACACAGACCAGGGATGATCTTATGAGGCCCGGTCCTCAGGAGCTTTGTCAGCTGCTGGCTTCTGGAGGGTAAGTTTTCTTTAAGGGTGCGTCCCTCAGTAGGTTGACCTTGCTCCATCAGAAGGCCCCACATCCCACACCCAGGAGTTCATATATGGTACAAATTGGGCTTGGTGACAGACCCTGTCTCAAGGGAATAAAAAGCAAGACCCTTGCCTACATCCTCTGAACTCTTCTCGCAAGTCTACAGGCATGTGCACTTGCACACATATGTGCTCATACACAAACCACACACAGACATACACACAAATCCTGTGTATTCATTTTTTTTTTTCTTTTGGTTTCTCAAGGCAGGGGTTTCTCTGTGTAGCCCTAGATGTCCTGGAACTTACTCTGTAGACCAGGCTGGCCTTGAACTCAGAGACCTGCCTGTCTCTGCCTCCCTCGTGCTGGGATTAAAGGTGTGTGTCACCACCACCTCCTAGCACACACAAATTACATATCAAGAGTAATGTCGCGCCAGGCGTGGTGGCACACGTCTTTAATCTCAGCACTCAGGAGGCAGAGGCAGGCAGATCTCTGTGAGTTCGAGGCCAGCCTTGTCTACATAGCAAGTCCAGGACAGCCAAGGCTACACAGAAAAACTCTGTCTCGAAAAACCAAAACAAAAAAAACAAACAAAAAAAAAGGAGTGATGTCACAGCAGTCTCAGTGTGTGTAAGTATGGTCTGCGATGCTCTCGCGATGACCATATGGTCATATTGCATGTACTCCCTTTCTTAACATTTAGACGATAGCCACCTTCACACAATGTTCATTTTTTAGAACTATATAGTATATTCCACTATTTACCTCTGTTGTGATTTTGTACATGGAGCCCCAGTGACTAGATATTTAGACCACGTCCAATGGTTGCAAAGCACTTTCCAGAACCACCTGGGTTGATGGCCCTTGAATGAATGGACCTGACCCTGTTTTCCTCTCTGTAACATGGGTTAATAGCTCCTATCTACTCACCCGTGAAGGTGACGTGACGGAAGCAGAGCAGGTGGGAGGTGCCTGGCCCTGGTGTATTTGTGCACTGTGGGTAAAAGTGCAGGGATGCCTCTGCAGCGAGCCTTGAGCCTGAACAAACTGGCGCCAAGCTGGTGGACCAATGCAACAGGAATTTATTCTCTCACTGTTGGCCAGAATTCCAAAAGGAGTCTCACAGGACAGCAGCCTACGTGTTATGCTGCTTCCTGAGACTCTGAGGGGAGGCCTGCCTCCGCCCTGTGCAGCTGCCAGGGGCTGTGGTTTTCCTGGCTGGAGGCTGTATCATGGCTCCCGAGCCTCAGGCGGCCTTCGCCTCAGGCGGCCTTTGCCTCTGCAGCCTGCTAACTCCATTTTGCCTCTCTTTTATAAGAACCTGTGTCTCCTCTGGGGCCTGCTAAGATAGTCTAAGATGGCTTCTAAAGCTCCTTTTTAGCCTGATCACGCTGTGCTCGCCATAGGTGAGTCTGTCTTGAGGAGCCGAGTCTTAGCTAGTTCTACAAAAGCTGAGCATGTGTGTGTTGTGTGTGACCTTGTGACTCATCCCAAGAGAAATGCTGGTGTGCTCCCCAACCATATGAATCTCCTTAGCAAGGTGCTCAAAGTCCCCCAAACTGGAAAGGATCCGCTGGGGAACACGGAAGCAATGGTGACCACTTGGTGGGAAGCCATACAGCCACAAAAAGGAAGGGAGAGATTCCAACAGCATGGATGGTGTCACAGAGTTGTGTGAAGGGGGTTGGGCCTGTGACACAATCCTTGCTAAGGCTTCTTCCTGCTTTTGATGGAGCTGGGAACCCTGGGCTACATACGCACACAAGATGAGTGCTCTGCCACCAAGCCTGCCCCAGCACCAGGACTCCATTTACATGAAGATGAAGGGCTGGAGAGATGGTTCACACACGCACAATAAGACGTTTTACATCTTGAAAGATGAAAACAAAACAACAAGAGAGAGAAAACACTCTGTAGCGGAGGCTGAGCAAAGTGTCATCAACCACGCCCCCCCCCACAAAAAATGTATAAAACTTCAACAGAATTGACAAAAATGACTTCAGGGCCCAAGAAACTAGCCAAAGACCCACAATATACAAAAAGTTTCTAGAACTTTGGTGCCATGCAGCCTTCTGCCCACATGTCATCCCTGCAGGCCAGCTGTGAAAGCCAGCAGCTTTCTGTCACCAGGGCCCGGCTGCATTTTCTCTTTTCTTTTCTTTTCCTTTTCTTTCCTTTCTTTCTTTCTTTCTTTTTTTTTTTTAAGATTATTTATTTATTACTTATACAATATCCTGCCTGCATGTATGCAAGCAGGCCAAAAGAGGGCACCAGATCTCACTGTAGATGGTTGTGAGCGACCATGTAGTTGCCGGGAATTGAACTGAGGACTTCTGGAAGAGCAGACAGTGCTCTTAATCTCTGAGTCTTCTCTTTTCTTTTTTTCTTCTTTTTTCTTTTTGTTTAGTTTTCCTGGACTCACTTTTTAAACCAGGCTGGCTTCAAACTCACAGCGATCCGCCCACCTCTGTCTCCTTTGCTGGGATGACAGGCATGCATGTGCTACCGAGTCCTGTGCCCAGCTGCATTTTCAGTGGACGAGACAAATGGCCACTCTAGCAGCCTGGCTGAGGAGACTGGAGAACCTGCCAGGAGGGAGCGTGAAGGAGGTGGGCTGGCTGCTTCCTTCGTCTCCAGTGGAGGTGAGAGCTGCAGGTGGAGGTGGAGAGACACGCATCTCTGACCCTCTCCACAGCCACAGGAGGTTGAAATTTGTCTCCATGTTTTCTATCAGGGTCACAATGTTTGGTTGAAGCAGTTTTGTGATGGCCACTTTCAGCTCTTTGGTGAGTCACACGTGTGCTTTCTCCTGTGTAGGCTGGCAGTCACTGTGCCTTCAGGCTGAGGATTTCCTGGTTCCTGATTGAGCCATGGGGTTTCCATTGCAGCTGGAAGCAAATGTTTTGAGCATTGCAGTAATGGAAGTGGTCCGCGTCAACTTCCCTCCTCCACAGGGAAAGAAGACATGGCCATCACTGTCAGGTGTGGTCCTCCGCGGCCTCTGCTGACATCCCAGAACACTGAGGGCGTCTCAGCATTCTTGGGCAGCCTGGGGCTTCAGGAATCCCAGCAAGGCTCCTACTAACAGTGTAGTGACACGGTTCCCTCATGAGAGAAGTGGGGACAATTCTGTCCCCTCGTTAGGCCTGACGTGGGGAACAATGACCGTCCCTATTCAGGGTGTGGGGGAAATAAGGACTGCACTTTATCTATGCATGGCACGGGGGGGGGGGTGGGTGGGGCAACGCGTGAGCGTAGTGATTCCCACGGTAATTAGAACAACTTATCTCCCTGCCTTGTTATCTGTTTCTTCTTTTTCTATTTAAATTTTTAATGTAAATTACATTTATCTATTTAGGGGCTGGAGAGACGGCTCAGGGGTCAAGACTGCATACTGTTCCTGCAGAGGGCAGAGTTTGGTTCCCAGAATCCCTGTGACGCATAACTGCCTGTAACTCCCACTCTGGCCCCTGCAGCTGCTGCACTCGTGTGCATATACCCACAAACACACACAGAGTTAAACATTTTAAAATTTATTTGTGTGTGTGTGTGTATGTCATATGTTGTGTGGTGATAGTGGCAATGGTAGATGTGTATAGGTTGTGTGTGTATGTGTGTGTACATAGGGACACATGTGCTACAAATGTGGAGGTCAGAGGACCACTGGTAGTTGGGGGTTTTCTCCTTCCACCACATGAGTCCCGGAGATTGAACTCAGGCTGTCTCTCTTTGTAGTAAACTCGCCTTTACCTCCTGAGCCATCTCATCAGTCTTGCCATTCTCTCCTTTAGCTAGAGAGAAGGGGCTTTTGTTGGGCTTCTGTGTGTGTGTGTGTGTGTGTGTGTGTGTGTGTGTGTGTGAGATCCTAGCTATATTTCCAAATGTTAGCTCCCAGCCTCATCCAGTGTGTCTGAGGAGATTCATGCATCCTGATCCATTGGCCCTTGGAACATCCATGTCCCTGACTTTCTCCTTCGGGTTTTTGTTTTGTTTGTTTGTTTTTCTGTTGTCTTCTAAGCTCAGGGTTTCTGGCTGTTCTAAGCAAGCATAGGATACACAAGGCTTTGTCTGTCGCCGGGTCTATCCCATCCGCGACAAAAGAGCCTAACAAACTCAGGATAAAGGCACCCCCTCAGCAGGACAGACAGTTGTCCTCACATCTGATGGAGAGGGCAGAGGCTCTCCGCCCACATTGGGCTTAGGTAGGCTGGGGAGGAGGGTGATTTTCTAGAGTGACTGGTGCAACAGGCAGGGCAAGGGAGCCAAAGTGTGGCCTGGAAAAGAAGAGGACTTCGTTCATATGTGACACACAGACGGTCCTGTGTGTGGAAACCCTAGGAAATCTATGTAAAATTTACCTCCCTGGGATCCCATTCATGTGAAAGTTCTAGAAGAGGAAATCTGGAGACGTAGGAGACATGTCCCTAGTGGGCCTGGGGCCATTCTGGAAGCAGGAAGTCCTGAGCTGATAGAAATCTGCCAGGTGTGGCGGTGGCTCGGCTTGCACAACTGCATGATTTTATCAACAACTACTCAGATCAGGACTTCTTTCTTTTTAAAAGATTTATTTTAAATTATGTGCAAGTGTGTGTTATCTGTGTGAGTTATGTTCATGTGAGTGTATGTACTCACAGAGGCCAGAAGAGGGCATTGGGCATGCATGGAACTGGAGTTAAAGGAAGTTGTGAGCTTTCTGACATGGGTGCTAAGAACTGAACTCCTGTCTTCTGGAAGAGCAGTGTTCTTTTTATTTTTCTTTTTATTTTTTTAAGAGCAGTGCTCTTTACCACTGAGCCATCTCTCTAGTCTATACTCCTTACTCCACCTTTTTAAAGTTTTCTTTTTTAGATTAGTCTCACAGTGTAGGCTTGGCTTGAAGCTCACTATACAGGCCAGGCTGCCCATGGGCTCTCAGTCATCCTCCTGCCTCAGCCTTCTAAGTGCTGGGATTATGGGTTCGTGCCACCTCACTCATTCAGTGTGAACTATAGCTCGCCAGAGCTGTGGGCCTTTTGTTATAAAAACTCAGGGCAGCAATTAGTGGAGTAAGGGCGAATGGCTAGGATTGTGTGGGGTGCTGGGTGTTGGTACTGGTCGGTGGGCTTCCTCGATGGAATCTCATTTCACAGAGATCAGGGCGAATGCTGCACTTCACACGTACAATATTTTCTGCAGGGCTGGCAAAATGGCTCAGTGAGTAGAGTTTGCCGCACAAACATGAGGACCTGCGTTTGACCGAACGCCAGGCAGAACAGGAGGATCTGGGGCCCCTCCTCGGCCATCAGTCTAGGGAGCTCCAGGGTCACTGGGGAGACCTCCTCTCGGAACAATAAGGTGAGAAGCAATAGAAGAAGACATCTGACGTCAACCTCGGACCTCCACACGCAAGGGCGAGCACACGTCTTCTGTCCCCTCCAACCCACACAAAAACACTTCCTGTAAAATTCCTGAGACCCTTTCTCAGGTTTTTCTGGGGCCCCCATAGTGTTATGCAAGCTCCGAGCTGTGGGTTCCGTGCAGGAGCTGTCACTTTAACCTTAAAGGCAGTTTTGAGTCTCAAGTAGAAAGGACAATCAAAATAACGGCAACATTTTTTCTTTCAGCCTGTACCTGGGTCACATTTGGGAACAATTATATCTTCCACATAATAAACTGTACCCACCCACGGCTGGTTCCCCCCTCACCCTCCACCCCAGCACCCATATCACCTGATCCCCACCTGCTGGGGACAAAGCTGACACTCACTCTGGAGCACAAGGGTCACCACTTTCTTCACGACGCCCATCTCGTTCGTGGCCAGGCACTGGTACTGTCCTGCGTCGTCCATCTGCAGGGGGTGAGGGGGTGGGGGTTGCAGGTGCTCAGGTGAGGGCCAGGGGCAGTGGGGCACAGATGGGTGACTCATCTAGCTGGGAAGGGGTGGAGGGTGGAGGGTGGACAGGGAAACAGGAATGCTGAAGGCAGGGAGGGCCCCCGGGGCCGCCATTCATCTGCTATGCGGAGAATCTGGTCTCTCTGCAACAGAGCCCTGGGGAGGAAAGGTGGGCCTTGCCACCCCCCGGGGCAGGTCTCATGCTGAAGTAAGCACTCTTCCAGATGCCTGCAGGAACTTCTATTGCTCTGCCATTGGAATTTGGATGCCCTGGGAATGTTTGCTGAACACTATAGGGCACACTTAAAATTATTTATGTATTTGCTGTTTATTGGGTGGGTGGATGGGTGCATGCGTGCATGTGCACATATTCATGTATGTAGAGGCCAGAGGTTACCTTTGGGTGTCAGTCTGTTTCCCCTGGGCTTGAATTATTTGAGCAACCAGGCCCAGCTTTTTTGTTTGTTTGTTTGTTTGGTTTGGTTTTGGTTTTTCGAGACAGGGTTTCTCTGTGTAGCCTTGGCTGTCCTGGACTTGCTTTATAGACCTGGCTGGCCTCAAACTCACAGTGATCTGCCTGCCTCTCCTTTCCAAGCGCTGGGATTAAAGGTATGTGCCACCACGCCGGGCCTCAGCCCCAGCTTTTTAAATGTGGGTTCTGGGTATCAAACTCCAGTCTTCATGAATCGTGACAAGCCCTTGGCGGACTGAGCCATCTCCTCAGCCCATGCAAGGTATATTTTAAAGCCTAAGGTCTCAGGTGTTTGTACTAGAAGGTACAGCACACAGGGTCTCCAGCACCAGCATGCAGGGTCTCCAGCACACAGGATTTCCAGCACCAGCACACAAGATCTGTAGCGCACAGGGTCTGAGGCACACAGGATCTGTAGCACACAGTCTCCAGCATCAGCACACAGGGTCTGTAGCACACAGGGTCTGCAGCACACAGGGTCTGCAGCACACAGGGTCTGCAGCACAGTCATTTGGTATCTAAGGACACTCCCACAGGGTGTCTTGTCCATTATTAGTCTGTGGTTGTCATCCTGTTGTTGCTGTTAGATTTTTTTTTTTTAATTTTGACTTTAAAAGCATTTTTTAAAAGGCACACACCACCACTGCCTGGCTCTTTCAGACTGGGGAGCCGAGTCTCCAGAGGCATGGTAATGGGGGAGCAAAGGAATTCCACCCACATGGGTCTGGCCTCCAAATCTCCACCCTTGGGCTCTGCCTTACACAGGCCCCTGGGAGCTGTCTTTTGAATAGATGCCACCTCCCTGGCACAGGTGTGGTCTCTTGCTACCCTGAATTCATCCCCTCAGAAGTGCCTTTAATCCCAGCACTCAGAAGGCAGAGGCAGACAGATCTCTGTGAGCTCAAGGCCAACCTGGTCTACGGAGAGAGTTCCAGGACAGCCAGGACTACAAGAGAAACCTTGTCTGGAAAAAACAAAATCAAACCAAACCAACCAACCAACCACCACCACCAACAACAACAAAAACAAGCAAAAAAAAAAAAAAATCTCTAAAAGAATAAGAGCTACTAGAACTGTTGCAGGTGTCCCCAGGACTGTTGCAAGTGTTCCCCAGGACCGTCACAGGTGTTAAACCTCATGACGCTCATGCTGGCTCAGGCAAGATGGCTGTCACTGCAGCTGCAGTTGCACTATACCTGTCTTTAGTCACTCTCTGCATAGTTCCTAAGTAGGCAGATCGAAAGCCTATGATGATGTGATGCCAGGGCTGACTGGTGAGTTTCGGTGTCGCTAGCTGTAGGAGCATGGGCCACAGATGAAAGCTGGGAGGGGAGCTGACTGTACAGAACAGGCAGCAGAGGCGTGGGCAGCCTCCTGAATGCACTGTGGTTCTCTCTGATCCTCAGTGTCTTCATTTATACAGTGGGGCCATAGTTATCTACCTAGCCTATGGATATTAAAAAAAAATATTAAGAGGGCATTCCTCCCAGGCCACTCTTAAATATCCAGCATAAGTCCTCTGTACTGATGATTTCCCGCCATTAGCCTATGAGGCAGAAATAGCCGCGGGTGGGCGTGGGTGGTAAGGCACAGACATGGTGAGTGGGGGTGGGGAGACACCTAGACAATAAACAGGGAAGTGCTTTGTAGACTATAGAGGGTGGTGCCAACCTCTAAACAGTTGTAAAATGCATAGGGATGGGTCCTCGCCTTGCCTTGGTCCTGAGGATGGTCAGGGAGCCATTCTGTAGCTGGAGGTAGAGGCTGTTGATGGGCAGTGGAAGGCCGTCTTTAGTCCAGCGGATGTCAGGAGCTGGGTCTCCGCGAACCACACAGTGTAGCTGGATGTTGCCCCCTACAGGTTCTACCAGGTAGGAGAGGGCTTCCCCTTGAAGGACTGGAGCTTCTACAAGAGCCAACACAAAAGAAGTGGCTGGGAGGGAAGCTCCCTTGCAGCCCACCGGTTCATCAGCCTACTTCTAGACTCTGTTCAGCCCCTGCCTTCCTCCTGAGCACTAAAGGATCTCCTGCTGGCCCAGCGTGGCTGTGCATAGTCTGTATTGGGAGGGCAAACAGCTTCTGTGTCATGGGTTGATTCCCATAAACTGGCAATGGCCGCTAGGAATGTGTGCTATGATTGATTAGTGATGCCAGAGTGGACAGAGGAAGGAGTTTGTCTTTTGTATGTCTGCAGTACTGGTCCATGCAGATAGACTGCTGCAGCAGGTACTTTGGAAAAGAGCTGTAGGAACAGGCATGCTGGGACACCGCTGGACGCAGAAGCTAAGGGATTCACTTAACTCTCCAAGCACCGCTGGCTTTTTCGTACTGGTCCCCAAGATTCCTGGGGTCTTGAGACGGAAGTGGTCCAAAGTCACATGGACTCTGCCTGGGGCTACATTGCCTCCAACAAGATCCACCCAAAGCTAAGCAAAAGTCCCAGTGTTTATGAGGGCTACCTATGCGGGGAAGGGGGCTCAGGGGTCGGGGTGGGGGGACAAAGACAACGACAATGGCAGCCTGTTTTAAATACTGGCCATACCCTCCCTCCATGGCTCACTCCATGAGGCTGTCCAGCTGCAGGTTGGACTGTCAGAGGAGTGAGTGTAAAACACACTGTACCACCCACCACCCCGCGGATGAGTTTACAGAGTCCACAGTACAGCCCAGGGCACGGCAGTGTATAAAGTCCCTCAGGGCATCCCAAGGTCCACAGGTTGAAGAGTCCCTAGGTAGAAGGCAGGAAGCTGGTCTCTTAAACAGCAGGAAATGGGTTACAGGAGGTTTATGGAGAAAGGCCCCCATGGGACCCCATCCTACCCTTCACATGGACGAAGCTGACAGCCTGTACACGGCCAACTCTGTTCTCAGCCCAGCACACGTACGTCCCACTGTCCTCTCGGGTGACGGCTTCCCGCTGCAGCGTGCTGCCCCCATCCTGCTCAGACACCCCCTCTGTGGTGGAAAAAGAGACATCCATCGCTCTTAGTCAAGGAATATGGGTCACTCCACTGAGGCCTGTGTATTCAGAAGGTGCTTAACAGGGCTGTGGAGATGGATGGGAGGGTCCTTCTCCATGGGTGACTGAGGCAGATCTTTTTGGGGGCCACAAGCCACAGAGGATATGGCCAGAGACTTTGCCTGTTTTGGAATTTCCAGGTGACTGTCAAGGGTAGGTCTTTGTGGGCCTATTAACATGAACAGCCAGGCAAAGACTCACAGGCCTGGAATCCCAGTGCTTAGAAATGAATGCAGCTGGTCCAGGAGCTCAAGGCTAGCCTGGGCTACACAAAGCCCTGTGGGCTCTCTGATTGGCTAGACTGAGTTCCAGAGATATGAGGAGCCCAGGTCCTCAGGAGATAACACCTTTCCTTGCTGTGGGCCAGACATAGTCTCTGTGACCAGATACTGCAATTATGGGGGGAATTTATTCAGGATGCCAAGCGTATTTCTACGTTGAGCCATCTGTCCTTGGTAACCTGACTTTTTTCTATGTCTGCGGCCGCACACGGGTGCTCAGACCTGGCCTTACACTTGGTGTGAAGCAGGAAATGCCATTTCCAGGGAAGGGCACTCAGTGATTTACTAACAAAGCAGGTACTTATCAAACACCTAACGTGTACTCCGAGCACCTACATGCCCCTGCCGGGTCTCAGAGGGGAGGACAGAGCTACCCCCTATGGGAGCAGTATTTTGGGCCAAGAACACAGGCACCCCTCCTGACCTGGGGTCTCTGCGGCTGAGTCTTCTGTTCAGATGGCTCAGCGTGTGCTCACAGGCAGGCTCTGAGCCTGAAGGACCAACTGCCACCCGCCTCCACTCTACTGCACTGGTCTCTCAACCCTCCATCCTTGTCCATCTCCCTGGTCAAAGCTCCTTGTCACCCCCGACTCCAGGAGACGCAGACCTGTGACAGGCTGGTCATTGATGGTCCAACCAATGCGGGGTGTTGGGCTGCCCCGGGCCACACAGCGAAGCCACAGCCTGTCCCCAAGGCGCAGGCTGCGGTCCCCAGGCAAGGTGGTGAGGACAGGCAGCGTCAGGATGGTGAGATGCACACGGCGGCGGGCACGGCCCACAGCATTCTCTGCAGTGCAGATGTATGTGCCTGCATCCTGGCCCTGTGGGCAAGAGGGAGGTTCAGGACCTCTGCACCTAGCCTGGGCCAGGACACCCTTGGAGAGCCATCCTCCATAGGTTCCTATGGTGCATCCAAGCCAGAGACGCAGAGAGACTTTTCCTAGACTCTATAGCCAGCAGTAGGCTTAGCTGACTTCCTTGAAGCTAGGCAGGGTGTCTCTCTCTCTCTCTCTCTCTCTCTCTCTCTCTCTTTCTTTCTTTTTTTTTTTTTTTTAATTTTTTGAGACAGGGTTTCTCTATGTAGCCTTGGCTGTCCTGGACTCGCTTTGTAGACTAGGCTGGCCTCGAACTCACAGTGATCCACCTGCCTCTGCCTCCCAAGTGCTGGAATTAAAGGCGTGCGCCACCACGCCCGGCTCTTTCTTTCTTTCTTTCTTTCTTTCTTTCTTTCTTTCTTTCTTTCTTTCTTTCTTTCTTCCTTTTCTTATCACCCAAGCTCTGGACATATGACTAGAGCCATGGGACCTGGCTGTTTCCTGACATTGTACTGGGTGCTGGGCCTTGTAGTCCGACAGACCCATGCCAACTTATCCATGTTGGTCTCTATCTTGGTCACCTTTATGGAGAAAACCCAGTGACTTTCTGAGGGGAGATGTTCTGCAGTGCTCTGAGGCAGGGCTAGTGTGCTCCTCAGTGCTGTGGGGACAGGGACCCCGATAACCCTCGCAGTTGCGTGTCGCCACACGGCTGCCAGGTCATTCAATGAGTGAGCAGCTTCCTTTTGCATTACTGATAATCAGGGGGGCTGGTCCCCCATATCACTG
This sequence comes from Acomys russatus, assembly GCF_903995435.1. NCBI lineage: Eukaryota > Metazoa > Chordata > Mammalia > Rodentia > Muridae > Acomys > Acomys russatus. Next base: position 51,925,439 of record NC_067160.1, read on the forward strand.
GCTCAACGCCTCCTCTTGAACTTGGAGGACACTCAGTACCAAGACTGGTTGAGAACGACTGGTGCACTTGGGAGACACAAATGTGTCACTGTGCTTCCCTGGGAGGTGGCCACGGAGGTCCCTTCAAACCTGGATTCTGATCACGGAGAGAAGGTCTCCTGGGGTATCCAGCTGCCTCTGAACATGGGATGCTAACACTGCCCTCCCAGGTTGCCAGGGGCTAAAGGGTTAAAGGGCTCAGGGATAGCCTTGGCAAACAGGTGGTACTCCACAGCTATCTGCCACCCTAGGGCTGTACTCGCTGATCTTGGGGCTGGGCCTCACCTCGGAGTTCTTCACCAGGAGCTCCCCGGAAGGCTGCAGGGTGAACTTGCCCTCAGCTCCAGACAACACTTGGCCGTCCCTTTCCCAGGTGATGGCTGGCTCAGGGCTGCCCTTGGCTCTGCAGGGCAGGAGGGCATGGGAGCCCTCAGTGGCGGACAAGTCTGGGAGGCCGTTCTCAATCACAGGCGGGACTGCAGGGAGATGGACGCTCATTTGGGGCTGGGTTGAGCTGGGTGTGGTGGGCTGCTCGGCTACGGGGAGCCCTTGGCGGCTCTCAGCCCCTGTCAACCTCCTCTAGCAAGGGCCAAGCCACAGGCCACCAGTACAGAGCCTGCGGTCAGTGCTCTGAGGATCCTGTGTTTGGTGATGTCATGCCAGGGTGAGCCTATAATTATACCTGTGTGCGCAGGTGTGTACACACAGGTGTGTGTGTGTGTCTATGTATGTGAGTGTGTCTATGTATGTGTATCTGTGCACACACACAATGACTTATAGCACTGTGGTGGGGGCCGAGGCCATGTAGGTCCCATCAGCACAGGCGCCCTGTGAACGACAACCTCAGCGACCATGTGCAGCAAAGCTCATACGCATCTCCCCCTCACCCCCGCGCCCCCCCCTCTCCCCCCTTCATGCCCCTATCCCCCCCCCCCCCCCGGGACTATCCTAGGGAAAGAGTGGCGACGGTCACAGGCAGGTGTACTTTGCTTCTTTCATATGCTGACACGCGTCCATGCTGGAGAATGAGGCTCAGGAGGGGCTTGGAGCCAGGAGCCACTCTGGATTCAGGGCAGAGCCTGACCCTAGTCCCAGAGCCATGGTCATCCGGACATCCTGTCCACAGCCACAGGGCCAGAGTGGACTGCGCCCACTGAATGCTCTCTAAATGTTGAGCCGACGTTTGACAGACATAAGGCTCAAGCTAAGAGAGAGCCATGCAGAAACTTCTGGGCAGGGGAAGTAGCTACTGTCACCAAGTTACAAGGAAAGAAGGAAGGAGGCAGTGCTGGGCGGGGAAGCGGCAGGGTTGTGTCAGTCAGGGCTGAAGCAGACAAAGAAGAGAGAGCCTCAAAGCTCTGGACAATCACGTCTCCTGGGCCCACCTTGCACCACCAGCCTCGTCTTTGCCATGGCACTGCCCACGCTGTTCTGGGCAATGCAGTAGTAGTTCCCAGCATCCTCTGGGCTGGCCTGCACGATCCGCAGCTGGCCGCTGGGGAGGATCTGCATATGTGCTCCTGGATTTGGAAGGATAAAATTAAGGCTATAGTATCTGGGATGAGGGAAGTGCCTAGAGGGACCAGATGTGGCTTGTGGTGATCAGTTGGATTTTGGTGTCGCAGTGATGGGACAGACAGGACACTCCCAGACTTCCCAATTGGTGGGAGGCGGTGCCAGGGCAGAAGGGAGCAGAAGCGGGGGACTGTGTCTCAGGCTCAGGGCTCAGGGTGAGGGTTGGGTCTCCTGGGCAGGGAGGAGGACACCCGGCCCTTCCAGCTGGCCACCCTGAGGTCTCACCTTCAGGGATGCTGAGTCCCTCCTTCTGCCAGACGACCACTGGCTGGGGGATACCCGAGGCCTCACAGGGCAGCAGCACCTCCTCTGATGCCACAACCTGAACCACGCTGGGCAGTGGCTTCACCACAGGGGAAGCTGCAGGCACAGAAGACAGAGGTTCCTCCAGCAGAAGTCCCTCCAACCACGATGTACATCAAAGGGGAGGGGTCTCTAGAGCAATGGTGGGTGGGTTCCAAAGCCTCACACCAGCAACAAGGCTGCCCAGGGAACCTACCCTCTCCCAAAGATTCCAAACTAGGAATTAGTTTCAGTTAGGCTGGGGCAGCAGGGGCTGAGGTCTCCCCTATACTCCCAGTGCCCTGACCGGGCCTCCCATTCCTCCCCTATTCCCTTTACCCTGGGGCCCAGCTTAGGCCCTTACCTTGCACTGTAAGGACCATGTGCTTGCGGGCCACCCCGGCAGTGTTGCGAGCTGTGCAGGTGTACCGGCCAGCATGGATGGGAAGGGCGTGCTCGATCTCCAGGGCTCCTGTGGGTGGAGCCAGGCATGGCTGGGGGAGGGGATTAGGGATAGGAGTCCCTACTGATGGAGGGGGCAGGGCTGTTACCAGCATCCTTTCAGACTGCCTTTGTTGCCCTTGGGTAAAGCTCGCGGGCACAGAGGGCATGGGAACCGGTTCCAAGCCCATCACGCTCCCTGCCCAAGGTGTGTGACCGTGAGGGCTTCCTTCTACTCCCGTGCCTCAGTTTCTCCGTGTGCACAGGGAGAACCAGACCAGGTGGGCTGCAAGGTCTCCGGCTTCTCTGGGTCAGTCGCTCCTTCCAATGTCCTCCTCTCGGAAGCCTCCCAGGGCTCCCCTCTGCCCTCCCCGCTCAACCTTCTCACTGCAAAGTGGTTTGGGGTTTTTACACAGGGACCCTGGGGACCTGCTGGGTGTGTGGGGGGGGCGAAGGGTGAGGTCACAGGCCTGTAACCCCAGGTTGGAAGAAGAGTTCCACTGCACCCAGAGAAGCTGAAAAGCAGGGCCTGCCCTGCCCCATCTTGAGATCCGGGTTCCTTGACTAACAAGAGCATTCAAGTGGGAAATTGCCATAATGATTTTTCTTCCTTTTCCTTTTTGTTGTTGTTGTTGTTGTTGTTTGTTTTTGTTTTTTGTTTTTTGTTTTTGTCCTGGACTTGCTTTGTAGACCAGGCTGGCCTCAAACTCACAGCGACCCACCTGCCTCTGCCTCCTGAGTGTTGGGATTAGAGGCATGCCCCACCTCTGTCCCGCCTGCCATAATGATTTTTGACAAGTAAATGTCAGGTTCTCATGTAGCCCAGGCTGGCCTGGAGCCTACTACATAGCTGAGGATGACCTTGAATTTCTGTCCTCCTGCACCTACCTCTCAAGGCCTGGAACTGCAGCGGTGGACCACCATGCCAGCTTTATGTGGTACTGTGGATGGAGCTGAGGCTTCACGAAAGCTGGGAGGGTGTTCTACCAAGTGGACTACGTTCTCAGCCCAGCAAAGGCATTTTACAAATCGCCATCCCTAAGCTAGGTACGATGGCGCACACCTGTACTCTCAGCACTCAGGGAGCCAGAGGCAGGCAGATCTCTGTGAGTTCGAGGCCAGCCTGGCCTAGAGAGTGAGTACAGGATAGCCAGGGCTGTCTCGGGGGGAAAAAATGCTACTCCTGTTATCCAAATTCTATCAACAATAGGACCTCTCAAACACCAAAATATTGGGGCTAGAGAGATGGCTCAGAGGTTAAGGGCACTGTCTGCTTTTCCAAATGTCCTGAGTTCAATTCCCAGCAATCACATGGTGGCTCACAACCATGTATGAGATCTGGTGCCCTCTTCTGGTGTGTGGGCACACATTCAGACAAAACACTGTATACATAATAAATAAATAAATAAATAAATAATAAAAACAAAAACCCCACCAAAATATCAAGAGCATGGTTTTAAATGAAGCCCACGCCCCTTGGGTGAAGCTTTAACAATACTTCCAGGACTTTTCTCCTTTCATCAGAAAACACTGACTTTCCCAGGATCCCCAGAGTTCCTCTGTTGGGCCTCAGACAGCAGACAGTACATAGGAAGGAAGGGGTACTGAGGATCAGAGAGGGCAAGGGTCTTCCCTCAGATTGCACAGCAGGGTGGGGAAAATCTTGCTTCCTTCCTGCTGCCCAGACTCGTCCATGCCTTCTGTGTAACTTCCTCTCTCCTCAGAGGCATCTCTGCTCTTCACTGTAACCTACCCGAGGCCAAGACTCGGTAGCCGCTGCCCCTTGCTCCCAGCTGGGTGCCTGCCTTGCTCCAGGACACGGCTGGGGCTGGTGACCCTGTGGTGTGGCATGTGAGGACCACGGGTGCCATCCTGGTCACCGTGAAGTCTGTCTGGTCATCCGCAATGGTGGGGGGTGCTGAAACACAAGACAACTCCCTGCTGAGGAGCAGAGGGGACAGGTGGCCGCGGGACCTCAAGGACACAACTGTCATCAAGGGAGGCATGGGGTGGCATGAGCTATGATGGGGCAGAGGCCGAAGCTGTGGATGCAGCAGAGCCATACTGTACGCTTGGCAGATATTTTAGGCACAGAGGTAGTCATGAATAGATTTGGTAGAGACATTGGCCTGGTGACTTTGGAGAAAGGCCTCAGGGAGAGGTGACACCTAATTGAAATCTGGAGGAAAAACAGCCATTGGCTGGGTGACAGGAACACATTTTGAGCAGCCATGTTCTGGGGGGTTGGGGTGGGCATCAGTGGGGCAGGAGTTACATCAGCATGGTGGGAAGTAAGACCCAGGAGAACTTCCTAAAAGAGGCATCCTAAGATGCTTAGAAGTCTTGGGATAAAGCCCTCCTGCTGGCAGGAGAGCTCCCAAGAGGGAGGATGTGGTGCGCACATTTCCCACCTCTGCCAGGACTCACCATGGACGGTCACCTGGTAGTGCCTGCGCGACTCGCCCACCTCATTGCTCACCACACACTCGAACTGGGCTGAGTCCTGAGGGCTGGGAGCTGCGAGGAGCAGCGCATTGGAAGGCAGGAGCCTGGGATGGACATATGCATGGCTGCAGTGAGGAACCCGAGGTGAGCCAGAGCAGTCTCCCTGCCCCAGGCTTATCCTGCATCGACACCTAGACATGACTCTTATATAAAAAGATTTATTTATTTATTATGTATACAGTGCTCTGCCTGCATGTATACCTGAAGGCCAGAAGAGGGCATCAGATTGCATTATAGATGGCTGTGAGCCATCATGTGGTTGCTGGGAAATGAACTCAGGACCTCTGGAGGAGCAGTCAGTGCCCTTAACCTCTGAGCCATCTCTCCAGGCCGTCTCTTATATATCTTTTTATTTTAAGGTTTTATTTATTTATTTATTATGTACACAGTGCTCTGTCTGCATGTATACCTGCTAGAAGAAGGCAATAGATCACATTGAGGATAGTTGTGAGTCACCATATGGTTGCTGGGAATTGAACTCAGGACCTCTGGAAGAGCAGCCAGTGCTTTTAACCTCTGAGCCATCTCTCCAGCCCCCAACTTTTTTTTTTTAATTTTATTGATTTATTTATATTACATCTCAATGGCTATCCCATCCCTTGTATCCTCCCATTCCTTCCTCCCTCCCATTTTCCCCTTATTCCCCTCCACTATGACTGTGACTGAGGGGGACCTCCTCCCCCTGCAGCCCCCAACTCTTATGTATCTTCTAGGGGCTAAGAGATGGCTCTGAAGTTAAGAGCTCCTTCTGCTCTGCTCGAGTTCTTTTCCCATCACTCATGTCAGGTGACTACCAACTGCTTGTAACTCCAGCTCCAGGGGATCTGAGACCTTCAGGTCTCATGGCCCACTGCAAGCATATGTGAAACGACACAGACACACTTCTGTCTGTCTGTCTGTCTGTCTGTCTGTCTTTCTGTCTCTGTGTCTCTGTTTATGTCTCTGTCTCTTTCTCTGTCTCACACACACACACACACACACACACACACACACACACACAGAGTATCTTCTAGAACTTTCTACTCCTATAGAGTCTCCACTACTGGGCTTGTGGATGACTTTTGTATCCATCCATGTTTCTCTGCCTCCTGCATCTTTGGGATGATTCAGAGGATGACAATTGATCTCCAGTCAGAGGTGATGAGACATAGCAAACACACTTGATGGTCACTAACCACCAGCTGCGTGTGAGACACTGGCAACGCTCCGGGGGCCCTCAGAAGTAGCTACAGGCTTCATGCGTGCCAAGCGAGCGACCTGCCACTGAGCCTCCTCAGAACCTCCACGTTCTGCTTTCGATGTGCCCAATAAGTCACACATGTTTTTCTGTGGGACCATGTGTTCAAGCAGCTTCTCTTCCTCCAGGTGGTGTCAAGATTCCCCCACCTCACACCCTGACACTGTGTGATGCACCCCTTTCACCCCCCCAGGCCCCGCCCCCCCCAGCCGCACGCATACACCCCTTCCCTATCTCCCCACTGTAGATGGGCTGTTCATTACCGGTAGCTGCCTTGCTGCAGGCGGAAGTCCAGCTTCTGGCCATCTTTCCACCAGGTCACCAGGGGCTTAGGAGAGCCTGTGGCCTCGCAGGGCAATGAAGCTGGGCTGTGGGCGGTCAGGGTCAGGTTGGAGGGGCCGGGGGCAATAGCCGGGGGCTCTGGGGGAAAGGTTAGTTATTAGGACACAGGTGTGGGACAGGGACATGGGACTCTGTAGAAACTCAGGCTTAGGGCACTGGTTGCTATCTTCAATTCACCCTATGGAGCTGGGGTGGGGAGGGGACCTCGCCAGGGAGGACTGACAATGGACAATGGATCGGTTGGGCGTTTCTGACACCTCATCCCGGAAGGAGGCTTTTCCCTATCTGTCCTGCCTGAGGTCAGGGTCCTACAAGGCAGTAAAGCTGCCATGGGAGGAAACACTTGACCAGAGGACCCAGTTCAGTGGCTTGGAGTCAGCTTCCTTGGAGCATCTGCCATCCTGTGCTTGTCCACTCATATAAGGAAGGGAGTGTGACACATGTGTCCCCTGACTACGTGTGGGTAAAACCTCTTGCTCCTGGGCTTTGTGGCCCAAACCTCTTGGAGAATTATTGCTTTTGGACCGACTTCTGGAGCAACTCAGAAACCAAGCATGCCTGGCCCCTGGCCGGAGTGGATGCTGAGGGTAGGGAGAATGCCTTTCCCCACCCACCTACCAAAGACTCTGAGGTCTAGGCCTTGCCGGTCAGAGCCAGCAGAATTGGATGCCAGGCAGAGGTAGTGTCCTGCATCCTGTGCCAGGACCGGACGGATCCGCAGTGAGCCGCCAGGCAGAAACTCTAGCCTGGAACAGAAAGAAAGGTTGCCATGGAGACAGGCAGATGGGGTTGGACCCCTAACCGTGTTTCCAGCAAGATGCCCCCTTCTGCCCCAAGTGCTCCTACAAAATAATTAAAACCCAGCCCTGCACACAATAGACCAACCTAAGGCTACCACACACTACCGGGCACCGGAGAGGTCAAGAGGGGCTGCTCCAGCATCCTCACTGTTCTGAGAATGGCCCCAGTGGCCAGACTGTGCTAAGCAGTCCTGCCCTTAGACACAGCAGACTGGACAGGGCACGCTTCATCACACAGGCGGGGCCGATGGCATTGCGTGCCTTGGGAATTTGGGGTTGATATTCACAGAGGGCTTTCTGGCTCCACAGGTTGTGTGGGCAGGGGAGCTGTAAACTTGGGGTGGGGAGGGGGTAGCTGCCCCCATGCTTATAGAGGGAGGAAGGTGAGAGAATGGGCAAAAAGCTCATCGTATCTGTATATGTACGTATGTATGCATACATACATACATATATACATACACAGACAATAAGATAGACAGACAGACAGACAGACAGACAGACACACACACACACACACACACACACACACACACACACACCAGATTAACAAGGTTAGAGAGATGGCTCAGAGGTTAAGAGCACTGCCTGCTCTTCCAGAGGTCCTGAGCTCAATTCCCAGCAACCACATGGTAGCTCATAACCATCTAGAATGTGATCTGATGCCCCCTTCTGGCCTGCAGGTGTACATGTGTAATAATAAATAAATAAATCTTTGCCAGGAGGTGGTGACACACACCTTAAAAAATAAAAAAAAACCCAAAACAGATTAACAAGGTCAATGGTGTGCCTGTCCTTGTGATCTGAGAGCCACCCACATCCTGTGCAAAGTCACTTCTGCTCCAACTGCCCAAACGACAGGCAAAGAGGACCCGAAACCCAAGATCTTCCTAACCCCCTCCCCTTCTGGCTCCCACCTGGGGCTCCCAGTATCCAGAGGGATCCCGTCCTTCCGCCAGCTCACGAGGGGTGTGGGCACACCGCGCACTTGGCAGGGCAGCAGGGCTGTGCGGTTCACTGAGATGTTCACAGTGTTCGGTCCTGGCTGGATGGTGGGTGCCGCTGGGGAGGGGCAGAGGGCAGGGCTGGGAGCCTGTGGCTCTGAGGGGATGGGGGGTGGGAAGGGGGGCACTCACTGTGGATCTCCACACGGAAGGCCACGCTGGAGCTGCCTGCCTTGTTGCGGGCCGTGCAGCTGTAGTCTCCGCCATCGGCCGTGCTCAGCGCCTGCAGCTTGAGGAATCTGCCCTGCTCTGGAAACTGAGTGTGGGCATCTGCCTGCAGGGCCCCCCAGAGTAGGGGAAAGAGGGGGTCTTTATTGGCACCTGCCTGTGACCCTTGACCTTGGTCTCATGGATTCAGAACTGAGTCCTGAGTTGGCCTCCTCTTGCTGTGAAAGCCAGGGGTAGAAGGGAAGGATTTGTTGGGGATACAGTCAAGAGTCTAGCCCTGGGGGATGGCGAGATGGCTCAGTGGTTAAGAGCACTGTCTGCTCTTCCAGAGGTCCTGAGTTCAATTCCCAGCAACCACATGGTGGCTCATAACCGTCTATAATGTGATCTGGTGCCCTCTTCTGGCGTGCAGGTGTACGTGCAGGCAGAAGACTATAAATAATTAATAAATACATCTTAAAAAAAGAAAAAGAAAAAGAGCCTAGCCCCTTTCAGGGTCCCACCTACAGGTTTCTTCTGTTGTTTCTGCTTGCTGGTTCGCTATAGTTCACACCAGTCTTGGCCTAAGTAAGCACTGGGCTGTGAGGTCTGAGAAACCTGAGGCTCAGCAGCCTCCATCTTAGGCTAGCAATAAACCTGTGGCAGAGGGTCACTCTGCTGCGACCCTCAGGAACCTGGAAGGACTGAGCACTGTCATTGAGCCCTTCACCCAAAGACCCACAATCCCATAGCCCATAAGCTGCAAACTGGTCCCTTGGGAAGGATGGGCACAGACAGTTTGTCATAGACTTGGGTCACGGAGCCCTCAGTGACCATGGAAAGAGCACGGGGTATGACGCCTGGCCTGGCTGCAGTGCCCGACCATGACATGGAGTGACAGTAATCATCGAGGTCGAAGATGTGCCCGGAGCACACACGCAGAGCAATGTTCACAACAGACCCTCACCATTCTGCCCTCACCTGGTCAGAGGCTCACCTGAAGCAAGACGCCACCTCGATGCCACTCAATCTCTGGTGCTGGCTCTGCTTCCACCGAGCACTCCAGGATCAGCTGCCCTGGAGCCAGGCCAACCACAGATCGGGGACCCCGGGGCCCAACAACATTTGGAGGGGCTGGAGGACAAGAGGATATACGAGATTGTCCCACTCCTGCAGGTCCCATGCTGTTCCCCCTTCTCCTGTCTCCGGGGTCCCTACCTTGAACCCTGACCCGGAAGCTCTTCTCGGCTTCACCTGCAGGGCTCTCAGCTAAGCAGGTGTACAGCCCGGCATTGTCCACCTGGCAACAAGAGCAAGGAGGGCAGCTGCTGCTGGCCCCGCCATGTTCACCCCTCCTGCCGCCCCACCTTCCGGGCAGCTTATCCCTCCCTGGATTTTTCTTCTTCATCTCGTTCTTGAATTGCAACCACAGCAGGTCTGTGACTTTGGGAAAGTCCCTCTCGCCCTGGCTATCTGGTTTTTTTCTATCAGTCTTGGCTCTGGCCTGCCCGGAAGCCCATAAGGACATAGGCATGAGGATCATGTCCCCAGGGGCAAGGCACACAAAAGAGGATCTGGGGAGGAGGCTTGCAGCTGCCTACTGGACAGCTGCAGTTTTTTTCTTTTCTTTTCTTTTTTAAAGATTTATTTATTTATTTTATGTATGTGAGTGCTCTATCTGCATGTATGCCTGCATGCCAGAAGAGGGCATCAGATCACATTATAGACGGTTGTGAGCCATTATGTGGTTGCTGGGAATTGAACTCAGGACCTCTGGAAGAGCAGACAGTGCTCTTAACCGCTGAGCCATCTCTCCAGGCCAAGCTGATATTTCTTTTCCAGTCCTAATTGCCACCCTCCCCGCGCCCCAGTGGGCAGTGCAAATACCTGCACATTCTGCACCCGGAGCACCCGTCCTACTTGGCTGTCACTTTCCACCCTTGTCAGGGTCCGCCCATCTTTATGCCAAGTGATGTTGGGTGGGGGGATGCCTCGGGCCTCGCACAGGAGTTCCAGGTGGGCACCGGGTGCCAGCGACAGCTCTGAAGTCTGGTCAGATTCCTCGATGTGTGGGGGTTCTGCAAGATGTCCATCTTGGGTCAGCGTTTCTCCCCTCCCCCACCACGCAGAGGCTCACAGCTGAGGGGCCAAGAACTAGCTGTGTATGGAGCGGGGCGGGGCAGTCCTGGGGGGGTCACTTAGACATAGAAACCACAGGCCGCATGTCCCCAGGACAATTATTTGTACCTTGATCCCAACAAGGACTCAGTACATAGGGAGGAGACGGAATTGAGGTTAATGTTTCTAACATGGCCCCCACATTATACGCGTCTGTGCTACATCTTGAGGCTATATCCCTAGATGCTGGTGGCTCTAACGTTTGCTTCTGACACCAAGGTCTGGCGGTAAAAAACAAAAACAACCAACCAACCAAACAAACAAAAAACTATTGGAATAGAGCTGAGGAAAAGTGTACTTCTCAGCCACAGCAGCTTGGCAGGCAGGCCCAGTGAGGCCTCTCTCTCTTTCTTTGGAGCCTCACGCAAGGGTGACCCCAAACCTCCAGGGAACGCATCTTCCTCACCCCCTTTCTGTCAGCTCTAGAGTCCCCATCTCACCCTTTAGCCACTGAAGCTGCTGAGGGACAAAGCACCCACCCATCACTGTCAGCCGGAAGCGCCTCCTGGCCTCCCCTGCTTCGCTTGTTGCCATGCAGGAGTAGGTCCCCGAGTCACCAAGGCTCACTGCTTCCAGCTTCAGGCCAGGCCCCTGCTCAAGGCTCTGAGGGAACAAGAGCTCCCCATCTTTCATCCACGACATGAGGGGTGGGGGGCTTCCCCGGGCCTCACACGGAAGGACCACACTGGAGCCTTGGACCGCCATCACATCATTCGGGAACTCTACTGGTTCCAGGATGGGGGGTACTGAGGGAGGAAAAGTGTGGGTAGGATCCATTTTAATCTACAGCAAGTGGTCTTTACACAGACTGTGGCCTATAGTCCTCACGGATAAGCCCTCTGGATTTCCCATGCTAAGTGAGTCCTCCGATATTGCATCCCCTTGTGTGCTGGTGGAGCTGGGCCTAGAGCCATGCCTGTCAATGCTCGGGCACGCCTGCTTGCTTCTTGGGGGCTAAGTGGATGGACAACAGAAGAAATGAGATTAGAATGCTCCATGGCTCTACCCCATGACATACCCTGATGAGCAGAGGATGGGGGATTTGTTTGTTTGTTTGTTTTTCGAGACACGGTTTCTCTGTGTAGCCCTGGCTGTCCTGGACTAGCTTTGTGAACTGGGCTGGCCTCAAACACATAGAGATCTGCCTGCCTCTGCCTCCCGAGTGCTGGGATTAAAGGCGTGTGCCACCATGCCTGGCAGAGGATGGGGGATTTTTTTTTTTTTTTCGAGACAGGGTCTCTCTGTGTTAGTCTTGGCTGTCCCAGACTAACTTTGTAGACCAGGCTGGCCTCAAACTCACAGCAATCTGCCTGCCTCTGCCTCCTGAGTGTTGGGATTAAAGGCATGCGCCACCACGCCCGGCAGAGGATGGGGGATTTTATTCTCATCTGATATAGCCAATGGCACTATCTGCCCGACCCTGCCCCATACCGAGTACGAGCAAGGTGAAGTTCCTTTCAGCTACCCCAGCCGGGCTTGCAGCCACACAGGTGAAGATGCCTGAATCTGCCAGCTGCACCTGAGAAATCCTGAAGCCCCTCCCCCAAAGAGGGGGGAAGGTGGGAGGTGAGGGAAGAGGGAGGGCAAAGAGGAAAGAGGTTGAGTTTTTTGTTTGTTTGTTTGTTTGTTTGTTTTTCGAGACTGGGTTTCTCTGTGTAGGCTTGGCTTGGCCTCGAACTCACAGCGATCCACCTGCTTCTGCCTCCTGAGTGCTGGGATAAAAGGCGTGTGCCACCACTGCCTGACTGTGTTTGCTTGTTTGTTTGTTTTAAATCTCACTTCTCAACAGCTAACCCTGAAAGGGGTAACCCTTTACCCACTGTTCACATCCCTCTTCTGGCCTCCTAGTGCTCCCTGGACAAAGCCCCAAACTACTCCTCTCTGAGCTTGCTCCCCTCACCCCCAAACACACACACCCCTTCTCCAGTCCTTACTGCCTGAACTAAGCCTCTGTCTCCTAAATTCTAGAAGCTCACTGTGCCACCTCGGGCACAACCATCTTTCCTATTGACAATCACGTAGGACTGACCTGGGTTGTCTATCTACTGGCCCCACTCAGTCCCCACTTTTCCTGAACCCCTAGCTTCTTCTGGGCTGTCTTGCTGTGGGCCAGCCAGAGAGGACCATGATGCCAAAGCCAGACCAGTCTGCCTTCCTGAATTGAGCCTTCCCACACTCTCCGGTCTCTGCCAGAAGCCTTTCCCCCAAGCAGCCGGAACATAGTGCACACGTTGTAGTAGATAGTTGGATTCATTTGGCTTCCAGAATCTTCCATGTGCTGACTGATAGTCCCAGAATGTCTAGCTCCCCAGGCTCTGAGACGACAGTACATCTACCCCAGGTGCCTGGGGACCACGGTGCCAAGTAGTCAGATTCAAAATGGAGTCCCTTTGGTCAAGCCCAAAGCAGCCAGTAAAGCTGAGGGCTGGGAGTGTGTGTGTGTGTGTGTGTGTGCGTGTGCGTGTGTGTGTGCATGGCTTCCCAATGTGGCTGTCGCCAAAGACATCTGGCAGACCTTTGAGCATGTGTGGAAAATGCTCTGTGAGTGAACCTGCCCGACAGTGGCCTATGTGGCTTCAGACAGAGGCCACTCATCAGGAACTTGCGGTTAAAGTTTGTGGTTTCAGAATATCTTGTGTAATCCTCATTTTGCCTTTAAAAACTTCCCTTTCTGGGCTGGCAAGGTGACTTCTTTTTTTTTTTTTTTTTAATTTTTCGAGACAGGGTTTCTCTGTGTATCCTTGGCCATCCTGGACTCACTTTGTAGACCAGGCTGGCCTCGAACTCACAGCGATCTGCCTGCCTCTGCCTCCCGAGTGCTGGGATTAAAGGTGTGCGCCACCACGCCCGGCTTGGCAAGGTGACTTCAATGTGTAGAGGGACTTGGTGTGGATCCCTGGGGATCTGAGTGAGTCCCAGAATCCACAGAAAGATGGGAGGAGAGACCCCCCTCCACAGTGACAATCTCTCCTTAGGAACCTCAAGATCCCACTTGAAACATCTGTCTGTCCCTGCTATCTTCCTGTCTTGTTCCCACCTGGGGGGGGGCCCTTGCCCTTGCTGCCTCCATGGAGCCCCGACCTGGCTCCACCTTCCTCCACCTCAGCACCTACATGAGGTGAGCAGCTTAGCCTTGCCCATGGCACCTCTCTCGTCACCGTGTCTCCTTGACCAACTTCAGAGCTCATGGCTTGCGGCCTTTATTTTCTGGTCCCCATTAGCTGGTCCCTTTGGCTGCAAGACTCTCTTGTTTGCTGGTGTCTAGAATCGCCAGCTTTGCTCAGGCCCCTTCCGGGAAGCCCTCGCTGCTTTCTACCTGGCCATGCCAAATCAAGGCACCCAGGGTTCCTCTTGGGCTATGCCTTTTCCATCAGGCCACAGGATGAGGCTGCTTTTAATTTTTGATGTCCCACTGGGTGATGGGGTCTTCTTAGTCTCTTCAGTCACCATAAACCTCTGTGCCTGTACTACCTTGTATTTTACTGTCTTCGTGGACGCATTTGGAGCCTGAGCTGCCTGGAGGATGCATCGGCAATTGCCACCAGGTAGCAGAAGCCGGCCCGCCCTCCTACCTGAGGGTGCGGCCAGAGCTGTAGAGGAGTGTGCTCTGGGAGAGTGGGAGGGGCAGGCCATCCTTGAGCCAGTTCACATGAATGGGTGGGGATCCTCGGACGGGGCACATCATGGTCACCAGCTCTCCAGGCCTGCTCACCAGGGTCCCCGTGTCACCGGCTCGTTGCTCAATGGTGGGGGAAACTGGGGTGGCGGATTAGAAAAGCGATGAGGGGTTTGGAGGGAGGGTGGCACCCAGCCCTGAACTTCTGTCGTTGCCAGCCACTGTAGTTATGTTCTTAGAGTCTTGGCCACCCCCTGGAGAGATGAGGCGCATTGTCTGGGATCCCCTCTGTCTTGACACCCTGCTGAACCTTGGGCTGGGAATCCCCCCCCCCTTTTTTTTTTTTTTTGGTTTTTTGAGACAGGGTTTCTCTGTGTAGCCTTGGCTGTCCTGGACTCACTTTGTAGACCAGGCTGGCCTCGAACTCACAGCGATCTGCCTGCCTCTGCCTCCCGAGTGCTGGGATTAAAGGCGTGTGCCACCACGCCCGGCTTGGGCTGGGAATCTTGTGACTCATATTTGAGAGCACAGCTTGAAGGTCCCGGGACCCTGCAGAGTGGCCATTGAACAGCGATTCCTTCCTGACCCCACCCACTCCTGTAGGTGTCCCCAGATAGGCACCAAGGCTCTGAGGCTACCTGCCTCTCAGCCTCGCCTCCTCACCCAGCACATTCACTGTGTGTAGCCTGGCATCCTCCCCAGCCGGGTTGTGGGCCACACAGGTGTAGGCGCCCGAGTCTGCTGCTCGTAGGCCCTTCAGCACCAGGGAGCTGCCATCCAGAAAGAACCTGGGTGGGGAGGAGTCACTGAGGGCAGGTTCACACAGCCTGGAGGCCCTGGTGTCTCCTCTGGAGGCGCAGCCTGGTCTTACCGCAGGTGAGGCCCCACATGCTGCTCCAACAGGGCACCGTCCTTCAGCCAGACTATCTCTGGCGGTGGCTGGCCTTCAGCCTCACAGTCTAGCCGTATCTCCTGGCTTTCCAACACATTGTGTTCTTGCGCCAGGCCTGAGTTCTGGATCTGTGGAGGCACTGTGGCATGGGCTGTGGTGAGGTCCCGGCAGCAGCGAGGACTGGCGGGGACGGGGCAGACAGGATGGGGTGTACAGTGCAGGTGTACCTTGTACAGACACCACAAAGTCTTTTCGGGCCTCGGCCTGGGCGTTCTCAGCCACGCAAGTGTAGGTGCCAGCCTGGGCTGGCTGCAGGCGACTCAGCTGGAGACGGCCACCTCGGGAGACCATGCCGTACACCGCGTTGCTCTCTGTGGAATGGAGGGAAGCCCTTGAGTCCTGCCCTCCCTTCCTGGACTGACAGGGAAACTGAGGCAGCGGTGGGTCAGAGGTGCCTTTGAAGGTTCCCACTGTCCTGGTTTCATTTCTGCCACTGTGATTAATTGTCTGGCATGGTGGATGAGAAAGGGGTTGTTAGGCCCATGGTTCCGGGTGGCAGTCAAGGTAGGAGGAAGTCAAAGGTGGCAGGAACAGTTAGCAGCTGTGGTCGCATCCACAGCAGAGAAAGAAATGGATGCGTGCACCCCTGTGCACGTTCAGCTTGTTTTATCTGTATATAAATTGAGTCCCTGGACTCAAATCCAGGGAACAGTGTCACTCATTCTCAGGCCAGGTCTTTTCACGTCAGTAAACATACTTAAGGCAACCGATCCCTGACAGATACACTTGCAGCAAACATGGCCCAGGCAATCCTATAGTGAGCCTGGCAGTGGTGATCCTAGGCTGCGTCAAGTTGACCGTTAAACTAACCCCCATGACCACTGCCATCAACTCACACCTGGACGTTGTACTTCTTTTAACCCTCCCTCCCCCTTAGGCCAGCCCTCCTCAGGGTCCCACACCTTCTACCTGCATCAGGGTTGCCGATCAAGGGGGAGCAGACACTCAGCACCCCACAGGAGTCACCCTTGGGGCGCTGCTCACCAGCTTGGAATGTCCCCTCCTTGCAGGTCTGTCCTGAAAGCGTTTCTAATTGTACCAGTCCTACCTTTACCCTACCCTGACCCCTGTCCAGTCAGCCTTTCAGCACTGAGTGAACAGACTAGCTGCACCTGGTGTCTCACCCAGAGCTTGGGAGGCCAAGGTAAAGCACACAGACACACTCCAGCTGAGGATTGACATCTGTAAAACTCTCAGGGTCAGGGAGCAGGGCTTGGAGGGTGGGGGTTGGGTGGGAGTGATGGTGGTGGTGGTGGTGGGGGATGGAAGGAACAGGGGAGGGGCAGGAGTGCACCAGAGAAAGATGAGAGAGGCAGCAGGAGCTAGGAAGGGATCTTCAACACGGGCTGCTGGGCCAAAGCTTGAGTAGAAACCAGCCAGACACAAGTGGACAAGGTCATGAGGTTTTGCAAGCAGGGAACAGAATGTGTGAACTGGAGGCACCATAGACAGGAAATGACGCCAGGCTAACTCAAGGGTCCCCAGTCAGGAGAGACAAAACCACACAGCGGCAGAGCCCTGAACACCCACAGACACCTGCATGCCAAGCTCACAGCAGCTTCATCGTTACAGCCCAAAGGCTGCTTAGGAGACATGATGCTACTTGTTCAAGGCGTTAATGCCAGCACCTGGGAAGCAGAGGCAGGCAGATCTCTGGGAGTCTAAGACCTGTCTAGTCAGCTGGGTGTGGTGGCACACGCCTTTAATCCCAGCACTCTGAAGGCAGAGGCAGGCAGATCTCTGTGAGTTTGAGGCCAGCCTGGTCTACAGAGAGAGTTCCAGGACAGTCAAGCTACACAGAGAAGCCCTGTCTCGAAAACCCAAAACCAAAACAACAAACAAACAAAAACATGTTTACTGGAGGCAGAGGCAGGCGGATCGCTGTGAGTTTGAGGCCAGCCTGGTCTACAAAGTGAGTCCAGGATGGCCAAGGCTACACAGAGAAACCCTGTCTGGAAAAACCAAAAAAAAAAAGAAAAAGAAAAAAAAGAAAGAAAGAAAGAAAAAGAAAAATAATTAAATTAATTTCTGAAAAGATAACACTGATCCAGGCTGCCCAGCCAGCTCTCAAAGTCTCAGGTTAAAGTGGAGTAAGGCAGATGCGAAAGGCCACAGGGTAACACGATACCATTGGAATGAAATGTCCAGAATGAATGCGCTGTCCAGAGCAGGCATTCCACGGAAACCAACAGCAGACTGCTGTGGCCTATAGTGGGGTGGGGAGTCGGGGGCCAGGAGGAGTGGGGGGTGGGTGATGGCTAATGGCTCCGGGGAAGACAACACTGATTGTGAACGAGGTTCTGCTGCTTGGATACACTGCAGAGTCTTGAATGATATACTCTTTTTTTTTTTTTAAGAGTTATTTATTTATTTATTTATTGTATATGACTGCTTTATACCTGGAGGCCAGACGAGGGCACCAAATCTCACTATAGATGGTTGTGAGCCACCATGTGGTTGCTGGGAATTGAACTCAGGACCTCTGGAAGAGCAGACAGTGCTCTTAACCTCTGAGCCATCTCTCCAGCCCGAATGATATACTCTTTAGATGGTTGGACTGTATAGGGTGTGAATCACAGCTCACTAAAGCTGCTGAAGAGTAGGGGTGGGGGGCTACACATGTGAACAGGGGAGACACGTTTCCCAGCTGCACAACTTGAGGTCCCCACAGCTGCCACTAATGCCTCAGAGATGCGCTGTCAGAACCTTCTGCCTGTACTAGAGGGACCCGTGGGCCTGAGACCAGCTCGGGGTATATGTGTGTGTGGGGGGGCTGCTGCCCTCACCAGATACTGGCAGGGGGTGGTGGCGACCCACATGGGGAGGCACCAGTGGACACTAGTAGGAACACCAAGCTGACAGGTCCAATATCCACAGACTGACCTAGCAGGGGGTGGAGGTCAAGGGCCGGGGGGGGGGGGGGGGGGGGGCCTTAGATGGAATGAGCCAGCTGTGGCCAAGCAGGGGCAGAGCTGACAGGCAGGAGGAGGGGCAGCTCCAGGGGTCAAGGGCAGCCTTGGGATAGCTAGGCCTGAAGAGCCTCCTGTCCTCTGGGTGGAGGATGCTGGAGTTGGCTCCTGATACTGGATTCTAGTGGCCAATGAAAAGCACTGAAAGGCAAATAGGGTAGGGCTTGCATCACACTGTCAGCCTTGCTTGTCTAAGGGAAGGGAGGGAGGGAGGGAGGGGAAGGGGGAGGGGAAAGGGAGGAAGGGAGGGAGAGAGAGGAAGAGGGAGAAGGGGGAAGGGGAGGGAGAGGGAGAGAGGAGAGAGAGAGAGAGAGCACCCAGGCTGGCTGAGAACTTGGGATCTGTGCTGGTTTGGATGAGAACTGTCCCTCATAGGCTCAGGTGTTTGAACACCTGCTCCCCAGTTGTTGGTGTTGGTGTTTGGGGCATTTACAGGCAGCCATCTCTGGCAGGTGGTTGTTGCTGAAACTGTGATCAGCTCCCTGCCCCTAGCACCGTGCTTGCAGCTTGTTCTCCTCCCTCCCTGCCACCATGGACTCTTCTCCCTCTGGAACCCGCAGCCAAAGTCAATTCTTTCTTCCTTAAGCTGTTTTCATCACAGCAACACAGAGTAACCAAGGCAGGCTCCTGCGGCTCAGCCTCCCCACTGCTGGAGATACAAGCCTGAACCACCACATCCCACGAACTGACAATTCCCTGAGCTTTCATTCCTATTTATTTATTTATTTATTTATTTATTTATTTATTTATTTATTTATTTATTATACAATGTTCAGCCTGCATATACACCTGCAGGCCAGAAGGGGGCACCAGATCTCATTATAGATGGTTGTGAGCCACCATGTGGTTTCTGGGAATTGAACCCGGGACCTCTGGATGAATAGTCAGTGCGCTTAAGCTCTTAGCCATCTCTCCAGCCCTGGACTTTCCTTCTTGCTGCACTGGATGGCGATAGATTTTGCACTAAAATGGCAAGCAGGACACGTGTACTCACCCACGGGCATTCTGTCCTTCAGCCAAGTAACAGTGGGAGCTGGGATCCCCGACACGTCACAGGCCAGGACTAGGGTGCGCCCAGCTACCTGGCTCACCATCTCCGTCTCTGGCTTTTCAAATGTTGGGGGCACTGTAGGAGAGATGGCAGGTTTCTGCACTCTTCCCTGCTCCCCAGTTTTTGTTTTACACTCTATTGATGGAGGCAGGGGCCGTTTTATTCACAGATGGGACCGGAAACCACTGTTGACTATTTCTAAGTGTCTCTAAAGCAGAGAACCCCCGATGACTCTCTCAGTCTGAATGCACAGCTCATGGGCCAACAGTCCTCTGGGGAGTCGGATCTCCTAGATTTCCCTCACCCCACTGTCTAGCTGCCATGCATGTGCCCTGTGCCTAACCTATAGAGCAGGTTAGTGCCCAGGTTGCCCACTGGGCGGGCTCTGCTTCTCTGTGAAACTTGGCAGGCAGAGGAACAGGAGTATCCCACTGAGTCCTTCAAAGGATTCCACAGGAAGAGAACTGTGTGGGGTTTTTTTGTTTGTTTGTTTGTTTTCTTTTTCTTTTCTTTCTTTTTTTTTTTGTTTTTGTTTTTTGTTTTGTTTTGTTTTTTGAGACAGGTTCTCTTAGTGTTAGCCTTAGCTGTCCTGGACTTGCTTTGTAGACCAGGCTGGCCTCGAACTCACAGCGATCTGCCTGCCTCTGCCTCCCGAGTGCTGGGATTAAAGGTGTGCACCACCACACCGGCTCATTTTTGTTTTTGAGACAAGGTCTCAGTCTGATGTGGAGATAGTTATCTACCTAAGGATGTGGCTTACACACTGTAACTCCTGAGTCCCAGCTTCCTCCTCCCTCCCAAGCAGTGGGGCTCTAGGCACCTGCTGGGCTCTGATTCTGTGTTGCATCTCCATCCCCACAGGGTTTTTAACCTCCAGCTCTTGCGCACTTAGCCTTTGCCAGTAGCGCCTCTTCCTGTCATTGATCTGATCCCTGCAGGCCTGGAGCTGCTGGGGGTGATGGAGGCTGGGAACTGGCCATGTGGGCCAGAGACCCCAGAGCGGTGGATCCAGGAATGTCCCTGCTGGAGGTCAGTTACACCAGGACGGAGGCCTGGTTCCTGGCTCCTCAGGATTGCTCACCCTTATCCAGAAGCTGTACATGAGGGCAGGACCAAAACTGAGAAAGAAGTAGACTGACCAGCTAGGTCACCCCTCCCTGTGTCTCATCCACTTTCTGCCATCAGTCCATTAAAAAGGCCCCTACTACTACCTCAGCGATACCCTATTTCTTGGGATGATCTGTTGCTATATAGGAGCTTGGCTTCCTCTGTCAGTCTGTCTGTCTGTCTGTCTGTTTCTCCCACCTGTGAATATAAAACAAACTCTCTAAATCTGCAAATTTCATTCTCCAAATTTGTGAGAGGAGAACTGGTTTGGGGTGGCTTCGGTGGCCATTAGGTTTTCTGGGACCCTAGCCCATCCCCCCACCCCCCCAGGATCAGCTCACCGAGAGCCACAAAAGGCTCTATTCTCACCATCCTGGGGTCCAGGCCAGGCCTGGCTTACCTTGAATGGCGAGGTCAAAGGTCCGGGTGGCCTCTCCAGCTGTGTTGCTGGCTTTGCAGCTGTACACTCCCTTGTCTGATACCTGGGACAGAGGACACGGTGTCGGTGTGTGTGCCGTAGAGATTCCCCAGGGGCTGGCTTTAGGAGGTCAGGGAAGCCGACTCCCAGGGTGCCCTGGTCTGCCCTTTACTGTGGGGCTGGAGCTGGGTCAGAAGATGGAAGTCCAGACAAATACTTATTCAACCAACTCGAGAGCCTGTGCTAGTGTGGAAAGGCTCCGGTCAAGGTCTCTGTGAGTCAGAGAGAGCTAGGGTTGGAATCCAACTCTTGGATGTCCCAGGCCTTTCCCAGGTCACTTGCAGGGGACTGTGTATCATCTTGGGTTAAGGAGATGGTGGTACCCTCACATCGTAGCACACACCTACACACTTTCCACCTCCCTCTCCCCAGGCCTATGATGGGGTCAGGAAGTGCTGTGCCCACTGCCCAGACTGCCCAGGGAGGGCCCCTGACCTGTGAGTCTAGGATTTCCAGCATTTGTCCACCTTGTAGACCCTGAATCCGCTGCCCCAGGGCAAGGGGCTGCCGGTCCTTGAACCAGGTCACAGCTGGCTCTGGGAGCGAATCTGTCTCACAGCTGAGGATGGCTTTGTCCCCTGCTCTGACCCGGACTGCCTCCTGGGGGCCGCCAGGAGGCTGTTTAAAGCTGGGAGGAACTAGGGGTGGGAGAGCACAGTGAGGCACTATGGCCTTGTCTATATCTCCCTAATACCACCATGGGTAAACAGCCCAGGGAGGCCCACAGGACCAACATCCTCACAGCGAAGAGCAGGCCAGCCTACCAGAGCCACAGATCACCTGGTGCCTAGACACGGCAGTAACGATGCTGACAGCAAGACCCCCCCCCACACACTCCTCCATCCGCACACACCCCCTCTCCTGCTAGCCACAAGCCTCTCCTGACTAGACACAGCCCTCCATGGGTCCCTCAGGCCATGGCACTCCAGCTGACCCACATAGGCATCCACAGTCAGTTGTAAGCCCTCAGGGCCTGGCATGGCTATGTATTTACAACTGAATGAGTCTGGCCCAGGACTGAAAAGAACTTTCCAGAGAGTCTTGGCTGCTAACACTGGAAACAACTTTCCCCCAACAGAAGTCCAAAGATCGAGAGTACTGTCATAGGTTACAAGGCAAGAGCCTAGCTCCTGAGGTTCACCACTGCTCTGTCCCCTCAACTTGACTGCCACTGTAGCTCACACAGTCCCTTCATCAGGACATCTGGGGCTCAGAGAGGGGGAGACACTAGGCCGAGGTCACAGAGCAAGCCTGTGCATGGTATATCCAACTCTCAAGGCTGTAATTTAACCTCCACGGTGGGTGACTAACTGTGTCTCTTAAACAGAATTCCCTAGAGGCAGACGAGGGCTTCCCGGGGGCTGATGGGAAGAGTAGAGGACGCTACAGGAGGGGACAGGACCTACCCAGAACCCTGAGCTGTACCATCTTCTGGTCTCGGCCCGCGGCGTTGAGGGCCTCACACAGGTATGTCCCGGAGTCAGCTGGCTGTGCTCGTGCCAGCCGCAGCGTGTGCGTACCTGTGTGACAATGGTCCCTGTTCCCAGGGCCACTCTCACTTCCCAGTCCTCCCAATGTGTACAGCCCTGACCCAGGTTTGAAGACCTCGATCTCCCCACCAGAGCCTTGAACTGGGCACAAAGCCTCAGTTTACCAACCAGGAAGGAGGAAAACCTCTTGTCCCAGGGAGAGAGGCTGGCCATTCTTGTACCATGTGACCTCAGGGCTTGGGTGAGCATGGACTTCACAGGGGAGGCTGACACTGCTGTTGATGGTGGTGACCATCTGGCCGGTGTTCCAGTCCGAGATTTGTGGTGGTACTGGATGAAGGCAGAAGTGACAAGTTATGCAGGTGGAGAGCACAGGCCAGCGAGGGACTCACCTAGGAACTGGCCTGGCCTCCCAGGGCAATCCCTGGTGTGTCTCCACACAGCCCTTGGAGGGCAGGCTCTATCAGTTGGGGCTGCTTTGCGTAAGAGCGCAGGGTGGCTTGATCAAAGTAGTACAGCCGTTCTCCCAAAGGCACACAGCTATCAGTTGCAGAACCCAGATGGATTTTGGGGCTTCAGTGTGTGACTTTGAGGACCATCCAATCCATCCTTAGGGTTACAGCTGTCTCCACACCTGGGCTCATGGTGACATGAGGTCAACAGCAGACTTGGCGTGGTAAGACCCTTTCACCTGTGCTATCCCTTGAAGTAATTTTACAGTTGTAAAGCCAGGCCACTTTCCAGGCTTTGCTGCAGGGTGTCCTTTAGACACATCGCAGGTATACAGTAAGTGCTCAATAATGATGCTGTAAAGCCTTGGGAGAACATCCCCTGACCCCCGCCCCACCCTCAAAGCTGTTCCTGGCTACTTAAAGTTGGTCCAAACATGATTGAAATCTTCCAAATGTTCTCTGTCCTGAGATGTGGCTGGGGCCAGGCCGGGATCTCTGAACTCGGGGGGGTGTGGCTGGTAGGATATCCTCAGGGAAGAGGCAAGGAGCCCACAGAGGTCCCCTCTCAGCCATCTCACCTTGGACCCTGAGGGTAAAGAGCTTCTCTGCAGAGCCTGCCTGGTTCTCCGCCATACACATGTAGTTGGCAGCGTCAGCCACCTCCGTGGTGGAAACCTGAGGGGACAGAGGCCAGTCCCGAGGCCAAGGCTGACACGAATGGATTCATGGCTTGTCCCCACACTGCACAAGCACCCCCATCTCTCCACAGCAGACATGTGGGCCCCGCAGGTGCTCACAGTGACCAGGAACAGTCCCTCTGAGGCCTGTCTGGGGCTCTATGGCAAGACAGGCATTGGTTGGTTTTCTGCGGCTAAGTGGATGAGAAGGCCATGTGGGGCTGTGCTGGTCCCCAGAAGGGCCTGTGCAGCTATGGTGTGTGTTCCTAGCTCCTGACGGTCAGGGCTTGCATGGAGTTGCTGCCCTGGGCGTGGGCTGGTTCTAGGTGTAGCCCACACAGGCTCCTGATTTTTCAGAAGTCACTGATGCTTATGAACACCATGCAGCCCACATACCACCTGGGCTCCTCTCAGGTGCCATTTGCTGTGCAGATGACACCTTCCATACTTTAATGGGCTTTTATATGGCCCAGATGACACTGTCCCTTAGTTTCCCAGTGCCTTTACCCTGACAGGGGTCTGTTCCTACCTGCAGGACTTGTCCCTCCTCTAGGACCTGCAGCCGTGGGCTGGGGGACACAGGCAGTCCATTCTGGAGCCACGAAAGAGTGGGTGCTGGGTTCCCCAGGGCTGGGCACCGTAGGCTGACAGCACTGCTGGCATTCACGGTCACCTCCTCTACCAGCTCCTGTGTGTCTCCCAGGATCACTGGCGGTGCTGGGTGCGAGAGGAGAGCGAGAAGTGGGTTAGGTATTGAGCTGAGGGTAAAAGTGGGGGAGCGAAGGAAGCTTTTGCTCCAGATGCTGACCAGGGGTGTCCTTGTGCCACCCTCACTAAATCTGTCAGGCCTGGAAGCAGCTAAGAAATCTGGGCTTCTGAGAGGTTACAGTGTGCTCAAAGTCACACATCAGACAGTAGCTGCCTGGGACTTCAAAACTACCTCTGTGTGGCTTCAGAGCCCAAACTTGCAACCCTATTCCAAACCTTCTGAGCCCAAGAGGGCTCACTCCCCAGGGCTCTTCAGAAGGAGGCCTCTCTGGGACCAGACCCTCCCTGTCTCTCCTGGCCAGGGACACTCACTCAACACCAGTAGTTCGTAGTGCAGCCAGTCCTCGCCCACCTCATTGGAAGCCCTGCACGAGTACCTCCCGGCATCCTCTGCCTGCACCAGGGACAGCTGCAGGATTCGGCCTCCTGCAGGGACACAGGACAAGGGGCCTGAGCTCAGGGGTGAGGGCCCTGAATCCAGAGCAAGGAAGAGGTTTCTCTCCTGGAGGGCCCAAGACATATCGTCATTACCCACTGGCTCATCTGAGATGCAAAGAGATGCAGTGTACCCAGATCACAGGGCAAAGGGAGGACCAAGCCAGTCCGTGCTGAGTTAGTGGTCAGGTGTCAGGTGCAGGCTCCGGAGTGTGAGTGCTGTTAGTGAGGGGAAAATGAAGCTCCCAGCGGGGCTAGCAAGAGGGCAGAGAACTGGCTGGCTGGGCCAAGGTCAGAGGAGGTAACCTCAGAGGCAGGGCTAGCTTCTAGGTCAGTGGCAGCTTTGGGTGGAGGAAGAATGTCCTGAGACCCTTTGTGACCAGGAGGCGGCCGAGAGCAGAACCCGGTCTCTGTGTAGGGTTACTGTACGCTAAGGATTCCAGGTCGGGAAGTCACCAGCCAAGGCTGTGGGTGGCTCGACAGGCTCAACCATAGTCAGAAACAGGGTCTCTTGGTCTGGCTGGGCGTAGTGGCACACGCCTTTAATCCCAGCACTCGGGAGGCAGAGGCAGGCAGACCGCTGTGAGTTTGAGGCCAGCCTGGTCTACAAAGTGAGTCCAGGACAGTCAAGGCTGCACAGAGAAACTCTGTCTCAAAAAACCAAAAAAAAAAAAAAAAAAAAGAAACAGGGTCTCTTGACAGGCAGAACTATGGGCAGGGGGCGGGGCCTATGGCCACTGTGGAGCTCAGGTGAGATCTGGGGCTGCCTTGTGATCAGGATCTACATCCAACTCGACTTGTGGCCACACTTTTAGCATGCTCGGGGTTGACAGCCGGAGTCGGGCTTGAGGTCACATGCTGACGTATGAGCCAAGTCAGTAGCTGGCGTCAGGGGTTAACCGAGCCGGGATGGCTTGTATTTGGGATCTGCATTAGGATCTCCCCTATGGCTGAGCCTAGAGTAGCAGGATGCGATGAAGGGTGCCAGCCTGAGGTCAGCAGGAGGTCAGAGGTCAGTCCATAAATGTCCAGCTTGGACAATCAGCCTCCACATGCGTGGCGTCTCCCTGGGACCCCAGGGGTTCCTCTTCCTGCAAGGTCCAACTTCAAGGTCTGGTGTGACCGCTCATCAGAGATTGCCATAGCTGACCTCCCGTCCCCTAAACAGACCCAGTGCTAGTCTAGACCTGGCAGACCACCATGAAGATGCTAAGCCAGGGAACCGTCCATCCCCCTTGGTGGAGTCAGTGAGTCCTGAACAGCAACAGCAGTGGTCCGTGGCAGGGGCAGGGCAGGCAAAGGGAAGCCAGGCGTCTATAAGCCTCACCCCAGGGCTTACAAAGTCATTCATAAAGGATATTTCAAAATAAGTTTCACCTAAATTAATAAACCAGGCTGGAGAGATGGCTCAGTAGTTAAGAGCACCACTTGCTCTTCCAAAGGTCCTGAGTTCAATTCCCAGCAACCACATGGTGGCTCACAACCATCTGTAATGTGATCTGATGCCTTCTTCTGGCCTGCAGATGTACACGCAGGCAGAGCACTGCATACATAATAATAAGTAAATAAATATTTTTAAAAAGAGTTAATAAACCTGGGGGGCTGAAGAGATAGCTCAGTGGTTAAGAGCACTGGCTGTTCTTCCAGGGAAACTAGGGTTCTGGGTTCGATTCCTACCACCCACATGGCAGCTCATAACAGTCTGTAACTCCAGTTCCAGGGGATCTGACACCCTCCCACAGACATACATGCAGGCAAAGCATCAATGCACAAAAAGTAAAAGTAAAAGTAAATAATTCATTACAAAATAAATAAAATGAGGGGGGGGGGCGCGCTTAAAACATAGCCTAGAAAAAAGTGATTATTTTCCATTAAACCCATCCAAAAAGAATTAATAAGGAAATATTTTTAAATGGTAAAATGAATGTAAAAAATTCTTATGACCTATAATCTACGAAGATAGCACAGACCCCAAAAGCCAGAGAGAAGCTCTTTCACAGGATTGCGACATGTGTGTGTGTTGCATATGCTTGTACGTGTGCAGGTACACATGTGTGTAAGGGTATGTGAGCATACCCATGCACGCGTGTGGAGACCAGAGGTCAGTTTGGAGTGCTATGCCTCCGAAACTGTCCACATTGTTTTTTGAGACGGGGCCTCTCATTAGTTGGGGGTTCCTAAGGAGACTTGAGTGTCTGGACAGTGAGCCCCAGGAGTCTGTCTGCCTCTGCCTCTGTAGTGCTGAGATCATGGCATACAGTACCCCCAGCCTTTACGTGAGTTCTCATGCTTGGCTGGCACAGGACTTTAGCTGCTGAGCCTGTGGTCCCCATTGCCTTCCCACTTTGAGATCTTTACACAGAGACCTACCTCTCCCTAGAGCTTTAGTTCTCAACCTCCCTAACTCTGTGACCCTTTAATTCAGTCCCTCATATTGGGGTGACCCCAAGCATAACATTCTTTTCATTGCTATTTTATAATTGTAATTTTGCTGATGCGACCCCAAGGGGGTCATGACCCCACAGGTTAAGAAACACCGCCCTAGATAATCACACCATTCTCCTGAGCATCCCAGGTCAGTACAGACCCTAAAGCCCAGACATGCGCTCTGGCCTGGACTGGGAAGCTCATTGTGAACACTAGCATAGAGCTGGGGGGTGGTGGTGGTGCACACCTGTAATCCCAGCATTCAGAAGGTGGAGACAGGTGGATCTCTGTGAGTTTGAGGCCAACCTGGTCTACAAAACGAGCCCCAGGACACCTAAGGTTACACAGAGAAACCCTGTCTCGAACAACGAAAACAACAAACAAACAAACCCCCTCCCCAAATCTAGCCCAGAAGATAACCGCCTACAACCCTTATCCTCTGTTTGTAAATTTCAGCGAGGATGTGGAGTGGTCACATCACAGGCGGCACGTAGCCTACCTTGCAGCACAGAGACCCCATCTGCAGCTGACAGCGGCTGACCCTCCCTGTACCAGGTGAGCTCAGGTGGTGGAACAGCGTTGGTGTCACAGTACAGGTAGGCTGGGTTGTTCTCTACAATCTCCCGGTATTCTGTCACCCTGCCCTGGGCCTCCTCCTCTGGGGGCAGGAACTCAAAGCCTTCATCAACACTGCCCGCCTTCTGGAACATCGGGGGCACTGTAGAGAGGGAATCCATACCGTTAGGACCACAATAAAGGGCTCCAGCTGCCTGCTACTATTACCAACCAGCCTGGGAGGCCACTGCCACACTCCACCGCCCAAGCCACACCCTGCAGTTAGGGCAAGACATTTCTTCTCTTTATTCCCCTAGGGGCTGCCTGTAAAGCTGCTGGGTGAGCTCTGGGGAAATCCCCCCGTTGTGCAGTGTTCACATGTAACTGGCCTCAGAGAATCCTGGGCGTGGCGGTGGCACACCTGACATCCTAGCACTTAGGAGGCTGAGGCAAGAAGATCACAATGCTAGGACATCCTGGGCTACAGTAAGGCTGTTAGCATACTGCCTCCAGTCAGCCTAGCAAACTATGACGTCATTACCTGCCTGCCACTAGGTGCGCCCCTGCCCAGGATTATAAAAGGGCAATCCTACTTCCTCTCTCTCTCTCTCTCTCTCTCTCTCTTACCTTTTTCTCCCTCCCTTGCTCCTCTCTGTCTCTGTCTCTTTCTCTGTCTCTCTCTCTCTCTCGTCTCTCTCTCTGTCTTTCTCTCTCTCTCTCTACCCGCCCCCCATCTCTCTTTCTGGGGTGCCCATCCCCCTTTCCTGCTCTCTCATGCTCATATAAATAGACTTTTCCATATCACATCTGTTTCCTGGCGTCCTATAGTTCATATTTTAAAAAGCCTTTGGCTCAAAAGAGCAAAATGAAGGCCGGGTGTAGCGGCGCACACCTTTAATCCCAGCACTCGGGAGGCAGAGGCAGGAGGATCTCCGTGAGTTCAAGGCCAGCCTGGTCTACAAAGTGAGTCTAGGACAGCCAAGGCTACACAGAGAAACCCTGTCTGAAAAAACAAAAGCAAAAACAAAAACAAAACAAAAAAGGAACAAAATGATATAAAATGGCTCTTTGTAAATACGGAAAGCTTTTTGAAGGGAGTTAGGCTGTTGCCAAGTGTAACCCACATTTGCTTGTTGATACAGAGGCACAAAGCCTTCAGTTGTTATGACCCAAAGGGCCCCCAAGGTCGCCTGCTTTAATCACATCGCCTGTACCTTTTTCTTTCTCTTTCTTTGAGACAGGGTCTCACTATGTAGCCCCAATTGGCCTCAAACTCTTGGATATCCACCGCCTTTGCCTTGGGGTGCTGGGACTTGGCTTACAACACCTACATTTTGCAAAGGATGAAACCAAGGCCCAGAGGGGGCCAGTGACATGCGCAGGACACACCAGTTGTGCTGGTTTGAATAGGCATGGCTTTCATAGACTCTTGTGTTTAAATGCTTGGCCCACAGGGGGCGGCACTATTAGGAGGTGTGGTCTTGTTGGAGGAGGTGTGGTCTTGTTGGAGGAGGTGTGGTCTTGTTGGAGGAGGTGTGGTCTTGTTGGAGGAGGTGTGGTCTTGTTGGAGGAGGTGTGGTCTTGTTGGAGGAGGTGTGGTCTTGTTGGAGGAGGTGTGGTCTTGTTGGAGGAAGTATCTCTATGGAGGTAGGCTTTGAAGTCTCCTCTACTTTATCTACACCCAGTGCGGTACACAGTCCCCCTTCTGCTGCCTGCAGATCACGGTGTGGAACTCGGAGCTCCTTCTTCAGCACTGGGTCTGTCTGAACGCTGCTGCCATGCTTCCCACAGTGATGATAATGGGATAAACCTCTGAAACTGTGTAAGCCAGTGCCTATTAAATGTTTTCCTTATAAGAGTTGCCATGGTTGGGGCTGGAGAGATAGTTCAGAGGTTAAAGAGCACTGACTGCTCCTCCAGAGGTCCTGAGCTCAATTCCCAGCAACCACATGGTGGCTCACACCCACCTGTAATGTGGCCTGATCTGATGCCCTCTTCTGGCCTGCAGGTGTATGTGCAGGCAGAACACTGTATACACAATAAATAAATAATTAAAAAAAAAAAAAAAAAAGAGTTGCCATGGTCGTGATGCCTCTTCACAATAATAAACCTCTAAGACACCAATAAGACAGGGTCAGGGTGAGGCAGGCACCTGAGAGCCAGATGTGGCACAGGAGAAAGGGTGTTGTTTCTCCTCCTGCACCTGACCCCCCAACCCCCACCAGACAGGGTTTCTCTGTTGTAGCCCTGGCTGTCCTGGACTTGCCTTGAACTCAGAGATCTGCCTGTCTCTGCCCTCACCCACTGCCTCTCCCACAGAGTGCTGGGGCTTGAAGGTGTGTGCCACTACGCCCGGCTGAGAGGGTGCTTTCTCACCAGCCCACTATGGAACACTATGAAGCAAAACTCTGTCCTTCCTTCATCTGACTTGGCCTCCAGCCTCCCTGGCTCTTCCCAGCCCCTCTGGCCTTGTTCTAGTTTCTCTTTCTCCCTGCCTGCCTCCTTACCGCTTCATCCTGATTTGAGGCTGGGAGCCTCCACCTCTAGCCACAGAAGACACAGAACTGCTCCACTTCTGAGACAGATGGTCACTGGGAAATGCCTATGTGGGTCTCCTTGCCAAGAGCTGGTGCAGGGCCTTGATGCCCAGGCAGTGTCCCTGCTGTGGGTCACATACCTTTCTACCTGGAGCCAGCCCATTGGTTGCTGTCGCCTAGCCTGCTTTATAGAAGCACGCACCTTGGATAAGAACATTGAAGTCCTGGTCATCCTCGCCAGCCACATTGGTGGCCACACACAAGTATCGGCCAGAGTCGGAGACCTGTGTGGGTTGGATCTGGAGCAGCCGTCCCTCCCCCAGGACACTGAGCCGCTGGCTGGGGGTCACAGGCTGGGGACAATAGACAGGGACTGAGATGAAAAATCAAAATTATTTGTTTACTGGTTTTGAGAGACAGGGTCTCATATAGCCTAGGCTGACCTCAAACTCACTATGTAGCCAAGGATGACCTTGAACTTTTGACTCTCCTGCCTTGGCTTTCTAAGTGCTGGGATTACAAGCATGTACCACTGCACCCCCTGCTCTATGTTTTAATAAATAAAAAATCAGACCATAGTGTAAAGCGATGGGACCATCCAGTGACTTTGTCAAACCAAACCTGTCTGATCTCAAAATCAGCAAAGAGCCGGGTAGTGGTGGTGCACGCCTTTAATCCCAGGACTCGGGAGGCAGAGGCAGGCAGATCACTGTGAGTTCGAGGCCAGCCTGGTCTACAAGTGAGTCTAGGACAGCCAAGGCTACACAGAGAAACCCTGTCTCGAAAAACAAACAAACAAAAACAAAAACAGAGCCGGGCGTGGTGGCGCACGCCTTTAATCCCAGCACTCAGGAGGCAGAGGCAGGCGGATCGCTGTGAGTTCGAGGACAGCCTGGTCTACAAAGTGAGTCCGGGATGGCCAAGGCTACACAGAGAAACCCTGTCTCGAAAAACCAAACCAAACCAAACCAAACCAAACAAAAACAAAAACAAAAATTAAAAAAAAAAAAAAACCCTGAAGGGTGAGCGGGGCCAGCCCTGGATGTTTTTAGGCCTCTCCTTTCTGGAAAGATCCAAGCAGGGCTAGTGAGACTCCAAGGTGAGAGGCTAAGGCTCTCTGGGGTCCTGCACTCACCCTTCCGTCTTTGTACCAGCTGATGGACGGTGGGGGCATGGCCCAGCATTCACACTCTAGGGTCAGGGTGCTGTTGACCTTGGTCTTCACTTCTTTCACGCTGACCTCCCCCAAAGGGTCATCTTTGGAGATGGATGGGGGAACTGAAAAGCCACAGGATGTGTGAGAGGCAGGCCTGGGGAGGGTCCTGAGACCCTGACCCACTGGTCCTAGGGATGGCTCCCTAAAGAAGGGCCTGCTACAATAGGGGGAGTCTGAAAAGAAACCCAGCTGTACCTTCTTAGGGTCAGAGAGGGCTAAGGGACAGGGGTTATGAAGCCTGGAGTGGCCTTTCAGGGCCTTTTGGGGGCTCAGGTGTCAAGCTGAGGGACCCCAGATTACATCTGAAAACCAGAAGTCAGGACAGGAGGAGGAATGGGGTCAACTTTTTTTTTTTTTCTTGAGACAGGGTTTCTCTGTGTAGTCTTGGCTGTCCTGGACTCACTTTGTAGACCAGGCTGACCTCAAACTCACATCAATCCGGCCTGCCTCTGCCTCTCGAGTGCTGGGATTAAAGATGTGCACTACCATGCCTGGCTGGGATGGGGTCAACTCTTATTTTGGGGGGGTGGTCAACTCTTAACACTATCTCTTCCTTTTAGCATCGCCAAAGCAAGAACTAGGAATGCAGAGATCCCCTCCCCACAGCTGCCTGTGACCCTCAGGAAAAACAGACACAGGGAAGTAGCCTGGGTCTCAAGTGTGGCCAGGACTCTTCTGTCTGTCCAGCCAATGTCCCAGAGGTGCTAGGGGACTCACTGAGAACTTCCACGTGATAGTGCTTTGTGGCCTCTCCCAGCTCGTTGGTGACTACACAGGTGTACTGGCCGGCATCTTCCTTCTGGGCATTCAGGATCTGTAGGCCGTGGGTACCTGCTTGGGGGATCCATGGCCAGAGTTACCCCGAAACAGGCTTTCACCATTGACCTGAGTTCAGCTTGACCCAGCTAGAAGACAGTTCACCTGTCTTCTCAAAGCCCACCCCAGGGCCATCACCTGGGAGGAGCTGAATGTTCTTAGAGGCCTCGAAGGGCACCCCATCCTTCATCCAGGTGATATTGGGGGATGGAAAGGCCAGCGCCTCGCAGATCAGGGATATAGGATTGTTGATGGTCACGGTCACTTCTTCGTTGGCATTGTTCTCGGGCTCTCCCAGGATAGTGGGAACCACTGTGAGGGGAGGCAGGGAGGCAGGGAGGCAGGGAGGCAGGGAGGCAGGGAGGCAGGGAGGCAGGGAGGCAGGGAGGCCGTGGCTAACAGTGCAACCCTGGGCCCCAGGGCCCTGAGGACCAGGACAGCTAGGACCCTAGGCTTCTCCTTGGTGCTGCAGTTGTGTGATGAACATGGGAAAGGGAAGCTCAGGGCAGCCAAGCCTGGAACTCCACTGCAGGGCAAGATGAACAACCAGGGCTCCTCCTCAACACTGACTCAACGTGCAGCCTTCCTACTTATCCAACCAAAACCTCCTTGGGTCTGCTGAGGAGGAAGGAGATTTTTTTTTTGGCCTAAACGTCCTTTTTTTTTGTTCCTGCAGGGGGCGCTGTTACAGTTTGGGCATAAACTGTCACAGGAAAGGCTCCTGTGCAGAAAGCCTGGTCCCCAGCTGGGGGTTGCTATGGAGATCTGGCGCCTGGCTGCTCTTCTTTTTATGTTTGCTGTCACACTTGGAATGGCAAAGGGAATGACAATGGTTGCTTGTGGAAACTTGGGGGGTCCTTCCTGCAGATCCTGATTGACCAGGGGAGGCCCAGTACTCACCCAGGACGCTGAGCTGTGTGTGTTTGGTTTTCTCCCCCACGGCATTGGTAGCAATGCAAGAGTAGTGGCCAGCGCTGGACAGATTAGCCTGGGGGACCCACAGGAAGGTCCCATCTGGGGACATCTCGTAGGGGTCTCCAACAGCCAGGGACTGGCCATCTTTGAACCATGTGACCTTGGGTGGTGGGTGGCCTATATGAAGAGAAGGCAGTGAGGAAATTCAGCCAGCTCTGAGCAGGTGGGCTTAGGGGTGTAGGGAACTCCCAGCCAACACAGATGTAGGGTTTCCGTCCCATTCAGGACGCACAGCAAGAACAGCCTGGGCTTTCTTCTGGAATTCGACTGCTTTACTGGGGAACAAGGAGAGAGGGCTTGGTACAGGCAGGCAAGATTCATTCATCCATCCACCCTTCATCCATCCACACTTTCATCCATCTTTCTGCTTTCCTACCTTCCTGTTCACTCATGTGTGGATCCCTCTATCCGTTTGTCTATCTTCCTACCCACTTAAGGCACACTTATCAATCTATCCATTGCTCTATCTCCTCATTCCTCCACTTTTTCATCCATTCATTCACCCGTCAACCCATCTACCTACCCATTTATCCGATTGTCCATCCGTCCATCTACCTACCCATCCACCTACTCACTTACCCACCTGTCCATCCACCTACCCATCCACTCATCCATCCATCCACTCATCCATCCATCCATCCATCCATCCTCTTATCTTCATACTAGCCTTTCTCCCACCCACTCAATCACCCATTTATCCATCATCTTTATCTATTCAATCGCCCGTCTATCTACCCTCTCATCCATTCATTCCTGCCCTTCTCTTTATCCACACGAATATCCACCCGCCCTTCAATCCTCAAGCATCAGAGAGCGCCTAGCCTTCCAGGCAGAGGGAGGAGCCTTGGACTCAAGGGTCTGGGTCCTCAGGGATCTCAGATACAACAGATTATTATGGTCCTGTGTGGTCAGTGCCAGGGCAGGGAAGTCCTAGTTCAGTGGGGACCCGGGAAGCAGCCAGACCAAGAGGCCCCATGGAAGGTTCTGGTGCGTGACTGCAGTCATCAAGAAGCAGAGCAAACAAGATCCTTCGTAGATAGCCTCGGGCTTGAGGACTGGCTAAGCCAGGCTCGCTATGCTGCATAGCCCTCACCTGTGGCGTTGCACACCAGCTGGGCAGTCTGTCCCTCTGGCACCTTGATCACTTCCTC
Organism: Acomys russatus; assembly: GCF_903995435.1. Taxonomy (NCBI): domain Eukaryota; kingdom Metazoa; phylum Chordata; class Mammalia; order Rodentia; family Muridae; genus Acomys; species Acomys russatus. Next base: position 51,959,658 of record NC_067160.1, read on the forward strand.
CAAGTTTTCATTTTCAATACTGGGAGGAACTAGAAGGAGAAGAGAGACATTCAGTTGCCAACTGGGTGGCCTACTCAGGCAACCCATCCACAGAGCAGGGAGCTAAGTTTCCTGTGCCTCAGTTTCCTCATTCCCCCAACACCTGCTCCTATTCAGAAGTCAGTCTAATGCATTGTTGCTGCTGGGGAGACTCTGAACAGAGAAGTTGGTGTGAGGTTGAGAATAACCCTCACTTTGGGTTAATTCTTACTGTTTCTGGAACTGAAGGCAGCTTCAGAAGAGAGGATGTGTGTGTGTGTGTGTGTGTGTGTGTGTGTGTGTGTGTGTGGTGTTTGTATGTGAGTGTATGTGTGTGCACGTGTAGTGTGTGTATATGTGTAAGTGAGTGTTGTGGGAATGTATATTTGAGTATGGGTGTGGGGTGTGTGTATATGTGTGTGTATGGTATATGTTTGTATGAGTCACGTGTGTGTGATGTGTGTTGTATGTGTGGTGTGTGGTCTATATTTGTGGGGGTGCCCACATGTGCCCGGGTGTGCCTGTGCATGGTGGCGGCCAGTCTCCGTTTCATTCCCCAGCCACCCCCTTTTCACAATACGCAATCCCCATGGTCTCTGGCTAAGAATTTGCCAAGCAGGTTAGACTGGCCGGCCATTGAACTCAAAGGATCTTCCTATTTCCACCCTCCAAGTGTTGGGATTCCAAGTGAGTGCCACTAAACCCAGGCTGTTCTCCTTTTCCCAGGATCTGGGGTCAAACCCAGGGCCTCACACGTGCACAACATGTGCTTTATTGATGGAGCCATCTCCCCAGCTCTCAGAGCAAAGGTTTTGATGAAGCAAGGCAATCAGGGTGCCCCCCAATCTCTGCCTGCCCTAGAAGCACCCCAGCAGGAGGAGGAGGCATCTGATGCTCCTGAGAGGAGGCTTCTGGTGCTCCTGAGACCTCTCCTAGGACCTACCTAGGACCTCTACACTGAAGTCCCTCCGTGCCTCCCCAGCCTCATTGCTGGCCAGGCACGAATAGAGGCCTCCGTCCTGCTCCCGTGCGTGGGTCTTCTTCAGCATCCAGCCACCTGGCGGGGGAGGGGAGGGAAGGTGTGGGCTCAGCAGCCTCTCCCAGCTCATGATGTCAAGCGTTAATATGCAAGCATCTGCCTCCCAGTGTTCCATTCCTCAAGTAGGGAACCTGAGGCCCATGAGGGTAAACAAAAGGCTAGAGGGCAATGACCGGATGAACTTGAGGACTCTCTTATGGCAAGAAGGAACTGACATGCTGGTCCTCAGTGGTTGTGGCCTAGGGTAAGAGACAAGAATGCTACATAGTTCTGATCTATTTCAGATGCTCATTTTGTCTCAAGAGACCCAGAAAAGAAGGCCGTCTCCTCCAGGGAACCTTTGAAGTACAGCTAGTTCCTCCCAGAGAAACCACAGGTCTTGTAAAAAACCACTTGGGATAGATATCACACATATCATCACTGCTATTGCTACTCTCACGGCAGACATTACAAATCGATTGCCAGCCCCTTCGTGCAGGGCCTAGTTCCAGTCTCTGTGTTCCTGTCTATACAATGCATTTGGTGACTGTAGCTACACAGTGGGACATATGTTTGCAATCCCACAATTGATGGGTCACTGAGACCTGGCAGTTCAGGGTTAGAGGTCATAGGCATCTAATAGACAGGCTGATCCCGAAACACGGCTGGATTTGTGCTTTACCTGCCAAGAGGTAGGTGTCCTCTCTGGGGCCGATTGGCTGTCCCTCTCGAAACCACTGGATTGTCGGGGGCGGGACCCCTGCAGCTTCACAGAGCAGTGTCAAGGAGCCATGCAAGGTGGCAGTGACATTGGTCAATGAGTCTGAGTCTTCAGTGAATTGAGGAGGTGCTGGACCCAGGAGAACCACACTTAGGGTGTATACAGAGGCTGGCACGTCTTTTCCACTTCGCTCTCTGTCTGCCCAAGGACGTGTGGCCCCACTGGGAAGGCCCACACTGAGAGAGGGATCAAGGACTGGAAGGGCCCCAGATCCTTCCATCAAAGACGTAATATCCAAAAGGGTGTTCATTTTGACAGTAAGTGGACTTTGGGATCAGGCATGCACATCAGGCCTCAGTTGCCCCATCCTTCCAGAGGGATATAGAGAGGATTCTACTTTCTTTCTTTTCTTTCTTTCTTTTATAAAGAGGAGCTTTTTTAAAGACTTATTTTTATTTATTAAGTATACAGTGTACACTTGCAGGCCAGAAGAGGGCACCAGATCTCATTATAGATGGTTGTGAGCCACCATGTGGTTGCTGGGACTTGAACTCAGGACCATTGGAAGAGCAGGCAATACTCTTTACCTCTGAGCTATCTCTCCAGCTCCCTTCCTTCCTTCCTTCCTTTCTTTCTTCCTTCCTTCCTTCCTTCCTTCCTTTCTTTCTTTCTTCTTTCGACAGTGTCTTATGTAGCCCAGGCTAGCCTCCACCTTTCTATGTAGCCAAGGATAATCTTGAATTTCTCATCTTTTTGTTTCTACCTCTTGAATGCTGAGGTGACAGGAGTGTACCTCAATGCCTGGTTTATTCATTTCTGGTCACGGGACCCAGGACTTTGTTGGTAGACTGCTAAACGAACTCCTCCATCTGAGCTATGCCTAGCCAAGTGCACAGAAACCCTTAGTGTCAAAGCTGAGCAAGGTGGGTTGCCTACAAAGGTGAGCCTTGTTCAGCTCCTGACTGAAACTGGCACCTTCCAGTCTGTGCTCGGGATGAAGTGTCAATGCTGCCTTTCCAGAAACATCCACCACCTTCTACCAGCAGGGTAACAAGGCACAGAACGCTTCAGACCCCAGGGAGGCAGGGCCTGATGAGAAGAGACCCCCAGGGAGGCGGGGCCTGATGAGAAGAGACCCCAGGGAGGCGGGGCCTGATGAGAAGAGACCCCAGGGAGGCGGGCCTGATGAGAAGAGACCCCAGGGAGGCGGGCCTGATGAGAAGAGACCCCAGGGAGGCGGGCCTGATGAGAAGAGACCCCAGGGAGGCGGGGCCTGATGAGAAGAGACCCCAGGGAGGCGGGGCCTGATGAGAAGAGACCCTAGGGAGGTGGGGCCTGATGAGAGAAGCCTTCCTAAACCACCATGCTCACCCCTTTCCCAGCCTTCTCCCCTTCTCCGGGACCACACCCTGCCTTCCCTTGAAACAGAGCCAGGTACATAGGAGTGATCATGGACTCCAGCAGAACCCTCTTCCTATAACGCCCCCCCCAAGCCACCCACACCCCCCCTCAAAAGGCACCCAACTCCTACAGCCCCAAGGCTGCCACCTCCCCCAGGCAGGCATCTTGATTCTTCTACAGTGGGTACGGTCTCGCTGGCTTTCCTACCCAGTATCCCCCAAGAATGTCACACCAGTCACATAGACCGCGGATGGATAGGGACAGCATGGGGCGGGGGAAGCCAACATGGGAGGGAGGCAAGAAGGTGGGTGCTTTGAGAACAGCTCTACTGAGGGCCATGTTGGCCATGGTCCCCAGTGGCAGCCCTCATCAGAGCCCAGACTGAAGAAGCTCCTGAAGAGTCATCTGAGGCATGGCTTTAAGGCTGTGCCTGGGACTGCCTGGCCTTAGTCTCTCCATCCTCCCAACAGGTCACCCACCGGGCCTCACCCAGCACGGACAGCGCGAACCTCCTCTCGGCTCGCCCCACTGTATTCTCAGCTACGCAGCTGTAGCCACCGGCATGGGAGGCCCGAGCCTGTTTCACGTGTAGGCTGTGGTTCTGATTCTGAAGCTGCAAGCCAGGGTCCATCCTGGCAGGTTGACCATCCTTCGCCCATGTCACCACTGGCGGGGGCTTCCCTGTGGCCTTGCAGTCCAGGGTGGTGTTTCCATCCTGGACCACCGAGACTGTTGTGACGGGCTCCCGAAGGCCAGTGATCTGAGGAGGAACTGGGGTGAGGGAGGGGAGCCTTAGTGACAGTAGTTAGGGCCACCCGGTCCTAGGCCTGACTCCTCGGTCTCGGTGGACCAGCCATTTGGGCCTACGTTCTTCCTTGCGTGACCTTGTCTGCTCACGTCACCTCTCAGAGCCTTTCCACCTCTATGGCAGACTGACCGCTACATCCGGCGGTGACCTCTCCTGGGGAATCTGAGTCAACTGCTCCTTGGGGAGTAGACCCAGCCAATCCTGGTCCGTGTAGTTTCAGTCTCAAAACCTGAAGTTTCTCTAAGTTGCCCACGCTGGCTTTGAACTTGTATCCCTTTTGCTTAGCCTCTCAAATAGGGACTGCAGTGCCCAGTACCTTTCTGGGAATCATTTTCTAACACGTCTGCTGTGTCATGTAGCTCAGGCTAGCCCTGAGCCCCATGTGTGACTGAGGATGACCTGGAACTCCTGATTTGCCTGCTTCCCTTCCCAAATGTGGGGATTACACACAAGGCAAGTACTCTACCAGTTTAGCAGTGCTCTCAGTCTGCTAGCATGGTTTTTTACAAGGCTAGGATATTTCTTTATTTCTTTTCCATTCTCTCTCTCTCTCTCTCTCTCTCTCTCTCTCTCTCTCTCCATGTGTGTGCATGTTCATATTTGCTTGTGTGCATGCTCATGTGTGTGCAGGTGTGCATGCATGTGGGAGCTTGAGGTCTGCAAAACCCTCAGTTGTTCCTCCACCTTATTCACTGAAGCAAGGTCTTTCAACCGAACTCAGAGCTCATCGATATAGCTAGCCTCACCAGCCAGCTTTGCTCTGGGTAGCCCCCATCTCTGCCTTCCAAGGCTAGAACCCAGGTGGACTGTCATGCCCACCTGTACTTTACATGGGCTCTGGGGAATCAAACTCTGGTCCTCATGCTTGCATGGCGAGCACTTAAGCCACCAAGCCATCTTCCCAGCAGGACTCACGTTACCATGTGTGGGCTCTATAGGAGCTTTGTGCACACTCATTTCCAACCAATCCAGGGCAAGCTTTCTCCTGCTATGTCACTGAGGCTCATGGGGGCGGGGTGGTGGTGGTGGTGGCTGCTGTCCCCTCCCATGTACATAACTTGGGAGTTGAAAGTCTAGACCGGAAGGGCAGGTGAGTACCCAGCTTTGCTGTTCCCACCCTTGTGTGGTCCGGGTTCAGATCTATCCATGCACCCTCCAGTAGGGCTCACCCAGAACTTCCAGCTGCTGCTTCTGGCTGCTGGTCCCAGCTGCATTGCTGCATTCACAGGTGTATGTCCCCTCCTGGGCCGACTGGGCTTGTCCTAGGTATAGCAGCCTCCCGACTGCCAACACCTGTTCCAGGCCATGCCCCTCCCCAGGCAAGGGCTGACCTGGGTAGTGGGAAAAAGGACCTGGTCCAGGGAACTTGAGTCCTTTCACAGGGAACAGTGTCCTCCCAACCACTAGTTCCTCCTGCAGGCACACCCCCTGCCCCCCATATATGACTCCTTCTCCAGGAAGCCTTCCCTGAGTCCTGTCTGAGCCACCACACTTCCGACTTTGGATTTCCGAGCATGACCTGCCCCATTCCACTGGAGGTAAAGCCAAACCCTTCACAATGACCCCCAGTGTGATCCCCATCACTATATGGACCATTTCCCACCATTTCCTTCTGAATGACACCACTGCAGCCCTACTGAGCCCTCTGCTGTCCCAAAGCCATGTTTGGCTTATTCCTGCCCCAGGGCCTTTGCTCTGCCTGGAACGCTTCTGTTTGCTCTGTCCTCGCATCAACCCTCACCTTGGGTCAAACATCCTATCCACATAACTTAAAAATACCAAATCCTGGCCCAGCATGCCTTTCCCCTTTGTAACCTACTCCATACAGTCCAGAGTCACTTCCTCAGTTTGTCACCTGACCACCCAGGTAAGGGTACGCCTTGGTCCATTTTGCTGTCTTCCCAGATCCCAGGGGGGCAAAACCTGTCCAGCCTGCTTCATGCGGATTAACAGACACCCTCAGAGTTATTTTGCACTTTGAATGAGGCCAAAACATTGCTTTGTGTGGCTCACAGACTGAAGGAGGGGAACAGCAGGATAGCCAGATAGCCATGCAGGGAGGCCCTGCCCAGTCAGAGCTTGAGGAAGGGCATTCTGCCAGAAATATAGGGATTTGGGGCCTGAAGGCCAACCTGCTGTCACAGGCTAGAAGGGGACTGCAGATGGGAGCAAGCAGACAGGGCTGGGGAAAGCGGTACTCTGTAGCCAGCTGGGCCCCATTCCAGGCCTAGAAACCCACTCACTCATCGAGGTACCAGGGTACTAGGTGAGGGGGTGATGGGTGGGTGGGTGCTGGGTGAGGGTAGCCATCCTACCATCTTTCTTCCATGAGATCTTGGGGAAGGGAATGCCTTGGCAGTCACATGACAGTCTGGCGGTCTGCCCCTCGCTCACAGTCAGAGTGTAGGGGTCCTTTGAGGGGAATGCTGGAGGGACTGGTTCAGAGCAGACAGAAGTTGGGGGGCTGGGTTATGGGGAGACGGAAGGAGGGGCCAGATAGGTATCCCTTCTCCCTGGGGTCTGAAAGCCAGCCCTGGGGTAGGAGGGGCCCTGGGGACCCTTACCCCAGACATTTAGGTTGAAGTGCTTCTCCGAGCGGCCCGCCTGGTTGAGAGCCTCACAGGTGTAGTGGCCTGCGTCCCACACTTGCACTCGGTCCACCTGGCCAGGAGCAAAGACAGCTGGTCAGTGAGTCAAGCAGAGGTGGCGTCCTAGCCCTTGTCATGTCACGTGACCTCACTGAGCCCTGATCTCTCTGCCTACAATGTGAAGCTAAGACAGCATCTCCATGCCCAGGGCACCAAGAAGTTTCTAGATGCCAGAGCCTCCCCACGGCACCCTTCTGGCACCTCTATATCACACTCACAGTCCAGAGTATGTGCTAAGAGGCACATGAGAGCCAGTCCCACCCCAGCCCTTCATCCATTTCCACAACCCTCAGAACATCCAACAATGTCAACCGGAAGGGAAGGTGGACAGTGAAGGATGATGGGTAGAGGATCCGCCATCAAGCGGCAGACCCTGACCTGGGGGTGGGGGTGGGGGCAACGAGGCTGCACTGTGGCTTTGGAGAGTGAAGGGGAAGGAGAAGAAACCAAAGAAGGGTGGAGCTCGGAGATGGGATGGTCATACCACAAGGTACAGAGAGGTAGGGGAGGGACCCCAGTACATGCTGGGGTCCTGAGGGAAACCAGGAGGGCTTTGTCTCCCAGTGGGTGATCACTGGTCACACTGAGCTGCGCAGTGCTCACAGGGACCTGGGACACCCATAAGCCCTGCCCTGCCCTGCTCAGCCAGCTCCTTGGAGTGTGGGGGGCAGCCAGCTGCGCACCTCCAGCAAGGCCATGTCAGCAGAGAGACGGATGCCGGGGTGAGGCTCCAGGGGTCTCCTGTCCTTCTGCCATCTCAGCACAGGGGGCGGCATAGCACGGCTCTGGCACTCCAGCGCCACCGACTCGTTGACCACGACCGATATGTTCAGCTCTTCTCCGAGGATGCTGGGGGGCACTGTGGGTACAGACAGGGAAGGTACCCCTGAGGTAAGTGATGGGACGCTGGGATAGGCCACAAGTGAGTTGGCCTTAGCCAATTCCTGCAGTCAGGGGCTGACGACCCCAGGGGATGAGAGTCACAGCCAGCCTACCCTCCTCCCCACCAGCCCTCCCCCATCCACCACCCCCCCACGAAATCTCAGGCTTGGTGACAGGTGCCTTCACCTGCTGGGCCCCCACCCCTCTCAGTCTGGCTGTGAGTACTTCCTGTACATGCTTTTCACTTGCCCTAACCACAGAGCCCCTGGCCATGCATGGCCACCTGCCTGCCAGTGCCCACCCATGGGGACACTCATGCCCCAGGATAAGTTTCTAGTGTCTAATGGCGACCCCAAGGTCAGGTGGTAACTCAGCACACCTGCTGACCCCAGGCACATGGCTCCCCAGCCCAGCTTCTTGGAACGCTTGGCCTATAGCAAGGAGCCAGGCCCCACCTCCACCCCAAGACTCACCATGGACTTGCAGGACCATGTCGCGGCGATCCTCACCCACAGCACTCACTGCTACACAGGAGTAGCTGCCCGCGTCAGGAGCACGGGCACTGGCCACAGTGAGGACGCGGCCTCCGGGGAAGACCTAGACCCGCGAAGGAAAGTCCATATTACAGCTCTTGCTACAGGGATGGTACCTGCCTTCACAAGCCAGCCCCGGTGCCACACCTACCAGGCTCCTGCTTCAGACCCCTAGGGGGGTCCCTCAAGGCAGGGGAGCCACAAGCTACACTTTTGACCTTAGGACCCCTGCCAACTGGTGCCAGTTTTATATCTTTCTAGAAGAGTCACCTAGAGCCATTCTGCCCACTACAGCGGCCACTGGCTATGAAGTGAGGAGACCTCGAGAGGCTATCAAATTGAGATGGGCCACGTATACAAAACACATAATCAGAGCTGGTGTGAACAGAAAAGTGAGAAATGTCTTATGAGTGACTTTTTTTTTATTGGTCACATGACAAAAGGAACCTTTTATGATATTGGGCTTGATGACATTGAAATTGGTTTGCTTTTGCCAGACATGGTATGGCACAACTTTGATACCAGCACTTGGGACAGAGACAGGAAGATCTCTGTGAGTTCAAGCCAGCCTAGTTTACACACTACATGTGTACCAGGACAGCCAGGGGTACATAGGGAGACCCTGTCTCAGAAACAAAACAAAAACTCATTTGCTTTTTTTTTTTTTTTTTTTTTTTTGGAGAGAAGGTCACATGTAGTCGAGGCTGATCTTGAACTTGTCATGCAGCTGAGAATAGCCTCCTGCTTGCAACTCCTGAGGGCGGTGACTCCTGATGTGCTGGCTTGCCTAATCCGTGCAGTGCTGAGGAGGGGAGCCAGGCCCCCCATCAATCACTCCATCCACAGCCCTTTTATTTACTTCTTTGTGAGGAAGAGTTGAAGCAGGTCTCACTGTGTGGCCCGCACTAGCCTGGGACTCGCTGTGTCAATCAGCCTGGCCTTGAAGTCATAGTGATCCTCCTGCCTCAGCCTCCTGGATGCTGGGGATTTGGGCATGCACTATCCTAGATAGCTCCTTTTCCCTCATTTCACTCTAGGCTGGCATTGGTGGCATGTACCATATGTCAGCAGGTAGGGACTCTCGGCCTCTCCCTTACTCTAGGCTCCCAGGGCCTGACCTTTGCTACCAATCCCTATGGGAGACACCAGGAGGTTCCTCAGAGGTCACCCAATGCTACTGACCTTGAGGCCAGGAGTCCCTTCAGGAGATACAGGGTTTCCATCCTTCAGCCATATTAGCGTGGGATTGGGAGTGCCAGTGGCATTGCAGGTCAGGCGGAAGGGTGTGCCAAGTAGTACTGGGCCTGGCAGGCTGGGTGGCAGGGTGATTCGTGGTGGCACTGCAAAGAAGGGTGGCAGGGAAGCAGAGGACAGAGTTGAGCCCCACCGCATGTGACACGGGCTGGTGTGTCCTCAGGAGCACAGGTCACAAACAAAAGCATGGATGTGGCGTCCCAACCCAGGCAGCCCTGCCATAGGTGTTGTGTCAACCCACCAGAGGCTTCTACTAATGAGAAACTGAGGCTGAGAGAGAGGCTGAGGCCAATCAGCTAGAATGTGGCAGGTGCCACACTTGAACTCAGGTCTTGGGACAGCTGAAGTGATTTATCATGGGGACAATATGGGAAAGCAAGATCTGAGCGTCCTCCTGACTCAGGTCTTAGATGCGACACCACCGTTCTGGGAAAACTACAGCCAGGAGGCTTTTTGGATAAAAGCTATTCTCTCTCGTGGCCCATGAGACCCAAGGGGGTCCAGCTCCAGATGGTGACCGTCATCCAGAGCTCCCTTAGTCTGGATGCTCCAGGCATGCCCAGTATGGGGCAGTGTTAGCCTCCATGCATGCTGTGGCTGGTACCATCCTCACCAGAGCAGCTATGGCCTCCTGTTTGAGACCCTCAAAGACTGGGTCTGCTGGGGTGCCCATATCGAAGGAGAAGGTGAGGAAGGCTGCTCCCTCCCCTCTAGCTGTGCATGGTCTCTTGGGATGCTAGAAGATTCTATAGGTGCTATAGGGGGTGGGAGACCAACCGGATGGGGACTCTATCCATGCAGCCTCTGAGATGCTGAGGTGGGGCCAATGTTCTTGTTTCGGGTTCATACATACTCCTGCAAGGAACCCCTCACCCATGCTCCTGTAAGTAAGCCCAATAAACCCATCGGTCTCCCAAGCTGGTCTTGGGTGCAATCATTCCTTTGGTCTGCCATTGGGGCCCTAGGTGGTTGTATTAACCTTTGGTCACATGGCCTGGGGAAAGTCACCCAGCACCCAGTCTCCATTTAGTTTCTCCTGTTTCCTAGGTCTCTGTAGCTTAGATGGGGGGGAACAGATCAATGGTCACAGGACTGGATGACTGGATGTTGCGTCAAGGATGGATGGGCAGATATCCAGCTGTATACACAGATGGAAGACTGGGTGGCTGGGTAAGTGGCTGGACAGAAGTTTGGAATGCACAGATGGGTGGATCAGTGGATGGGCAATTAATTGTTTTCATGGGTGAATAAACGGCTGGCTTGCTGGGTGGTGAATGGGTGGGTAGGTGGATGGATAGAGGGGTGGACGGGTAAGTGGTTGGATGAATTGGTGGGCGATGGGTGGGTAGAGAGGTGGATGTATGGGTAAATGGGTGGCCGTATAGGTGGGTGGATCGGGGTGGATAGATATGTGGGTGATGGATGGATTCATAGGTGGGTGATGGATGAATGTAATGATAGGTGTGTGAAGAGTAGACGGGCAGATGGATGGAGGGATGGATAGATGGGTAGTGGACAGATGAAGGAATGGGTAGATAAACTGAAAAAAACAAGTGGACAAGAGACAGAAGACGAGACAAATGGAAAGAAAACAAGCGCTTTGGAAAAGACCCAATGGTCCTGGGCACTCACCGTTGACCCGTAGGCCATACTGCAGCCCTGCCCTGCCCGCCACATTGGTCGCCACACAGCGGTAGGTTCCTGCATCAGAGAGCTGGGCTCGCTCAATACGAAGAACTCTCCCGTCAGCTGATATTATCACTCCTCTCTGGGTAGAGATAGACTGGTGGCCCTTGAACCACGAGACATCTGGGAGAGAAGACACACACGCAAGCATCCTATCAGCTGTTGACTGCTGGCTGCAGGGGCGTTCAGAGAAGACTGCAGGCAGAGTGTGCACACACCCATCCCGATGCTAGAGACAGTTGGTGTTCTTAGGGAGAAGGGAGAGGACAAAACTGAGGAGCACCCAGGATCGGGGCTAGTCAGCCAGGGTCAGCTAGCCAAAGCCAGCCAAGCCTCTTTCTCCACAGCCACCCTCACCCAGGAGTATGCAGAGGAAGGCAAACCCTGGACAACAGCCTCAGAGGCAAGGATGGAGCACTGTGCCTTGGGCTTCCTTACCTACAGCCAGGGCCCATCATACCGTCCCAGGAGGTAAGTACTCTCTGGACTCACCCACCCCAGGTGGCCTGGCTTATGAGGGGACAGGAAGTGGGCCTTTCTTCTGGAACATGGATAAGTCTCTCCCTAGCCTGGATTTGGGCACTTGTATGACTCACCTAAGTGCTCAGTCCTTTTCTTTCAACTAGTCTGGGGATCCTATACCTCATCCATAGCCTGGACCGGCCTGGGGATGCTGGAACCTCTAAACAGAACTCTTACAGGTTTGTGGCTCACCTGCATACAAAGCCCTGGGTACTCGTAGCCTCTTTCCACAGGGAATTGGTACTAATTAGAGGGGACTTCTGGCCCAAGGGGAGAGGTCTTACCTGGAGGAGGCACACCTGAAGCCAGACACTCCAAGGTCACGGAAGCATTCTCCAGAACCGCCTTGTTGACTGGGCCTGGCTCAATGTTGGGAGGAACTAGGGGGTTACAAGGAGAGACCCATCTTGGTGGGTGTGGGCTCTGGGCAGCTACAATCCCAGCCACTCTTCTGTCTTTCCTCACGTCTCCTAAAGGGGTCTGGTGACAAGGCTCACACCCTTAGGCCTGGGAGCTTGTCCTTAGAAAAGCCTCAAATCAGAGCAGGGGCTATGAGACTTCTTTGAGGTCACACATGGCTCCCAGCCCCCAACTCCAGCCCCAGGGAGCAGCCAAAGCTTGCACAGTAGGAGGTGGAACCCCAGGCAGATCCAGAGTAACTAGGCAGGGCTTGTCCACACTGCCAGGGACAACGTGTGAACCCCAAAATATGAATCTAGCTAGCAAGGGAGCCATTAACGTGGGCAAGGTGACCACTGAAAACTATTGCAAAGGTTCAGTAGCTACCATCAGTGCTTCGTCTCAGCATTGTCTACTGACTGCAAGGATAGGCACACAGCTGTGAATCTACATTCCTGGTCCCAGGAACCCTTGAGGTGTCACCAGTCACCCTGGGCCTTGGATCCCAGTGAGCTGCAGTGCTCACCCAGAACTTTTAGTGTTACTTTCTTCTTGCTCTCCCCTGCCAGGCTGGTGGCCGCACATGTGTAGACACCCTCATCTCTCAGGTCTGCCTTCTCAATCTGGGAGAGAAGGGTTTGGGGATTAGGGGAAGCCATAGCATCCAGGACCAGGCCACAGTTGGAGAGAGGGTGGAAGACGTGGGAACGGCCTCCATGGGTAGGTGCAAGCATTGCAAGTGAGCTGTGGGTCCAGCACCCACTTTCACTCTTCTCTGTGATATCATCTCTGTCTTTTCCCCTCTGGTAGCTAAGCTTCCATGGGCTGGACCATGCTAAGGGACCCCTCCACTCGCCAAGCATAGCACCCAAGGGCCTATTCAGTGTGCACATGCTGAGAAGGCTCTGGTGTTCCACCTGTCTGCAAAGAGTCTGTTCAAGGTCTCTAGGACCTCTACAGCCAGCCCTGGGTCCTCAGTTGTACCTGAAGGCTGCCCCCTATGGTTGCCACGGCCACGCCGTCTTTCCACCAGCGAAGGTTCGGAGTAGGCACTCCAGTACCTACACACTGGAGGGTTACAGGCTGCAGGAAGGGGGCTGTGAGGTTCTCGCCACCAACGATGTACACTGATGGGAGCTCTGGGCAGGAGAGATGGAGAGAGCCTGAGTTAGGTTCAAGAGGCCCATGGTAGGCACCCAAGAGTTCCCTAAAAGGCTAGAAGTGAAGGTGTGGCTTGGAAGACCTGGCCAAAAAATGGCTTCTAGAACTCCTGCTCCTCAAACATTTGGGTAAGGGAAGGAGCTCCAGACTGAGAGCCAACAGGACAGTGCACCCACACATCCATCGCCACCAGAACTAGCCACCAGCCAGCCAGACGCATCCAGCCATCAGTCCATCCACCCGGCCGGCCTATCCAGGCACTGATCGGCCAGCAGCCAGCATGCAGCCATCCACGCAGCAAGCCCGCCAGCTCACCCATCCAGGGCAAGCTCACTGATCAGCTATCTAGTCCAGCCTCCAGTTATCCATCCATCCATCTATCCATCCATCCACTCATCCATCCACCCATCCATCTTTCCATCCATTCACTTATCCCTCTATCTATCCATCCATCCATTTATCCATCCATCCATCCATCCATCCCCTCATCCATCCACCCATTCAAACACCCACCCCCACATTGATCAGTTGACCAATCTATCCACATGTCCACCCATTTATCCATCCACACGTCCATTGATCTACCTATGCATTCACACGCCCACCCATCTAACTCTTCCATTCATCCACCTCCCCATCCTAACTGCCTAGCCATACACCCTATCAACCACTCACCCAGCCACCTATCCATATGCGTCCATAAGAATGGTAAGTGTCTATTCTATGACCAGAACTACTATAGGCCCTAGATAAAATAAAGGAGACCACCATGTTGCCCTTTTGGAGGTCACAGAATTGGTGTAGAGAAGAGGACAGTTACACAAGCCACTCCAGAGAAGTGGGTTGGTAGGCAGTAGCCATGAGAGACTGGACAGGAAGGACAGAACGTGGTAGAATCAAGGAGCCTTTCTGGAAGAGAAGGCAGAGCTGAAAAACAAGGAGGAACTGGGGCGACTCAGGCCTTATTTGTTGTTCTTTTGTTTTTGTTTTTGTTTTTGAGACAGGGGTTCTCTGTGTAGCCTTGACTGTCCTGAACTCATTTTGTAGACCAGGCTGGTCTCGAACTCACAGAGATCCGCCTGCCTCTGCCTCCCGAGTGCTGGGATTAAAGGTGTGCGCCACCGCTGCCAGCCCCGCCCTTGTTGTTGTTGTTGTTGTTTCTCAGGGCTAATTAATTAAAGATTTGGATGAAGTTAGGTGTGTTCATCAGAATGACAGTGAGTGGCGGCAGGAGGCTGAGACGTCCCCAGGCAGCTGGACAGGTTGGATGACACCTATGACAAGCTTCTCCCAGCCACATGTCTTTGCAAGTCCAGGCTAGAGGAGCCAGGTCCCATGTCATTCCCAAGCCTGTCCTGGCCTCCAGCTCCACTAGCTCCTGTCATTTCAGGTTGTCCACTGCCCCAGAGGCCCAGACACCTGCTCACCATGCACAGAGACCTCCACCTCGGCCCCGGCTGTTCCTGCCTCATTGGTGGCCTGGCAGGCAAAGAGGCCCGAGTGGCTCATCTCCACGTGGCTGATGTGCAGTGTGGTCCCCTGTGAGGTCAGCTGCACTCCAGCCAGCTCCTCGACTGGGCGGCCGTTCTGTAGCCACCTGGGGTGGGTGGAGAGGGAGTCAGGCCATCTCAAAACCTCTCTTCCGTGGCTTAAGGACCAGGTTCTCATTTCTAGGAGCAGGGATGGCTTCTCCTCCCTTCATCCCAACCCACATTCTGCCTGTGTCCTCCCTGGCCAGTTCTACACATACTGGATGGTGGGCACCGGAGAGCCTGACGCCTGGCAGGGAAGATCCAGAGACTGTCCCACGATGGCTGTCACCTGGCCCATGCCCTCAGCCACCAGCAGCTGTGGGGGTACTGTGGGCAGGAAACGCTGTTGCCTGGAGCTCATGCTAGCCTTCAGTGCTCCCAAGGTCCCAGTCTCACCACAGCCTTCTAAGTGTCCCCCTAAATGCCCCCCTAGGAGGCCTTCCAGGGCCACTAGAAGCCACAAGAGGACCCTCTATGGCCGCCTTCCCCAGAAATCCTTCAGTTCATGTCTGTCCTCCGATAGAGTCAGGGCCCGGAGTCCTGTCTGCCTTGTAGCCTGCTCTCTGTTTTATGTCGCAGGGGCCACAGAGAGTCATGTCTAAGAAGGTCGGAAATGAGTGTCAGCTGAGCAAGACTCAAGCCAACTCCTAGCTTTGGGTCTCAGACGGGCCCTGGGAAATGCTCATTCTGTGGACAGATGACAGAGCATCATTCTTCCTGGATGAGCTGGTTCAGGGCCATGGGCAGGAGTGAGGGTCAGAACACTAGAACTCAACCTTGCCTCTCCCACCACCGTGTTCCCAACCCAGGTCTCACTGTTCCACTGTGGTGCACAGGAGAAGAGGGCCTGTGGCTTCCTTGCCACCCCCCACCTCCCCTGGGGTGAGTATGGGAGTCTGGGGGTGAGTATGAGGGTGAGCATGGAGTGAGTATGGGCAGAGACCCACCCACCACTGGCTCACCCTGCACCTCCACCGAGTACTGCAGTATGGCCTCTCCAGCAGGGCTGCTGGCCATGCAGCTGTAGAGGCCGCCGGCTGCCTCTCCTGGGCTCTCCAGCTGCAGGGCACCACGTGCCTCCAGCCATGTCCCATTGCTGTCCACCACTGGTAGCCCTTCATGCTGCCAGGAGAGGGTAGGGGGTGGATGGCCCCTGGCCACACATTCCAGTGCCACGGGTCTCCCAGCCACAGCTCGCACCAGGTATGGCCCTCCATCAGCACCTTCGATGGAGGGTGGGACTAAAGAGGAGAGAGGGCCATGTCAGGGACCAACAGTTGCAGTGATACCCCGCAGACTCATTCTGCCATGTCAGGGACCAACAGTTGCAGCGATACCCCGCAGATTCATTCTATTAGCTAGAGCTCGCTCAGACATGATCTCTGTCTTCCAGCAAGCCTCACATTAGACCCATGCAGGAAGAACCTCATCTCCCTAGGTCCTGTTTGTATCTTTCTATACTCACTACCACCCAGAAAGCTTGTCACCAGGAGAACATCAACCTATTTATTGAACAAAGCAATGGGTCTCTGGGACGCTGGACTAGCCCCTGCCTCCCCATCCCCCAGCTGCCGGAAGTCTCCCCACCCTTAGAGTGAGACATCAGCAGATGGCTAAGGCAGATCTCAGCCAAGAAGACAGTGTGATTTGGGGGCACTCCTGACATGTGACTTATGCAGCCTGGGGTGGCAGTGGAAGGAGGGGGTGGGGGAAGGGCATGTTCCTCAGCCCCTGAGTTATGGAGCTGATAGAATCACCGCCAGAGGACCCCGTGCACTCACGAGCTGAGACTCAATATGTTTCAAACCTTGTCAGGGCCCCGGGGGCTCTTGGAGAAAGTTCTGGACATACAGATCCCATTCCACTTCAAATGGTGTCAGAGCCTCATGGGGGGGGGGCCTTGGTGGCAGGTGCTGCAGTGGCTCCCACCCTTTCCTCAACGCATCGCCTCCAGAACTCAGTCACCCTTTGCTGACTCCTCATCGGGGCTCAGATGACTCCTGTTGACCCCCAGGTTGTTTCCCCGACTCCTCAGAACACCCTGCCCTGCCTGACCCAGGCCTAGCCTCATCTTTCCTCAGAAGTGTTCCCCATCTTTTCTGAGCCCACTCTACAGGGTTGTCAACTCAGAGATGTGACATCAGACCTTCCCAGGGAGGGCCAGAGCCGTGTGTCCCTGAGGTGCGAGCTGTGCAAGCCTCTGCATCCCACCGGGACACAAGAGGCCACCGCTTTCAGCGGCTGGTTCTACTGTGTGTGCCTTGGGCCTCGCTCTAAGTCCTAAGCTACACACAGTTAAGTCAGAGATCTTCATGCCACCTTGGGAGGTTTAGTGGGGTGGGGGATCCTTTAGAGTCTTCCAGGAGGAGCTAGATTCTGCATGGACTTCAACCTGGGCCCTGCCTCTAGCCCCGGCTTCCTCATCTGCACAGGAAAGGTGGAAAGCTGAAATGAACCCTGACCTTGAATTGCTACATTGGAGGGCTGTGTGGCCCTCCGGGACAGTCACCTCACTTGTCTCATTAGAGCCCAAATGGTGGGAGGTGCTGGCGACAGACAAGGACATTGCCTTTGATCACTCAAAGTGGCCACCCCTCACTGACCTTCAGAGACAGTCAGAGGTCACCTTACATGTGCCACACCAGCTGCCCATGGCTATAACCCCCTGGCTGCTCACCATAAACCTCCAGACTGGTGGATTTCTTGGTGACCCCTGCAGGGTTACTGGCCTGGCAGGTGTAGAGGCCAGCATCGGTGTGCTGGGCCTTCCCCAGCTGTAGCTGCCGGCCACCCTTGCTATAAACCACTTCTGAGCCGGGAACCAGCTGCGTCCCATCCTTGTACCAGGTGATGTCAGGGGCTGGCATTCCTCTGGCCTCGCATAGGAGCTGTGCTGTATGGCCCTCCAGGACAGTCACTTCACCTGTCTCATTAGCGCCCCAGATGGTGGGAGGTGCTGGCGACAGAGAGGACATGAGGGTGGTCACAAACTAACTGAGTCAGCGGCCAGTGTTCCCTGAGCAGCATGCACACATCCCAGGCTTCCACTGGAGGGACTGGCAGGCATGAGGGATAAGGGAGGGATGTGGGGACACAAACAGAAGGGGCCAGCTCAGGGACATGCTGATGTGGGAAGCAAGCCCAGTTACTATGGGAAGGGATGGTGCAGATGGGGAGAGAGACCACAGGCTTGAGCTCTGGAGCCCAAGGTGCCTCTAACTCACTGTATGACCTGGGGTAGGTCCTTTCCCCTCTCTGGGCCTCGGGATCCCCATCTGTGGAGGAACTTGATCAGGGCTTTCCCTAGGGCAGGGCATTCACAGCTGGTACCGAGGGCGATGGCTGAGGTTCACGGGTAGAGTGTGACATACACTCTGCCTCCCAGAACCACGCCCTTCTAACAGTTCTGTCCCCTGATGGCAGTGAGGAAAAAGGCTGCATCTGAGGCCATTGTGTTACTAACCTGTCTGCTCCTCCCTTCCTTCCTATCTTTTTTCTTTCTTTCTTATTTTTTGTTTGTTTTTTGTTTTTTTGAGGCAAGGTTTCTCTCTGTAGCCTTGGCTGTCACGGATTCACTTTGTAGACCAGGCTGGCTTTGAACTCAGAGATCCACTTGCCTCTGCCTCCTAGAGTCCTGGGATTATAGGTGTTTGCCTCCATGCCTGGCTTGCTTCTTTCCAGTCAACATTCATTTTATTCATTTTTACATTTAGTTGGCTTATTTGGGTATGGAGATGTAGTCGTGTGTGTGTGTGTGTGTGTGTGTGTGTGTGTGTGTGTGTTATGTGCTCAAATGAGTGTGAACATGTGCATGTGGTGCACACACACACACACACACACAAAGGTCAGAGGTCGGCATCTGGTGTCTTCCTCTGTTAGACTCTGCCCGCATGCATGTGGAGCGAGTATCATACCTGAGGCTTCTCCCCCAAGCTCTCAACTCCCCTTGTTAGCACGGAGCCTGCATGTAGGCTAAGTGCCCTCTGCTTAGCCACCCGGAAGGGCTGCCTTTTCCTCTTTGAGTGTGTTTGTTGGTTCTGGTCTGTGGTACTCAGGGCTTCCTACATACCCGGCAAGGGATTCCACCACTGAGCCATGGCCCGGGCCGTGGGTGTATTAGTTTTTCCTGTTCCTTCCATTAATGCAGCTGACATTGGCTTTCTACTTATACTTGAAACACTAAATTGCCTTATTAATGTTCCTGGGTAAAGGAAAAACTGAAGAAGCCATCATCCGACACACACCAGAAGCAGTGAGTTAGGTGGTAGTTTGGGGAAATGAGGGGCTACACATCCTCGGCTCCTGGGGCCCCAGTCCTGACCTTACTTCCGCTCCCAGGCAGCACAGAAAGCGGGGAAGGAAGCACCCGGGGCAGCTAGGCTTGGAAAGACTGAACTCACAGTGAATGCTAAGCTGAAAGTCCTTGGTCTGCTGCCCGGCGGGGCTGAAGGCCACACACTGGTACCGCCCTTCGTCACCCAAGTGACTGCTGATAATCCTGAGAACCTGGCCATCCTCCTGCAGCAGGATGTGAGGGTCCCCTGGAAGGATGGGCCTGGAGAAAAGCCATCAATAAGGTCAGGGTGCCCGGCGGGGCTGCTGCTCAAAGGGACTGGGGCGTAGGATAAGAGTGGGAACTCCCCCAGTACCCACGAGAGGATTAACAGTATGTGGGCTCCCACTCTGTGGGTTTCTATTCAGCCTGAAAAAGATGTGATCTGGCTACAAAGAGATCACATCTCCAAAACATTGTGCTAAATGAAGGGGCCAGCTCGCGGGGCCACGCACTTGTTTGCTGACTCCTCGGACGTGAACGACCTGGAATAGGTAAATCTGTAGACATAAAGCGTGCTGGACACTTCATGGGGGCAGAGGAATAGGGGGAGGGGGAGGAACTACATAGTGAGTATGATAGAATGTTCTGGAACTAGACAGTGGCCACGGCTACAAAGTGAATTCAGTACCTGCTTTTATTTTTTTAAACATTTATTTATTATGTATACAGTTTTCTGCCTGCCCACCAGAAGGGGGCACCAAATCTCATTATAGATGGTTGTGAGCCGCCATGTGGTTGCTGGGAATTGAACTCAGGACCTCTGGAAGAGCAGTCAGTGCTCTTAACCTTTCAGCCATCTCCTCAGCCCAGCATCTGCTTTTAAATAGTTCATTGAGCATTGTGCAATTTTCACAGGGGCCCCTGATTCCCAGAGTCAGGGAAATAAAAAAGACGACAGAGTCAAGGCAAGATCCCGCCACAGTGAGAGCAGGGTCTCCTGGGAATCTCCTTTACATCAGAGAGAGAGCGAGGGAGAGAGAGAGAGAGAGAGAGAGAGAGAGAGAGAGAGAGAGAGAGAGAGAGACTGATGCCGTCCTCCACATGATGCTGGGTAGCACCCACCACACCCACTGGGCTTTCTCAGGCTTCCCTGACCCCGCACCCAGCCCCACACACTCCATTGAGAGGGTCACTCACTGCCCATCCTTGGTCCACTCCACCTGGGGTGTGGGAACCCCTGAGGTCTGACACTCCAATGTCACATCAGCACCAGCCAGGCCTAACACCTCCTGAGCAGCCCCAGCTCCAACCAAGGAGGGAGGGACTGCGGTGGGAAGGGAGGTAAAGGGGGGGGGAGATGGCTCAGACTCCATCCATCCTGCTGACCACTGAAGGTCCCATGGCCTATATCCCCTACCCACCTGAGGAGTGCCCCAGACATTGCTGGATGAGCCCTTTCCCTAGGCTTATCCAACAGCCTCTACCGCCCCATGCAGTGCTGCGTGTGACGGCTAACCTTTTTATTTTTATTTTTTAAGATTGATTTATTTTGTACAATAGTCTGCCTGCATATGTGCCTGCAGGCCAGAAGAGAGTACCAGATCTCATTGTGGATGGTTGTAAACTAGCATGTGGCTGCTGGGAATTGAACTCAGGACCTTTGGAAGAACAGCCAATGCTCTTAACCTCTGAGCCATCTCTCCAGCCCCGTGACAGCTAATCTTATAAATTGGATAAGAGTTAGAATAGCCATGGAAACAAATCTCTCTCTGCTTCCTGTCTGTGGATGTGATGTACCAGCCACACCAAGTTCCCATGCCTATGACAGCCTAGCACCATACTGGCCCGTGCCTTCGAACTGTAAGCCCAGATAAGCCCGCCCCCCCCCCCCCTTAAGTAGCTTTTGTCAGAAAGTGCTGCAACTAAGACTGTCTGGATGTCATTGCATGGTTAGCCACACATGACTGTCCCCTGTGTGCTCTGCTCTGCAGGCCCCTGGGGAAACAGACTCTAGGTCTGTGGTGGCCCTTCTGTGCCCCATGCTCTCTCCTGACATGCGCTTGGGAGTTTGGGACACAGTCCTCACTCACCGAACACGGCAAGATTGAAATCTCTCTGTGCACTCCCTGCCTGGTTCTCGGCCTGGCAGGAGTAGAGGCCAGAATCGCTTTCTTGGATCCTTGGGAAGTGGAGGGCTCGGGAGCCATCCAGGAGGTGATGGTCACCTGCCTCTGGGATCTGAGAACAAGAGGCCCGAGGGAGTTAAGTGTGAGCAGTGAGGGGACAGAGGCCCATGGAGCTGTTGGTGACTAGAGGACCCTCACAGTTTCCCACTGTCTCCGAACCCGGACATCCCCAAAGGCATCTGTCATATTCCCATGCCACCTCAGCACACATAGAAATATATGTTTATTGCCGGGTGTGGTGGCGCACGCCTTTAATCCCAGCACTCGGGAGGCAGAGGCAGGCGGATCGCTGTGAGTTCAAGGCCAGCCTGGTCTACAAAGTGAGTCCAGGACAGCCAAGGCAAACATAGAAAAACCTTGTCTTGAAAAACAAAAACAACAAACAAACGAAGAGAAATAAATATTTACCAAAAAAAAAAAAAAAAAAAAAAAAAAAAAAAATCCCACCTCCCCATCCCAACCTCCCCCAGAGACACCCACCAGCTGCCCGTCCTTGAGCCACACCACCTCAGGGGCTGGAAAGCCGTTTGTGTCACACTCGAGCGTCAGAGGCTGCCCAGCTAGGCCCGACACGTTGGTCACGCGCCCCTCTTCCCGGATGCTGGGGGGCACTTGGGGAGCAAGAAGAGCAGTACCCACTTTGGCTGAACCTTTCCCAGGTCCTCAGGCCTGTCACCAGCCTGCCACCGAGACCCCGGGACACCCCAGGAGACCCCCTGCCTTCATTTATCCTGGTCACAACTCTAACCTCAAGGCACTACATATCTCAAGTGGTCACGTCACTTCACCCAGGGACCACACAGCCCCTCCCGCACTGTGAACAGATGCCATACACTGACATTCAGTCTGAGGGACAGGGCAGAACCAGGTCTAACTGCAACTAGGTGTCACACCAGGGAGATCCCTGGCAAAGTGGGGACACAAGGTGCCTGGGAGTGCTGCTCAGGCTGAAAGGTCCTGCTCATCCAGCAGGAGGGAGTGCTCCCAGCAGCAGGGAGTGCTCCTAGGGAATATTGCCAGGGAGTGCTCCCAATCTATCCTGTCCTTGCGGAATTCCAGCTAATGGGAGACCGCCAACTCTGCACTGGGCGCCTTGGGGTGCAGGGATAGGAGCTCTCATTGCTGGTGGCAGGTACACAAGCCTCAGCTCAGGGGGTAGAGGGGGGCTAGAGCTCTGCACAGCTCTCATGCAGCTTTATTTATTTATTTTTAATTAACATCATGGGTGTGACGGTCAGAGGGCAATCTGGGCTGTAATTCCTCGGGTGCCAGGCACCTTCTATGCTCAGAACATGGTTAGGCCAGGCTGGGGGACCAGTGAGCTCCCGGCTGTCTCCTCCTTTCCGCAGCACAGGTGCACAGGTGGTGCCCAGCCTTTTGCGTGGGTGCTACAGATCAAGTTCAGATTCTTGAGGTACCCTCAAGCCCTAATCCTTCCTGGCCTCGAAGGGTGGGGATCAGGTATTCGTAGTCTCCCATGAAGGGAGCTTCCGGGCCCTGGGGCCCTGGTATCATTTTGAGTATACACGTGGAAGGTGGATACAAGGCATCCCCGGCCTCCAGGTCTAGGGCCTCAGCTTACCATAGACCACCAGCTTGGCTCTCCAGGAGGCAGTGCCCACCTCATTGGTGGCCTGGCACTCGTACTCTCCGCTGTCTGCAAGAGACACTGAGGACAGGAACAGTGACCCTTCATCCAGCACTGCCACGTCCGCCCGGCCGGTTAGGGGCTCTGAGGATGGGCCCTTCCTCCATGTGATTTGTGGCTTTGGTGTCCCTGGCAGGGTGTGAAGAATCATCAGGCAAAATGTCGGACGCCCATAGCCCCCCATCCATGCCAGCACCGTCCCCTCATGTGACGCCCTGCACATGTTGCTGACCGTCAGGCCCTGTCTCACCCCAGATCAGGAGGAGGAGGAGGAGTCTCAGATATGCAGCAGTTGTCCCTTGTGTCCACACAATTAGTGTCCGTGGGTACATGGGCAAAACCTGTTTTCTGATTCTTTTTTTTTTTTTTTGGTTTTTTCGAGACAGGGTTTTTCTGTGTAGCCTTGGCCATCCTGGATGTTTTCTGATTCTTAAGGAGGCCTGAGGTACCCTCCCCATGTGTCTACTGCCAGCCCTGAGCTCTCCTTCCTGCGCCAACTCTGACTTTTAAACATTCCACAGATCACTCCTGTCAGTTAGCCTTTACCACCCAGTGTCTTCCCCACGAGGATCAGGGCCTTCATTGTCTCCTGCTGTGCCCAAGCCACTGACACAGCGCCACCCCGACACTAGGTACTATGTGAACGCACAAGCCTGTTGTGGTCAGCATGCTGCACTGTGCCAATGCAGCTGGGAGGCGTCGACTCCGCCTGTCCTGTCCCTCCCTTCATGCTATGACCAAACCTGGGGCAGCCGCACCCCCGGCCTGGAGGAGAGGTGATGGTGTACCTCCAGACTGTGGTGCTGTGTGCCCTTTTTAGCACTCAGAGCCCAGAGCTCACTGCTGTCCACCCTTGGGAAAAGTGCCGAATACAGCCTGGAGGCGGACCAGCCTGGAGAGGGTGCATTACAGAAGGGATTGGGTGAGGGTGGTGAGGCTGGTAAAGCTGGTGAGGCTGAAGTCTGGTCCTCATGACCCAAGGATGAGTGGGAGAGGGTTATGAGTGGACCGCACTGTGGGACTGCCAGGTTGGTTCCTGACTGCTGTTCCTGGAGTTCAACACTAGGTGGCACTATGATCAAGGCTTCTATCTCCCACTGAGCCTCCCGCAGGGCACCTGCCCCCTCCTGCCTGCCTCCTCAGGGATCTCTCAGGCTGCCAGAGAGCAAGCTGCTGAGGCCCAGGGTGCTTCCCAAGCTCCTGCTGGCTTCTCTATAAATCAGATACCAAGCTTGTGGGAACACTGACCAACCATGATGGAGATGGCTGGTTTCGCCCACCAGTCACAGACAAGCCCAGGAAGGTGGGTCACTGTGGCAGTGAGGTCTTGGAAGGGTTATATGGAGCATATTTTCCCTCCTGAGTGCTAGGCCCAGGGTTGGGAGCTGTGACTCGCATCTCCTGCCATGTACGACCTCACAGCAAGCTGGACCCTTGACTGCGTTGCCATCCCAAGGCAAACCCAGAGAAGGCTGGCTTGCTTGGGACCACTCTGGGATAGTATGGGGAAATGGCGGGAACCCCACAATCTCGATTCACTGACTGGAGGTCAAACCAGACCACACTGAGTCACACACTGGCTATGTGGCTTTATGCAAATTACTTAACCTCTCTGAGACAGGATCACCCCAATTCAAGGAAACTAATAGTAATGTCCATCCTAGAGGGTTGTCAGTGTGACTCCATAACCCAAGGAGGTCACCATATGGCGACCAAGTTCCTGGACTCCAGACCAGCCTTCCTTCCCTAGCCCCGCCCTGGGCTTGGCCTCACCTCGGGCAGGGCACGGCAGACTGGCATTCTCTCCGGCCACTCGCTCCAGCAGGCCATTGGTCTCATCGACCCCCCAGTGTGGAGCCTCTGTGGGAGGTGACAAGGCCATGTTCATAATCCTGAGGTCTAGCATTCCTTCCCAGTACGGGCTGGGAGGAGGAGGTCTCCTCCCAGAACCCCAGACCCCCAGCCTCCCAGGGAGGCCAGCATCAGAGGCTAGGCCCTGTGCCTCAAACATAAGAGGTATATACTGGGGGTCCTGTCAGTATCCTTCCAGTAGCATCTTACTTCTAGTTACCAACAGTGAGAACGCTAATTTTGATCCAGAATATTCTGTGGGCCATATGTAATTTCTCAGTGACTTTGCCATTACTGGATCACCTCGCAGGTTAAAAAAAAAAAAAAAGGCCTGAGTTACCCACGTGGTAAAAGAGAGCTGAGCCACACAACCTGATCTCTGACCACAGTCCCACAGTGCCTTTACAAAAGGCCCATAGGGTCAACCGGTCATCTGTACAAATCATGGAGCCTGCGTGGTGGCTCTGATGACTTACCACTTGGGACCGGACAAACAGCCGGGCCAAGAACAGGGGGTCATGGCGGAGGGAGGCAGGGCGTAGCTGACCCATGCTGGGGCTCAGGGCCTCTCACCCAAAACACGAAGCTCCAGTTTCCAGGTGTCGGTGCCAGCGCTGTTGGAGGCCTCGCAGCGGTACAGCCCAGCATCAGAGGGCTCGACGGCAGCAAAGTGGACAGAGCCCTGGGGTCCCTCACCCCTCAGGGCCTTACCATCCTTGAACCAGTTCAGCTGAGGCTCCGGGTTGCCCTCGGCCACACAGTTCAGATCAAGGGCTTCTCCGGCCAGTATCTTCAGGACCCGAGGGCCGGGCTGCACCTGAGGGGGAACTGGCAGGGTTCCAGGATGAGCATCAAGGTGGGCTAGGTAGTTAGGGGTCCCAGAGCCCCCTGATATCAGCAAGCAGCCAGATCATCACAGTGGCGGGAAGACACAAGACGCCACTGCGCATGGCAAGGCAAAGCTCTGGACCCGTGTGGCCTTCCCCACACCCAAAAGAGCAGAACCCAGCTTCCGCCCGGATACCTATCCCCGACCCCCATGAATGTTCCCTGTGCCGTTGTCTGGTCTACACCAGTGTAGTGGGGATATGGGGAAACTGAGGCACCGAAGGCAGGACTAACTCAGAATGGCCCAGCCGGGTGGGAGCAGTGCACTCAGAGTTACACAATCCCAGCTCTGTTTCTTCCTGACGCTGTGGCACTCTGCACCAGCTGGGCCTCAGTTTCCCCTTGTTGCTGACAGAATGGGAGGTGAGATGGCACCTGCTCCCAATGAGCCCCAGCCATACCTACGGGCTGTGTTTGTATTTTCCAGCCATTTTCCCACACTGCACCCTGTGAGTCCACCTGCAGGGTGGAGAATGCCACATCCCATTTGAAGATGGAGAAACTGAGGCATATAAAGGGTTTTCCCCCTCTTCTCTTCCAGATAAAAGGAGTTAGAGACCACAGGCCTGCATCTGTGTGTCTGATAGCTCAGACGGCTTCTAGAAGGCTCAGCCTGTGCAGGCCAGGGACATAGGCAGAGCCCAGACTTTGGGAGCTAGCCTGGACCTGCTGCCTGGCAGCTCTTGGAAGGGGCTCAGGAGCCTGGAGGCGGCCATGCCGCAACGGCCATGCCACACCCACCCCCTACCTATGTCGTGCCTCAGTCTGCATTGTTCTGAGCGCTTGACCATACATACCCCTTCTAGTGACTACAGGTTGGGCGTTGTTGCGGCTGCACTCTACAAGGTTCAGAGAGACCACACAGCAAGCTGGCAGTCATGTTGACTGAGATTTGAACCCTGCTGTGTTGTTTCCCAGCCTGTTTCTCACTTCCACCCTCATGCTCATCTCGCTTGCTGAGGAAATCTTTTCTCTCCACCCCACCACCCACCCAAGGCCTCAGCCTATTTGTCTACAAAATGGGATGCTGGTGTGGGTAGGGCTGGCGAGCATCTGTGAAGGGTTGGAGGTGCTTGGTCATGAGGGCAGGTAGTGTGTCTAGCTGCCCAGCTGCAGCGTAAAGGGCACAGATGAACGAACGCATGGCACAGTTCCCCGTTACCCACAGACTTTGAGCACGGATTTCAAGTCATGTTTGTTATCTTCCTACGCTTCCCTCCTGGGCTCTATGAGAGCAGCCTGTGGGTTAGACCATGCTTGGTCCTGTCTATGGTCTTCCCAGAGCCCCAGTGTGTGACTGGCATGGGATGACTTCTTTTGAATGGGACCATTCCAGGGACCTCTAAGTGTTCTGGGGACCAGGACCACAGTGGGTGTAAATTTAGACCTTGGCCACAAAGGGAGGGCTGCAGTGGTGCCTGAAAAACAGAAGCTTTCCTACTACCGGCGGGCCTGCTCCAGGGACATAGGCATCTTGCTGAAGGAGGCTGGTTGGAAAGGGTCTATTTAGGGGCCCCCAGGTGCTCCTGGCAGGAAGAGGCTTGAACCCCATGAGCCTTTGAGAAGCCAGAGCGGGGATCTCAGGTTGTGGGACTCCAAGCGGACAGAGAGGCCATTGGAATCACTGTCTCTTACACATCTTTGCTCATGGTCCCCACTGGGCCCTGTTCTTGGTGGGTGTCTTCTACCAGCCTTCTCAGGCCCAGAGTCAGGAAGGGGGCAGTGACTGCTCTGCCACTGGGGAGCCCGAGAGATGGCAGAGTTGCAAGGCATGCAGTTAAGGCGGCCCTACCTTGAACCCCGAGGACGTAGTGGCGAGATGTGGCCCCTGCGGGGTTGCTGGCTGTACACTCATAGTGGCCACTGTCACCCACCTGGGTCTGTGCCAGGTGCAGGGAGCCTGATGGGAGGAGGTCGTACCTGTGGGAGGGAAGGCCACCAGTGAGATCTCATTCCATCCTGACCAGAGAAAGTTCCCAGACTGAGGCCACATCTATCTTCTGGCCTCTACTCCAGCCCCTGCTCTGCCTCCAAAAGCCAAGGCCAGTCCCTCTCAGCATAGCCCATGAAGAGAGGTTGGGTGGACCCAAATCCACATTCCAAGCCTTCTTAGCTGTGTGACCCAGGGCCTAAACTGGGTTTCCATCTCCTCATCTATAAAATAGGCCTGCATCCCTGGGGCTCTGGCAGCCCCATCTCAATCCATGCCACACTGACTGGTGGCAATGTCCCTTGTCCTTAGCACATCTGTTTGTCAGAAGGCTAGAATTCCTCTGCCTCCAGAAAAGAAAAACCACCAGCCCCAAGACCTCAGTGTCTGAGCCAGGATCCCCTAAGCCCAGACCCAGGGCCTTTTGGGGAGTCACTGTCTGGAGGCATCTCGAGGACCCACGAGAAGAAGCTCTGCAGACCCCCCCAGATCTGGCCCACCTTACCAGTCATCTGACCCCGCCCCCCCGAAGGCTACAGGACACTAGCCAGACTCCAGCAGCTGGGATGGACCCCAAGGAGCCCTGCAGACATGATGTCAGCTCCATATGTGCTGGCTTCTAAGGAGCAGTGGCTGCAGCTTGTGGCCTTGACTAGCCTAAGAGCAAGTGTTCAAAACAGGGGTGGAGGACCCCAGGGTCAACTGTCAATTTAGAGCTGGCCTCAGATCTTCAGATGGGCTTCAGCCTGGTTTCCCCTTCCCCTCCCTGCTGAGACCAAGGGTTCACTTCTGTAGAATGACACCCTGGAGCCCCTGGCAGGATCCCTGGGAGCCAGCCCCGAAGTCCCCACCTCCCTCCATGCAGCTGTCAGGGTGCATGGTTTCCAGCCACACCCAGGCTGTCAGCACTGGTCTGGCTGTAAGTGAGGTGATAACCCCCACCCCCACTGGCCCGGCCCCAACCCCTACACAGAACCTTCTAGCTGGTCGGAGTATCCAGCAGGCACTGTACAGAGCTTTGGGTGGCATGCAAGCCAACAGCATGCACTCTATAAACTGACCTTTATTCCAGGCCCCAGCACCCTGTCTTTCTTTCTTTCTTTTCTTTTCTTTTTTTTTTTTTTTTTTTTTTTTTTTTTTTTAAGATTTATTTATTTATTATGTATACAGCATTCTGCCTACACACCAGAAGAGGGCACCAGATCTCGTTATAGTTGGTTGTGAGCCGCCATGTAGTTGCTGGGAATTGAACTCATGACATTTGGGAGAGCAGTCAGTGCTCTTAACCTCTGAGCCATCTCTCCAGCCCCTTGTTTTTGTTTTTGTTTTTTTCCTGTTTTTCTTATAACCAATCATGGATTTTTTTTTTTTTTTTAATTTCTTTTGCAAAAGTTGGGGTGGGGCGTGGCGCTCGCTGTATTCTAAGGAAGAAATGAACAACTGTGGATCCATGGTTCAGATAAGCAAGCTGATGCTTGCAGGGCCTGAGAGGACCTGGGCCTGCCCAGAAGAGTAGGTGCTTGCTCTACCTAGCAAGCTCCAGGGACAAGGCCTAACATGGTCTATGGAGATCACCCTCTCTCCTCTTCCCTCACCACTGTCATACCAGGCCCTGTCCAAGCCCTCAGAGCTCTGGGCTCACTGGACTCCTGCTGTTCTGTGCCTGCTGGGATGCACCTGTTTGCCCTCCTTTCTGCAGGCTTCACTTCCTCCATGAAGGCTGCCTCCATGCCTCCAGGCTGGGAAGCCCCATCTGTGGTCTCCCATGGGTCTACCCAGCTTGTGACATCAGAGGCCTGCCTGTCTTCCAGGGGCTCCAGTGAGATACCTTTTTATCACCAGACTCCAGCCAGACCCTGCATAGAGCAATGCCTCCCACTGTCCTGGGTCCAGGGCTGACTGGATGTGACTGCGAGATGCTGGACAGGGAGTTCCAGGCAGCTTCCACCTGCTCCTCCCCCGACAGCCCTCCCTGCACCTTCCCAGAGTAGGGATGTCCTGGCCAGGGAAGGGAGGATGTACAGGACACTAGGCTCTCTAAGCCACGAGCTGCTGGGGATGGGGGCTCCATCAATAGCATGGCCTCTCTAGGGCTGTGCAGCCAGATGGCTCCTCACAGCACCCAAGGGAACACTTGGACTCAAGGGGAGTTTCCTGTTTATGATGTCCGTCTGGCTGGGGCCTTGCAGTCTGGGGCCAGATATACACAGATGTCAGAACTCTGGGCTGGGGGACTCGCAAGAGCTCACTGACCCTGGCAGGTTCTCCCCCAGGCAGAGAGCTGGCTAACAACATCCTGATCTGCACAGATGAACCAAAGTACACCTGGAGGGAGGCACCTAGTGGGAAGTACACCTGGTGGGACCTACACCTGGTGGGATCCCCAGCCTACACCTGCCTGCCTTGCCCCCTGAGCCTCTGTCCAGCCAGCTCCTGAAGCCACCAGGGTATTTATCGACGTTGTCTATGAGGAATCAGGCATGCGCAGGTCCTTACTTTATCTCAGTCCTTAGCACATAGTCGGTGCACATGAACATTTGACAGCAAATGACAGCTACCCCCTCCCCCCACCATCCACGCACACACTCCCTTCTCCACTTTCCCGGTCACAGTCCCCTCCCCCACAATCTCTATACAGCTGTGCCACCCTCCGAGCCTCCTCAAGGCAGTACTGGCTCCAGGCCCTCTCTGAAGCTTCCCCAGACACTCCCAGGCAGGCTAAAGTTCCAGAACCTCAGCTCACTCCTTTGTTATTTATTCATTCATTCAGTGGGAGTGTCCTGGGGGGGTTCCTGGTAATTGGGGTGCCTGTGTTCCCCTTCTTGGGCTGTTGAGAGTCTTGGTACGTGTCTGCCCTGGTTCCTTCCATTGCTGCAGGGGCCATCTTGCTGCCTCTGGTTATGAAAGGTCGTGCTGCCACACAGTAGGGCTGGAGGCTGGAAAAGCCCCACTGTCCACATTTCTCAGCATAGGTCTACTGTGTGCTGTGTGTGCAGCCCTGTCTGTTGGGCCAAGGCATCTCTAAGCCCAGGATGGAGAACAGAACCTTTCAGTCGAGTGGCACAATCCCTTATCAGAAAGTCACAGATAGAAAAGCTGAGCTGGAGAAACTGAGGAAAGGAGTTGATTGTCTCAGAGAGCGACAGGGACGGGACAGGGGAGAGAAGGGAGAAGGGGACAGCACAGTGGCCATAGATAATGAAAATTTAGGTTGTCCATGTTGCTAAGAAGGATGGTACCCATGGCAGACAACGCTTGTGTGTTTCCTGTATATAGGGACACAGTTGAGCACCTGCTGGGGGTATTTCTCATTTGACACTCCCCAGCCATCAGGACAGAGTCCCCATGGGCATCATCACTGTGTTCAGCAAAGCAGAGGTCAGAGTGACAAGCTCTGTTGTGAATGCCACTCAGCTGATCCAGGGACAGTGGCGTCTGGCCCTCTGATCCTGCCACTGTGCGTCCCCGTCACTGTGGGGTGATGTTTGGCTAACAAAGGAAGCCACTGGTCATCGTAGGTTGATGGCCAGACATTGGAGCCACCTCCACTGAGGCAGAAACCCCCACATCAGGCCCCTGGCTGGTCTGCACTCAGCCACTGGATCTCATCAGTCAACCCCATAAGGATACTGGTGGGTGGGCTGGCTGTCCTTCAGGATGCTAGGGAGTGGGTAGAAAATGAAGAGACAGTGTGACAACTGGACGCCTGGAGCAGCCATGTCCCCACGCCACCACTCCCCTTTTGGAATTGGGGATCTGGCCCTGTGTGGGTCCCTGGCTTGATGCCTCAGGAGCAGGAGCAGAAGCCAGGAGCACTTCCAGCTGCCCCCACTCCACAACAGAATCCCCAAACAAACATTAAACACTGTTGCCTAGCAGCACGCCCAGAACCCAGCATCCCAGCTGAAGAGAGATGCTCTCTGGCCACCATCACAAGCTGGATGTTTTCACGTCTCAGATGTGAAGACTGAGGCTTAAGGAAGAGATGGATCTTGTTTGAGTTCACTAAACAAGTTGGGTAACCGGGAAAGCCATCCCCCTCCTACCCTGCCCACCGCCCCCCCAGGCCCTTCAGTGTCTAGTTTGATCTGGCACAGAGCCGGCACACCCCCAATCCATGCAGCCTGTTTTAGTGCATTCGTGCCTAGGAAGCTTCTGCACAAACAACAGTTCCAGAATGGTGAGATCAGATAGCTGAAGATCATACCCTAGTCTTGTCCTTAGCTGGCTGCTCCGGGGCCTGATTCCCCCAAGGATGCGACATAGCAGACAGAACTGAGCATGTGAGCAGAGCTGCCCAATAGCACCATGTGGAACAAGTGAAACTGGTGGACAAGTATGTGCCCCCGACAGAAGAACAGCGCTTACTAACTCCAGGGCAGCCCCAATGCAGACTTGCCTCCCTCTGAGCTAGCACGGTCACACCAGGCAGGAGTGGAACGGAAGGACCAGGAGTTTGGCCATGTGAGAAAGAACCCAGCTAGTATCCAGGGTGGAAACCAGACCCAATCAAATTCACATAGGAGCATGTGGTGTGCATGGGGCCCTTGGAAAGGGTGTCCATGGGAGTGCATGGGGCGGGGCCAGTGGGGGGGATCGGCTTCAGGGTCTCTTGGCTTCTCCAGCCCAGAGAACGCTTTCTCCAGGAAGCTCTGACTTGGGAGGTATGAGAGACACCCTCAGGTTCAGAATATCATTTTCTAGGTATTTGGGAAAACAGTGGCCTCCTAACCTCCCGCCCGTGTATGAGCATGTGTGATCTCTGTGTGTGCATCTGAGCTTGTTCATATCTGTGTGTGCTGTCCCTCTGTGTCTAGCCCTGAAAGGAGGAAGATCTCATTCTAGCTCCCCCTCCTCCAGCCCCTGGTTCCCTCTCTTCCTCTGTGGCCCCAGGATGACGCCATTTACCGCACCCAGCTCCAGGGTGGCCTGCTGGCTGCGGCCACCATTCCTGGCCAAACTGGGATGGAAGAGGCCGTGACGGCCTAGCACATTCCGACTCCAGTGCCAGCTCCAACCAGTCGCTTTCACAGATTTACCAGGAGTGCTGAGGCATGGCGAAGCCCTCTAGGGTTGGGACCCTTGCCCCAGGCTTGGCACGGGGGAGGGAAGAACTTTAGAAGACAGAGAGAGGATGGGCCACCTGAGGCATGCTGGGACCAATTTAGGTCCTGAGGCAACCAGATACCTCCAGTTCATGGGAGGAAGTGAACCCTTTGGTTTCTAGAAGGGGTCTGGAAACTTGGGGCTCTTTGGAGAAGCAGGAGGCCGAAGAGAAGGTGAAGGCATAGGCAGGAGAGAGAGGGAAGGGCTGGAGTGTTGCAGACAGTAGGTCCGTGCCCATTTCATCTTCAGTTGCTGTGCATCTCTTGAGGCTAATCATTTTCTGTGTTGTGGCTAAATGTCTGTGGGGGCGGGGCCAGGAGAGCTATGCTCTGTGTCTGGGAATGGCTGCACTTTGGTCTCATGCTCAACATTGGCCTCCAGGAAAACCCAGAGAACCTCAAACACACAAGTCTTGTTTGTTTTAAAATACAATTAAAAGGGGCCTGGAGAGGTGGCTCAGCAGTTAAGAGCACTGGCTGCTCTTCCAGAGGTCCTGAGTTCAATGCCCAGCAACTACATGGTGGCTCACATCCATCTGTAATGGTATCTGATGCCCTCTTCTGGTATTTGTGAAGACAGAACACTCATGTACTTAAAATACACAAATAAATAAATCTTTTTTTAAAAAGTCCAATTAAAAGAACAGAGGCACCAAACAATTGAACAATTGCCCAGAGACACACACCTGTATGTCATTAACTAGTCGTGAGAATAACAGACAGAAATGTTCTGGACTTGGTTGTGGTGAGTGCTGCAGGATTGGGAATTTACTACAAGCAAAGGCCACTGAATTGGGCAAATGAAAGAAAGGAGCCATCCTGTGTTAGAGGAGGACTCCCAAGAGCTAGTCAGGGGCCAGCCCGAAAGACAACTGACATGGTCAGATGAGCACCATGTGTGGTGTGTGTGCACCTGTGTGCCCACGCATGTGGACGCCAGAGGCCAACCAATGTCTTCGTCTGTCATTTTCAGACTTATTTTTTTGAGCATGCCCTGTCACTGAACCTGCCTCACTGATGCAGTGTGAGTTGCCAGTGAACCCAGGGGACTGCCGGTGTCACTCCCAACAGGAATTCTGGTCTCCAGACACTATGTCTGGCTTTGACATGAGTGCTGAGAATCAAATTAGGGCCTTATGCAGAGACTGTACCCACTAGCCCATCTCCCTGGGCCCAAAGTGGCAATTTAAAACAAATTTAAAATTAATGTGTGTGTGTGTGTGTGTGTGTGTGTGTGTGTGTGTGTGTGTGTGTGTGTGTGTGTGTGTGTGTGTTGGAAGGTTGGGGTAGAAGGAGGATTGTAGTACCCAAAGAGGCCAGCAGAGGGCATTGAGCCTCTGGAGCTGGAGATAGGGGAGCGTGTGAGCCTCCTAACTTGGGTGCTAGAAGCTGAACTTGGGTTCTCTGGAAGAGCAATACGTGTTCTAAACTGCTCTGCCATCTTCCCAGCCCCAGGATCACAACTGTTTAAAAGCTTCTGGCACTGCCTCAGTGTGTCTGTGACCAGCAGCTGCAGAAAGGAGGTATAAAGCAAATGGCTGCCTCACCATCTACGGCATCTAAGCACCCCACACCCACCACAGGAGGAGAGCAGGATCTGCAGAATGTCCACTTCACAGATGTCAAAGATGGCTGAGAGTAGCCCAGAGCCACCTGTGCTTCCACCCCCCGCCCTTACATTGTCAGTACAAAGCCAGGAGCAGTTATAGTTTCTCCCCAGGCCTGAGCTCTCCTCACCCCCATCCTGGGCACACTAACCACCCTTGGAGATAACTTCCCAGAATACCATAAATCCAGAGAGACGTGATGGGAGTCTTCTAGAAGGACTCCAGTAAAAGCAAAGGAAGAAAAACACAGCCCATGATCGCTATTGCTCAGGCGGCCCTGGGAAATTTACGGCTCCCCATTGACCCATTAGCGCATCAGGGTGGAGGAGTGAACATGCTATGTGCTTCTTATTTCAGTAACCGGCCATAAACAAACAGGCCATGGCCACCGCCCAGCAAGCAGCAAACACTAGCCTTTCTTGGGGAGAGATGTAGGTTCTCCCCTGCACACACACCCTCGCCACACCCCTACCCCACCGTATCATCCCACGGCATGCTCAGCACTGTGGAGCCCACCCAGGGCCAGCTCTCCATGCGAATTCGGTGACACATGGCTGTGAGGTTTGGAAGGATGCAGCAAGCAGATGTTCTGAGGGACACGTGGGGGTTGTGGGGGTGAGAGCCAGCTGCTGGAGACCTTCTCGGTCTGAACCGTCTCAAAGACTCTGCCAGGACTGATGTCACAGCCTGTGCTATGGTGTCCCTCCACACCCCCCCCCCCATACACACACACTCCAGGTCAAGGACTCCAGGAATTTAGAGACTCACTCACTGGCTGAGCCAATATTCTGTGCTATCAACAGCCCCTTGTAAAGTCCCTAGGGAAAAGAAGCAGGGCCAAGCCACCAGACACCTGCTCTACAGCGCGGCTGTGTAGACAAACTTGTGTCTTGGTCAAGATGTATTTCCCAAACCCCCAGCTCTGGTCTTTCTTACTCCAGCAACCCTGAGGGTCCCACCCCACCCCAGGAACCCTTGCCATCTTGGTGTAGTTCAGAAAGCAAGGGTCACTGGGCAAACAGGAAGCAAGATGACCCATGGGACCTGGGACACACAAACTCAAGTTTGCTGCTTAGGATGCAGCACCTGTAAGACGTGTGCTATACCATGAGACATATTTGCAGAAGCCTTCTAGGCTTTTCTGAGTGTCCTCAAGGTCACATGCACCTCCTTAGGTCACAACCACTTGGAGACCAGTCTCCCTCCAACCCAAGCTGGGCTCCCTCTACACCCCGGGGATGGGTACCTGTTGGTGACAGGCAGCAGAGGGTGGGCATCCTTGGTCCAGGTGACCAGTGGAGTCGGGGAGCCTTGGGCCTCACAGTCCAGGGTCACCTCTTCACCAGCCCTGACCGTGACACTCAGAGGGGCATCCATAGCCTGGGAGCCATTCGTCTTGATCTTGGGCTTGGCTGTTGGGAGAAGCAGACAGAGCGGGAGCAGAAGCAAGAGGGCAGCAGGTGGCTCCCTTGGATAGCAGAGGCTGAAGCCACCTTGACCTTTGGGAGGTTCAGAGAGCAAGTGAAGCCAGGGACCATTACAATTGACAGCACAGGTTTGCCCACTCAGCCCTCCCCCTTGACTGTTCATCACTCTGCTCCGCCGCCTCCCATTGGTCAACCTTTTTATTCCCAGGATAGGAGCCACAGAATGGAGCATGAATTCTCTCTGGCTTCCCTCAAACCCCAGAGAGAGAGAGAGTTAAGATGATCTAGCACATCCATTGTTTCTCTGTTAGGCTCAAGACACCCGATGGGCGAGGTACTTCAGGACCCACTCTCACACCCATAGCTTGCCCAGCATGCACACACAAAGGAATTTGGTTAGAAACAAGTCACGTGTGTGTGTGTGTGGGGGGGGACATGTCTAAACACCACCATGACTTCCTATATAAGTGGCATCATTAGTTCTGACAGTAAATTCCCCTCATTATGATTCTTTGTGAGTTTAAGCCCCACAGAGCATAGGCTAGAGTTAATAAACTCTATGTGGTCAAAGATGACCTTGAACTCCTGATGCACCTGTCTCTCTCTCTCCGAAGACTGGGATTACAGGTGTGCACCACCTCATTCAGTTTTGTTTTGTTTTTAAAACAGGGTCTCACTAGGTACCCGCGGCTGTCTCAGAACTCACTCTGTAGCCCAGGCTGGCTTCAAACTCACAGAGACCCACCTGCCTCTGTCTCCGGAGTAGTGGGACTAAAAGCTGTGTTCTTTCATACTTGGTAGGTGTGTGTGTGTGTGTGTGTGTGTGTGTGTGTGTGTGTGTGTGTGTGTGTGTTGCTACGGCTGGAACTGAGGTGTGTGTTAGGCAAGCATTCTAGACCCCAAATCCCCATTGTTTTATAACATAAAATACTAGATGTAAAAGACACAACGTAAAATGACCAGCTGTGGCCGGGCGTGGTGATGCACGCCTTTAATCTCAGCACTCAGGAGGCAGAGGCAGTCAGATTGCTGAGCTCGAGGCCAGCCTGGTCTATAAAGCGAGTCTATGATAGTCAAGGCTACACAGAAAAACCCTGTCTCAAAAAAAAAAAAAAAAAAAAAAAAAAAAGAAAGAAAGAAAGAAAGAGGAGGGAGTGTCCCACTCCTGTCCTGGCAGCCTTTAGAGTTTGCAGGGAACATTTGCACTCAGGTGACCAGTATGCAATTAAACTCAGTAATGGTGGGTGCTACTAAGGGAATGTCCCTCCCGGAGCTCACAACAAAGTGGTTTGATCCAGCTTGGGTGCTGACAAATGAGAGAAGTCAGTTGGTTCAGGAGGAAGAAGTGCATTAGAGGGACTGGCACATGTAAAGGCCCTGGGGCAGGTTAGAACAGCAAAGATATGAAGAGGCCAGTAGGCTCAGGGGCAGAGAAGTGTGAGGAAAGAGGCAGATGAGGGTGCTACCAGGATGGGTGGGTCCTGTGTCTTTTCAGGGCTCGATACTGCACCTCAGCTGGTTGCAGGAGGCTGAGTGAGCCCCTGTGGTCCCACTCCCACTCCCCTAGCAGGGGCCCTTACTACTCACTGTTAACAGACAACCACATCTCCTGGCTGGAGAAGCCTATGCTGTTGGTGGCCGTGCACACATAGGCACCTGCATCCTGGGGAGATGGCCGGACAATGACCAAGGTACCATCCCTGCTCACATTGTAGTGACCCCTGGTCGTCAGGGTGTTGGTTTCCTAGGACAGAACCATGGCAACAACATCAGAGCTCACACTTTGTCCCAGGATGCATCAGGGCGACGTCTCTGGCATCCGCTGAAGGGTACAGGCTCTCCTTACCTTGGTCCAGGTGATGGTTGGGGCGGGAACGCCCGAGGCCATGCAGGGGAGGGAGGCTGGCATCCCTTCGTTGGTGACGTGGTGGGTGGCAGTCGGATAGATTCTAGGTGGCACTTTTATAAATAGACCAATTTTAAAATTTTTACAATTCAGTGTTCCTAATGGCCAAGGCCCAGAGGCAACCCAAATGTCTCCCAGCTATGAGTGGATAAAGTAAATGGGATATGTGCACACAATGGAATAGTACTCAGCCTTCAAAAGGAAGGAAACTGGCAGTTTTAAAAAAGCCAAAACTAGATGTTAAAACCACCAGTGGTTTCTGGGTGTTAGGGCATGGGGGTGCAGAGCACAGAGGGTTTTCAGGACAGGGAAAATGTCAAGATGAGACCACCACGGTGGGACCATATGACAGGTCTGTACAAGCAAGGGACCTCCTGTGCACCTTGGGTGTGGCTGGTGATGACAGGCCCATGTCAGCTGTTAGTCTGGGCCACTCTGAGTAGTGCAGGGGACTGTTGATAATACAGGAGGTTGCAGACGAGGGGAAAGGAATGCAGGGGTATCAGTGCATATCTGCTCAACTTCTCTAAGAAATCCACAAAAATACAAACAAACAAACAAACAAAACTAGTCTATCAGGCTTTATGGTATAGGTATCCTAGCCACCTTATAATCCTAGCCACCTTGGAGAGGTTAGGAACAGGAGCACCGCAAGTTCTGGGACTGCCTGGGCAATACAGTGAGACCCTGTTTCAAAACAAAATTAAAGACAACTGGTTGGAGATATAGCTTGGTGGCAAAACTCTTGTCTGACAGGCACACAGCCATGGGGTTCCACTCCTACCACCAGAAAGAAAGAAAGTAAGTGGGGAGGAGAAGGGAAGGGGGGAAGGAGAAAGGAAAAGAAGGCACTGGGTAAACGCTCAGTCAGTAAAGTGCTTGGTGTGCAGGCATGAGGACCCAAGCTCCGTCTCCAGCTCCCACATAAAAGGTAGGGTCTGTGATATGCAGCAGGGGGAGAGCTACGAGGGTCCCCGGGGTCTGTGATGTGCAGCAGGGGCAGAGCTATGAGGGTCCCCGGGGTCTGTGATGTGCAGCAGGGGCAGAGCTATGAGGGTCCCCGGGGTCTGTGATGTGCAGCAGGGGCAGAGCTACGAGGGTCCCCGGGGTCTGTGATGTGCAGCAGGGGCAGAGCTACGAGGGTCCCCGGGGTCTGTGATGTGCAGCAGGGGCAGAGCTACGAGGGTCCCCGGGGTCTGTGATGTGCAGGGGGAGAGCTACGAGGGCCCCCAGGGCTTTCTCACCAACTGATCCACCTCAAAACGTAAAGTGGGGAGAGGTGGAGGAAGATGCCCGGTGTTGCCCTCTGACTTCTAAGTGTACACACACTACCAAGCGTACATGAGCAATAGAATGGAAGAAGAGAGGAGAAAGCTCTAAGCCAGGCATGTTGGCACCCGCCTTTAATCCTAGCACTCGAGAGGCAGAAGCAGGCGGATTGCTGTGAGTTCAAAGCCTGGTCTACATAGAGTTAAAGGCCAGCCAGGGATACATAGTAAGACCTTGTCACAAAGACAGAATGGAGGGAGAGGAGAGACAGAGAGAGGAGGCAGAGACAGCCAGAGATAGGAAGTTTTAGAAGTGGATAATGCCTGCGAACGTGTTTCACACCATTGGATTCAATGCTAGGAGACATTGGGAATGACCAACCTTTGTTGGTCTGATAGCTAAAAGAAATTCAACAGGAAAGAAAACTGGCCCAATATCTGTGGCCACATGGCTGGCGGTCATCAAATCCATCCCAGACACAGGCTGCCTGTGCTGGGAACAGCTGTGCGGTCTCTCTGTTCAGGATTGTGTAAACCACTTAATCTCTCGCTCCCCGTATCCCCGGATGTGCCAGGAAGCTAAACGGACTCTGATTCACTGCTCACGGCTGGACAGGCTGATGAGAAGCAGCAGAAAACAGCGTTCACAGGACAGAGTGAACTCAGAAACAGGTGCCAAAGGCATCCTGGGAGCCCTCTGGATCCAGGAAGAGGTCGGAGGGAAGCCAGAAGCCGAGAGCCACGGAACTCCAGGGAGCGTGTCCAGGGAGGAAAATGCCCTTCTTGTGTTCCGAGCAGATGAGTGGTATGTGTGGGGTGGACATGACGAAGCCCAAGAGACCAGGCTAGACCACACCACTTTCACAGATTTGGCCTCTAGGCACTGGTGTGTGTGTGTGTGTGTGTGTGTGTGTGTGTGTGTGAGAGAGAGAGAGAGAGAGATTGAGATAGAAACAAATGAAACCTATCTGGCCAGTCTAGGCCATCAGCGAGCTCCGGGATCAGCTAGCAGCCCTACCTCAGAAAACAATGTGATGGGCAGGCTGTGAGATGCTTGGTGAGTAAAGGGGCCTGCCGCCAAGCCTGATGGCCTGG
This sequence comes from Acomys russatus, assembly GCF_903995435.1. Taxonomy (NCBI): domain Eukaryota; kingdom Metazoa; phylum Chordata; class Mammalia; order Rodentia; family Muridae; genus Acomys; species Acomys russatus. The sequence continues at coordinate 51,999,428 of NC_067160.1, forward strand.
GTTCGATCCCTGGTGCCCACATGGTAATGAGAGAACTTAGTCTCTCAAGTTGTCCTCTGACCTCCACATGTATGCCGTGGCGCCTGCGCACACACACGAATAAGTAAATAAATGTGATATTGATATGAAAAGGAGGAGAGTGATGGCAGAAGACACCTGATGCCAGTTCTGCCCCCACACACACATGAGCACACAGGTGCACACACATGAGCACACAGGCATACACAATATGAGCACGCAGGTTGTACACACATGACCACACAGGTGCACACACATGAGCACATGGGTGCACACACATACACTATACATACAACAAGAAACACATGGATTTGTAGGGAAATAGTAGGTAGGAGACAGATGTAAAGAGAATTTATATACAACCCATGTAAAGAACACATGAAGAGACAGGCACCGTGGCGCACACCTTTAGTCCCTGCACTCAGGAAGCAGGGGCAGGTGGGTCTCTTTGGGTTCGAGGCCAGCCTGGTCTATACAGTGAGTTCCAGGCTAACCAGGGCTACACAGAGAAACCCAGTCTCAAACAAACAAACCATATAAGGAATGTTTAGCAGGGCTGAAGAGATGGCTCAGCAGGTAAGAGCACTGGCTGCTCTGCTCATCCAGAGGTCCTGAGTTCAATTCCCAGCACCCACATGGTGGCTCACAACCATCTATAACGTGATCTGATGCCCTCTTCTGTCTGATGCTCTATTCTGTCATGTGGCGCACATGCAGATAAGAGCGCTCATATACATCCATAAGTAAATCTTTAAAAAGAATCTCTGTGCATAATTTATATATATTCTCTTGTAGTAAATGCATAAATGACTGTCCTAACTATACATTATCTATATGCAGTCACTTCTGTATTCCCACACAGGTTCAAACAACCTCAGATGGAAATATTTAGAAAAACACTTCCACTGAAAAGCATATATTTTCCTCTGTAAATAAATATAATGATCATTTGAAGTGTCTCCCTTCTACTAGGCACTAGAAGACACCTAGAATCGATAGAGGGATGTGTACAGGTCCTATGCAAATCCTACTTAGGGTCTCATGTAGCCCAGGCTAGCCTCTAACTCACTATGTAGCTGAATGAGACTTTGAGCTCCTGGCTCTTCTGCCTCCATCTTCCGAGAGCTGGGATCACAGGCGTCTGCCATCACACCTCGTTTATGAGGTAGGGATGGAAGTAGGGCCCGTGCGTGCCAGATGAACACTCTCTTGACACTCTGCAAACTGAGCCACATGCTCAGCTCAGATCCCGCTTATTCTATGAGAAGGAGTTGAGCATTACAGATTTTTATGAGTCATTTGTCACGGATACCAAGGGAGAGCTGCAGACAGGGCACACGTGTGAAGTATAAAAAGATACATCTGGCATTTTATCTGCTGACAGGACAAGAATATGTCAAGCCTAATTTCCCTGTGGTGAAGACATGTCATTTTCACAAACTTTCCAAACAAAAGTGTTCAAGCTCAGCACCCCCATCTTGGGATCCCAGACTCACCCTGGACCACGAGCTCCACATCTCGGTGCTGAGAGCCTGCCACATTGGTGGCCACGCAGCTATATCTCCCAGCATCCTCTTGCAGGGCCCGGTCAAGGTGGAGGCTGCCATCAGCACGAACAGCATGCCGGTTGCCTGGAGGGAGCTGGCGAGGGCAGAGAGGTAGGAGCTTGGATGGAGGTGTGGGCACTTAGATGGGGAGGAGCCGCCCCTAGGAGCTTGTACCCTCCAGGTCTGCAGGGGATGCTGGACCAAGAGGCCGGGGACCAGAACTGGTAGAAGAGCCTGGTGGGATGAAAACGTGTCTTTCCAGTCCTCACCCCTTCTCTGAGACTCACCAGCTCCTGAGATCGGCAGGGTAAGGGGGACTCCACCCTTGCATACCCTGGTCTCACCTCTCCCTCAGCCAGCTGGACAAGCAGGTAAGTGGGCCAGGGCCACCCACCTGAGAGTTAGCAGGAAGAATCTGGAGTCGGGACAGAGATCTCAGGCTGAGAGACAGTGGCAGCCTTTCCATGCCACAGAGAGAAGACGAACTACAGGCAGAGACTGCAGCCATGCAGATATGCCAAGAGCTTGGGCGGCTTCTGGGGCCTTCTCTGGGGATCCAGCACAGCAGAGGGAGAGGGAGAGTCCTGGGGCTGCCAGGCCGTCCCTACGAGATGGCCGGCCCTACCATCTGCTAAATCCTTCTGAGAAGTTCTAGATGTTTCTAGAAGGCTTGAGCCTTTGGGCCACCCCAGTCATCAGCCCGGTCCCCAACTATACATTCTACATTCGGAGCCCCTGGGCTGTCTAAGTCACAAGCTGAGTGATCCCAAAGGGGTCTCTTCTTACATGGCAATTGAGCAGGGGGGATTCCTGCTCGATCACAGATGAGACTTGAGATAGGGTTGGCAAACTGTCTGTGTCAAATGTCAGAGGTGGTCTATTTTAGGCTATGTGATGTCTGTCTCAGCTGCTCAATTTAATGCAAACAGACTAATTGTGAGGGGCTGTGTTTCAATAAAACTTTATTTAGGACAAAGCAGACTATGACCGTGAGCCACATATGGCCCACAGACTCATGCCGCTGAAGTTCTGAAGCATGGGACAAGGGGCTCAAGCCCCACTTGGCCACCTGCTAACGAGTTGATCTTAAGCATGTGGCTTAACCTTTCTAAGCCTCAGTTTCCCTATCTGTAAAATGGGTGTGAGGGATGCAGAAGATGAGAACCAGGAGTGGCTTTTGTGTCACGTGCTCTGCCATTAGCCCAGCACTGGGAAGAGAAGATATAAGCAAGAGTGACTGGAAAGGCATTCGGGTAGCAGGAACAGCATGGGCTAGCACACAGATGCATGATTAGCTAGTCTGATGGGAAGACAAAATGGGAATTAGTTAAGATGTGATGGGGAGATGGGGAGACAGGATGCTTAGAAATGCTTGAGCCTGCAGGTGCCAGGTGGTCCTGGAGGGAACCACAGTGTTGCTGGGGCTGTTCCTGCAGCCTAGTGGCTGCGTCAGGCTAGGAGTGGAGCGTGGGGAACAGAAAACACAAACAAGCACTGTCTGTCTTGCTGAGGTGTGCCATCTGCCTGTCAGCTGGTGCTTTAGAGGAATAGGAAGTGAGGGGAATCCTTTATAACCTCAAGGGCACAGAGCCTTCAAGAACGATGACACAGGGAAGACGGAGAAAAAGCACAAGTGGCAGGGTGACAGTGCAGACAGCCTCACGCCATGGGCTGAAGCTCTGCTATGAGCTAAACCTCACAGGGCACAACTCTTTCCTGGAAACATCACAGCAGGGTGTCTGGGCCACCCCTGCATCCTCTCTCCTCAGACCCACCCCTGCATCCTCTCTCCTCAGACTCATGCCTGCCTCTTCTCTCCTCAGACCCACCCCTGCATCCTCTTTCTTCAGACCCACCCCTGCATCCTCTCTCCTCAGACCCATCCCTGCATCCTCTCTCCTCAGACTCATGCCTGCCTCTCCTCTCCTCAGACCCACCCCTGCATCCTCTCTCCTCAGATACACCCCTGCATCCTCTCTCTTCAGACCCACCCCTGCCTCTCCTCTCCTCAGACCCACCCCTGCATCCTCTCTCCTCAGACCCACCCCTGCATCCTCTCTCCTCAGACCCACCCCTGCATCCTCTCTCCTCAGACCCACCCCTGCATCCTCTCTCCTCAGACCCACCCCTGCATCCTCTCTCCTCAGACCCACCCCTGCCTCTCCTCTCCTCAGACCCACCCCTGCATCCTCTCTCCTCAGACCCACTCCTGCATCCTGTCTCCTCAGACCCACCCCTGCATCCTCTCTCTTCAGACCCACCCCTGCATCCTCTCCTCAGACCCATCCCTGCATCCTCTCTCCTCAGACTCATGCCTGCCTCTCCTCTCCTCAGACCCACCCCTGTATCCTCTCTCCTCAGACCCATCCCTGCATCCTCTCTCCTCAGACTCATGCCTGCCTCTCCTCTCCTCAGACCCACCCCTGCATCCTCTCTCCTCAGATACACCCCTGCATCCTCTCTCTTCAGACCCACCCCTGCCTCTCCTCTCCTCAGACCCACCCCTGCATCCTCTCTCCTCAGACCCACCCCTGCATCCTCTCCTCAGACCCATCCCTGCTTCTCCTCTCCTCAGACCCACCCCTGCAGCTATTCTCCTCAGACCCACCCCTGCAGCTACTCTCCTCAGACCCACCCCTGCAGCCATTCTCCTCAGATCCTCCCATTGGACCGCAAGCAGCGAGATGACAGGATCACAGATGGCAGCAATTCAGGAGACATGTGATTCTGGGATGAGACAGGACACAGAGGGAGGAGGAAGGGACTATTCCAAAATATGGTAGCTTAGAGGCCAAGGCTGAGGTGTGGCTGACAGTCCCCTCTCTGTCCTCTGCCCATAGCCCCCAGGGAAGCCTAGTACTCACAGGCCGGCCAGCCTTGAGCCAGCGCCTTTCAGGGAGGGGCCTCCCTGCCAGGATGACACAGGGCAGGGACACAGGCTGTCCCTCTAGGACACGAACAATGGAGGCACTGCTGGCAATCTGTGGGGGCGCTGTGGGGGAAGAGGAGAACTGTCAGTCACACAGGTCTGAGGGACACGGACCCACCCCTTACTTCTTCCCCAAGAAGTTCCCCAAATGCATTGAGGCTGGAGAGACTTGAACATTAGTGTTTCTTAGGGTACAGCCCAAGAAGCAGGGATAAAACTGTGGGGATACATTGGCCCAATGTGGAGGATACAAGGAGCCCCCTGGAGCCCCTGCCTCCCACTTCCCACAGCTCACAGAGTCACCCACAGACCATGTCCTGTGACCACCAGCCGGGCTTCAGCCTGGGCCTTCCCAAACGCATTGCGAGCTTCACACACATACAGGGCTTGGTCTTCAAGGCCTACTCCTGAGGAAAGGAACGAATCTGGCTGTTGGGAACCCACAGACCCTAACACTGCCAGGACACAACCAGGCCCTGCACATGGGCAAAGGGGGGGGGCAGGGCACCAGAGGAGAGGGAGGAGATGCTTCTGGACCTCACCTTGTGCATCTGTGGAAGGGGACAGGGATGGGTACGTGTGCTACCCACATGTCAGTGAGGAACAGCTGGCCTGCTATCGAGGAGGCCTTTAGTTAGCATCATCAGGATGGCGATCCGTGTCACAATGAAATGACTCGGCCAGAGCCACCTGCCCAGCCCCATATTGAGCCAGCATCAACAGCATCAACCTGCCCAAGGCCAGTTAAATGAGAATGGCCCTCGGAAGGATTAAGAGGTGTGGCCTTGTTGGAGGGGGCGGGTCACTGACTCGCACCATCCCCAGTGTGCCTCTCTCTAGTTCCTATGTGTGGATCGAGATGTGAGCTCTCAGCTGCTGCTCTAGCACCATGCCTGCCTGTCTGCCTGCTGCCGTGCTCTCTGCCATGGTGGGGATGCTCTTACCGCTCTGGAACCCCAAGCCCCAAATGAACCCTTCCTTCTATAAGCTGCCTTGGTCATGATCACAACAACAGAAGCAGTAACTAATACAGGAAGTGCTGGCACCAGGGGCCTGCCCTCCTCAACCCTGTCTCCCAGCCCAGGCTAGCCCAGCCTAGCCCAGGCTAGCCCAGCCCTCTTCTCTTACTTTCAAAGACCAAGACTCCTGAATCCCGTTGCCCGGTTCTGCTAAGCCTCCCAGGCTCCAGGGCCTGGCCATCTGCACGCCGCCAGGTGACAGTCGGGGGTGGGCGGCCTGTGGCCCGACAGGTGAGGAAGACACTCTTGCCCAGCTCCACAGTGACATCCTGGGGAGGATCCGTCAGCCTGGGTGCATCTGTGGGAGGGATTAGTCTGTGGGGAGCCCCAGGGAGCTGGGACCCGGGGGACTGTCCATTTACTCCATCTCGTTTCTAGGAGCACCTTCCAGGCTCACCCCATGAACTTAAAGGCACTCTTGACCATAGCTCCATGGCCAACGCGAGGTTAGAGAGTTCCAGAAACAAAGCAAAATGAGTCAGTTTTGGATGGGGAGTAGCTGTAGATGCATCTTGCACTGTCCCACAGGAGCCTCGGGGTGGGGGTGGGGATGGGGGTTTGGGTAGCCATGCAGTGGGAAACATTTTTATTCCAAGCTGCAGTACCCACTTAGGAGCCTACCACCCAAAAGGAGTTGTGTGGCCTCAGGAGCCTTTGTGGCTGAGACTGATGGAGATGTGGCCATCAAGGGGTCAGGGTTTATATAGGGGCTGAGGGGTGAGCCCCGCTGCCTCCCAGACTCCCCTGTTTACCTCACCTCCTTCTGACCCCTAGGCAGGTAGAGAGGTTCCGTGTTGGCCTCTGTCATGCTTAGCCTGAAGGCCATAGCCACCATCTCCATGGCCCTGCCTGTTTCAAGTCACCCCGAAGTGCCACCCTCAGGCTGCCCTCGCTCTCTGCTACATTGTATTAACAAGTACCTGAGACCCACACAAGGATGTGCCTGCCATGCAAGCCACAAAAACCTGAACAGAGCACAGGGGTGGGGAGTTCCCTAATCCTTGTTTCAGGCAGCTGGGACTCCATTCTCCGGGGAAGCTGGCCGAGTTCTGGCTTTTCCTAGAAATACTTTGCTGCCTTTGCTGGGAGCGGAAGAAGACTCAAACTACTTTCCCAAGACCAGAAATTCCAGCCCCTGTCCTCTAGCAGACAGTCCACTTCCCCCTCCCACTCCCTCACCCCCACCCTGCAGCCCTGGCACTCTTTGGGTCCGTCCACCTGGGAGGTCCAGGCTTTCATTAACAGGGTTGAATCTCTAGCCATGGGAAAGCGGCCTCCTCTTTCTTCTCCCGTCATCCTCAGAAACTGCCAGCCATCTTCAGATAACACTGATCTTCTTTTCTGGCCTTGGGATTAGGGTCGTTAAAGGGAGACTCTGACACAAGTTGGAAAATTACCACCAGACTAGAGACTGTCTGGGAGCCAACTTCACACGGGGCACTTCTTCATGGGGGTCTGAGGCTATGTAAGCAGAGAACCTAGCTCACAGTCTTGGTCCCCAGAGATCCAGGACACCACCCCCGATGCTGCAGCCCCTGGCCTGAGTCCCCTGAAACCTACTCATCAGCGTTCTCCATTGTGGGGCCTATGACAACCTTCTCCAAGCAGGCCTCTGGTCTGGAGCCACAGCATCTAGTGGCTCTCCCACCCCCTCCCCTCCTCAGCTTTGCTTTTACACAGATCCTACTCCCTAATGTGAGGGCCAGGGCTGCAGTGGACACCCTCTAAAGCAGCTGCCGGGAGAAAATGCTTTCAGAGACACCATTTCACTACCAGTTCATGAAGGCCAACAGGTGGTATCACAGATCTCTTACACACACACACACACACACACACACACACACACACACACACACACGTGTGTGAGGAAACTGAGGGTCAGAGAGATTAAAGAACCCCTCCCACCCCCATCAATGGCAGAGATGGGCTTAGAGCCCAGGTCTGGCAGTGCTGAGGCCCAGGGGCCCCCTCGGAGCTGCTCAAGGACTCCGCAGTGGATGTCTGAGCAGCAGCCATTTCTTCTGCCTGCTTGTGGAGGTAAGTCACAGAGATGCCTTGTTCTAGGCCCCACACAGACAACTGCCACTTGATGGCTCAGGTGCCCATCCTTTCCCTTCCTTACCCAGAATTCCCTAATTAATGTGGGGTCCCAGAACCCAGTGGCTGAGGGTTCTCCAGTTAGGTCCCTCACTGGGCAAATGGTGACTGTGTCAAATGTGGTGGGCCACATGCTCAGCCAGGGCCTTTCTCAGGACCTGGACAGTGTGCTCGGCTTTCTCTGTCTTCAGGCCTCACTTCCACATGGACTTCCGTGACCCTCTCTCTGTAAGAGCCCAGGCGGGGACCCTGTGATGACGTCATCTTCATTTAATTTCTCTGGGGGTGCCTCTCTCTCATGCGCTGGGGCAGAGGGGTCAGAAGTGAGGCAGGCAGGCACAGAGAGTGGTGATGGATCCCGGGACCCCACTTAGTTTGGTTGCGCACACCCTTTTTTCTAATAATATACTTGGGAGGCTGGAGAAATGGCTCAGCAATTAAGGGCACTGGCTCTATTCTAGAGGACCCAGGTACAATTCTCATCACGCATACGGCGGCTCGCAACTACCTGTTAACTCTAGTTCCAAGGCCTTCGATCCTCTCTTCTGGCCTCGGTGGGCTCCAGGCATATATATGGTGCACACACGTACATGTAGGCAGAATATCCATGTGCACATAAAATAGAAATACATTTCAAGTGATGCACACGGCAGCCTTGCTCCCTCACCTGTATGGACCTTGCACACTCACCTCTCCCAAGCAAGCACCCCTACCCCGGGCTACATATGCATGCATGTCTGGATGACGGTTTGAGTGTCTCCTCCCCTCACGACCATCATCAACAGTATCTATCCAACCACAGCTGCATCCAGCTACGGGATGGTTAGAGGTCTAGTTCAGCCTGGACCAGTTCTGGAAGGTGAGAATTCTACCGCTGAACACCCAGTGTTCTGGACTGGTTCTGAGTACACTCTCAGGAAAGCAAAACTGTGCCCTCAGGAAAACTTTTGAGGATACACATGTGACTAAAGTTGCATGCATTATGGCCAGGGACACATGCGGCAGAAAAACATCAATCAAACCATAACTACGCTCACTCTCTTAGTAGCTGAGTTCCTTTCCTTGAACCTCATGAAACAATCATGCAGGCCCCTGATCGCCTTCACTTTATTCCTTGCAGGCTATCCCAGCCTTTTCTGTCACTTTGCTCTTAATAAAGTTTCCTTGATATTTTCCCAAGTCTGCGTGAACTTATATTTCAGTTCCTTGAAGAAGGATCCAAGGTCTTGGAGTTACCTTGAACCTGGGCCCGGACCAGCAGTCACAGAAACTCAAGGTCCCCCCAGCTATGTGGCGAGTCCAAGGTTAGTCTGGAGCACATGAGATCCAGTTGCAAACAGACCACAACGGTGTGGGTAGCTTAGCTCAGGACACAAGCCTTGGGGTGGGATACTGGCACACTAGCCATATGGGGAGTCACCTTCTACAGCCCTTGTCAGCCTGCCAGGTCTGGGCACAGGAAGCAACCACTTAAATGTGATTTAGTTGTCCTTGGGGGCATGAGTCAAGCATGCAATCTGATTTACCATATTTTTCAGACTATAAGACACACTCCCTACCCCCCACCCCCCGCAAAAGTGGGGAGGAAGTTAGGGTGTGCCTTATGGTCTGACTGCTGTTTTTACTATTTCTCTTGTTTTGCTGCTTTAAAAACTGGGTGTGTCTTATAGTCCAAAAAATATGGTAGTCTATCAAGGCTTAATTGCATTCATTCTGTCACACAGAGCAGGAAGTGGGACTCTCGGGGGCAAGCCATTCAGCTAAACAAGTGGTCTAGGACTCTTGATTGACAAGTGCCAGACCCAGAAGGTGATTCAAATGTGCCTTCCAGGGATGTGGCTCGGTGGCAGAGCACTTGCCCACCACCAAGATCTGGGTTCCTTCATCCAAGCCGTAGAAAATAAAGTGCAAGTTCTGGATGGAAAGACAGGCAGGCGTTTTCCTTCTTTCCTGGTCCTATATGCTACAGGAAGCCCATTCCCAGAGCCATTAACAGGAAGCAGGCATAGCACCCGCCTGTTCCCAGCATCTTCCAGCATGGCCAGGAAGGCTTGACCACAGCTGTTGCCCAGATGGGCAGGAAATTTGATTTCCCACTATCGCTGCCAGGCTGGTTTGCCCAAGGCCCACAGCTGCCTGCTATTCTCACCCCTGCCCTGCCCCCACTCCTAGATGCCCGTTGTCTCCTCCCTCTGAGTTGGTAAGATGGCTCTAACGTTAATGGCAGACTGTCAAAGGGGACCTCAGCTTGGACCCCAAAGATATGGAGCCAAGGCTAATGGCCACAGCAATACCCAAGATAGCCTTCTAGAACCTTCCAGCTAAGACAGTGACAGTGTTTCGTGTTGTGAGCCTCCCTTACCACATGCACACATATCTCAGAGGCATTTTTCAAGGAGGAGCTTGGAGCTTAGAGAAAGGAAAAATGTCTACACTCACTCTGTTGGTCACTGCCCAATGCTTGAGCCACTGAACACCAGGGTCAAGGCTTCAGAGCCACTGAACACCAGGGTCAAGACTCAGAGCCACTGAACACCAGGGTCAAAGGCTCAGAGCCACTGAATACCAGGGTCAAGACTTAGAGCCACTGAACACCAGGGTCAAGACTCAGAGCCACTGAACACCAGGGTCAAGACTCAGAGCCACTGAACACCAGGGCCAAGGCTCAGAGCCACTGAACACCAGGGTCAAAGGCTTAGAGCCACTGAACACCAGGGTCAAGGCTCAGAGCCACTGAACTCCAGGGTCAAGGCTCAGAGCCACTGAACATCAGGGTCAAGGGCTCAGAGCCACAGTTTAGCTCTCAACTCTGTCCTGCCTAGCTGTGTGGCCTTGGGCAAGCCATGTACCCTCTTTATGTCTCTTTTCCCCATCTGTAAAGCGGATATTGAGGACCCTCACCTCCAAGGGTCGCTACGATTATAGGCGTGTGCAGCTGGAACATGCTCAGAACTGGCAAATATGGCAGACATGACTTCTCTTGTTTCTTAGCCACAGCGACAAAGTTTTGTGACCCTGCAAGAACTAATACGTGCCCCAGCTCACTCTAGGTCTCCAGAGCCCCACACCGGCACCCTGTGCTGTAGATATTAGCTTCCTCAGAAATGGCAGACCAAGGGGTGGTAGGGCCAAGTGCACACTCACGTCCAATCACCAGCTGTACTTCGGCAGAGGCATCACCCAGCTCGTTAACAGCCCTGCAGGTATAGAGGCCAGCGTCTCTCTCCTGAGCTGCAGGGATCCGCAGTGTCCCAGACGCGGAGCCTTTAGGAGCCAGAATCACTTCCAGACCCCCTAAACCAAAGATGAAAAAGCACTGGCTGAGGCCCTCAGTTGCCATGGAGCCAGGGATCTCAGGCTTCCTGACCCAAAGCTCCTATGGGCCACACAGGACGGTCAGTGGATTTCCCCAAAGTCATGGGGGCTCAGTCCTAAGGGGTGTCAGGGTCTGACCAGGGCTAGGTTCACCCAGACTCTGATGTGGCAAGCTCATCCGCCAAGGTCTTCACACTAGCCTCCTTATGGCCTCACATCTCTGAACCCCAAGTCCCAAGGAGTCTGCCATCTGCTTTTAGGGCACAGAGAAAGGTGGGAGGTGCCTGATAGGAGACACTTCTTTGATCCCTGCCTCCCTGACATCTCTCCTATGCGCACACCTGAGTTCCCTGCCCCCATCTCAGCCTGCTCCTCCTCCTTCTCTGTTTTTGTTTTGTTTTGTTTGAGACAGGGTTTCTCTGTGTAGCCTTGCCTGTCCTGGACTCTCTTTGTAGACCAGGCTGGTCTTGAACTCACAGTGATCCCGCTGCCTCAGCCTCCTGGAATGTGGAGTGCTGGAAATAAAAGCGAGGGCCACCATGTTCTTCTTTGATTAAGTTAAAAGTACAGAGCCGTCCGGACATCGAGTGTTCAGCTCTGGGCATTAAGCACTTTCCTGCTTTGTAGACTTGAAGCTTCCTCATTCTTCCCACCACAACTGTCCCATTAAACACAACACACACACACACACTCACACACACATTCACTCACACACACACAACTCACTCTCACACGTACTCACACACTCACTCACACACATACACACACACTGTACCTTCACACACACACACACACACACACACACACACACACACACACACACATACACACACACACACTGTACCTGTCCCCATGGATAGCTCTGGGACCTCATGCTAATGGCATACTGACTACTCTATGTTTCTGCAGGGGCCTGCCTCCTCCCCACGTTGTCTCATGGCTCCCCGTGTCACAGTGGGTATCCGAACTCCCTCCCTTCTAAGGCTGAAGACTGCGCCTTAAGACCTTAAAACCCTCTCTGCTGGGCAGGTCTAGGGCAGGGTGAGGAGTCTTTCATCAGAACATGCAGGGTCACCACCACTGAGCCAGGAACCCCAAGGCTCCTGCCACCCATTAGCCAGAGAACTAGACAAAATGTTCTTGAAAGACCACAGGGCCAAAGCCACCAGCCTGCCTGTGTCTGAGCCTTCGGGCTGATGAGACTGCAGAGAGGCACTGCCGGGAAGAGCAGCCAGATGGGAGAACCTGTGGGGACCCTGGCTGACCTGCAGAAATGGTCCATGGCACTACCCGATGCCAGGCATGGGAAGCAGCCCCACTCACCAAGCAAGCTCAGCTCGGTGTTAGCCCAGGCTAGCCATAAACACACACATACTTCATTGTCATGTGACTCATTTTCAGACAAGGAAACTGAGGCCGAGGGAGAGACCTGTGACCCAGGTCTGACTGGGTGCTGGCAGGCTGTGAGGCTGCTGGGGTAAGGTGTGCCAGAACCAGCTGGCGCTCCTGTGACAATCCTTGCCCTGTTGGGAGTCCCTGCCTGCCAGTGACCTTTCTGAAAACTGTAGGTCCAGGGCCTTGGTGGATGTTTCCCAGGCTTCTCCCCGTTAAACTCACCCCGATACCAGATGACCCGGGGTGGGGGGACCCCAGATGCCACACACAGTAGCACAGCCTCTTCTCCAACAGCTGCGAGAACCACGGTGTTGACAGCAGAGATGGATGGTGGGTCTGTGTGGGCCAGAGGAAGGAACATGGGGCCGGCTACCCTGAGGCCAGACTACCCCTTGCTTTAGTGGAGACAAGTTTCGCTGCCCTCTCCACCTGCCCCCCTCCCCCACACCCCCTGGCATCCATGCTTATTCCCTGTCCCCCACTACCTAGAATACCAACCCCTTGCATAGGTGTTGTGTGTGTCCCCACGAGAAAGTCCACCTTACGGCCCATGTCAGGAACGCTACCCACAAGGCCTGGTATACCAGAGACACTGTCCTTGAGCAGGAGGGAGGGAATAGCATGTCCTGAGATGCTGTGGGTGGCCTAAGTACCTGTGTAGTAGAGGGTGACTGTTTCTTCATCTGTGCCGACTTCATTAGTGGCCTGGCAGCTGTAGTTCCCAGCATCCTCTGGGGCTACTCCCTGAATGATGAGTGTTCCTTGGGCATCCACATTGATTCTGGAGTCAGGCCAGAAAAACATGTGACATATGGTGGCTCCACAGCCATCATTAATAACAAATTAATGTCACTAGTCCTTGGCATTCAGACACTGGCAGGTTTCTCTGGGACAGGCAGGCTAAAGCAGTTTTTAATTCACGGGGCTCTTGTTTGAGGTCCAAGTGCCCGAGTGCTCAGGCCATGCTGTGCTCAGAGGATCCTGGGGGAAGTGGGACACATACCACACCCCTTTTGAGAAGACGCAGCCTGAGATTTCCTCCCAGCACTCTGTTGGGATGCTGCCAGGCCCAGAGCTCTCATCCCACCCCACTCACCTGCTGTCCTCTGGCAGAGTGAGGCCCTCACGGCTCCAGGAGATGTGGGGTGTAGGGTACCCCGAGGCTGAGCAGCTGACCCTCACCTCCACACCCTGGGAGAAGCGCTGTGACCTGGCGTTGATGCTGACCTGAGGAGCCTCTGTGGATGAAAAGAGCCCATCTGACCAGCGTGGTTTCCCACGTTGGCCCTGCCTGACCCTCAGACACAGTAGGGGGAGGCAGAGGAGAGGAAACACAGGCCTCCAGAGCCAGAGTCCCCAGGTGGTATCCTTGGAGGTGAGGAAACTAGGCACTGACACTGGATCCACTAGAGTCTGAGAGTCTCGTAGCCTGGATAGTTGCTTTGAGCTGGACATCCCTGGAGGCCTTGCGCGCCAAGCAGGTGCCAGAGCATGGTCCCATCTCTGTGACCATGAGGTGAACTCTGTCACCTGCCCTAAAACTGACCCCAAAATTAGGTTCCTTTGATTAGGTACTCTCAGTCTATAGATCCTGTGAGGCTCAAGCCAAAATCCCTTAAAAAGGCAAATGCTCCCACTTCCATGCCAAGGAAGACATAACTAATCAATCTCTGTCCTATAGGGCCCAGACAGGGCCTCTCAGCACACTCTCAGCACACAGTAGGAGTTGCTGGCTCGATAAAAAGCACTTGCTGAGTTGGTTTTTATACTTGGTGGGCTGGCACCCCAGGAAGGAGAGTCTTGGGGAGACTGAAGCCACACTCAGTCCTGAAACTCCTACATGGATGCCCCTCTTTTCTACCTCTTCTACCATCATCCAGCCAGTGTCCCCCCCAACCTGTACCCAGGCACATCTGCTCTCTGAGCCCTCACACTGCCCCAGCCCTAGTATGACGGACCTCCAATCATGATCATCACTTAGCTAGAAGGAGACAGAACCTTCCATCTCCAAAGGTTCCAAGGCTGAGCAGAGGCAAGGGCTTATGGTGTCCCCAGTGAACGCTAGGTGGTGTTGTCCTAGGGGAACAGCAAGAGTGGGGAGGAGCCTCACCTCGCACCAGGAGCCAGGTAGATGCCCTTGTGACCCCATTCGCATTGCTGGCCACACACTGGTACTGCCCACCATCACTGAGGATGATGCTGCTGACTTCCAGGGACAGGTCATGCAGCTGGGAGATGCGGCCTGCAGTGGTTGGTAAGGCTCGCCAGTCTCGGACCCATGTCAAGTTGTAAGGAGTTTCACCCAGGACTTGGCAGGACAGGATGGCCGTCTCTCCTGGGGACACGGTCACATTGGGGCCAGGGACCAGCTGCGGTGGAGGGTCTGCAAGGACAGTTGTAGAGGACAGTTGAGGAGCTAGGGTGGGGAACAGCTGTCCCCTGTGACTCAGGACACGTCAGCCGCAGAGCACTCAGCCTGCATCTGCTCTCCATTTGGAGAAGCCTGGCTCCCCGGGGAGATGGCGTATGTCTCCCCCTCCCCATCAATTCTCCCTAGGGTCCTATCAAACCCTGGAGCTCTCCACGGCGTGGATGTGTTCACAAGCCACAGCCGATGCACACTCAACAAGACCTCCTCAGATCTTCAGAGGCTCCCAGTCAAACATCTCAGGCAGGATGAAACCAGGCGGGAGAGGGAGAAACCGGCTGGAAACATCATTGTCCTTCAGCAGGGTGACCTTCTACACACAGCCCGTGACAGATACAAGGCCACAAAGGAAATACTGCTAAGTCTGTTCTTCCAGGAACACAGGGCACCAAAAGTGACAACACCAGAGACCACACGCCAGAAGAGCAGGATCCTCCAGCCAATGCACCTACGTGTGATGAAAACGTCCAAGTGTGCACGGTGGCACTGGCCGGCGATCTCTACGCTGGAGAGGCAGAGGCAGGATTGCCGTGCATTTAAAACCAGCCTGAGTCACACAGCCAGTTCCATCGTAGCTACCTAGTCTCAATTAAAAGAAAAGAAAAGAAAAGAAAATGCTACTGAAAGTACTTAGAAGTGACATTTGGAGCCGGGCGTGGTGGCACACGCCTTTAATCCCAGCACTTGGGAGGCAGAGGCAGGCAGATCGCTGTGAGTTTTGAGGCCAGCCTGGTCTGCAAAGTGAGTCCAGGACAGCCAAGGCTACACAGAGAAACCCTGTCTCAAGAAGAAGAAGAAGAAGAAGAAGAAGAAGAAGAAGAAGAAGAAGAAGAAGAAGAAGAAGAAGAAGAAGAAGAAGAGACATTTAGGGACAACTAGGGAAACTGGACTATAGATAAAATTAAGCAATACTGAAGTGTCCATACTTTAAGAGAGGTGCGCGCATGCGTGTGTGTGTGTGTGTGTGTGTGTGTGTGTGTTGAAACTAGGTCTCCCTCTGTAGGCCTGATGGATCTGGAACTCATTATGTAGCCCAGACTGACCTCAAACTTGCAGCAACCCTCCTGCCTCAGCTTCCTTGCGTTTGACTTGCAGGTGCAGCCATTAACTGGGGGAGCTCAGTTCTGCAGGGTGGACCCCTGTTTTTAGGGATACGTACTGAAATGTAGTTCAGCAGGAAGTTTTAAAAGTGTGAACAGATAGCAAGCTAATGGCAGACCCATTCCTTGACCCTGCCCTCTTTCCTGCTTATCATTGTGGAAAAGTTGACTCTCCCCTGTGCCAAGGGCGCAGACCAACTCGCTGTCACATGCTGGACTCAGGTCTGCTCCCCCCAAAAATGTGTGAAACGAAGTTCTTCTGGGGAGCTGGGAAGATGGCTCCATAGGCAAAATGCTTGCTGTGCACGCATTAGGATCCGGGCTTAGATTCCCAGCATTCACATAAAATCCAGGTGTGGCAGTGCACACCTATAATCCCAGCACTAAGGGGTGGAGAAGGGAGGACCCACTCCACAGTCTAGCTTAAACTAGAAGGCTCTCTCGGTTCCATGAGAGATTCTGCCTCATAAACAAAAAGCAGGGAGCCACCTGATGTCAACCTCTGGCTCCTGCACACATGCTCGTAGGAGAGTGCACTTGCACACACATGCATATGCCACACATAAAAAGGAGCCCGAGAAGCTAGGTTGGTGGAAATATGCAGGTGGATTTGATGTCCTGGTTTGTGTCTTCCTCTCTTTCTGCCAGGGGTCTGTGTAACTTTTTGTAAATGACTACGGGCTCATTAGATTGCATTTCCTTTATTCTCGTTAAAACAATTTGGGCCTCTAACTTTGACGAGTAAATCTCCTCTCACTCTGAGACTGCCTGTGCATCTCCCATCTCCCAGAGCTCAGTGGTGACATCGTGGCAGGGATACAGTAACTCTAAAAGGACACCAGGCACAAGACCGACATCTAGCAGGGCAACTGGCATCTACAAGCCTCAAGTGGGGGTCAGTGAGCAGGCGGGAACATGGGTAGCCATGTTCTGAGTGGGAGACTGTCCCCAGGTGCCAGCAGGCTGGTATTCTGCCCCAAGGATGGAGAGTGGCTGGGAGGAAGTCCTAAGGAGGGTGGGAAGGGGGGTGGTGGAGGGCGGGAGGAATGCAGAGGGCACACAGACAGAAGGGGCTGGACCTGTGATGACAATCTGGGCACTGGCTCGTCCTGTCCCGGCTCTGCTGACAGCGATGCACTGGTACATGCCTTCTTCAGCCTTAGAGGCCCTTGGGATCTCCCAGCTGCTGTTCCCTGACTCTCTGCAAAAGCAACAGGCAGTGTGACCAGTCACTCTGACCCCAGCCAGGGTTTCCCAGCCTCAGAGGCCTAAGGCGCCCCCAAATCCTACACAGAGGAGAACCCCAAATCCTCACTGAGGCTCAATAAGAAGAGCCAGGCAAATTCCACATCAGGCTGTGTGGGCTGACCCTACACCTTGACCTCTCTGAATTCTAGACTCTCCACTCCTGATTCCCACCTTTGGGTCCACTCATGGCTAGGAGACCCACTCTCCCCATCCCAACCAGGCTGTCCAGGGTGACAACTGAACTGGCTCCAAGTCTCTCTCCTGCTGCCCACTCTTTGAGATCTGCCCAGGGCACTGGAGCCCCAGGCCCAGGGACCTCCCAATGGCTGCCCATCAGCCACTCACTGAAAGTGCCGTTCCTCGCCCAGCCTCACTCCATCTCTCTGCAGCTGCAGCCGGAAGGGCAGGGTGCTATACACAGAACAGGACACCAGCAGGGGCTGCTGTAGGTGTCCATGGATTCTGGAGGCCATGCTGACCAGCGGCACACCTGCACACAAGCACAAGGCTCAGAGCTCTGCCCTGCCACGCCAAAGCAAGACCCCGGTTAGTCACACTGAGGCCTTCAGGAACAAACAAGACCCAGAGGCCAGCCTTGAGGCAATATGTGGGTCACGTTCAATGGTCACCCACTGCAGGCCACTTACCGCTTTGAACCTCAGTTTCCACCTCTAGAAAAATGGGGAGATCCCTCCAAAGCTCAGGAAACATTAGAGAAAGTGTGAAAGGAATGCACGAGGAAGAGGAAGTGAGGGAAATCATGTGCCACTGCTGACTTCCAGCACGACACGACCACAGGGCTCAGCTGTGCAAGATCTGCAATAGACCAGTCCTATCAGCATCCTGTCATGGAGTGGAGAAGGGTTCATGGGGCCCCACTCCTCTGTGAGGACTTACGACAGTTTGCCGTCAATGGATGAGGAGGAGACGCTTTCTTTAGTGGTGTAGACATTGGTGAAATGTCTGTGCTCCAAACCGTTGTTCATGCTCCCACAAGGAAGCTCAACAGGTTGTCAAAAAAAAAAAAAAAAAAAAAGACGCAAGGACGCAGTCGGGGGGGCGGGGGGTACAGTGGAAGCGGGGAGAGAGGGCCAGAGTCGGAAGTGGTGGGGTGATCAAACTACATTATATTAGACATGTATGAACTGTCACAGTGAAACTCAGTAATACAGATCACTAAAAAATACATGCCAAGAAAGCATTTTAAAAAGTATCGAGCAAAGGTTAAGACTTTGTAAACCTAATTATAAATAGATGGACTCTATTTTGGCCTAATCAATAAGATGCCATAAAAAAGGGGAGGTGGTGGTGATGATGGCCCCTGATGGAGGTGTTTTGAGTAGCTGGCCATAACTGTCCGTGGAGAGTATCCCACAGCCTCACCATGGCTTCCAAGGAAGCCAGTTAGCAGAGAGACCTGCACAAGCCAGACTCCACCTTCCTGGGACCAGCCCTGAAATCTGTGCAATGGGCCCTTCTTTGTCCAGAGAACTCAGTTCTAGATTTGTCTGCAGGGGACCCTTTCCAGTGAGGAGCGAGCACAGCGGGAAGGTGGTTATGAGTGTGAGATTCACAGCATTTTGGAGATAAAGCAAAAAGCTTCACGGAAACTCAGGGCTCGTGATGAACCCCTCCAGGACCCCCCTGTCTGATACTACCAACCTCCTCGCCTGACCCCTGTCCTGAGAGCAATAGTCTCTTTCCATCTGTGAGTTGTTTTTAGGAAGCATCTGAGAAAGCTCCTCTCCACCCCCACCCCCAGCAGGGCAGCTCCAGCCCACAGTGCTATCTCATGTGGCCGCCTTCTTTACTTCACAGCCAGAGGGGACAGGAGCCCAGTAGAATGCTCCAGGAGTGAGACAATACACCAGACTTCCTCAGAGCCGAGGCTGGGGGCTGGGAGCGTGGTAGGTGACATCATACCCTGGGCTGCCTGCCACATCCCCAGGGAGAGGGGTGTCAGACTTCCAGCCACGTCCTCAGCTGTGTGCGCAGCAGCCACTCGCCCCCACAATCTGGAAGCCTCTCCCAGACAGCTTGGTTATTCCTCTTCTGAGGAGAAAGGGTCCAGGGACCTTCAGACCCACCATGTACCTTCAAACCCAGAGACAACCTGTTCTGAGGCAAATCCCAGCCTCCTTAGCTCTGAGAGTAGGGAGGAAAAAAAAATACCCTCACCCATCCCACCTCACTCCCATTGGAGAGGCAATGGAGAACAAAGCCCATAGCCACATCCCAAGTTCCTGGTTCCTTCTGAGAGGACAGAAGGGAAGGAGAGACAGGTTTCCACAGATGAAATCTTTCTATAAAGTCCTCCTTCGGGCTGTAAAGGCAATGCAGACAGGCCCAGGAACAGCAGCATGGTACAGTGGCAAAGACGCCCAGAGACCAGGAGGCAGGAGGAAAGAGAAAGGATGAGGGTGAAATGGAGCAAAGGAGAAATGAGGAAGAGACCTCAGCTAAGTCTTCAAGGATTTGCCCTTGTGGGGACACTGTGGGTAGCTCAAGAGCTGGTCCTCCCTCCTGCCTTCCACACACCCCTATTGGAAAGGGATAGTCTAACTTCCCCACAGAGAAGTGTGGAATTCCTGTGAGAATTCTCCACAAGCTCCTCCAGGTACTTCCAGGGGAAGAGGAGCAGTGGACGCAAGGAAGGTGACAGAGACCAGCAATAAAGTCAGGTGACCCATGAGCCCAGGTGCCCCTACTAGGAGCAGAGGTGGAGGTGGGGCTGCCCAAGACTCTGTCCTGCCCTAGGAGCTTCCTGACTTTGGGGGCACAGATGCCAGAGAAAGCCACACAGGTGGGAACCAGTGTGGTGGCAAATGGCATCAGCAGCTGCCAAATGTGGTCACAAGCACCCCTTGCAGTTACTTGCGCACTGTATTTTGGAGCCCTTGGAACCACTGACTCCCCAGAACCTTTTTATAGGGGTGTTCAGTAATGGGCTGTCCCTCTGTCCATCTTTAAGTGGGACACGCCACACAGAACTGCCATAAGTGGGCAATGGGACAGTGTTGGCAAGTACTTAGCCTACACCTTCATGCACCACGGCTTGGACTTAGCTTAGTGGACCTCAGGATAAATGAATGAATGGCAGATGGGTGGCTAGATGATTGGATAAATAGATGAGTGAGAGGATAAAAGGGGAAAATGGTGGGTAGGTGGGTGGATGGATGGATGGATGGATGGATGGATGAAATGGTGGACAGATAAGGAGTTGAGTGATGGGTGGGTAAATCAATGGATGGATGGCTTGATGGCTTATGTCGCAAAGTAGGTCAATGTATACTTAGATAAATATACGTGGATAGTTATGTGAATGGGTAGATAGATGGAGAGGCAAATATATAGATATGAATGTATGGATGAGTGAGCCGTTGGCGAATATACAGATGAGTGCATTGATAAGTGGATGGATGGGTGGGAGGCTAGGAGATTGGTAGGTGTGCCTATGGGTGTGCGGATGGGCAAGTTGGTGTGCAGACGGGAGGGTAGGTAAGTGGGCAGGTAGATGCATGGCTTTGTTCTAAAATTCCAAGCTGAAAGTCACATCTGAAGCATGTCAGGATTTAGCATGATACCTAACAGGGTAACGGAAGCTTCCCCAAACTAGGCAGGAAAGGTTTCCAAGAAGACACGGCACTTACCTGGGGCCACCCCGCTGTAGGAAACTCCAGAGACACGGAGGAGGGGATTTCCTTCATGGTCTTTGCCCTTCACCTTAAGGTAAAAGCGCTCCTTCGGAACATGGAAGGGTGGCCCGGCCCACAGCTGATGAGTGGACTCGTTGGAGAGGAGTTGAGTGGGCAGAGTGAGGAGGGACCGCCCTGAGCTGTGTGAGAGCTCCACGGAGTCAAGGTGACCAGGGGCCTGCAGGCCCGTAGAGTTGATCACCAGGGAGATGGGTACACCTGCAAGGAGAAGGCGGGGAATGGGTGCTGGGCTCTCCTTACTGTGTTTTCAGGAGCTGGCTGCTTGGCCCTCCTTCACCCGTTCTGCATCTACCCCACCACTCACTCCCTGGGTGAGTGAGCTAAAGGCTAGAGGTGAAAAAAGGACGGGGCCTGTGCTGCTGTCCGTGGTCCTGAAACGCCACTGCCTCTCCACCTCTGTCCACCTCTGCCTGCGTTAGCTGTAACTCTCTCCGCCTCTGCAAGCCCTGACCCTGGTGACACAGGGACTGGGAAGAATCAAGTCAGTTCTCTCCCCCTCCCCGCCCCCCCCCCAGGTTCTTGTTTACCATGGTGTTGGCTTTGATCAGCCCCACATGGGGACTCTCTCTCTCTCTCTCTCAACCTTTCCAAGAAGCACAGAACTGGACTCAGCTTTCAGCATTTCCTTAGTTTATTTGAGAGCTTGGGTCAGGTCCCTCCTCTTTCAGATGGTTACAATGACTTGTAAAGAAACACTGAGTCACCAGGCAGTGGTGGCACATGCCTTTAACCCCAGCACTTGGGAGGCAGAGGCAGGCAGATCTCTGTGAGTATGAGGTCAGCCTGCTCTAAAAAGTGAGTCCAGCACAGCCAGGACTACAGGAGAAACCCTGTCTTAAAAAAAACAAACAAACAAACAAAAAAAAAAAAAACAAAACAAAAAAACAAACAAAAAAAGAGAGAGATGGAGGAGGAGGAGAAGAAGAAAAGAAGAAAAAGAGGAAGAGAGAAACACCGAGCCTGCACATGGCGTGAGAGAATCCACACGTGAGTTCCTGGGGAAGCCAAGCCTGTGAGTATTGGGCTTAGACCCACGGTGCAGCATCCAGCCAACTGTATATCAATGCTCCCTGAGGTCAACCACTGCTGTGTAGGGATGGTCTACTTTGGCCAGCTAATGGCATGTAGTAGTTTCTAGCCCTGGTCCAGGCATCCAATGTCCAGTTAGCCACAGACTCCCCCAAGCCCTAATGATCTCAGTCTAGGGGCTAAGTGCCAAACACTCTCTAACATTGCCAATTTCTTCCTCCTCCTTCTTTTTCATTCTATTTGTCCTCCTTGCAGTCCCGGGATTAAACCAAAGCTACACACACACACATTTTGCAAGCACTATCACTAAGCTATATCCTTTTTTTTTTTTTTTTTTTTAATGTAGACCAGGCTATCCTCAAACTCACATTGATCCGCCTGCCTCTGCCTCCCAAGTGCTGGGATTGCAGGCGTGCAAGTGGCTTGACGTATTTCTTTTTTTTTTTTTTTAACTTCATACGTGTCTCTCCCTTTTCAGGCGGCGGCATTGGCTTTTTAAGTGTGTGCACATACATACTTCAGCACATGTGACCAGAGAACAACTTGTGGGGGTTGGCTCTCTCCTTCCGCAATGTAAGTCCCAGGGACTGAACATGGGTGGTGAGGCTTTTACCCACTGAACCGTCTCACCGGTCCTATTCTTTACTCCTTTTTTTTTTTTTAATTTATTCTTGTTACATCTCAATGTTTATCCCATCCCTTGTATCCTCCCATTCCTTCCCCCCCCATTTTCCCATTATTCCCCTCCCCTATGACTGTTCCTGGGGGGGATTACCTCCCCCTGTATATTCTCATAGGGTATCAAGTCTCTTCTTGGCTACCTGCTGTCCTTCCTATTCTTTACTCTTTATTTTAAGTCATGGTCTTGCCAATTACCCAGCAAGCCTTGGGCTTGCTGAGCTAGCTCCCCTTGGTTCTACCTCTTGGGGAGCTGGGTTATAAGCCTGTGCCACCAGGCTCTGCTTAGTGTCTTTTCTCAACTAGCTTGTTGGAAGGGCCTCGGTTTCTCCCCTTTCTCCACCTTCTTTCTGCAAAGTAACTACCAAATGAAGCCTACAGATGACGTCACACTCCAGTGAGGGAACCTCAGCTCCAACTTCAGTCCCCTCCCCCATTCCGGTCTCCGGCACGTGATCACCAAGCTGCTTGCTCCTTCAGAAGCTGCGGTGTTCCCTCTTCTGGTAAGCCAGCAGCTCACTGGCACCTGTCCCTCCTCTAAACTAGCAAGATGCAGATTGAGAAGTCTGAGGAAACAGGACTCTAGCCGTATAGACTTCAGCAAGGAAAAAGAAGAGAAAAGGTAAAGTGCTCACTTTGCAAGCACGAGCACGTGATTGCAACATCCAAAACACATGTAGAAAAGCTAGGCACAGAGGTACACGTGATCCTAGTGCTGGGGAGGTAGTGATGGGTGGGCCCCTGGTGCTTCGGAGACAGCTAGCCTAGCCCACTTGGTGAGCTCCAGGCAGTGAAAGACCCATCTCAAAAAAAAAAAAAAAAAAGGGTGATTGGGGCCTAGAGAGATGGCTCAACAGTTAAGAACTCTGGCTGCTCTTCCAGAGGACCTAGGTTCAATTCCCAGCACCCACATAGTGGTTCACCACTGCCTGTTAACTTCAGTTCCAGAAGAACTGATGCCTTTATTTGGCTTCTGTGGGTACTGGATACTCTTGGTGCACACATATGGAGGCAAAACACCATACACATTAAAAAAATTTTTTTAACGAAATAAACAAAAGCAATTGGCAGCCAGTGCCTGGGGAATGACCCCAGAGGAAGTCTTCTGACCTCTACATCCACATACATGCACACATGTACCCAAATACACTTGAACATACATACGCAGAGGAAAATAAAAAGACAGGAGACATGGCAACTCAACAATAAAAGGGACAACACGGGGTCTCCTCAGGACCCCTTGGTGACCGGAAGGATGCTCGGAAGGTAAATGTCACCACCTGGGCCGATGGAGAGGAAGCTGAGCCACAGTTTGGTTTTTACCCTGTGGTCCGGAACAGCCCAGTTTCACCTTAGCAGGATCCATTCCATGGTCACAAATGGCTCACCGAGCCAGGCCTGCCCGGGACCTTCCCACCCCACCCCAAAGCCGTCAGCACCCTCAGAGCCAAGGGAAGGTACCTTGCAAAGGCCACTCGATGGTGTGGTTGAGGTCCAGAGAGGGCTGCAAGGAGAAGCCGGCTCGGAAGTTGATGTTGCTAATGCCCGATATTCTCACCGAGTGGCGGCCGCTGCTGTACACCTAGTGCAGGAACCCACCCACGTCACCAGAGCGTCAGGCCTCAGGACCCCAGTTTCAGCCCAGACACTGCTGACCACAGCTGGCCAAGACCCACACCTGCAATTATAGCTGTTTCATATCTGTAGACAACATGGGTAGTGTATCTGCTCCCTGGAGACACAGAAGCCAAGCTTACTTGCTGTTCTTCTGGAGGCTTCCTTCTGCTCTCTCCTAGCTCCTGCCTGGTCCCCTGTTCATCTACCTTCCTGCCACACCCTCCCTGGAGGCATTGTAGCTCTGTCTGGTCTTTTTTTTTTTTTTAATGTGCATCGGTGTTTTGCCTGCATGTATGTCTGTATGAGGGTGTCAGATCTTGGAGTTATAGACAGTTGTGAGCTGCCATGTGGGTGCTAGGAATAGAACCTGGGTCCTTTGGAAGAGCAGTCAGTGATCTCAACGGCTGAGCCATCTCTCCAGGCCCAGCTCTGGTCTTAAAGACTCGAAAATCAGGATTGTCAGGTGGTCAGCATAGCCCCTCCACCTGCAGCAGCTCCCACAATGCCCTGCACCTGGTAGGTGCCCAGAGAGTGTTAGTTCAATCAGCTGTAGCGCCCACACCTCCATCAGGCCAACCCTGTCCTCTTGCCTGGCTTCCAGCATCTTCCAAATAAAGCAGTGTCCTGCCAGCCCTGTCTCTCTTAGCTATACGTCCCAGTCACCTTTGCTTCATTTACACTTTGTACTCAGGACAGGAGTCTGAGCCACATGCCAATTTGGCTATTTTTTTTTTTTCTTTTTTTCCCCTCAACCTTTCTGAATGTCATCCCAAATTGCTCCACTCCTTCACAGTGGCAAAGCAGGTTGCTCGTCCTCCACTCTTGTTGATAAACCCACATCACTTGGCCACACATCCCAGGCTCCCCTGCTGAAACCCCATAGTGTCCCTACCTTGATGGCCCACAGCCCAGGGTGCTCAGGCTTAAAGGCTACAACCTTGGCTGAGTCCGGAATGTTGAGGAGCACGTTGAGACCTTCGTCCGTCTGCAGAACCCTTCCTGTGGAAACCCCCAGTGGCACTCGGTCCTCTCTTTCCCCAGAGTTCCCAGGTTTCCCACCCTGTCTCCAGGAACCCGTAGCCCACCCACAGCAGCCTCAAGCGTCCTTGGGACTGACAAGAAGACTGCCATCATGTTAAGTCTCCCATTGGTCAGTTGCCACCAGGCTTCCTGTTTCTCTCACCTGCGGGAACACCTCACGTGGTGTCCCCTCACTCCTTCCTAATTTCTATACCCTTGAGTATGAACCCCTGTCTCTATCACCTCTCTGTGGAGTGCAGGAGTATATGTGTGACACATGCATGTGTGTGTGAACATGTGTACACATGTGTTCCTATGTTCATGTGTCAGAGGACAACTTTAGGTAGTCAGTTTCCTCCTCACACCATGTGGGACGCAGGGATGGAACTCAAGTCCTCAGGCTGGGAGCAAGCACCTTTTCTTGCTGAGTCATCTCAATGGTCCAGGTTTTTTGTTTGTTTGTTTGTTTGTTTTTCCTTTTTTGTGAGCTGAAGCACTTGAAGCTCATTAGTTTGCGTGCCTAAGGAACTCAGGGACCCACCTGTCTCCACCCCACAGCACTGAGGTTAAAGCGTAGCTGCCATACATAGGGTTGGGGTTCTATGTGGGTGTTAGGCACTCAGGCTCAGGTCCTTCCCATTTGTGAGGCAGATGTTCTGTTGACTGAGCCATCTCTCCAGCCTCCTCCCCCCATGGCCTCTTTTGGTCTCACCCTGGCCTTCCAGCTCAGCATCGGATCCAAAGGGGAATAGTCATAGCTCTGGAGCACATACCCAGTGGGTCCCGGACTTCGATTTCAGGCCCTGGACCGCTCAGGGAGATGGTGACCTCTCTCAGGCTGGGGTCAAAGGGGAGTCTCCACGTGTGCTCGCCTTCCTCCTCGTGGTCTGCAGACAGCAGATGTACTTTGGAGGCCTGGATCGCTGACTCCACCCACTTTAACACCTGAGAGGATACGAGAGAAGCTGCACTAGTGGGCATGCCCGGAGGTTGCCATGTCTGGCCACCTGATGCAGCTTCTAACCAGCTCCCCACTGTGTGCAGAATCCACATGCTCTCCATGGATTTTGGGGTGCCAACAATCTATTCAGTCCCCAAGGCTTGTCATTATCCTACGCCAAGCCTGATTGGCTCTTCTGCCCTTTTGGCTTCTATGGGTTTCCAACCGATGTCTGTATGGAGACACCAGGTTACTCAGTGCAGAGAGGAGCCAGCGCAGGCCCCTGCAGCATAGGCTTCTGCCTCTTATCTGCCTCTGGCACCCACGAGGATGCCCTGGGTGCATACGAGGGGCCTGGGAGCACTGGAGTCTCCATCTTGTGTGGTTCATTGAGCTATAGGCTCCTCACAGGTTGCTTAGTCATCTAACCAGGACTGTGGGGACCTGCGTTTCATCAAATAAGGTAAGTTAACGCATCTGCAGTGAGTGGCTATGGGATCACTGGGTGGAGAGCGTTTCTAGCAGTCAGGAAGCCCTGGGTTTGATCCCCAGCACTGAAAAACAAAACAAAACAAAACTCCCGTACCACACAATTCAAGGAAAAACACTGAATGTGTCTCCTGCATTCAATAGGAGTGGTGCTCAGAGGCTAGAGTGTTCTTCCCAAGGACCCAAAGCCTCTTTGGAAGAATGCCCTCTGCTAAATGTGGAAGGAATGATACCATTAGGAAACCATCAGCTTGCAACTACTAATGAAATAATCATTTTGGGCAAGGATCCCCTTTGGTTGTTAAAGGCACAGGGTGTAAGATTGATGGAGCCTAAGTGTCCACCCGGGGCCTGGGTGTTACCCCACAGACACTGAAGTCAGTATGGGGTGGGGGAGACACGGCCTTGCCGTACACGTCTGCCTGTCACCACCGTAGCTGGTGGCACAACGTCACCAGCTACAGTAGAACAGCAAGGTGCTGTTTGTCTCTCGATGGCAAGCATTGGAAACAAGTCACAGCGCCAACCCCAAGACACCTCTCCACGCACACCAGCCACCCCCTACCCAGGCCTTGAACACACTCAGGTTAGACAGGAGGGAGCATGTCAGTGACACTGTCAGGGCAAAGACTGGAATTTAGGACATGGGACACAGCAGAGCTTCTTCAGCTGGTGTCACGACAATGAGCAGATGGCTCCAGACTTGAGGGGACTTAGTAGACACAACAATCGAGTGGGGCGGGCAACAGTAATTAAAACCCGAGCCACAAAGTGTTCTCAGAAGCCAATGCGAGGAGCTGGGGGCATAGCTCGGCGGTGAAGCCCTTGCACGCGAGGGTCAGGACCAGTGTTCAGATTGCCAGCACCCGCATAAAAAGCTGCGTGGACATGGCAGCCCACCTAGTGCTTGGGAGGTAGAGACGGGGGATCCGTGGACCAAGCTGGCTGGCTACAGTAGCCTCGCCTGTGTCAATAAGCAAACTGGACAAAGAACACACCTAATACCAATTCATACCTCCACATGCTCACAACACACATGTACCCTCATGCATGTGAACACACAAACACACATGTGTATATACATACGTGCAAAACAAAAATACAGATAAGACATTTTGAGGGCAGTCAGGGAGAACCAGACAAGGATTTGGTGCCAGATCATAGTAAAGAAAGTGTATTAATTCTATTAGAACATTCTACACTATGGGGGGATACTGTGTATATGGGGGTGCCAGTGAGGCTCAGTTGGGGAGCACTTTCATAGCACACACGAGACCCTGGGTTCCATTCACAGCAGTCAGAATTAAAAATAGTTCTGGGCTGGAGAGATGGCTCAGAGGTTAAGAGAACTGTCTGCTCTTCCAGAGGTCCTGAGTTCAATCCCCAGCAACCACATGGTGGCTCACAACCATCTATAATGTGATCTAATGGGCACTGTATACATAATAAATAAATCTTAAAAAATAGTTAATTCTAAATTATTTATGGATATAGTATCGTGAGTTATCAAAATCGAGAGAGGATAAAAAGAGAACATGCAAGCAAGCTCTGAATGGTTGGTAGCCATGAGGCTTGGTAAGGTGAGGGTGGGGGGTGGAGTTGTATGTTTGCTTGTTTGTTTTATTTTTGAGACTGGGTTTATGTAGCCCTAGCTGGTCTGGAACTTAATAACAAGACCAGGCTGTCCTCGAACTCACAAAAATCTGCTTGCCTCTGCCTCGGAGTGTATGAACTAAAGGCGTTTACCTCAATGCCCCTCCATTCATAATAACTTAAATAGCTAAAAGCCATTTTTTAAATGACAATGATGTCATGAGTTTATCATACACCTGGTGTGATGTTTGCTTGCCAATGTCAGTTGACTGTAAATGGCTTCCTGGAATGCTGCCTGAGAAGAGGTTCTGTGATTGATTAGCAATCACGGGTATGAGACTAGCAAACAGTGGCTTGTGTGCTACCTACAGGCATGCTGGCCCTAATTGGCAGTCCTTCTGCTCTGCTCTGTCTATTGTGTGGCCTTTCACAGAAGGAAAGGGAGTGGGAGGATTTGCCTGAGATTTCGAGAATGAGCATGTTTTACTGACTGAGTTAAACCATGTGCTGTGAGATCCAGTGTATCACAGGCTAAGAATTCAACATTCTCCCCTATTTGGAGATACTTCATTCTCCTGTCTTTTGTCTAGTTTTCCGAGAAACATGTTTCTTTAAAAGGCTCCACCTGTCATGGCATGGCAGGACCAGGCTCCTTGTCTATGGAAGATGGAAGGAAGACAGTGCCAAGGAATCAGTGAGGCCAGGACGATGCTGCCAGATGGTGAAGTGCAGCTCTGTGCCAAACGCCTGTTCCTCAGGTCATAAAGTGGGGACAGAGGATGGTGACAGAAAAGCTGCCCCAGGCAACAATCACCCAGACAAGTTACGTCAGCTACTACACTGACAGGGCTACTGCAAGCTGTTCTAGAATGTTCTGGTGAGGAGACAGTGCCCAGTAATTCAGGCTACCAAACCACAAAGACAGCTGGGACATGGACAGCACCCTAATGACCCAGCATGAGGCAGCCTGCCCCAGGATTTAGAGGGGGAGTGTGACGGATTTGCTTGCAGCCAATCCAGACCACCTTGTAGGGCCAGGCCTAGGGTCAAGGCCTTTTGGACCTGGCTGTGCCCTCAGGGCTCCAGAGCGGAATTGGGGAGCCTCCCGAGCAGAGTGCCTTCATTAAGCAAGCACAGTGTTTATTTGGCGTGTGTGATGGCTTCCAGATGTCTGTGGGGTGGGGCCTGGGATCCAGCCATGTGCTGGCCAGAGCTACGGATGGAAAAGGAAGGAAAGAATCTGGCCTTGTCACTCTCTGCCAGATGACTGCTGCTGGGCCCATCGTGGCTGATAAATCATCCCCAGAGGATGCTCAACAGCCTGGGCAGCTGAGGAAGCTGAGGGAACTAAGAAGAGGAATGGGGCTCACAGCTACAGATGGGGGAAACGGAGGCATTGGCCCGGAGTCACAGAGGGAGCACCCACCTTGCCAGCTGTGCACCCCAGATTCTCTACCCAGCTCTATCTTGTTGAAAACACTCTTGAGAGTGCACCCCTACTCTTCAGGGCCTTCAGGGGAGTGGGGACGGAGAGGGGGGAAAGGAGAGAAACCTCTGCCTGCATCCAGAAGACCAGGAGAGTTCAGCTGTGGTCCTTTCTCACCTAATCTTCCCTGATGCCCAGCACTCTTCATCCACCATCCTCCCTTCACCTCAGAAGGCAGCCAGTCCCATTGGTACAACTGTGCACAAGGGAGAGCGTGGGGAATATACCGCCGTGTGGAACAGGGGACATAAGGTCCCCTGAAGGCGACAGAGCTGTGATCAGCTGCCACCCCTGTCTTGCTCCAGCAGCCCCAGGTCTCAGCCTTTCCACTCCCCTGAATGCTGCTGGGGAGGGTCCAGGCCTGAGATCATCTCAGGTCCCTCGTGATCCATGATCTGGAGCTTCCTGGTAGGAGCTTCCCAACCCTGTTGTCGAAGAACGCAAGTCATCTTTCTTTCTTCAAAGGGATTCGCAGAAGCTGGGCAATGTGTCAGGTTTACCTGCCACTGCCGCCGCTGCTGCTGCTGGACAAGAGACGTGCCCCAGCCCTCAGAATTGGCTAAGCTGTGGAGTTGGGGTGTGGAGCAGGGGACAGTGGGCCATACAGTGGAGACTGAGATGCTCAGTGCTCTCCTGGGAAATTGTAGGGGCACTGCTTAGCTCTGTCCTCCTGTCCCCTGTCACTCTCTTGCATCATCAGCTTTTGTAGCTGAGCATGGACTGGGCAGAGCCTGTGGGTACCATACATAGGAGGCTGTGGACCCAGCTGAAGCTTGATTTTTAAAAATGACCACCTTGGGCTGGGCAGTGGTGGCACACACCTTTAACCCTAGCACTTGAGAGGCAAAGGCAGGCGGGTCCCTGAGTTCGAGGCCAGCCTAGACTACAGAGTGAATTCCAGGACAGACAGGGCTACACAGAGAAACCCTGTCTTGGGGGGAGGGTGCGGGGAGAGTCCACTTAGGGCCTGGGACCATGGTTCAGGAGATGAAAGTGTACGGTGCGAATGTGTGAGAACCTGAGATTTGATTCTCGGGACCACACCAAAGCCAGGAGCACGGGCACATGCCTGTATCCCAGAGCTGCGTAAGGAGGTGCACAGACAGGCAATCCCAGAGCTCACTCACCGGCTAGTCTAGGTGACCTGGTTAGCTTTGGGTTTACTGAAATACCGTGACTCAAAAAAGTAAAGTAGAGAGCAACTCGGGAAGTGCTGGTGCCGACTTCCAGCCTCCACATGCACTCACATATGGATACATATAGTCACATACACCACACACCCTAGGACAAACCCAAGGTCACATTGCCTGCCTCCAATATGGTCCCCTATTGCGCCAGAATCATCAAAGTCCTAAGTTTTCTTGCCAGGGAGAGAAGGTCTTCAATCTCCCCCATATGCTCTGGAACAAAGTCCAAAAGGGGGCTTCTTCATAACCAGAAAGAGCTAAGTGTTCCCAAGATAGAGAGTCCCTTGTTCGAACTGGCTACCTCCTCCTGGATGGTGCACACAGAGGTGCTTAATAAATGACCCACTGTGGTCATTTATTAAGCGTTCAGGGCATATAGCTATTCTGCTGCTTGGAAGGTCGCAGCGTTTGTTTCACGTGCCTCTTCAGAAGTGTGAACGATTTCTCCCAGCTACAGCCCCCATGGCCTGGCTTCCCTGGGGGATGACCACAGCTTTGGCTGTCACAGCCACTTTCCCAGGCTTGCTGAGAGCGTGTGGGAACATCTAGAAAGAAACAGATCCAAGGCATGAAGCTCTCCATGCCTGGGAGCATCCATGCCACCACCCGGAGCAGCCCAACCCTGCCATCAGTCGTCCTACCAAGCGAGACTCCCACAGTCAAGATGCCAACAGGCTCACCTGGAGTTCCCGAAGACAGAGCCCCTGGCAAGCTGTCCTCCGCAACTTGCCTTGCCTCTCAAGTGTCTCCCCCTAAAAGTGGGGATGAATCTGCCCCTCTGTTCTGAGATGCCTCCCGCCCTCATATGGGGCTCTGTGCCAGGATAGGCTGACGAGCCAGAAATTAAAGCCTGCTGTGTCACAGAGAAGTGTAAACTCCATCTGTCAACAGGGAGCCGAGGCACGCTAATCTAAACACGGCCCTAGAGACCAGTCCTCTCAACTCATAAATACACAGCTCACAAAATTTATCCTAGAGACCACTGCCTGCCTCAGAGACACCTTCTCTTCCAGAGCAGCAGGCACGGGGACTCAACGCGCTTGCTCGGTCCCCCCAGCCACTTCCTGGCACTCCGCTTAAGGTGTCCTACTTGGCCCAGCCCTGAGATCACTAATACTCCAGTAGCAGTAACCAATCACACAAGCACAGAATGACAGAAAGTCAGTACAGAAAGCTGGGAAGGGATGTGGAAAGAGGTTTTACTTTCAGGGTGTTTCCCAAGCACTTGCCTGGGGGTTCAGGAGATTTGACAAGATGGTGTAGAGCCCAGAGCAGGGTACTCGGCATCACTGGATGACAACCACCATGCAAAGCTCCCGTGTATATTGCCATGTAAGACCCAACACCCTCACCCTCGGGGCAGCAGTCTGGGGGACACATTCTGCAGTGGCTCACCTCTGACACCTGCTGCTTGTCCAGCTGGAACACCTGCCCAGAGCTGGTGGAGGCGATCTCCTCATAGGCCAGGTAGCCAGGATGGGTGCGGTCACCACAGTCCCCAGTCAGCACAAAGACCACCTGGAAGATAGGCAAGTAGGCCTGTGCTTTCTACTGTAGCGGGGAGAGGCAGGACCCGAACCACGGGAGAGCTCAGAATAATGAATGTCCCCTGCATGGGGATCAGGCACTGATACAGGGCAGGGGCTCACACAGAGAGGGACACAGCAGGCATGCCATGAGAAGGATGGGGGTCTGTGACAAAGAAGGCTACTGAGGTGGACTCCTCTTGGAGTGGCCCCTGGAGGTTACTGTAGAAGAACCCTGAAGAGCTCTAGAATAGTCTAGAAGGCCAGGCAGTGGTGGCACACATCTTTAATCCCAGCACTTGGGAGGCAGAGGCAGGCGGATTGCTGTGAGTTTGAGGCCAGCCTGGTCTACAAAGCAAGTCCAGGACAGTCAAGGCTACACAGAGAGACCCTGTCTCAAAAAACAAAGAATAGTCTAAAAGTGAGGAGCAGTGATGCTGTGCAAACCTTGAGGATTTTCCCAAGTGTTGACCTGCCCTTCCTTCCCACCTCCTGCAGCCATCAGTGCAAAAGCAAGAGGCAGAAGTCCTGGCCACAAGGACAAGGTTCATGAGCTGCAAGGACCAAGGGCTGAGGACGAGGGTGGAGAAGCTTTGCACCAGCTTTGAAAGAGGGGGCGGGGATGCACCAAGAGCAAACCTCACCAGGAAGTGGGAGCCCACAGGGCCCAGAGCTTGCAACTATGCTGCCTTCGGAGAGATGTGGCTGGGGTTGGCAGAGCTGGCTCCTGGCCCCACTCTCCAGTGGAGCTCCACCCCCCGCCTCATCCAGCCATCTGCACGACTACCCACCCCATCCCTGCAACCGGCCTCTCACCTGCGGCTGCTTTAGCTGCAGGAGCTGTAGGAGCTCATTCTTCTTGTGGTAGTCCTTGGCACGGGCATCCGAGAAGACGTAGATGAAGGACCCAGGGTTGGCAACCTCCACGGCAGCCTTGATGGCCCCCACACTCATCTCTGGGCAGTCACCACCTCCCTACAGGGTTGAAGTGTGTCAGCAGCTGCCACCCACTTTGTCTGCAAGGGGGCAGCCTGGACAAACCTCTGAGCCCAGTGGGAGCCTGAGAGTCACCTCAGTGTGGCTCACTCACTGGTCAGGCTGCCGTCCCTGTTTGTCCCTTCCGGCATCTGCCCAGTTGTGACTTTCGTTAGACAAGTGTCACCCATTCTCTCACCTGTGTGAGCGACAATCCCATCTTTACGGGGTTGGAGGAGATGAGGCACGAGCAAGCCTTCACACGTGTGAGCGTGTGAATGTGTGGTGTTTGCGCACGTATCTGTGTGTGTGCACAAGTATGTGGGGATGACCATACACACGTATGCAAGTGTGTATGGAGGCCAGAGGTCAATGCTCCATGTCTTCCTCTGTCTCTCTTCACCGTGTTTTTTCTGACACGTCTCTCATTGGATATGGAGCTCACTAACTCTGTCAGGCATCCTGGCCAGCAGGCCTCCACAATCCTCCTGTCTCAGCCTCATCTGTGCTGGGCTTACAAGTGTGGGCGATCACACCCACCTTTTGACATGGACGGTGGGAGCTGAACTGGGATTTTCATGTTGAGTGACAAGCACTTTACCGAATGAGCTGTCCCCCAGCTCATGAGTGTTTTATTACGACACACGACAAGGGAAGGCTAAAAGGGAGTGCCACTGTGGGCAACCTTAAGAAGTCCTGTGACAGCCACAGTGCAAAGGGGTGGAGCTGGGCCAGGCGAGAAGAAAGGCTCTCCCTGTCACCTGCCCTGTCGTCAGGCCCTCCAGGAGACACACTCACGCTCCAGCTGAGAAGCAGACTCCACCTATGGAGTCCCTCCTCTCAGGAACCTGGTGGCCAGGAAAAGGACAGATGCTGGAGCCAGGTGTTTTATGCCAAGAACATGTGACCCAGGCTCAGACCTGCATAGAGGTCTGAACTAAGTTGTCCCTCAAGCCCCCACCCATACCCTCATTGGAGTAGCATTGCCCCCTCACTCATTTATTAAAATAGCACCCACTATGCACCAAGGCTCTGTGAGGTACTTGTTTCATGTCCTGAGGAAAGGAGCCCAAGAGGTACTGGCTTCCAGGACCCGCAATGAGGCATGGGCTATAGACTGAGGAGCAGGCAGGGCCGGGAGGAAGGACGCCATCTTGGCTCCCAGGTAGGACAAAGGAAGATGAAGAACAATAAAGATGGCGGGCAGCCCACCTGAACGTAGAGTTCTCTCAGCTCTCTCTGAAACACCACTGGGTCCTCCGTGAGGGTCACCGGGCCAATATCTGTGGGAAGAGAGAGATGCGGGTAGGTTTCCCCCCGAACACAGAAGGGCCAAGGGCAAACCAAGGGAAAAGGATGCTGGGAAACGGAATGGATCAGGAAACCTTAGCTTCATTAGGGACTAAAGAGCAAGCAGCCAACATCAGGCCAAGCAGTAAGTAGGAGCATCCCAGGAAGTCCATCTACATAACAAAGAGGCAGCAAGATTGGAGCAAGGGCTTCACTGCCACAGAATAGAACACAAGTTTCTGAAAGATACCAGCTTATGGTCTGTGGACCTGGCCATTCTGTTCGTAACTATTTAAGCAGGTAAAATGAAAACACTGGTGCCCACAAAGCCTTCTGCTCAGGTGTGCATAACAATTATGTTCACAGTGACCCCAAGCTGGAGGCAAAGTTCTCCCACCCTAGTTAGTAACTGCCAGACAGAGCTCATCTTGGCTCATTATGGAGTTCGACAGCTAAAAAGTGGCTTACGGGAGGGTAGCGTATACAATGTGGATACTATGCAAAAGGTATGACTCGCCTCCTGGGGGAGGACAAAGTAGGGTGGTATGAGGCTCGGGGTGGTAAGGTGTCTAAAGCTAGGGAGCAGTTTCTAGAATTTTCTGTGTAATGATCTTGGCTGTTGGTGGATTGTTGGGGACTGAGGTATGGGAAGTGAAGCTGTAGATGACCAGGGGGAACCACTGTGACCAGTCCCCAAACTCAGCAATAGAACAGATGAAACCACAGGTAAGAAGGTGGGTGGGTCTCACGTGAAGCCAGACCCGGGAGTGCACGTGCTACGCGCCTCCCTTGGTAAGAAGCCAGTCAGGAGCTGCCTGTGGGCTGACAGAAGGCTCAGCTGATGGGACGGCAGTGCTCTAGACCCCGAGAAGAGTGTGGGCTCCATGGTGCGTCATCTGTTGAGGGCACACAGCTGAGACTCACACGTTCTGGTATCCGTGGGTTTCATATATTTTAACACCCTTGGTGCTCACACTTGACACTTGTACAACGACATTTTGTCCTGTAAGCCGTTCCCAGCCCCTGGTTGTCCCTGTGCCAGATAGCAGCCGAGGCTATTTAAACTACAGATAGAGAGAAAGACGGACAGACAGATGATAGATAGGTGAAAAAATACATGGTAGGGAAAAAATAGATGTTAGGTAGACAAATAGAAAGATATGCAGATCAGACAGACAGACAGACAGACAGATGATAGAGATGAACGCATGTGTGGATACATGGATGGTTAGACAGACAGATGATGGATGGATGGAGAGAGAAATGCGAAAGGTGGGTGAACAGACGATGAGCGATGGATGAGTGGCCTTCCTTCCTTGGACAGACATGAATAGTTAAAGGTTTGGGCTTTTTCTTTGCTCTACACGGCAAGATCGAATGTTAGTTACCGCTCAAATATTTCGCTTTTCTTTTCCCTTAAATGGTTTATGTCATTGGCTTCTAAAAAAGAGCATTCTTTTTGCCTGTGTATGTATGAATGGCGTGCGTGCATGCATAAGCACTTCCACATGTGTGTGGGTATTCATATGTATGCATGTATGTGGAGGCCGGACGTTGACATCAGGCGTCCTCCTCAACTGCTCTCTACCTTATACATGGAGATAGAATCTGCCCATTGAGCTCAGAGCTCTCCTACTCAGCTAATCCAGCCAGCTCACTCCAGGGATCCCAGCTCTGTCTCCTGTGGACTGGGACTCCTGATGGGCTGCCATCCTCACCTGACATGTTCCTGGCGCTGGGGATCTGCACTCCAGCACTCACATTTGCATAACAAACACTTTTATTTACGGAGCCATCTCCTCAGTTCATATAAAGACCTATTTTCATTATGTGTATTTATGCCTCTGTGTGTGTGTGTGTGTGTGTGTGTGTGTGTGTGTGTGTGTGTGTGTGTGTGTGTGTGTGTGCCATATGTGCAGTGCCTAAAGAAGCCAGAAGAGGGCGTCAGATCCCCTAGGACTGGAGTTACAGACAGTCATGAGCCACCATGTGATGCTGAGAAACCGAGCTTGGTTCCTCCAAGTGCTCTTAACCACTGACCCATTGCTCCACCTCCAGTTGCTTTTAAGCACTTTATTGGAACAAGCTGTAACAACCTGGGCAGCCCTTGGGCAGGAGGGCTGAGCTTCCCCAAACCAGCACGTAAGGTTCATTCTCTGCTACCCAGGTCTGGGAAAGTCCATCCTGTGATGGAGGGGGTGCCTCTAGAAGACTATGCCACCCCAAAGCAGCTGCCTTCTTATCTGACCTCCTCCTGCCCGAGTGAGCAAACATACACACGCATCTCAGCAGACACCACACTGCCTTCCCCGGTCCTCAATCCCAGAGCAAGATCAGCTTCTAAGGCTCCGGGAAGGGTCTGTGCACTCAGGGATCATCCACCATCTGTTCAGGGGAGCCACAGAGATGCATGGTGTGCTGTCATCAGCGAGGGCTGCCTGTGCCATCACTGAGTGGGTCAGCCACTCTCATACCCAGTTTCTAGTCAATATTGGGTACAGGGCCAGACTCAGTCTTTACAGTCTGGGTGGAACCCAGGGCCTTGTGCACGCTACCCACTGAACCACATCCCTAGCCCAATAGTCTACTATTGAGTCCTGGGAGACAAAGCAACCTGACCTAGGAATTATGAGCAGGAGTCAGTGAAGATGGGGCTGGAATCTGGGTCATTCTGACCCCCTTCTCCACCCGCCCCCTGACCCTGCTCCAGGCTGTCAATGAAGCTGGAAGCTGCAGATGCTCTGGGCTCATTTCCCAAGCCTCACTGCTTCTGAAGGGGAGGGAGGTTCGTGACTGGAGGAGGACATTTGCCAAACAGCTGGGCAGATGTAGCGTGCAGCCCCTTGAAGCTAGGCACGCTGGCCGTGGGAATAAGTAAGCCTGTGACCTCGACTTCCCTCAGCCGCCCTCCTGCGTATGAGTCCCAGAAGGGTGGCCAAGGCTTGTCCTTTCTACAGGGGGGAGCATCATCTCTGCATGGACATGAAGAAGCCCCCGGGGCATGTGTAGGGCAAGGAGCGTTAGAAGAGTCCAGGTGTTTGTTTCTCCAGCCTCTTGTCTGGCCCTACTGGTTCCAGTGGCAAGAGTCGGGTATGCAGCCGGCCTCAGATGTCATCTGTAATCATCTCTCTCTGTCTCTCCTCTCTCTCTGTCTCTCTGTCTCTCTCTGTCTCTCTCTCTCTCTCTCTGTCTGTCTGTCTCTGTCTGTCTGTCTGTCTGTCTCTGTCTGTCTCTGTCTGTCTCTGTCTGTCTCTGTCTGTCTGTCTGTCTCTGTCTGTCTGTCTGTCTCTGTCTGTCTCTCTGTCTGTCTGTCTGTCTCTCTCCCTCTCACACACACACACACTCCAATTTTCCCCCACCTACAGTAACCTCATTAGAGTTCCCTGTCCTGCACCATTGTGCCCAACCTCTCCAGGACGCAGTTGTCACATCTCTAGGAGGCAGAGGCTGGAAAAATGTCATGTAGGCTGCTGGGATTCTGTCATTCCCTGAGCCCGAGCCAAGACGGCATCTTCAAAGATACCTCCAAGTGACAAGAACCGCTAAGCTGGTGGCTCTGTCCAAAGACAGAGAGAGAGAAAAAAATGTTCCCAGAGCCTCTGTTGTCCCCTCCAGGAGCCCAGAAGCCCCTCAAATGCCTCTGCCAGGGCTTCTCTTCCTGAATACTCAGTGGATCTTGGCTTGGTCTGTTACTGTTCACTCGCTATGTGCTGGGCACAGTCCTGCTGGCCTCAGAGCTTCTGTCTCTGCTGTTCTCTATAGCCAGGATGCTGTTCCCGGTCCTATTTGATCCTTCTCCACCAAGTTAGCACCTCAACTCAGGAATGCCATTGCGAGAGTGGCCACCGCAGTGACTAGAGACATAGGAGTGTGGTAACCTGCGTCT
The DNA here is from genome assembly GCF_903995435.1 of Acomys russatus. Taxonomy (NCBI): domain Eukaryota; kingdom Metazoa; phylum Chordata; class Mammalia; order Rodentia; family Muridae; genus Acomys; species Acomys russatus. The sequence goes on from NC_067160.1 coordinate 52,037,956, forward strand.
GTATGGTTGCGCTAAGGTACTATGGCAAAGATGGCACCTTCCAGACGTACCTATTGGATAAGGTTGACCCTGAGAAGCTGGCCTAATCCCCCCCCACACACACAGCAGGCCTCTGGGAGCCCCCACTGTCAGACCCATCACTCCTTATCCACAGGCACCCACCTCCTAGACACCCAGCCCCGTCTCTCCTTCTCCCTCCAATCCCCCCCCCCCCCCCGCAACATCTCTCCTCTGCAAAGACTCAAGCCTGGAAAACCGTTGACAAGGGACTGTCCCCTCTGTCTGGTCAGGCCACTCCTTGCTGCTGACCTGACATGAGCCAGGCTGGTCCCAGGATACATTCAGGGTTCACTTTCCCAGCATATGACTGCATCAGGATAATGAGAGCCGGCCTGAGGGAGCTGACATCTTACAGGTGCCTGGAGTTCCAGCCTCCCAGGAGAGGCTCCTGGAGCCAGACCAAAGGAGCAAGGACCCTCTGGCTAGGGGAGATACCCTTGGGCTAAAGGAATGAGGGCCCCTGTGCTAAGCAGGGGGAAACCCCAAAGCTAAGGGAGGGAGGACATCTGGCCTAAGAAGATGAACGGGAGAGAGAATTGTCGGGCTAAGGGAGAGAAGCTCCTGGGGGCGGGGCATGGTAATTAGGGTGCAGTAAAGACCTCTGCACATACACATGAACGCCAGTGGCCCCCACATGTGCTAAAAAGCCGCCCCAGCCATGAGCAGTTCTGAGCCCATCCTAGCTGACCCAAACCCTCTCCTCAGGATGGTGGCGCACCTGGAGACCCAAAGACAGGAGGGGACTCTAAACCTGTCAGCAGTCAGACATATGCAAATTAAAACAGGCCACTATCTGTCACGTATTAATTTAGCATGAAGTCCTTATAGCACACTAAACAGAGAGACCAGCCGGGATGTGATAAACACAGTCTCCCAGTGTGTCCTGGGTGGGGCAAAATGCAGGGAGGTTTCCCATACCGATGAAAATGCAAAAGGCGGGGCGGGGCGGGGGGCACTTCCACAGAGCAGTTTCACTTCCAGAAAAACACACATAAAATAAGCATAAATATATCTAGTTTTTAAAGTGTGTACTTTGAAAAAAATTAAGATTGCATATGTTTTTGGAAGCAGCTGAGATGGTCCACCAAGCCTTATGACCTGAACTTTACTCACAGGAGCCACGCAGTGGAGGGGGGAAATGGACTCCCAAAAGCCTTCCTCTGACCATTACATTCATGCAGTCACACACACAGCTAAATGTTAAGAAAGAGGGAGAGTATATGCATATATACTGTTGCACACATGCACACACAAGTGCACGCACACAGATACACCCACACACACACACTGCCTGAAAGGACATAAGAATACTAAACTTTGCATTTCTTGAACACTGTACTCTTAGAATGTTTTATAAATGTATATTCATTTTGCTGCTTCAGGGTCGAGCTTTGTTGTCGCGATGGAACGCAGGCTCTGTGCAGGCGAAGCGCGTGCTCCACCCCCAAGCCCTGCTTTGGCAGTGTTCGAAGGAAACAGATTACTAACTGGAAGGCCTGTACCGTGAGCCAAAGCTTGACGAAGAGCAGAAAAGTAGAGCTTCCCAGACCGTTTGAACAGACTAACCCAAACACAAACCTCCTGCACCTGTCCTCAAGCGAGGAAGCCAGCTCAGTACAAGTGGAAAGCCGCCATGAGCAGGGGCTGAAGTGAGGACCATGGGAGCCAGTCACAACAGAGGGATTGCATATGTGGGTCAACCGGAAACAGACCCTAGCAACGCCACAACAAAAGCTGGAAATGTACCTGCTAAAATCAGTAGCCGTTCCCAAACTCCACGGAGGATTACTGTTCTGCGTATGTGTGTTATTTTTGTTTTAAGACAGAGTCTCGTGTAGCTCAGGCTAGCCCCAAACTCTCTGTATGTTGCAGGATGGCCTTGAATCTCTGACCCCTGCCTCCTCCAGCTCCCAGGGGCTGGGTTTACAGAGCTTGACCACCACTGCCGGTTTCATGTGATGCTAAGGACCAGGGTCAAGGCTCCGTGCACCTTAGCTGAGGGCTCTTCAGCTGGGTAGTGCCCTCAACCCTATCCTGGGAATTTGTTTCCTTTCTGTTTGTTTTTGGTTTTGCTTCTTATTTGGGTTTTTCTTCTGGTTCAGTTTTTGTGCTTTTTGCTTTTGGGGTGTTAGAAATAAGAAGCGTCGTTCTTTGCCTGATGGTTTAAAAACAAAACAAAAAGCCAAAAACAAACTTCAAATCCAGAGCCACCATCTTAGGGCTCAGGCTTAGGGCTCAGTGGTTAAGTGCACGTTTAGCACACGCACAGGCCTGGATTTGTCCCCTGGCACCAAGAGACAACCAAACGGGGCTGGAGAGATGGCTCAGAGGTTAAGAACACTGCCTGTTCTTCCAAAGGTCCTGAGTTCAATTCCCAGAAACCACATGGTGGCCCACAACCATCTATAATGAGATCTGGTGCCCTCTTCTGGTGAGCAGATGTACGTGCAAGCAAAACACCGTATACATATACATTTTATATATATATATATACATTATATATACATATATATATATGAGAGAGAGAGAGAAAAACAATCAACCCACCAACCACCAAAAGAATCGACCTGTAAGTAGCATAAAACCAGAAATGAGACAGGACACCTGTGCCCACCACCTTTCCTTGATATCATTTGGTAAGCACAGCTGACAAGGCAGACACTGGAGAAAAGTGAGAGCTGAGGAGCGCGGGGGAGAGCGCTGCTAGAAATTGCGCATGCTCAGGAAGCCTGCGCAGCCAACCCAGGGAGCCTGCGCACAGTGTGCATCAACCCAGGAAGCTTCAGACACCACCTAAGCTTAGTTTAAAGAAAAATCTTGAGGGCCTAGGGAGCAGGCTCAGCAGTAAAAAGCTGACTGCACGAGTGAGGATCTCAGGTCAGACTCTCAGTGCCGCGGTTTCCAGCCGCGGTGGTGTGAGTCTAGAACCCCAGCACAGGAGACAGGAGACAGGAGGTTCGCTATGGTTACCTAGCCAGCCAGTCTAGCCTATCCGGAAGGAGCTCCCGGTTCATTGAGAGACTTTGTCTCCAAAAACAAGCTGAATGGAGACCAAGGAAGATCCCCAACACGAACCTCTGTCCCTGCCCCCCCCCCATACCACCTGCACACACACACTCACCTGCACACATATGAACACATGTGGATAACAAAATCTTGGCCAACATGGTACCTCATGGAAAAGAATGCAGTTAAAAATGATCTTAACTTAGTTGCTTAATCAGAGGAACTTGTAGGAAAAGAAAATAGAGCCTCGTTAATGGAAGTGTGCCTGCAGAAGAAGGATCAGGACTTTGGGGAGCAGGTAGATTCCTTCAAATAACGGTTACAACTAAATTCAAGATAAGGTAAAATTCTGAGCAAAATCACAGTCAGTTTCTAGAAGACTTTAATTTAAATTTAATTTATTTATCTTTGCACCAGGATCTTACTAGGTAAGCCCTGCCTGACATGGAATTTGCTACGTAGACCCCAGGTTGGCCTCGAACTCACAGGGATCCACCTGCCTCTGCCTCCTGAACACTGGGATTAAAAGTGTGTATCACTTAGCTTGTATTTTTACTTGTGTGTGTGTGTGTGTGTGTGTGTGCGCGCGCGCGCGTGCGCGCACGCGTGCAAGTGGCACATATATTGCCCTGTGCATATTAGTGTAGGTGCCCCAGAGCCCAGAAGAGGGAGTCAGGCCCCCTAGAGCTGGGTTTACAGGCAGTCAACTCCTACCCAGAGCAAATGCTGGAAACCAAGCCCGGGTCCTCTGTAAGAACAGCCAGAGTTCTTAGCTGCTGAGCCATCTCTCCAGCCCAAAGCTGACTTTTTAAAAAGACGTTAACAACGGTTTTCTGTCACCTAATATTTCATCTGAAAGAATAAATACTTCAGAGCAGTTTTTAAATGAAGACGATGAGGAGATGGGGATGTTGCTAAGCAACAGAATCTGTGCTTAGACAGCACTTGGAAGGTAGAAGCTGAGGAGTCGGGACTTCAAGATGATCCTCGGGTACCCAGGAAGCCAGGCCACATGAAATTGTTCAAAATAAAAAGCAAGAAAGAAGGTTCTGGCTCCCGTCTCTAGCAGCATAAAAACAAAGAGATAAAATGAGGTTTAAAAATAGAAGAAGAAATTGGTGTAAGTCGCTTTAAAAAAAAAGGGGGGGGGCGTGTAGAGGACAAAGGAAAGCCTGGGCCTGAGTTAGTAAGGCTGCTTCCCACCGGGCTAGGAGTTAACGATGCTGAACCGTGCTTGTCCATGCTGGGATGGATGGCAGACAGACGCGGCAAGCCAGGTTTGTCAGCATTGCAACGGGAGGTTAGAGATAAGCCACATGTGTTCAGCCCGGCTTTACGTGGGAAGGTTACAACAGTGCATGTGGTAGTGATTTAGTGCTGGAGACATCAGTACGCAGGCATGCTCTGCTTGGAGGGATGCGGGTGTGTGCTAAGCATCCTTCCTGCTGCTGCAATAAGATACACAGCAGAAGCAGAGGCGGGGAGGGGCTGCGGAGAGGATGTATCTGGACCCAAGGTTAGGAGGTTCTGGTCTGCTGGCTGGTGGTACCGCACACCTTTAATCCCAGCACTCAGAAGACAGAGGCAAGTGGATCTCTGAGTTTGGTGTTAGCCTGGTCTGCAGAGTGAGTTCCTGGACAGCCAGGGCTACACAGAGAAACTGCGTCAAAGACAGCGAGGGGGGTGTTTATGGTCTATCGCATCAGGAAGGAACAGGAAAGCTCATGGTGAGGGGAGCATGTACTAGGACAGCTCGTGTGTCTACAGGTCCGGAAGTGGCAGGCAGCTTTCTCCTGGTTTCCACCGGCTTCCTACTCCTCCCCTTTTAATTCAGTTGGGGCCCTCAGCTAAAAGGGTCTGCTGCCTGCATTTAAGGAGGGCCTTCCCAGTCACTCTGTCTTCTCTAGAAACCCCTCACAAGAGAGTGCCCCATTAATGCCAAAGGTGTTTCTTTCCCCCAGTGAAGCTGACAGTCAAAATTAACTGGTATGAGCTGAGATGGTTATAGCTAGACACAGTGTGGGCAGCAGGATGGCTCATCGGGTAGGAGAGCTTGCTGCCAAGCCTTGGAGCCTGAGGTGGACCCAGGGGACCCACATGGTAGGAAAGAACTGACTTCCGCAAGCTGTCCTCTGACCTCCTTATGCATGCACGGCACATGTCTGCTCACATTCTCTCCCCAATTTTGTTGCTGTTGCTTTGTCTTGTTTTTTGAGACAGGGTTTCTCTGTATAGCCCTGGCTGTCCTGGAACTCTCTTTGTAGACCAGGCTGGCCTTGAACTCACAGCGATCCGTCTGCCTTTGCCTTTCCGGTGCTGGGACTTAAAGGCGTGCACCACCACTGCCCAGCAATAAAAAATAAAAATAAAAAGTAAACTAGAAATACTCAGAGAAGCACAAGTAAGTTCTGTGTACACTCACATCTCCCTGCTCCATCGTTGAAGGGGTCAGAAGCAGAGACCCTAAGCAAGCACAAGCACATTTAGCACCAGAGCCCGGCTGCTAATGCTGGTCCCCAACAAAGGCAACCAACGTGTGCCTGCAGCATCTCTCAGTGTCGAGGGGTGCTCAGGGTTTAACCTTATAGAGCTTGGGGCTGCAGCTCTGGTTAGCAGGGCACCTTCCCAGCATGCACTGAGCCCTGGGGTTCCATCCCAGAGTGGCATAAGGGGATATGGGACACACCTGTGATCCCAGCACTCAGGTCACTATCAGCTACACAGCAAGTTCAAGGCCAGCCTAGACTACATGAAGCCTTGTATAGAAGTTATAAATGTATCAGTAAATAAGAACAACGCGTTAAAAGCTCTCCCAGAGCCGGGCGTGGTGGCGCATGCCTTTAATCCCAGCACTCGGGAGGCAGAGGTAGGTGAATCTTCATGAGTTCGAGGCCAGCCTGGTACACGTAGTGAGTACAGGACAGCCAGGGCTACAGGACGGCCAGGGCGAGTACACCGAGAAAGTCTGTCTTGAAAAAAAATAATAATAAATATTTTTTAAAAATAAAAAATAAATAAAAGCTCTCCCAGGCTACACTGGGAATGTGCACAGAAACACAGAAGCCAAGCTAATGAGTTTCCAAGGACCAAAGCCTGAAGAGTGAGCCAGAAAATAAGCAAAGTAGTCTTGGATCAGAACCAAGCTAGGAAAAATAAAAATAAAAAGAGATGTGCTTCTATGGCAAACAAGATACATACATGGAGTACGTGATAAATAAGTAAATAAATGAGAAAGAAAAGACCACTCCCTTACACAAGAAAAGTCTCAGTCACTCCTAAAGCTTCCAAAGAGACAACAGAGGAAGAGCAAGGGTCCCCTTCCCACCGGAGGGCCGCTGCCGGCTGGCACCTGGCCAGGCATGGCAGGGTGTGCAGGCCGCCCTGGGGGAAGAGTCCATCCTTCCTGGATATGGTAGCCCTGGCATCGGACCCTCTTTGCTCTTCTCCGACCCAAAGCGCCTGACCAGCAAAGCATGGGCGTAAAATGCCCCAAGGCTGGAGAGATGGCTCAGTGGGTGCAGTGCCTCCTGCATGTACACCACACATGTACCTCACACATGTACATGCGTGCACGTCGCGTGCATACAATATGCATGTGTGTGCATGTATACCACACGAGAGCACACATACGGCACTTGTGCATAAACATGTACACTTTACATGGATATGAACGTGTACCACACACATCACACATACACACGCATGCACACCACATATGTACACCATACATGTATACGTATGTATACCATGTGTGAGCACATACGTAGCACACCTGCACATAGAATACATACAGGACATTTCTGCCCTATCTTCACATTAATTCCAAAATCTAAAACTGTTATGGAATAAAACCTTGACTAAAAGTTTTGTTTGTTTGTTTGTTTGTTTGTTTGTTTGTTTTTGATTTTTCGAGACAGGGTCTCTCTGTGTAGCCTTGGCTGTCCTGAGCTCACTCCGTAGACCAGGCTGGCCTCAAACTCACATCGATCCACCTGCCTCTGCCTCCCTGAGTGCTGGGATTAAAGGCGTGCGCCACCATGCCCGGCCTTTTGTTTTTTGTTTTTTGTTTTTTTTGGGGGGGGGTCTGATTGACTAAAAGTTTTATGAGAAATATAAAACCAGGCATGAGAGCACACACCTGTGATCCCAGCAACCGTGGGTTCAAGGTGTGCCTGGGCTGCATAGCAGAACTATCTCAAAAAACAGAAACAGGAAAATATGTGGTGGGGCACAGTGGCAAATGTGTAGTCTCAGGACAGTCAGGGATTAAAGGCCAAGTTCTAGGCCAGCCCGGGCTATGTAAGACCCATCTCAAACAAAACGAACAAACAAAAAAGCTAGATATGGTGGCACATGCCTTTAATCCCAGCACTCTGGGGGCAGAGGCAGGTCTGTCTCTATGAGTTTAAGGCTAGCCAGGGCTACATAGCTAGCCTGACTTGGAAAACAAACAAACAAACGAGTTACCATCATAATAATAGAAAAACAGGAGTCCCTCTCTTAACATGTGTTACTAAGGCTGATAATTGAGATAGTGTGTTCCTGGCACAAGAATCGTCTTGCAGCAGAAAGTCTGGAAACCCAGGCGTCCTCCTACGCTGTTAGGTAATTTGGGAACAAAGCAAGAGCCAGTGATGGAAAAGAAAGGCTCGGTCAGTAAAGTGCCCGCCTCCCAAGCTTGAGGACCTGGGTCCAGATCTCCAGCACCCACGGAAAATCCGGGCGCAGTGATAAACAGCTGTAAGGCCTACGCTGGGAAGGCAGAGGCAGGCAGATCCCAGGGGTGTGCTGCCAGCCAGCCAGACTGACTGACTTGATGCTCTCTAGTGTCAGTGAGAGATCCTGCCTCAAAAATAGGGTGACGTCAGCCTCTGTCCTCTATGTACACACATGCACATGCATACAGGAACATGTACTCATAAGCAAATGTACATGTATAACACACATAGATGCGAGTGCATGTATCACATATCCTCATACCCTCATACAAACACATGTACAGAGCAAGGATAACTTTACAAAATGAACCTAAATAAGTAAGTATTTATTAATAATTTTGTTTAATTATAATATCTCATTATATTAGTTTTTCTTTCTTTTTTTTTTTTAGGGTTTTCTTTCTTTTTTTTTTTTTTTTTTTTTTTTTTTTTTTTTTTTTTTTTTTGTTTGTTTGTTTTTTGAGGCAGGGTTTCCCTGTGTAGCTTTGGCTGTCCACGAACTCACTCTGTAGACCAGGCTGACCTTGAACTCACAGAGATCCACCTGCCTCAGCCTTCTGAGTGCTGGGATTAAAAGTATGAGCCGCCACCACCACCAACAACAACAATAACACACACACCCCAGCTATATGTTAGATTTTTTTTTTTACACTGTAGGCCAATTTATTTTTAATTAAAGGCATTAAAAGGATTTGATGCCAAGAAAATAAAAAACAAAACAAATAAATTACCTATAACTAATTTTATGATGAAAATATAAAATACACCATTCTAAGTATGCAAGTGGGAAAATGCAATGAAGAAAAGGTCAATAGATTTCTCTACATAAATGTTGAAGCCCTTCAAACCCCAGGAATCACAAACAATATGGAAAGGCAACTGACCAGGGAAAATACTGATCCCTCTGCAGAGGACACAGATCAGTGGTAGGGCACTTGATTTCCATCCATCGCCCCCACAGAGGGTGAGCATTAAACAATGGCAAATTATTGACACCATCAACATAATGTGAACCAGGAAGTGAACTCATTAGGAAGAAAAGCATGCGCAGCACCCCCACCCCCCAAAAGAACCAACAGCGAAACTGACAATGCAGAGGAGAAAACCACTGGGGGATGGAAGGATGGATGGAGGGAGGGAGGGAGGGAGAGGGCGGAGGGAAGGGAGAGGAGGGAGGGCGGACACTCTAATGAACACTTCAAACTGCATTGAGCCTCAGAAGCCATGCAAACAAGATACTGGCCTCTCCCCAAACTCCCGAGTTGGGGGCATCTGTACTATGGCGCCTCAAATGCCTAGAAGATGCCACAGACTTGGAGAGCCACCACCCACCTGCAGTGTAAGAAGTGGCCTAGGCATTCCATTGCAGCCACTGGCAATGTCACCCCGGGGAGTGGGGCTTTTGGAGTGTTTACTGGAGGGAAGCACAAATCCATCTGCGTTTTCAGTCAAAAGCGACAGAGAGTCTGTCACTATTCCACCCTGGAAATTGTCCAGTTTGGCTCATCTGTTTGTTCTCTTGAAATGAGGCTTGCTATGTAGCCTGGCTGCTCTCAAAAGCTCTAACTGCTCCTCCTGCCTCGGTCTCCGCCTCCCGGTCCTAGGGACTTACAGGCGCTGGAAACCACACCCAGCTATGGTTTCTTAAAACTTCCTTTCTATGTTTTTGAATCTTTTTGGTTATTTCAGTCTACATGTATGGATGTTTTGACTACATGTACGTCTGTGGCCAGAAAAGGGCGTCAGATCCCCTGGAACTTACAGACTCCAGTGGTGGGTGCGCCTCCCCCCTCCCCCGACTCGCCCCAGTGTGAGTGTGCAGAATAGAACCTGGGTCTTCTGGAAGAGCAGGCAGAGCTAGCAACTGCTGAGCCGCCTCTCCAGCTCCTAATTCATTTATTTATTGGATGTGCATAGGAATGGACATCGGAGGCCAACGTTCGGAAGTCGCTCCTCCTTTTCCATTATGCATTCTTACGTCATCAAGCTTAGCAGCAAACACCTTTACCCACTAAGCCATCTCACTGGCCCTGCCTTTTGTAATGAAAAAAAAAAAAAAAAAAAAAGAAAACTAAAATTATTTCCAAAGCTCAAAGTCATTCTTTGTTTCCAAGGCTGTGCATTCCAGAAGCACCACCACCAAGACCCGGCATGCTCATGAACACACACACACACACACACACACACACACACACACACACACACACACCACTCCCAGAACATGGAACTGCGGGGAGGGCAGGGCAGAAACCCCTACATCTCTAGTTTATTGTCTACTAAAGGGCATTCCACTTGCTGATTTCAGCAGACACAGCCAGACCCCAGCTTCAATGCTTTTCAGGCCCATACAAGGCAATTCAAGGCCTCCCAGTCCTTGGCAGCTATGGGAAGCAGGAAGCAGGCAACAGGATTGGCTACATCCAGCCCCATCCCACCCCATTTCCACCAAAAGAACTGCCAGACACACACACACACACACACACACACACACACACACACACACACACACACACACACACCTGTCCCTACACGTCACACTGACAGCCAGCTCTCATCCAGCCAGCCATTCACCCTGCCCCATTTTGAGACAATATCTTGAACTTGGGACTTGAACTTCCAATCCTCATGCCTCAGGCACCTGAGGCTGAGACTATAGGTGTGAGCCACCATGCCCAGCTGCATGTGTCATGTTCCGTGCCCCCAAATTGTCCCCCACTGGGCTGCTGGCCCCTCAGTATGAGTCCTAGCACCCCTCTCACTGTGGGCCTTCTAAATCGCTGAGCTTTTCTCCACTGTGGAATCTAGGGGTAGCTTTAGGGAGGGTGGTTTACATAACCTGGTAGGAGGCTTTTTGCTTTGTAAAAAGAGGAGTGAGGAAGCTGGGCTTAGTGGCGCACATCTTTAATCCCAGCACTCCCGAGGCAGAGGCAAGCAGACCTCTGGGAGTTCGAGGCCAGCCTGGTCTACAAAGTGAGTCTAGGACAGCCAAGGCTACACAGAGAAACCCTGTCTTGGAAAGAAAAAAAAAAAAGAGGAGTGAAGGGCCAGTGAGATGGCTCAAGAGGAAAGGTGCTCACAGCAGTCCTAATGACCCCGTGGTAGAAGAGAACATGGTCCAGTCATGTGACCACCACATCCACATACAAACGTGCACATGGCAAGGAAGTAAGTAGAGGTATGTATGTAATTTAACTGTTTTTAAGTGAGGTAGCTACCAGGATGCTCAGATGAGGGCACGTGCTCACCAGACCCAAGTAGAGGAGCCTCCTTCCTCACCTCCTAAGGACATGTCCTTCCCAAAGTTCTTTTTTCCACGTTGTAAAATTGAACATAAAATTGTTAGAATAAATGTTTATGCCATAGAATGAACAGTAGAAACCTGAACTCCAAAGAAACACAAGGCTCAGCACTTGGGAGGCAGAGGCAGGTGGAGCACTGTGAGTTCGAAGCCAGCCTGGTGTACAAAGTGAGTCCAGGACAGCCAAGGCTACACAGAGAGACCCTGTTTTGAAAAAAAAAACATAAAAAAAGAAAGAAAGAAAGAAGCACAGGGCTGCATGAAGAAAAGTGCATCGAGACCATGCATCTGAATTTGAGGTCCAGCTTTCTTTTCAGCTGTGTTCTTGTCTACTCTGGAGTTTATAGATGCACCCTCTGCACCAGAAATGGAGTGGTGATGCCAAAGCTTCTAGGATGTCAAACAAACAAAAAGTTCATATGTCCTTTCTAAGTCAGCTAAGTGTCTCTAGAATACTCTTGGTCCCTCTAGAGCATCCCTGGTGCCTCTCAGGCATCCGTGGTCCCTCTAGAGCATCCTTGGTGCCTCTCAGGCATCCGTGGTCCCTCTAGAGCATCCCTGGTGCCTCTCAGGCATCCCTGGTCCCTCTAGAGCATCCCTGGTGCCTCTCAGGCATCCCTGGTCCCTCTAGAGCATCCCTGGCCCCCCTAGAGGACCCCGGGTCCCTTTAGAGCATTCCTGGTCTCTCTAGAGCACCCCTTGTCCTTCTCAGGCATCCCTGGTCCCTTCAGAGCATTTCTGGTCTCTCTAGAGCACCCTTGGTCCCTCTAGAGCATGCCTGGTCCCTCTAGAGCACGCCTGGTCTCTCTAGAGAATCTCTTATCTCTCTAGAGCACCCCTGGCCCCTCTAGAGCACCCCTGGCCCCTCTAGAGCACCCCTGGCCCCTCTAGAGGACCCCTGATCCCTTCAAATCTGGCTCTGCAAGGAGGAAAGGGAACAGGCCATGGAGCTTTGTATATATATTTGCCTTTAATGATGACTACTTAATTCTTTCTTCATGTCGGTTGTATTGCCAGTTTTCATTTCCCGGCAGCTGGAACGCCATTTCCAATTGGAAAGATTCCTTTACGTCTGTAGTAAACTTCATCCTGATGAGAATGTATTTTACTACCAATATTTTTTTTAAAAGATGAGCATCATTCAAATTTTAATGGATTTAAAATGAAGTACAGAGGTCTGGTGAGATGGCTTGGTGGATAAAGGCATTTGCTATCAAGCCTGTCAACCTAAGTTCCAACTTTGGGACCTCACAGGGTGGGAGGGGAGAAGCAACTCCTGCAAGCCGTCCTCTGACCTAAACACACACGGCATGTGCGTACGCACACACACAACTGAATATTGAAAAATTAGAAAGAAAGAAAGAAAGAAAGACATAAAAGGAAGCACAGAGAAAACATGGAAGGAAGGAAAGAGATAAAGGAAAGGGAGAGAGAGAACAAAGACTGGGGGGAAGGAAGGAAGGAAAAAAGGAATGAAGGGCTAAGCCTTGAAGGTTGGTGGCCCACATACCCACTCAGTGCCCACAGGGCATCTGAAGTTAGGGCCAGGAACGGGCTTCAGAAGCCTCATTTTGTGCTCAAGACACTGTCTCAAGAGGCTGTCACCCCATCCTGCAATGGGAACCAAGTGTTTTCAAGACAAACACAGTAGTGGTATCACCTGGCAAGTGGCTTCAGGAAAGCCTGTTGCTCCCCCAAGAGCAATAGCGCCTCTGGAAGCCAAGACCAGACTAAAAAGTGGGAGAGAGTTGGGGAGTTAAAGACTGACCTGAGTGCCAGCAAAGACCCACCCACCTCCACACCACACCCAATCTCAGTATCTTTTTGGGTCTCCCAGGAGTCTTTTCTAGAGCCCTGGTCCCTGCGCTTAGACCTCAGGATCCCTAGCAAGCAGAGGAGCAAAGCTTCAGAAGGCAGAGCCTGAAGACTGGAGGGCGGGGAGTCAAGCCCCGGGGAAGATTCTATGATTGACAACTGTCCTCCCACAGGGTCTGTGAGCTTGTGTGTCTCCTCAAACACTCCACCGTCAGCGCTGCGCGGAGTCTGTCTTAGCAGTGGGGCCCTTTAAAGCTAGCCTGGATAGACTTTGCGGCTTCAAAGAGAATAACGAATGCAACTCTCAGGAGTAAGGCAGGCGTATAGAGGAGCCCAAATCCCTGCTTCTCTCCTACTTCAGTGTAAATTTGAATTTTTTTAATAAAAAAAAATGTTGAGAAACCAGGTACGGTGGCGCACACCTGTAATTCCAGCACTCAGGAGGCAGAGGCAGGCAGATCTCTGTGAGTTCAAGGCCAGCCTGGTCTACACCAAGGCTACACCGAAAAACCCTGTCTCAAAAAACAAAGTTATGAGAAATAATTAGGGTTGCGGATGTGAAGGATGTCTCTCCTCCGTGTGCAAGAGACTTTTCATGGTGAGGTTTCAAAGGGAGTGTTTTCAACCCTGAGCTGAAAAGTAAGGGCTCTTGACTGCGGGGAGAATCTGCAGGTGTCAAGGAGAGACCTGCTTTGCTGGGAGCTTTCCGCTCTGCTGAGCTAGGCAAGCAAAGTGGAAAAGGCAACAGGCTGAGTTACTCCAGCATGGGTTCCACAAACGGCTGCGCTTCCCCCGTTAAAGAGTGGCCTTTGGGATGTCCTGGCTCCCCCCATGCGCAAGCTGGGAGATGACTCTAAGAAAAACCTCAGGAAAGTAACTCAGTCGGCAGAGTGCTTGCCTACTGTGCATTGGCAACCCAGGTTCAATACCCAGCACCGGATAAAGAAGATATGTTGGTGCAGTTCTGTGATCCCAACACTCTAGAAGCTGAGGCAGGAGGGACAGGAGTTCAAGGTCATCCTCCACTACACAGCAAATTGGAGACCAGCCTGGGCTACATGGGAATCCTGCCTCAGAAACGGAAAGGAAAAGAGAAAGAGGGAGGGAGAGAAGGAACGAGGGAAGGAGGGTGACAGGGAGGAAAGGAAGGAAGGCAACATCTCAACATGTTTCCCCATTTCACAGATAGAGAGGGTCAGACTGGGAAGGGTGAGATCAAGCTAGAAACTCTCAAGCCCGGGGGACAACCTGGGCGAGGCAGGAGAAGGCGTGGCCAGGAAGTGGGAATATGCCAGAAGTCGCTCAGACTCTGCCATCGTGAGCCCGGGAGGGCCAGGAGGACTGAAGCCAGGGCGCGAGAGGTGGATGAGAGAGGGGACCTCGAGGACCGCGCGGGGCGCTACCTGGGTCGTGGAAAGGCACCAGCGCATAGTTGGCGATGACCCGGCTGCGGTTGCTCAGGCTGCGCTCCAGAATGCGCGAGGCGCCGTCGATCACCTGCATCAGATCATCCCACATGGAGCCGGTGACATCGAAGACGAAGGCCAGGGTGGCATCTCTTGTCGCGGAGGACAGCGTCCTCGTGGGCGCCTCAGAAGTGATCACCGCCACTACAGTGGAGGTCGCCACCAGCAGCGGCAGGAGCGTTGCCCCAGGCGTCATGCTGAGCCGAAGGCTGCAGCCGCGAGGGGACGCGCAGATAGCAGTGAGAGATGGCAGTGCAGTCTCGCTCTAGCGGGTTCAGTGGACCCAGGCGCTGCAGGGTCCCCCTGGTGGGAGCCCGAGGCGGTCCCTAACGCCCACCCCGCCTCCCGCACCTCCCCCACAGCGCCCCGCGGTGTGACTCAAACTTTCCCAGCCCCGTGGCTCCCTGGTCCAGCCCGGAGGTTAGAAGAGGACGCAGGGCAGACGGCAGGAGGGAGGTGGGGCTGCAGGCAAGGGCGAGGGACGAGGGTGCGGGAATCCGCGGACACCTGCTTTGCATTCACTATACCTCCACCCAGCCATCCCAGGGACCCCAGTGGCTCTGAGCCAACCCGGTATTGGAATTACCCTTGTCAAAAATCCACAAGCCTAAGCCTCTCGTCCACCATGAGCACAGCATTTCACAGATATTTTCTAGAAGGGGGGGGGGGGAAATGCTAAGACCAAACCTATTTGATCCAGGCCATCGGAGGCTTAGAGAGAGAGATGAGCGCACCTACTAAGTGATGTAGGCAGCATCAAAAGCCAAACGTAGAAGGTCCCCAAATTCCTCGAGTTCTGTTGTCTCCCCCTGAGTATTGTAAGATAGTGTTGCAGGTCATATGGGGACACTCCAGGGGATGGGGCACACACTCCTCTGGTCACCTGCCTAAGCAAGCTCATGGGTTGCATATGAAGGGGTGTGGACACACAGAAGTGGGCTGGTCCACTGTGCTCCTCTGCCATGGGCGGGTCACGGTGCTGCCTCCACTACTGGGCTAAGTGGGAGATGTCCTCTCCACAATCAGGCCGAGTAGGGGGGGTGCTCTCTCTGCCATTTGGACTGCTTGAGATATTCCTCCGTCACTTAGCTGGGCAGAGTGCTCCGTCCACCGTCAGACTGGCCAGAGCTGATTGCTTCTATTCGGTCACAGCCCTTTACTCTCCCAGCCTGTATACTCCCAGTGGTTTATGTCCTGACAGACCAAGAGCCCGTTGGAGTGGAGACTGTGCCTTTTGGTGTGCCTGGCACAGGGTGACAACTTGTTAGATGCTGCCTAACTGGAAAGAGCATGTCTCCTTTGAACACAGCACCCTGGGTGAGGCCACACAGACCCTGGACACAGCTGAGCGCGCTGGGCTGAGACTGCCTCAGCCTCGAGGAAAACCACCCGACTCCATCTTTTCTCCTTTGGGCCAACCTGAGCTCCTCCATCTCTGAGGCTGCTGGGACCAGTTTGTCCTGTACCCACAGCCGGTGTCCTAGCCCTAGCTCTGACTAAGCCATGTCACCGGGACTGTGTCTGGATGTGTGTGTCCTTCCTCTGCAGCTGAGCTCTGTGACATGACAGAAACCCAGCAAAGGTTCTGCCACCTGCAGGGGGAAGAGATGTTGGGTTACTGAGCCCCGGCTATGGGCAAGGGGGCAGACAGGACACAACTCAAGAGACTTGGGATTAGCTGAGGGCCAGAGACCTGGGGCAATGGTCTCTTGAAGAGCTGTCCATCCCATAGGATGTAGCAGGAACCAGGTTCAAGGCCTGAGTGCGGAGTTTGCAGCCAAGTCTAACTGGAAGTTGACTCTCCCGGCTTTTTTTTTTAACTCTTTCTGGGTGATGGTTGCAATTGCGCAAAGAACCTGGGCAAGACCGGGTCAGCTGTTGGAGTAAGGAAGAGAGGCCCCAGCTGTGGGAAGGCAGTAGCAACCAGGATCCAGGATCCAAATGGTGAGATTTTGGGACCCAGGACAGAGGACTTGGTGCTAAGCTGTACGTCAGGTACGCCAGGAGTATGCTCCTACCCTGAGGAGGAGAGTCATGTAAACAAATAATTCTAAGGTCGGGAGTGGTGGCGCACGCCTTTAATCCCAGCACTCGGGAGGCAGAGGCAGGCGGATCTCTGTGAGTTCGAGGCCAGCCTGGTCTACAACATGAGTCCAGGACAGCCAAGGCTACACACACAGACACCCTGTCTCAAAAAAAAAAAAAAAAAAAAAAAAAAACAAATAATTCTAAGTCAATGAGATAAGTGCTAACAGAATCACTGAGAGCTCGGAGGAAGGAGGGGCTGGGCCTAAGAGGTCAGAGGAGGCCATGGAGCAAGTCTGAGAAGCCAGCGAGAATGAGAGGAAGGGCACTGAGGGGCTGGAACGGCATGCGCAAAGGCAAGGAGAGCAGAGAGGCCACCCGTGGGTCACCCAGTGGAACTGAGGGAGATGATGACAGAGGAGGGGACAAAGGCTAGAACCTGGAGGACCTCACATACTTCACCAGCCCTTCTGAGGTTTGCCTAAAGGCATTGGCAGAATACTAGCTGGAGAAGCAACCTGGTCCAGCTGACTGACATATACAGACAGCTCATGGTGGCTGAGTTCAGAGGACAGGCCGGGAGGACAGAAGGCAGAGGATGCCAGGACGTCAGGGCAGAGATGGACCTAACTCCATCAAGGGATGGAGAGAACCTCGGGCTTGAGTCTCGGTGGCTTTGTAGTGGGGGAGGGTGAGTCTCAATATGTAGCCCAGGCTGGCCCTGAACCCAAGGCTTCTTTCTCCTCCTTCAGCCTCACGAGTGTCTGTGTTACAGGTATGTGTCCCCTTGCCCAGATCTCGATTTGATTTCTGAAAACTGCCTGGTGACCTGAGGAGGGTGGGGTGGGGGTGGAGAGATGGCTCACTGGTTAAGAGTGTAGCTGATCTTGCAGAAAACCCTGGTTTAGTTCCCAGCACCCACATGGGAGTTCACAGTCATCCATAACTCCACGTCTGGGGAATCCAATGCCTTCTTTCAATCTTCATGGGCACCAAGCACGGACACGATGCACGCATATACATACAAGCAAAACACTCATACATGGAATAAAATGAATAAATCTAAAGAGAAAATTCTAAGGAGCCAGAAGAAGAAATGATGTGGTCCCTGCAGGTGTCTCTCGTCTCTGCAAGGACCAGCAGGTGCCCTCGGAGACACAGGATGGAAAGAGGAGTCCGGGGCTAGCCTCACCTTGTCTCCCTCGGTCCACATGGAAGGGAACCTTGGGGAGGCATTTGCCGTCCACCTGCCGATATCCCATTTCACCTGATCACATTGCCCACTCAGGGTGGCCATGTGCCTGCCTCAAGGGCAGGTGTCGCAGGTGCTTGGGGCTTCCCCAGGGGAATAGCCATCTCCATGGAATGAAAGGTCTCCCTTGTGGCCTGCAGGCACAGCACAGGCAAGCCCCAGCAACCAGCTTCATTCCAGAACTCCCACTTCTCTGGGCTCCTGGGAGCCTGCGGTTTTTAAACTCAAGAGAGCCTACATTTTCCCCACTATTTGTGTTGTTTGTTTCCTAACACATGACACACTCGCTGTGGAGAGCCCTCTGCCCAGCTGCTTGTGGGAAGCACACACCATTGTTTCTGGCTCACAACCATCCCTGTCCTGTGTCCGCAGGAGGACCCAAGGCAGCCAAAGGGCTGCATCAGAGCCTAGGTTACTGGACACTTGGTTGTCAAAAAGCCTCCTTATCCTCCGATGACCTGAGTGAGCCCTGAATGCACCCTGGTCTGGACCATGTCAGATACAAGGGTCTAGCTTGCCCTGCCCACCGTGCCCCTCCCATCCCCCTCCTGAGGGTGCCTGCTCTGTCCCTCAAAGACCAACAGCATCAATGGTGGACAGCATGAGCCAAATCCTTACTGGGTACCAGATTCTAGGCCAGGCGGCCGCTGCCCTCCAGATAGGGAAACTGAGGCTCCAAAAAGGAAAGTTCTGGGATCAGGCATGTACCTCTGCCTTTGTGGGAAAGCCAGACAGCCATCTATTGCTCTCCTGGAAATTCAGGGCAAGGATTCCAACAGGAGCCCAGTGGTCAGAGTTTGCCCCAGAGCCCCAGAAAGCTCTGCCAGGGGGCTGAAGGGGACACCTCTGATTCAGACTTCTGTCGTTTCTGCACCTTTTTGGTCCCTTTCTGTTCACTTTCATTCCAGTGTGGTGGGGGCAGGGGATGCTGCTGCCTCTTCCCTAGGATGGTGCCACAGATTCCAGGACTTGCCCTCTCTTGCAAGAAGTGACGCCCCCTTCTCTTCCCCACTCCCACCCCACCCCCACCCTATCCCTAGACTCAGCCGACCCAGCTGAGGAGAAGGCAGAGGCGCTGATGACTAGAACGGACAGAGTTCCTGAGGACAAAAGAGGCGGTCAGAGTCCCAGACTTACATCCATGGCCCCGCAGCCAGAGCTGGATGATTTACGGCGAGCCCAGTCCCGCTGTGGGACCAGCCTCCAAGTCACATGTACTGCAGGAATGATTTGAAGCCATCCCAAGAAATATTTGAGCCACTTGACACAGCAACCGTTGCCCATCCCCATGTTTTCAAGAACAAACAAACGAAAACTGGGCCAGAGACAGTGCTTCAGGGCTCACTCCCACCACCCGGCCTGACCCAGCTGCTCCGGGGTCTGCAGGATAGAGAGCCTGCGTCTGCGTCTGCGCTTGCGCCTGCGCTGCTCAGTCTCTAAGAGCACATCTCCTCTCGGAGGTGGTCGCTCACTTGGTCTCCCTGTGTCCTGACTGAGTCACACAGGTGTCTAAGGCCATTCTCTCACTGTCACTGGTGTCGCTGGAGGATGGCACCAACGTTAATATCTGCCTGTGATGTGCTTCTTGGGAGGTTTCCTACAGTCCCGCAAAGGTGCAAAAATGTCAGAAGTCTGAGTCAGAGGTGTCCCCTCCACCCCCTGCAGGACATCCTGACAGCATGGGTCTCACACACACACACACACACACACACACACACACACACACACACACACACACGAGCGCACACGCCGACATGCACGCCCTCCACCCCCTGCAGGACATCCTGACAGCATGGGTCTCACACACACACACACACACACACACACACACACACACACAAACACAAGCGCACACGCCGACATGCACACACATATGCGCATGCACTCAAATGTGCACACACTGCAAACTCTGTGCATCTCAGCTTCCTAGCTTAAACTCTGGCCCATCCTCTTCCCAGAAAGGTTGGCTTTGAGCACCCGCAGCTTTCCGGTTGAGGTACCGACAATCCTTTTGGGTGACCTGAGGAAGAGCCACCCTGTCCCTTTCCATAGGAAATCCTGACAAGTGGGGCTCCCTGTGGTCCCCGACCCCTCATCGAGGATGGCCTAGGTGTCAAGGAGAATGGGCTAGGCACTGCCATCTGACACTGCTCTGGCCTGCGGTCCATGTGCCAGGGTGTCTCCTGAGGAGGCACATGGAGCAGGCCAGGGCCTTTCTCTTGATGGTGTGAAGTCAGCCTAAAGCAAGATTCAGAAGGTGGAGCCTAGACAAGAGGTCAACAGGGATGACTAAAGAGTCTAGAAAAGCCCACGTGTGATCAATTGGGTTTGGAAAAGGTCCCAACAGGAAAGGACAGGCTTTTCCAACTTACAATGTTGGAACAGCTGTGTGTCTATAAAAAGAAATAATAAGCCCCAATTCCTAACTCACATTACATGCAAAACTAGTCAGAGGATGTCTAATAGGCCTGTGTGAAGGCTAAATTAGAAAGTTTCTAGAAACAGGGTGCTGAGGAGATGGCTGGGGGATTAAGAATGTGTGTTGTTAAATCGCGGGCATGGTGTTTGAATCGTAGCTAACACAGCAAATGGCTGACAAATGCCTGTAATTCCAGTTCCAAGGAATCTGACGCCCTCTCCTGGCCTCTGCAGGTACTGCACTCACATAAGGCCTTAACACAGGCGCACACACACATAGTTTTTTAAAAAGAAAATTGAGAGAGATTAGTGCTTTCCATGTCCACTTAATGTTGCAATGATGACATCTGAGGAGCTGATCAGCTCTCTTGAAACCATGAGGAAGCTAGCTCAAAGAGCACATGAAAAGAGCCTTAGAGCTGTGTTGCTCATGGCTTCCCTACTGTGCACTTTCCTTCAGAATTACTCAGACAGTACTGAGACCTTTGTTAGGTGCAGCTAAAAGCATCCCCCTTCCAGAAGCATCCCCACCCCAGAAGCATCCTCAGGCCCACTCCAGAAGCATCCCTGTGCATGTGTTCCTGGTTTCTTTTTTCCTCAGATGGACACAGTTTTACATAGCCACTTCCATTCAGGAAATAAATGCACATTTTTGTACATGGTCATCTAAGCACCTTTTTCTACTCCTCGATTTTTCTTTATATGTTGACTTTGGGATCTCCCAGATGCTGAGGGACCCTGGAGAAAGAACTGGGCTGCTCACTACAGAAAGCGACCCACAAAATCATGTCTCCAAAGGGCAGAAAAGTGATCTTTGACTCATTTTCATTCACATCTCCAAACCCTGTAGTGGGCACACAGTAGGACCTTAGTAAGCAGGTGTAGTATGGGTGGATCACTGCACACAGTAGGAGCTCAATAAACAACGAACAAGTGTCATGTGGATGGATCACTAGATCCAGGGAAGCCTGTGTCCTGTGACTTTCATTCTTTGTTCTGGAACCTCCAAACCTGATGCAGTGAAGACACAAGATGTCTCCTGTCTCTTTCCTGTGCGTGTGTGCATGTGCAGGTGCCTGTGGAGGCGGGAGGACCACCTCAGCTGCCATCCCTCAGACACAATCCACTTGGATTTTTTTCTTTCAGATAGGGTCTCCCGCTGGTCAAGAACTCTACATTAACCTTCCCTTAGTGTACGCTCTCCCATCATGATAATACTCTCCCTTGAATGTGTGGGGCATGTGGTCAGAACTGGGTAGCCCCTGTGTTTGAGGAGCAAGACTATCAAAGCTAGCAAGTTTACCAAGCCCCAACCAAGGTTGCTGCCACAGCCATGGTCTTTATCCAGCCCACACACCACCAGCTAGCATCACTTCCATAGTGTTGAGCAGCAAAGTCAGAAGTTCACCCAAAAGGCCCTGCAACACCGCACGGGTCAGGTAGAGCTCACGACACTGCCCAGCTCAAGTAGAGCTCACCCAGAAGCCCCTGCAACACTGCACGGCTCAGGTAGAGCTCACCCAGAAGCCCCTGGGATGCCGCACACAGATCAAGTAGACACCAGAAAATTCTGTAAAGCCTGTCTCTAAGGGAACAGGAGGGAAGTGTGACCCAGGAATCACTTCCCACCTCTCAAAGATGCTGGGTCCAGATGTGGGCTGTGAGGCCAGGCAATGCTGAGGAAAACAACCGGGCCTCTGGAAACTGAGACACAGAATTACTGAAGGACCCATCATTCATGGCTAGGTTTGTACCAGCACAGAAGTAAAAATAGACATTCAGCTAGATGTGGCAACACACACCTTTAATCCCAGCATTTGGGAGGCAGAGAGAGGTGAACTCACGAATGTGACACCAGCCTGGTCTACATAACAAGTTCCAGGACAGTCAGAGCTACACAATGAGACCTTCCTCAGAAGTAAATAAATAGACATTCAGAGGCTAAGGAGACGGCTCGTGGGTAGACTGATTACAATGCAAGCACATGGTGGGGCACATCTGTAATCCCAGCACTGGGAGGTGGAACGTGGAGACAGCAGGATCCCAGAGGCTCACTGACCAAACAATCTAGCCAACGGGTGAGCTCCAGGTTCAGGGAGAGGCCATGTCTGAAAAAGTAAGTGGAGAGAAATCCAGAAAGATACCCAGTGTCAACCTCTAGCCATTCCACACACATGTATGAGTGAGCACACACACACACACACACACACACACACACACACACACACACACACGTAGCCAAACATAGACTTATCTGTATTGTTCAGAACAGCCCAAAGGAGTAGCAGGCAAACATCCGTTCATGAGTCAGTGGATGGATAAAGTGTGATATTAACCACACAAGCTCACACGGTGCCACGCCAGGCTTCATTTCAGTATTTATATAAGAGCAAAATGTGCTTGCCAGTGAAAGGTAGATAGAAGCCTAGAAGTTAGGGTTCACAATTCACAAAGGGAGGCCAGTAGGGGTCTCGCTCTACCTCTCCACCAGGCTGGGCCCAGCCCCTGAGGAAGGCATGCTGGGTCCCTGGCAAGGCAGTCGGCTTCCGGCTTCCATCCACTCCAGTTCCTGCCTTTACGGACCTGCCAATTCAGTTTACCTCAGGAAGTCTCCACTACAGAATTCACAGGGTCTGGAGAGGATTTGAGTCAAGGAAAACAGAGCCTCCCAACAGTGAGGCAGGGACAGTTAACCTTTGACAAAAGCAGAGACTTGCAGAAAGAACCAGATTAAAGATGTTTCGATTGTTGCAGCCTGGAACTGTTGGCCCAAAGAACCGTGCTTGGAAATCTGAAGAGGAGACATGCTTCTCCCAGCCCAAGCGTTGCTGTGACCTCCTGGCACGCAGAGTAGCTAGGCCTGGCTTTACACAGTGGACTACTTGAACAAAGCCAGATCTAATTGTGTGCAATGGAAACCTGCATCCAGGCCAGGCAGAGACCGAAGCCTCTAGAACAGTGCTGGCAGTGGTTACCACACACACAGACCCCACACCTTTCCTGAGTTCAGGCCATCCGTCTTTGGGAACGCTCTGAGAAAAGGAGAGCTGTCTCGTAGGGCAGAGCTCGGGTGCCCGTGCCCAGCCTCCCAACCTTTCTCACAACAGAGACCAGTGTCACACTGGCCTACAGATGTGGGGCCAGAGACACAGGGATAATGTAGCCATGATGGCAAATCAAATTCCTGGTTCCCAGGGAGGGGCAACAGAGAGAGCTATGGTGTCTGATCATCTTACCGGGGCCCAGGCACAAGCCACAGGCCTGCCTGAGCGCTCACAGCACTGCTTACATTAGCTTCTAAGGTCTGCGACCTGTGGAGAACAGGCCTTTCCGTGCCTTGTGCTAAAACGGCCCAGAACCCCTTCCCTGGGACACTGCTCCGAGCGAGACTCTCCTGGCCTCTGGAGTCTTGAAGGATACCAGCAGCCAAGCTTCCTGACCCCCAAGGAAGCCTGGAGTTGTAAGGAACCACACTAAGTGGTGAAGAGAGAAAAGTCTTGTGTCTCTGGAGTCTTTGTCCCCCACCACATACACACACACACACACACACACGCACACACACACACACACGCACACACACTTGCAGCACACACACGCATGCACGCATGCACGTGGGTGCACATACATGCTCACACACATACTCGCAGCACACACACATGCACACGCATGCACACACTCACACACACTGTGGGGTGACAACGGGAAGGGTTGCATCTCCTTTTTTTGCTTGGGTTTCCTCACGTTGGGGTTTGCACCCTAAATGATGACGACAATAGGAGGAAGCCGGAAGCCTGCTCCTACTGGACACAGCAGCCTGCTAGTGGTCAAAAGCGCTAAAACGCATGCACCACCAAGAGGAATGATCTGGCTCCCTGCCGGATGCCTGCCTGCCCCCTCCTTCCTTTCCTCCCTCCTTTCATGTGTGTGTGTGTGTGTGTGTGTGTGTTCACAAGTGGCAGTCAGAGGACCATGTAGGCTCTGCAGACTCCAGCTCTCAGACTCAGAGGACAATCTCCTTTACCCACAGAGCTTGCTTGTTTTTGCTGACGTGGGGAATTGAACCTAGGGCCTCACACATGTGAGTCAAGCCCTCTACTACTGAGCTACAGCTTCTAGCCAAAATAAGCTCGTTATTAAGAGAGAGCTGTCTCCCTAGCCTTTGACCATCTTTCTGTGTCAGGACCAGAAAAAGCCCTTGAACTAGATGTATCCAGCAAGGGGTCTATGACTGCCAAGATGCTCCTGCTCCATCCGACCCCGATGGCACCCTCCCTCTGACACCTCAGGCCCAAGTGGATGGATTAATTCATTTTTTTCCTCCTTTCTTTCCAAACAGCTCTGAGTAAGGCCCCACCCCAGGTGATTCCTCCTAGTTCTGTGAACTTGAAAAGGGGATACACACACACACACACACACACACACACACACACACACACATACATACACACACACACATATTTGATGCAACTCAAAAATTGTGCTCACTGAGAGAGTTGATGACCAGCTCTTGGAGGAAGCGATTCTCTGTGAACATGATACTGCAGGCATGAAGCTGTCCCCTGACCACTGTCTTTGCCAGGTCCCCATCCCGGCATGAGGAACCCAGTTCATACCTTCCGGATCTGGCATGAAAGCAAGCCCACCCCACCCATCCTCCAAGGCTCCCGTGGGGGTGTCCCTTGAATGAATGCATGGAACAAAGC
The DNA here is from genome assembly GCF_903995435.1 of Acomys russatus. Taxonomy (NCBI): domain Eukaryota; kingdom Metazoa; phylum Chordata; class Mammalia; order Rodentia; family Muridae; genus Acomys; species Acomys russatus. The sequence goes on from NC_067160.1 coordinate 52,062,717, forward strand.
AGCCTGGCCGCTGTCTGACCTTCAGGCCCCACTCAGTGAGGCATTACAGCCAGAAGGAATGCAAGGGATCTCTCAGGCATCAGAGAGATGGCTGCTCCTCAATGACACACCCTGGGCACTGACAGGAGGGAAACCACACCTCAGCTTCTCTCAAGCCCTTACAACATGTTTGCCCAGAGGTCTCTGTTCCTTACAGCTGCCTCCAAGTTTTTCCTCCTTCACTCCACCCCCATCCCCAAGCCCTCCCCTCCCTTCCAAATCTAGAGTTTTCTTTTCCCTCCTAATAGCAATGAGGTTTTTTCCCTTTCTTTCTTTTGTTCTTTCTTTCTTTCTTCTTCTTCTTCTTCTTCCTCTTCTTCTTCTTCTTTTTTCTTTCTTGAGACAGGGTCTCTCTGTGTAGCCTTGGCTGTCCTGGACTCACTTTGTAGACCAGGCTGGCCTCAAATTCACCGAGATGCACCTGCCTCTGCCTTCCAAGTGCTGATTACAAGCCTGTGCCACTGTGCTCAGTAGCAATTAGCTTTTTTTTTTTTTTTTTAAGATTTCTTTATTTATTATATATACCATGCTTGCCAGCTTGTACAATTGTAGGCAGGAAGAGGGCACCAGATATCATTAAAGATGGTTGTGAGCCACCATGTGGTTGCTGGGAATTGAACTCGGGACCTTTGGAAGAACAGTCAGTGCTCTTAACTGCGGAGCCATTTCTCCAGCCCTAGTTTCTTTTAATGAAAGCAAATTTAGTATTTTTATTATTAATAATTTGTGTGTGTATGTATGTGGGGGGTGGGCCCCATGGCACATACATGGAACTGTCTTTCTGCATCAGCGGTAGGTAGCCTGGTTTCTGCTTCCAGAGGGACGGTCCAGGTGCAACTTGCTTTCAAATGGGAACAGAGGCACCTTGATATCAAAGGCCCCATCTCTCTCACAGGAGCAGCTTGGAGCACTCAGGGTGAGGCCCTCGTGCTAGGTGAGGCTCCAGGTCTCACCAGGGAGGTGGAAATTAGTTTTCCACTGACAGTTACAGTTTAGCCCTTTTAAGATGAGATCGCTAGTATCAGACGGCAGTGGAAATGCTGGGGTTCCATAAGTCTGAGATGATACCAAAGCTGTTACAGCCCGTTCTTAAGCTGCCGTGCTAAGCACGGCAGAGGATGCAGGCGAACAGCCAAAACCGGCCAGAAAGCAAGTCTGGTGAGACGCGGGCGCTTCGCCAGCGGTCAGTACCGGTCTCACAGTGATGTCTTGGGTTTCAGTGGCAGCCAAGACTGCTCTGCCATTGCTGCCTGATAGGCAGTCAAGCCCTGGGCATCCACAGGCGATTCCCCCCAAGAATAAATGAGCCTCAGACAGTCATGGTGGAGCAGTAGAGTGAGAGAGCAAGCCTTTATTTTCATGAATGGGGGACACCATATACCTTGGGCAGTGGGGAGTGTCTGATTCGCTGGGGCTAGAGATGCCAGGGATACCTAATTTACAAGCAACAAAACAGCCCTGTCATAAGAAGGAAAAGCAGTACTTAATTATCCTATGGGGGCGGATCTCCATGTACAGTTAGAAGGTCATTAGTTGAAAGTCAAGATGCTGAGACACCTTATTAGCATAGGGAGGGTATCCCCAGGAATCCCCAGGTGCTTGCTGATCAGGAAAAGATGGAGCCTGGCATCTTTCTGGAGGGCTACGTGAAGCTCCTTAGTAAGGGGAATCTATGATTGCTTGGATCAGATGAAGAGGGAACATGGCTGAGAAAGGGAGACCGCCGTCATACTTCAAGCTCAGAGGCTATCCGGGAAACGCCAGACTTCAGCCTTACGGCTGGGTCCCTCCTAAAAGTTCAATGGCAGCTTTGGGGAACTGATTCTTTCCTCCCACCTGTTGAAGTTAAGTCTTTCTTACTTCTGCCATGCTCTCTGTATTGCAGGTGGCCTGGGAAGTCCCAGCCATACCCTCATCTCTGGTTCCCATCTCCCAGAAGAGATGCTGAGATTACAGATGGGACCTACCGCATCTGGCGTCTTTGCGTGGTTTATGGGGATCGAACTCAGATCCTCAGGCTTGTAACAGCGAGCACTTTTACCCACTGAGCCATCTTGTTGGCCCAACTTAGTCCTTTTCAATGTGGGCCAGTTTTCCTACCCATTTCCCTTCCTCTGCCCACAAAGCTTCAGGAAAACACACAACGCTCAGCAGGGGATGGTGGGGGAGGGGACCAGCCTCCCTCCTCAAAGGCACCCTTGAGAAACAGGCAGATGAGGGGTTTCTAAACACACATTTGGGGGTACGTACACAGTTGACAGCTAAAAGTTAGTCACTTCCCATGGAACGCCTACGCGAGGAGCAGGGGACAGGTGAGGCCAAATTCACGTACACTTCCTTCCTGAGAGGATGCCAGTCATGGTCCAAGTGTGCTTTGACTCAGCTCTCAGACAACTAAAGCATCTTGTCCTTTAGAAATGGCGTTCTATCCTGGGCTTGGCTGATTCATACTGACGGTGACTCAGTTTTTTCAGTAATTGGGGAAAAAAAATCAGCAAGGGTAAAGAATGAACGAACAAAAGAATGAATACAAAGCCGGGCAGTGGTGGCGTCTGGTTCCTTCCTCCCAGACTCCCTCTCTCTGTATGGAAGTTCTGCCTCCTTTCCTGCCCAGCCATTGGGCATCAGATCTTTATTTTAGCCAATAGACAAGTACAGAAGATTAATTCTTACAAAATATAAGGCCAGGGAGGAGCCATAAGAATAGCAATACCAAGATCCGGCTAGTACTCAGCTCTCTGCCGGGACACTATTGACAACTGAGTATACAGAGACACACGCTCACACAATGCATCCCAACAGGTCGGGAGAATGGCTCAGTGGTCAGGGCATCTGCTGCCAAGCTTGATAATCTGAGTGCAGTCCCGGGAAACCACATGAAAGAGCCAACTCACACACGTTGTCTTCTGACTCACCCATATGCACACACATACACACACACACACACACACACACACACACCATGGCATGTTCACATGGCAGAAACAAGAGAGACTCCACCTCAACGTGGGGAAAGAAAAGTGATTCCCTAAAACTGTTCTTGCGTTTCCACGTGTCTGTCATGGCAGCTGCATGCATCCACACTCACACATGTCACTCAGTAATTAAATTAATGTTAATTTTTAGTGGAAAGCCAACGACAGCTCGGAAAAAGAGCCAGGCACAATGGTGTAGGTCTGTACTCTAGAGGCTGAAGTCACCCCAAGCCCAAGGCTATCCTGAGTTACGTAGTGAGAGTCTATCTCAAAAGTAAAACAAACCAAAAACAGGAAAAGAAAAATGGGCAAAGCAAACGCAAGCCAGAAAAGGATATAAAAGCTTGAAGTCAATAATATGTGACTAAGAAAACTAATAACTCAAGCCTGGATATTTGAAAAGCTATATAAACTGATAAGTTTAGAGCAAGACTGGTAAAAGAAGGGGAAAAAACCCCACCACACCGGGTGGTGGTGGCAGCGCATGCCTTTTATCCAAGCACTTGGAGGCAGAGGCAGGTGGATCTCTGAGTTTGAGGTCAGCCTGGTGACCTCAAAGTGAGTTCCATGACAGCCAGGGCTATACAGAGAAACCCTATCTCAAAATAATAATAATAATAATAATAATAATAATAATAATAATAATAATAATAATAATAATAATAATAATAACAACTACTAGCAGAGTGGAAGGAGGAGCTGAAACTACAGACCCTACAGACAACAGTACACAGGGGTGGGACTGAGAAGGGCTTGGGATTTCCTTGGCCAATGCTACCTGGTAAAGCTGCTCTGGCTGGGAGGAGATGGAGAGCCACGTCACACCTTATTTCATTTTAATGCAGCAGAGCATCGGCTTCTGCATGCATGTGGAGGCTGGAGGTTTATTGGGTCTCTATCATTCTTTTACCTTATTCACTGAGGCAGGGACTCTCAATCAAACCCAGAACAAACTGATCCATGTAGTCTCACTTGCCAGCTTGCCCTGGGAACCAGTCTCCACCTTCCAAAGCTGGGATTATGGGTGGCCAGCATTTACAGGCTGAGGAGCCGAACTTGGATCTTCACACTTGCACATCAAGTGCTTGAACCATGGAGCAACTTTCCCAGCATCACCAGGTCAATTCTAAACACACACACACACACACACACACACACACACACACACACACACACACGGACCCCAAACTTTCCGGGCCACAGCAAGCAGGAGATGAGAGCCCTCTTCCTCCTCTTGGCACACAGTGAGTGCAGCTCCCTGGGCAGGTGCAGTGGGAATGTCCCTTGGCCATGGGCTGCCTCCAGATAGCACCCTCCTCCCCAGAACTAGGCACATGGACCTGGGTCTCAGTGCAGCCTCATCAGTTGATGAACCAATGTTGGGCCAAATCCAGTTGGGTAGAAAGAATCCGGCAGTGGTGACTGTGGTCCTGTTGATGGTCACCTTGACAGGATTTTAAAATCTGGGCCTGTCTGTGAGTGATTTTCTAAAGTATGTTAACTGAAGTGGGAAGATTAGCTTTTGATGTGGCACCCTGTCCCATGGGCCGGTGTGCTGGCTATTTTAATGTCAACGTGACACAAGCTAGAATCATCAGAGATGAGGGAGCCTCAATTGAGAAAATGCATTTTAATTAATTATCTACGGGGCGGGGAGTGTCAGCCGATTGTGGGTGGAGTCACCCCTGGGCAGGTGGTCCTGGGTGCTGTAAGAAAGCAGGCTGAGCAAGCCATGAGGAGCAAGCCAGTAAGCAGCACCCCTCCATGGCCTCTGCATCAGTTCTTGCCTCCAGGTTCCTGTTCCTTTTGAGTTTCTGTCCTGACTTCCTTTGCCGAGGAAGACAGGGAAGTGTAAGCCAAATTAACCCTTTGCTCCCCAGGTTTCTTTGGTCACGGGGTTTCATCACAGCCCTAGTAAACCTTGACTGAGACAGCTGGTGTCTAAATAAGCAGAAAGTGAGCTGAGCACCGGCCTTTGTGACTTCTGTTTCCTGACTGGAGATGCAGTCTCAGCAGCCGCCTCAAGCTCTGCTGCCATGGCTCTGCGTCCTCTCCACAGTGGGCTGAGCTCGAACTGCGCTGGCACAAGTCTTTCCTTCCTGGAGTGGCTCTTGTCAGGCTTTATTTTATTTTATTTTTGAGACAGGATTTCTCTGTCCTGGACTCGCTTTGTAGACCAGGCTGGCCTCGAACTCACAACGATCTGCCGGCCTCTGCCTCCAGAGTGCTGGGATTACGGGCATGTGCTACCACACCCGGCTTTTTATCAGGCCTTTGGTCACAGCAATGGGACAGCATGTTTCCAGGCCCTCCTTACGTCACTTGGCTGAGGCCAGTGGACAACCAGCTAAAGGCATGCACTTCTGCTGCCCGTGCTGCAAAAGGGAACAGCGAGGCCTTCGCCCCACAGCCCACAGCTGGCCAGGACTGGACCCTGGAACGTTAGCAGAAGAAGCCTTTTCAGAACATGATTGGAACAAGTGCGGTGGCTTGGAGATGGCCAGTGCACACCCGGTGGAGATGGCCAGTGCACACCCAGGGACCAGCAGAGAGTGTCCTTCCCAGACCCTGCCCTGCCTTTAGACTTCTGCCTCATGGTCTATCAGATCCCCTCCCCTAGGAGAGACCCATGGCCTGCTGGAGGGCCCATGCCCTTACCGGGCTGGGGCTGGTTCAGACAGAGAGATGGCTCAGTGGATACAGTGTTGCTGTGCTGGATAAACTGAGCTGGCCATGGGTGGTGCTTGCCTTTAATCTCAGCACTCGAGAGGCAGAGGCAGGCGGATTGCTGTGAGTTCGAGGCCAGCCTGGTCTACAAAGTGAGTCTACAACAGCCAAGGCTACACAGAGAAACCTTGCCTAAAAAAAAAAAAAAGTGTGAGGATTGAAATTCAGATCCAGAACCCATGTGAGTGTTGGGTGGGCCTGACGAGCTGACTATACTTTCTAGTGCTTGAAAGGTGGAAACAGGACCTTGGGGAGTAAGCTACTAGTCTAGACTAGCCATACCAGAGAGAGACCCTGCCTCAAAGAATAAAGTAGAGGTCAAATGAGAAAGGCTGCCGACATCGGCCTCAGGCTCCCCCATGCACACATAAGAATACACATATGTGTACACACCATGTACACATACACACAAAAAGGGCTGAGTGAGGCTGGCAAGATGGGCTTGCCAGTAAAAGCACCTGACACCAATCGGAGTTCCATGCCCAGCCACACATAGTGGAAGAAAAGAGCCAAGCCCTACCAGCTGACCTCTGACCTCTATGTGGGTGCTGCAGCACACATCCCCCAAAATAAATAAATAATCTTTTACAGGGCCAGGGACCTAGCTTGTTAACATCCTCGTCTCTGGAATGGATGGTCCATGGCATGATGCCGCCAGGCGAGAGAAGTTCCAGGAGTCACACGTCAGCTTTGTCTTCGCGTGAGGACAGCAGTGGTTCCTTACACGGGGACTCGGCTCCATAGTCTGGTGGAAAATTCCAGATTCTGAGATGTGCCAGCTGCAGGAGACCCCAGGGAGAGGTGATGAATCACAGAGACAGGCAGGACTGGTAGCCAGCCAGCCCGGCCACATATCCCAGCTCTAGTGTCCGTCAGCTGTGTGACCCCAGGCGAGTCACTAAACCTCTCTGGGATTGGTTGAGCATAGTGACAATAGTCACAGCACACAGGTGCAATGGCAGCAAAGCCATGGATGAGAAGAGACAAGCAGCTGCTGGGATCTGGGAAGGTGACTGCAGCGGAGATCGCCGCAGTCTCTGCACAAGGGCTCTGCTTCCTTACGTTAGGTGGACGGTGCAAAGTGAGTTCCGGTCCAGTTCTGTTGGCAGCTCAGGTGTGTCCAGAACTGACTCTAGGACCATGCCTGCCCATTCCTGCACCCTGGGGCCCCACTCCCAGACACACCTACTGCCTAGTCCCTCCTCTTACAGCGCCCCTGAGGATGGGGCTCCCCTGAATGCCCAGAGAATCCTGTACCTCAATGCCCAGTGTTGAAAGCAGGACACTCCTTCCTCAACGCTGCCCCTGTCCCAGCCCCCCCAACACCACACACACTGACCTCTGATCTCTCACCAGGCACGAGACCTCTCCAAAGCTCTCACTCCTACTGCCCAGGTCCAGGACGCCTGCAAAGACAGCGTGCCTGGGGCCCGGAAGCCCCTTGCATCGTTAGACAGCCCCTTTATGGGCAGAGGCAGGCCTGTCTACAAAATGTGTGTGTAATACCAGCCCCAGACACTAGAGGGCGTATCTGCAAGTGTTAAATGAGCTAAGGCAGAGAGCCTGGTGTACAGCAGGATGGATCAGCTGTTAGTATCAGTTGGCGGTCAGACGGTGGAATTACAGAGAGGAGCCATCCTACCTGGCTTCCGGAGAAGCACAGAGGACAACCTCAGAGCTATGTGCTAAGAATGCAGGTTCCCAGATGTGATCTCTTGTCCCTCCGCACTCCCCACTTCTCCCACTGGGAATTCCTCTGCATCTTTGCACCTGCTGTTCCCGTCTTTCTCACTCCCCACCTAGTTGGATCCTGAAATCCTTTAAGGACAAATGAATTCTTTCTCATCCCGGAAGCCGCGCCGGAGGCTGCCTTTGACAGTGCAAGCCTGCCCTATGTGGGCTGCTTAACACATCTGTGGCTGGGGTTTCCAGCCTTTCTACATGCATGGCAGGCTCCTCGGGGGACTGTTTCACGGGCATCAAAGGCCATGACGGAGCCTGTCCTTGCAGCTGTCCACACTTGCACACCACCCTTGCCTGTGGGGACTGCTGAAGGACACTGATTAGTTAGTTATAGGTCTCTGCCTGGGAACCACAAAAGCAGCAACTGTGTTGTGTTTATGGATTTGATGCACAGGTTTTGGTGGGCTGGGGATGTTTCTGTGTGGACTCTCTTACAAGATGGGGCATGCATGCACGTGCGAACACACAAAAACACACACACATGCATGCACACACATGAAGATGCACGCACGTATGCACACACGAGCACGCACACATGTGCACACATGCACACACGCATAAGCATGCACGTGCCTGCACACAAGCGTGCACACATGCACACATGTACACACTCGCACACTCACATGCATACACACATGCACACACATGCATGCACGCACACACACACACACACACACACACACACACACACACACATCTTCTCATCACCCAGGTCCCAGTTCTGTTTTCCAAAATGGCAGTTGGCCAATCTTCCTATCAAAGCTTCTGGCAAATACACTTGTAAGTAGAATCTATAAAACCCTCTGTGGGCCCTTTGGAAAATCGGGGGTCCCGGTGGCTAGCCCAGGACAAGCCCTCTGTGGAAGTCTGAATAGCAATGGCCCCCATAGACCATATATTTAGATGCTTGTCACTAGGGAGTTATGCTCCTTTGACAGGGATTAGGAGGTGTGGCTTTGTTGGAGGAAGTGTGAAACTGGGGGGGGGGTGGACTTTGGGGGTTCAGATGTAGAACTCTCGGCTCCTCCAGCACTACACCTGCCTGCCGGCCACCATGTTCCCCACCATGCTGAGAATATACGAAGCCTCTGAAACTGTTAGCCAACCCCCAAATAAATGTTTTCCTTTATAAGATGTGTGAGTTGGGTGCAGTGGCGCACACCTTTAATCCCAGCACTCGGGAGGCAGAGACAGGTGGATCGCTGTGAGCTCGAGGCCAGCCTGATCTACAAAGCAAGTCCAGGAGAGCCAGGGCTACACAGAGAAACCCTGTCTCAGGAAAGAAAAAAAAAAAAAAAAAAAAAAGACGTGTGTCTGGGTGAGGTGGTGCCATTGATGGAAGTGCACTTGGGAGGCAAAGGCAGGTGGACAGCCTAGTCTAAGGAGAGTTCCAGGACAGCCAGGACTACACAGAGAAACCCTGTCTCACCTCACCCCCAAACTCTCAAGAAAGAGTTGAAGGGGTGTCTCTCACAGCAATAGAACACTGGCTAAGACCCTCTCTATCCTAGGATTATTCCAGAAGTTACCACCACTCCTATTCCTCCTGAGGTTTCATGCCTCATCACATGGTTTGGCCTCTGAGATCTGCAGAGGTGAGTGGCTAGCCTGGGGTCTCACCTGGGAAAAGGACAAGTTTTGAGACAGAAGACGAAGCAGACACCGAGTCCTGAACCTTGACCCAAGGGCCCCTGACAAAGTCCTTTCTGACCACCTCCCTGGGCTTGCCTTGTGGAGTCCAAGTGGATATCACACCTGGCCACTCCAGGGCTACCAGATCCAGTCTCTCAGCAAAACAAGTATGCTCTGGGCAGGAATCTTTTTTCCTGGGAGCATCCATCCTCTGGGTTCTAAAGGAGGCGGAGGGTGCCCTAGGAAAGGAGGAGGGAACGGAAGGAAGGAGGGAAGACTGGGAAGGCAGAGACAGAGCAATGGCCTGAAACACAGCACCACGCCCGTGCAGTTATTTTTATTAAATCGCCTTGGCAAACAAGAATTTAGATGCAAATACTTGCAGGAGGCATCGGGTTCCTTAAATGGACTCAGTGGTTCACACAATCTTTTAGAGACAATCAAAATTGCGATGGTGAGACGGACACAGGGAGAGACCGGAAATGGCATAAACAAGACACACGTGCATTTCTCTTCCCAGACAGACTCAGCCTCGGGCTGGTGTGGCGATGAGGTTGGGGGACACAGTCCCAAAAAGGATTGTTTTGGAGTCTGGAGCCCAGCCATCACGAAGAGGCTTAGACTAGTTCCTTTGCTCTCACTCCATTGGTTAGAACTGAACCACATGGCCGCCTTTGCCCAAGGGAGGCTGGGAAATGTAGTCCGTTGCTCTACATCCTGCCCTGCTGAAAGGAAATGCAAGCGGCAACTTCTTTACAAGAGCCCACTTTTCCAATTTAAGTGGAGTTTAATGCCCTTCCCATGCCCACTGCCATGGCCAGGAGACCCAGAAGATAAGAATTTCTGAGTGTGTACTTTCCAGACAGAAATCCAAGAGGACAAAGTGGATGGGTGCCAGGCGCGATGAAGGAGGGCTGACAGGCTGCACAACCCAACCCAGGAAGGTGACAGGAAGGCCCTCCACCACAGCCGAGGGCCTCGTTGCATCTCCCACCTCAGGCCCCTCTCCTGTCCACGCCAAGTGATGCCCTGAGCATTTTGTTATGGTGTGACTGTGGGTGTCCCATGCAGGCTGGTACACTGGTATTGGTCCTTGCCCAGTGGTCCTGTTATGGGATTTTTTGTGGAACTTTTGGTATGTGGGCAGCCTAGCTGGCAGAAGTGGGCCACTAACTGTGAGCCTTGAAGATTATATCCTCTTCTGGTTTGGTTAGAGTTCTCTGCCCCCTGGTTTGAGGAAGTGTTGGGAAGCTCCACTACGTTGTTTCTGTCAGGTATATTGGGGTGGGGGAAAAGCAAGGTGGAAGATTCCCACTAGAAAGGAGAGCAGCTGGGCAACCCACAGAGAGCTCACTCCCTCAGGAGGAGGGAGAAATCTTAGGTGAAGCCTTCACTCACAGTGAATCAGCCATGGCAGGCCTGAGTCAAGATGCTTCCACTAAGGTCAAGGCCTGCCCAGAGCAGAGAGAGGCACTGTGGATGAGCCATCCAGTGTCCTCAGCCCAGGGACCCCGAGTTATCCCTCCAAGGCTACCAGCCGCCGTCCCCCACAGCAAGCATACCCATGCCAGACACAGTGCCCGGCTTCCCCTCGCACTGGCCCTTTGAGACAGACCCTCCTATCTGCAGAGAAACGACCATGCATTGTTATTCCACGTGTGTGTGTGTGTTATGTTGTGTGTGCACAGGAGTACGGGGTGTACACGCGTGTGATCACACACTCAGAGGCCAGGGAGGACATACATTTACCACTCTGTGAGGCAAGATCTGTCACTGAACCAGAGGCGGGCTGGCCAGCAAGCTCCCAGAATTCATCTGTCTGCTCCCTCCCCGCCCCCCGCCCCCACACCCTGTGCTGGCCTACAGGCCTGCACAGCTGCCCACATTACCCAGGTGCTGGGGATTCTAGGACCTCACGCTTGCAGAGAAGGTGCTCGGCCCCTGAGGCAGCCTCATCTATTTTTGATGCTCTCCTGGAAGCAACCGCTGTGTGGATATGTAAATGACCTTCACTTTCCATCTAGGGACATTTCCCGAGGATTGAGACCTTCCTTGGTAAGCAGCTCCCTAGAGCAGAAACCATCAGCCGCCTATATGCATACTCTTATTAGATCCCGAGCCCACGGAGTTTGCCCCTTAGCAGGAGAGGGGAGGTTTGACAGTAGCCAGCCCACCACAACTCCTACCGCCACTGCCAAGGGTCTCTGAGAAAGGCAGGCCTGGGCCAAGTCCTGAGAAAATCACATTCCTGGTGAGTTGCCAGGTTATGCCGACACAGCTGGGAACCATGCGCTGAGAGGCTCTGGCCAGGTGACATCCTGTCCTGTTGGGCTGTAGAGAGGAGTGCAGCTTCCTCTGGGTCAGCTGTTGAGAACCCAGCTGGTTGTAGACTGTGAGGGAGAAGTTGATCTAGAGGGAAAGTGGGCGGAGAATGGCCCTGGGGGATCGGGGAGAGTTGATACCTTTCTTAGCCTGCAGAGGTTCTGACAGACAGACGGATGTCTGACTTTGAGCCCCACAGGCCTCAGCTGGATGTTGTCACACACGTGTAAAACAGTGTGGCCCCTAGGCATGCCCAACAGGTGGGACATGCAGGAAGGGATGCTACAGGGAGAACAGCTATGGCCAGCTCACCTGCCACTCCCTGGTCACCGCAGCACTCAACCCAGCACATTTGGTCACTTGCCTTGCGTGGGTTTATCTTTTGGGTACCGTGAGCAGACCACACCCAAAGCGAGAGAGAACCAGACTGTCCTGGGAGGAAGAAACCTGAAGCAGACGGAAACACAGAAACAGACACAGCACCAGGCCCACACAGGGAGGCAGGGAGGTCCAGGAAGCGTGTTTAATTGGCCAGACACAGACGACATACAACGAGAACAGCAGGGAGGAGGCCTGGACATGCGACAAAGCCCATTTCCCTTGGCCTGCACCACTAGGAGAGGGTCTCCCTTTCTCCCCCCAAGACATAGACAGGACGGCACCCCAAAAAGAGACTCCTAGGGTGCTGGGAATGCAAGCAGGGGAGGATGCAAACAACCACAACCAGGACATCACCTTTCTTGGATTTGGTTTTTAAGTTACCTAAAATCCTTCAGGAGCTGCAGGACACACAGGGGGTACCAACTCAGACCATGGTGGCCTGTCACCCCTGCAAGGTGACCTCCTTCCGAGGCACGGTGAAACAGATCCAATGAGTAATGTAACTCCTCCAAAGTCCCAGTGAAGGGCGCTGGGTGTGGCCCCCACTCTAGGAAGCAGACAAAACCTGAGCCTAAAGCCAAGACAGAAGATGGGACCAACTGTTTATTCAACAAAAGCCTTTTATTCATTCAAAAATTAACCATTGGATTTACTCTGCAGATATTAAAAAAAAAATTAAAGTTGGAAGGGCAAAGGTTCCCACTGTGCCCTTATGCCAACCAACTACCTTGCCAGTCCCAGATGACCTAGCAGAGGGGCAGGTGGGGGACATGCTGCCAGATATGTGGGGCTGGGAGTCCACGGTCTCTAGAATCACAGCCCCCCTCGGTCTTCCCACCTTCGAGCATCAGCACTTGCAGGACCACTGCAGCCCCAGGTGCCACTGTGGCCCATCACCACCAGGGGGCGTCCCCGTAGTACATCCTTGGTAAGTGTGGAAACACGCTGCGAAAAATCATGGCTTTCTGCTTGGCTAAGCAGTGGGGGCTTTCTCTGCAGAGATGCCAGAGATTACAGGCACCCCACGCTCCACCATCCTTAGAAGAGACAATGTCCCCCCGAAATCCCAAACGCACCTTCCTCAGGAAATCAACTATCAAACTGCATTTAAAGAAAGAAATGTCAATGCCGCATACATTTGTCTTGTTATTTTAAACCTGGCTAGATACCACAAATTCGTGACACTTTCCCAAGGCAGTACCGTCGACACAAAGTGGGGAGCAGATGCTGGGAAGAAAGGGGGTCACAGCATCCCTGGCCCTAGGAAGGAGGGGTTTCCAGAGGGCCCAGGGGCCTGCCCTCATAGGCTGGACCACACCCCCTAAAGAAAGCAGCATCAGATGGGGTGGGGTCTGGGTGGAAGCAAACTTGGAGAGAGCCCCTTGGGTCACACAGAGGAGGCTTGGCCTCAGGTTCTGGGCGTGCTGTGTGCCTCAGCTAATTGCTGGTGAAAGAGGGACAAAAGTCAGTCAGCACGCATCCTTGAATGAAGATAGTCTCTGGCACCCTGCTGGGGAAGAAGACAGCCCAGGGCAATCCCAGTGTCCGAGGCTTGGGTCCAAGGACATAAACTGTGAGGACCGAAAGCCACACACGAGGCTGCAAACCAAAGAGCCAAGATGCTGAGAGGAAGTCTGGACCCACAGACAGACACTCGGTGAACACCTTAGCTGAGGGGCCCCATGCTTAACCCTCGACAGACCTCAGGTAGGAATCCATCGGGTCTTGATGGCGCCAAACATCTACTTATTGACAGAGAGGGCAACTGAGGTTCCAGAGATCGGAGAAAGGTCCACTCTCATCTTTCAACCTAAGTCACCACCCTGTCCTAGAGGCCCTGTCAGGGGTGGAGCAGGAAGCCGACCAAAGAGGCCTCCGAAAAAAATTGCCTGTGTAACTGGAGCCCCGTGGGATCTGGTGGGCTGGCAGTGGGCACAGCATGAGCAAAGAGTCTGCCCATGAAGAGGGTGCATATGTGGGCTGGCCAAGCATTCCCTCCCACAGAGATGGACAAGCAGGACAAAGCCACCTCTTGACGGAGGACATCCACCCTCCAGCTGACAACTGCTCACCCACGGATCATTAGCAAGGAAGATTTTGACCTCCCAGAAGTAGGGTGGAAATCATAGAAGAATCAGAGCAGAAGAAAGCCCGTGGGCCATTTTCCCCTTCTCAGTGGTGGGCAGAGAGGCTACACAAACTAGAAGCAAGAGCTGTGGGCCCAGGCCCACCTCTCTGCAGCTAGGAGGCTGCAGCTCACCTGAGAGAGCTGTCCAGGGTGCGGATGAGCCCCAGCGGAGCCTAGAGAATCCTAAAGGGGAGCTAAGGGGATGCCATCAGACACAGGCGGCCTCTGGGTCAGATCCAGCACTCCAGCAGCCCAGGCTGTACCTAGACACCACCACACCGGGGCTGTGCTGCCACTCACACAACCCTGCGCCCTCCAGGGCCTGCAAAACGGCCATAGACAGCATCACAAACATAAGACCAACCGCCTCCCTGCCTCCCAGCCCTGCTACAGGAGAAGATAAAGACCACAAAATGCCAGAGAAGCCTAACCTCAGGCTCCTGGCTTCTGGTCCATGGCTACCTGGGGTTCGAGGTGACAGGTGTGGAGCCATCACTCTTGAGCCCTGAGGAGCAGAGGCCTTCCTGAGCAGCATGACCTGGTCCCGTCCTCCCACCCCATCCTTCCTGGACTCCTAACGGGATGAAGCCTGCTGCGAAAGGCAGACAGAAGCAGGAAAGCAGAGAGACACACATGCTATCGACCCCCTTAGCATCAAGGAGGCAGTGGGATGGTGCCCTCTGCCAGCGGCTTGCGGAGAAGCCCACTTCACACTCTCCATACCATGTGTCTGATGCCCTTTCCCAGTTCCCACTCCCAGAACAAGGCTCTCCGTTTTCTCTCTGCTGTGAACATCAAAGCGAAAGTTGCAAATTTTAAAAAACAAAACAAGACAAAAACAAAGTCCCATTTGTCCTTGAGAAAAGTGTTATGGACTCCAAGGAGAGCAGGGGGTGGGGGGAACTCCAGGGCAGAAGCTGGGGGAACAGTACATTAGCCATTTAGAAATGCCTACCTTCCCCTCTCTAAAAATGGAGCACAGTATCAAAAAAAAAAAAAAAAAAGAGGAAAAGATTTTTTGGCTTCTTGGCCACTGCAGGCCACCATCCTCCCAAGTGAGGCGGGCAGGTGGGTGAGGGCGTGCACATGTAAACGGAGGCCCAGCATCGTGGGTGTTTCAGACACACAAGGTAGCAGCAATAGTTAACAACCAATAAATAAAAGGTATCGATTATATATGAGTATTAAAAAAAACCCTCACTTTCCCCCACAAAATGCACAATACTGTTATCACACGAGCCACTGCCACCAACCATCCTTGCCTGCCAGTGGCCGCACTGCTAAAGGCTGGGCTAAGAGAGCCCTCACCAGCCTCACCAGGCAGCCCTGGCTCCTGGCCACCGCTGGGGGGGGTGGGGGGGTGGGAACCAGGCAGAGGCTGAGTTCTCTGAGACACAGAGGCCTTTTCCCGATGGTCAGTATCTTCTAGAACAGAAGGTAGTGTGTTTGTTTTCTTTTACAATGTCCGTTTGAAATTAAAAGAAGAAAAAGAAAAAAAAAAGGGGGGGGGGAGCACACGCAAAGGAGGGCAGGTGGGATGGAGTGGCTGCCCACGGAGACAGCCAAGTCCTTAGTTTTGCAGAGGGCTGGAGCCTTTTCCGTTTCGGTTTGTCGCTGTTTTGGACAAGCGGAGGTTGTTGACAATTGGAACCAGTGGCGTCAGGCGGCAGGTGGATGCAGGGCAGGGGGGAAGAGAACCCGGGGCCTGGAGGCTCGAGGGCGGCCGGCTGTGTGGAGATGAGAAAGGCTGGATGGGCACAGGGGTGGTGTCAGGCTGCGGTGGCCTCATGGCACAGGAAGAGGCTAGTGGTTCCCACACGTCTGCAAGAAAGGGAGGGCGGACAGGATGTATTAATAGCTACAGCAAGGGTCGGTCCTGTAGGCCCCATATTCTAAACTTCAGGATGCAAGCTCATCTGGGTTTGGACGACCAAATGCGGTAGTATTAAGAAACGTAGCCTCTCTGTAGTATCCCATAGTGGAAGACCTCTGAATGTGCCACAAGCAATAATTAATTCGAAATCAATGGTGTCGCAAGACTGAGGTGTTTCCTGTGGCACACACACACACCCATGTGGGTTCTCATAACTTGACTGTCACCTTGATGCAGAGCAAACAATCTGTGACTTCTCCTGACATCACACCACACATGAAAACACTGCCCGAAACAGCTTCCCGTCTGAGATGTGTTTGTTATAAACTGTAGTGTTTTTTTTGTTTTTTTGGTTTTTTTTGGTTTTGTTTAGTGCATAAAATTTTCTGTTCTTATAGAAACATCATGGTTTAATTACAGAAAAAGATAAAAACGTTAAAATTATACGCACAACACAATCTGCTTTTAAAAATAAATATCCTCATGACTTATTAGCAGTAAATCTTTGATTTAATGTTTATTTCATATACTTACATACCAAGGGTTGTGCAGAATTTTCACAGGTGAAAAAAAAAAAAAACATGTAAGGAAACTAGCGGGCACTAGAGGGCACTAGAGGGCAAGTCGGCATTCTGGGCTGGAAATCCTGAAAAGTGTGCATGACCTTTGACTCACATCTATCCCTAGGAAATAAATAAGAAGCTCACCACGGCACTGTCCTTTAAAAGTGAAGGACCGACCTGAGTGTCCAAAGTCAGGGACTGGTCAGAAAAACAGGATAAAATATTAATACCCAGGTGTGGGACGAAGCCACTTAAGGACCCGACCATCAGAACCACTACGCAGATGCCCTGCCTCTTCAACCCATGAGGCCTTCATTGGCCATTCAAAGGAAAATACGAGTGTCCACAAGAGCATGAGGGAATCGGAGTCCTTGCGGCCTTGACGGAGGGGATGTAAAATGGTGGGAAACCATGCCTGAGGCCCATCTGCCTGCGCCAGCGATGTACCCACCGACGTATTTTATAATGGCTCCATCAGGGAACTCTCCAGAACCTGGGGTAACCTAACTCTGCGTTCCTGGTCCATGCTGTGTCACATTTTTGGTTCCAGAACAGGCTATTGCTTATCCCCTTTAAGCCGAGAGCTGTGTCTTTTGTGTCGACGGCACAAACACATATGTACACGGGGCTGAGGCTGTGGCTTTGCAGAAGAGTACAAGAAGACCCTTGTCACAAACAAAACAAACAAACAAACAAACAAACAAACATTCTGCAATGAAACTGAGACACGCACTGGGACTTGGGTAGATCTGGGAGGGAGCCGCTAAGGGAAGAAGCCAGACTCAAAAGGCCGCTTCAAAATAGGCGAGTCCAACTAGCCAGAGAGCAGACTGGCTGGCGGGAGAAATGCTAGGTGCGGATCCCGACTGCAGAGAATATGCCAGTGTGTTGGAAGCCAGAGGGAGGGGGTGGCAGTTGCATAACAGTACAAATGTACTAAATACCACTGAGCTGTTCAGTGTGTGAGAGAGAGGGGGTGGGAGGGGGGAGGGCAGCACATGAAACCTAGCTGAAGCCTGGCTCCGGTCAGGCACACGCGTGTGCTCAGTGCATTTACACCCTGGGGGTTAAAACCAGCGCCCCTCATATGCCTGGCAAGTACTCCCACTGCGCTACGACACCATCTCCATGGTTTTTAATGTTAAGGCCAAGTCCGACATTCAACTGTCCAGGCGGGCTTTGAACTCGAGACTCCTGCCTCAACCTCTGACTAGCTGGGATGACGGTGACGACAGGGATGACAGTGATGATTGACGGGATGACGACAATGGTAGGACAACGGGGACATGACAAGGAGACAACAGGCCTTACGTGACCAAGCCTGGCTGAACTGTCCACTTTAAAATGGTTGCTTTTGTACTGAGCTCCCCTCTCAGGTTCTTTTATTTAAAACACACACACACACACACACACACACACACACACACACACACACGGAGCCAGGTGTGGTGGCACACACCTGTAATCTCAGTACTCAGGGAGGCAGAGGCAGGTGAATCACTGTGAGTTCCAGGCCAGCCTGGCCTACGAAATGAGTTCCAGGACAGCCAAGGCTACACAGAGAAACCCTGTCTGGAAGAACAAAAAAAAAAGAAAAAGAAAAAAAAGCAAGCTAAACAAGCCATGGGAACAAGCCAGTGAGTAACACTCTTCCACGTCCTCTGCATCAGCTCCTGCCTCCTGGTTCCTGCTCTGTTTGAGTTCCTGTCCTGACTTCCTTCAGTGATGAACAGTGCTGTGAAAGTGTAAACCCAATAATTCCTCTCCTGCCCAAGTTGGTCATGGTGTTTCATCACAGGGAGAGTAACCCTGACTAAGACAGTGCAGAACAGGCAGAACACAGAGGTCACAAGTAAAGGGAGAGAGAGGGTGGGGCAGGGCCTCTGTGGTCTGCAAATCTTTCTGATTTGCACTGTTATTCTTGCTACACCTCAAGAGCTATCCTTCTTTTATTGATGCGAGAAGCTTGTTGTTGCTTTGAAACATGATCTTAGACTGTTGCCCAGGCTGGCCTGAAACTTTCAGGTAGCCCAGGCTGGCCTGAAATTGGAACTCGAGGCTAATCCTCTCGTTCCTCAGCCTCCCGAATGCTGAGGTAGCAGGTGTAAGACACACCCACCAGGAAGCTCTGACTGAAGTGTAACTCCTGAAGGATGCTGGACACAGCGTTGCACCTGCTGCTGAAAAGCTGGAACTCTACAGCCCACGGATACACTGAAATCCGTTTCATAATGATGGGTTTTTAAAAAGTCACCCCATTACCTTTGAAGGATGTCAGGAAAACAATTAATTGAGGGCCTGAGAAGTTGCTCCTTTGGAAAAGCAGCTGCCGAGCCATCATGAGGCTCGACCAGCTTTGATCCCCAGCACCTGTGAGCTGCACTTGGCAGTACGGTCACCAGGGAACTGGAGACAAGCAGACGCCTGGAGCTGGCTGGCTGGCCGGTCTA
Organism: Acomys russatus; assembly: GCF_903995435.1. Lineage (NCBI taxonomy): Eukaryota > Metazoa > Chordata > Mammalia > Rodentia > Muridae > Acomys > Acomys russatus. Next base: position 52,081,550 of record NC_067160.1, read on the forward strand.
GCCTACGGATGAGCTCCAGACCCAGTGAGGAATGTGGGTCTCAGAGGAAGACGCCCAACGCCAGCCCGCGGTCTCCACACATAAACACGGGCACACACACACAAACCGGCTCACTTTGGAAAGTGATAAAGAGGAAGAACACCTGGCTAACATCTGGTTGTCAAGGTCAGCAAATCATAGTGAGGATCAACTGTCAGCAGCATGGCGCCCATCACAGCTGGCTCAGAGCAGGGAAGGTGGCGGAAGCACATAGCAGGTTGTCCTCTGACTTCTACGTGTGTCATGGTACAAGCAGACACACAATACGTAAGTCTAAGTTTAAAAAATAAAATGAGCTGGGTGCTGTGGTGCACGCCTGTATTCCCAGCACTCGGGAGGCCGAGGCAGGTGGATCTCTGAGCTAGAGGCCAGCCTGGTCTACAGAGTGAGTTCCAGGACAGCCAGGGCTACACAGAGAAACCCTGCCTCCAAAAAACAAAACAAAACAAAACAAAAAACCACAAACAAACAAAAACTAATAAAATAAAATAGAATAAAAGGTTCTGGTCACTGTGGCTATGTCTAGGTCAGATGAAAATGTTTTGGAAGGAAACTTTTAATTTATCATATTTATTTTTAATGATGTTTTCTAATTCTAATGTTTTGTCTACATGAAAGCATTTCTGTGTAAAGTAATATTAATAGATGGCTCAGGGGCTCAGAGTGCTGGCTGCTCTTCCAGAGAACTCAAGCTCAGTCCCCAGTTCACACTGGGGTTCACAGTGGTCTCTAGCCCCAGCTCCAGTGGATCTGATGCTCTCTTCTGACCTGTGCAGGTACATGCAGCGACATGCACGTGTGCATGTGCGCGCGCGCACACACACACACACACACACACACACACACACCTTTTTTTAAAGTAATATATTAATGGAAGCTTCAGACCTTGAGCTGGAGGGGTGACAGAGCAGCCTGTCCCTCAGCACCCTGGTACCAACTGCCTAGTCTTCAATCTATCTTCAACCCAAGAAAACTTATTTTCAAGCTAACCAGAGGCTGGATTTGGGCTTTAAAAAATAATAAAATACCACAGGGCAGTGGCTGATTTGAAGACCCTGCCCCCTGGCTCCATACAGGCAGACCCCCAAGAGCCCTGAAAGCACAGGGAATCAGCCGCCTGTCCTGTGGGTGGGTTGTCACTCACCACAGCTCTGGGCCTGGACTATACCAGCCCGTCGTAGAGGGACAGTGCCTGCACGATGGAGGGGTCGGCCTTGGAGCCTTCCTGAAACTCCTGAAGTGTCAGCTTCCCGTCAGCATTCTGCAAACAGAGAGGCGACTGAAGGTAGAGATCTGCGTCCTGGGCCAGGGGTCTCAAGCCTGCCCGTGCCTGGTCTCAACCGAATTTCCTGAGTCTAAGGGGGTCTTCAGAGCCACCTCTCTGGGTCTCTGGTTCCCCATCTGGGGACCACAGAGAGGAACAGTGACAAGTGTTGGGAATGAATACCATACGTGTTAGTGTAGAGACACCTGAGGTTCTGGGACGGTGGAGACAGGATGAGACTTGTGGCTTACTGGCCTGCCAGTCTTAGCCAAATCAGTGGGTCCCAAGTCGCAGGGAGAGACCTTGGTGGGTTGGCTTCTGGGGAAGGGTCCTCGAGGTTGACTCCTTGCCTACCTGTATGCTTGCATGAGTGTGCAAGTACATGCACACAGGTCACATATATGGTGGTCATTCCTTCATGTGTTTTCCTGGGCTCTTTTAAAAGCCACCCTTGGAGCAGGTCACATCAAGTGACCCAGGTATCCCAAGGAGGAGCCTACTTAGAACTCGTGCCTCAGGCACCACTCATGGCACTTCCAGCACCAGGCAAGGCAACACCAGGCGTCACCAACCTGGCAAGGCCAATCTTGTGATGGTTAAGAGCCTAAACCTGTGATGGCCCGTGCCTGCCAAAACCTCAAGTCTTCAGGCTCACCCTACAAAGGAGGAAGGAGCTGCATCTGTCCCCTGTGGTCTGGCAAGGGAACTGGCCTAAGGTCACCATCTGAAGGACCCCACAACCGCACCCCTGTAAATCCAAGGCATATCAAAACCAGAAGATGTGTGGCTACTGCAGGGCAGGGGTGCCTAACAGGATTCATGGCCTTGGCAAAATCAATTTGAGTCCTGCCACAAGAGGGTTGCTGCTGCTGCTGCCTTCTGCACTTCCATCTGAAAACTGTCTGAGGACAGCAGGAGGCCAGGCCCACCCCTCCCAAGTGCTAATTAAGAGCTCAGAGCTCGCCTGGGGAGCCTGGTACCATGCGGCAGGTGGTACGAAGCCTGGAGATTTATATTCTCATAGAGCATGAGGAGGCTGTTTCTTTACCCCACAGTCTCAAATTCCCATGTAAATCAAAGTTATTTTAGTTTTCGAGGGGCGGGGGAGAGTTTCTGATTGGGGCATAGCTCAAGTGGTACACAGGCTTTGTACTTGCACAAGGCCTTGGTGTGACCCTTAGCACCACAGGGAAAATAGAGGAAGGGTACTATGGTCAAAGGAACCACAGAGTTCTGCAGGAAAGAGAAAGAGGGTCTGGGGTGAAGGCCTGGTAGGTCAAGTGCTAACTGTGCAAGCATGAAGACCTGAGTTCGAGCCCCAGCATCCACACAGATGCCAGGCATGGTGCCGCGTGCCTGAAACCCCAGTGCCGGGGCTGAGACAGGAAGATGCCTGGGGCTCACAAGCCGGCCAGTCTAGTTGGATCAGTAAACTTCAGCTTCAGTATGAGGCTCTGTCTCAGAAAACAGCAGTTAAAGACACTTGCGGTCATCCTCCGGCCTCCACACACGTACACGCTGAGGAGGACACATGTACATATAACAGAGACACATGCACCCAAGAGAAAGGCAAACCGGGGCGGGTGCCTCTGGCTATGACCATCAGAACCAGTGGCACCCAGGACCTTGTAACACGGCTGCTGCCCGTACCAAAGCATCAACTCAGGCAGATGGGCATGCCTACCGTGTTCTCGCGGTGCTGGGGATGGAGCCCAGGGCCTTGCACATGGTAAGCCCTCTACCACCGAGCCACACCCCAAGACTACATCACAGATTCCCCTGAAGCCGTGCCTCAGAAGCCACAACCCAAAAGAATAATCTGCCTTTCCCCCCCTGTACGGGTCATTTTTACACACTTGAGGCCATTACTGTAAGAAGTCGGGGTTCTGCAGAACACCCAAGGAGTCCAGGGCAGAAAAAAATGAAGGACAAGAACCCCGGTTAGGTACAAGGAACCTCCCTGGGAAAGGCATTGAGAAGTCTGAATGGCCACCAGCTGCAAATTGACTGGCCTGAGCCAGTCCCCCAGGGATCGGCGGCAGAGCTGGCCAGGTCCAGGGTCTCTCTGCCCTGCCTCACCTTGTCCATCATGGCGAAGATCCTGTCCACCCTCTTTTCCGGTGTGTTCTCCTCTTCCGGGAGCTCCACGGTGTTCCCCTGCCAAGGTGGAGAACGAGGTTGGGCCAGTGCAGCAGCCTTGGGTTTCATGGCTAAAGTAAGCGCAGGCCCAGGCGCCAGGGCGCTAGGCCCAAGGCACCAACACTTTTAGTCTCTGAGCTTATAACTAAGCTCTTGCCTCCATACCCTGGGCTGGTGGTAGTGAAGACCACTCTTCGCTCCCATTCTCCGCCCCTGCCACCTGGGCCCACTACCCACCCAGTCCATGCCCAGGTGGGGGTGTTCATGGCTACTCAGCCAGCAGTCCTCCACTGGCCTGTATTATCCAGAGACAGAGGGGGTGACTCTGGGTTTCCTCTGGGCTTTGTAGGTGGCCTTCTCACTACCCCTCCCTCCCCTCCCAGGACTCACCACCATCTGGTAAATGGCGTCCACGATGTCCAGCATCTCATTCCTGGTGATGTAGCCATCGTTATCCAAGTCATAGAGCTTGAAGGCCCCTGTGACCGTGCAGACAGGTCGGGGTCAGCCTGGCCCAGCCAGGCCTCCCCTCCCCCTCCCTGCAACGCAATACAAAGCCTGAGAGCAGACCGTCCTGCCAAACATCAGGCCAACGAATACTGATAGGACGGTACATTCATACACCAGTGCAGCCAGCGTTAAAGATAAAATAAGCACTTGTGTGGCAGCGCACGCCTTAAGTCCCAGCACTGGGGAGGCAGAGGCAGGTGGACCTCTGTGAGTTCGAGGCCAGCCTGGTCTACAAAAGGAGTTCCAGGACAGCCAAGGCTGTTACACAGAGAAACCCAGTCTTGAAAAACAAAACAGGAACTGGGCATGGTGGTGCATGTCTTTAATCCCAGCACTCGGGAGGCAGGTGAGTCACACCCCAGACCCTGCAGCTTGTCCCACCGAGATGGCTGTGGACTCTGCCTCAAAACAACCAATTCCTCTCTCTGGGACCTTTATCTGTCCTGGAACAGCAGGGTATCTTCTTGCCTGGCCCTGGACAGGTGGCCTGGCCTGCTTACTTGGCCACATTGGGCCCACCTGCCCAGGGCACACTGCCCAGGCCTCTAGGAATGCTCTGACTTCCCAGAGCAGGTTGCCATCTGTGGTCACTGCTGCAGGTGTCTGGCACCGCCTCCTCCTGGCAAGGGCTGGGGCTGCATCCCTCTAGCTTGGGATGGGGTGGGGGGCGACAGGGGACTTACACCGCAGCTTCTCATCCAGGGTCCCCCTCGAGGTCACCGATAGCGCCTGGATGAATTCAGAGAACTCAATCCTGCCATCCTGAGAGAGACAAAGGCTTTGGTCAGCACAGACCTCAGGCTGATGGTGGGCAGTAGCAGACGCGGGACATCGATGGCTCATGGACAGAGGACAGGAGGGAAGGGATGAGGGGAAAGAGGAGGGGACGGGAGGGGAGGAGGCACAGCTGGAAGAGGGACAGTAGGCAGTAATGGCGAGTACTGAAGACCAGTGCTCTGTGAAAGAGGCCGGCACAAAAGCCACACTCGAAGCCTCAGTCTCCTCATCTGAGAAATGGGGGCATTGAAAGTACCCACACCACAGAGAACAGTGGCAAATGACTGTAATTCTAGCACTGGGAAGGCAGCGGCAGGAAGACAGAGGTTCAAGGCCAGTGTCACAGCTGCACAGAGAATCCAAGGCCAGCCTGGATGGACTGGCTAGGTTTTGTTGTTGTTGCTGACTTTATTTCATGGGCACTGGTGTTTTGTCTGCATGTGAGGGTGTCAGATCCCCATGGAACTGGAGGTACAGACAACGTGAGCTGTCGCGTGGGTGTTGGGAATTGAACCCCGGGGCCTCTGGAAAAACAGCCAGTGAACCGCTAAGCCATCTCTCTAGCCCCTGGCCTGGCTACTTTTTTGCTTGTTTGTTTGTTTGTTTGTTTGTTTGTTTTTGTCAACTTGACACAAGCTAGAGTCATCTGGAAAGGGGGAGCCTCAGTTGAGAAAATGCTTCCACCAGATTGGCCTGTGGGGGCATTTTCTGAATTAGTGACTGATGTGGAGGGGCCAGCCCTGGTCAGGTGGTCCAGAGTTGTCTTAGAAAGCAGGCTGAGCAAGCCATGAAGAGCAGACCAATAAACCACAGTCCTCCACGGCGTCTGCCTCAGCTCCTGCCTCTGGATTCCTGCCTTACCTTAGGCACTGTGACGGGAGCCTGTAAGCTGAAACTAGCCCTTCCTCCACAGGCTGCATTTGTCACAGCAACAGAAACCTAACAAAGACTGACTAAACACTAACTAAAACACTGGGCGAAGTATGACATGTCTCAGAAGAAAAAAAAAAAAAAAAAAAAAAAAAAGAAATGCCAACCCCACAGATGGCTGTTATTTCCAACCCTACACCTCACATTTGTCACATCGTTAACACATTACACTGCTGAGCTTACTAGTCTTTTTTTTTTTTTTTTTTTTTTTGAGACAGGGTTTCTCTGTGTAGTCCTGGCTCTCCTAATAGACCAGGTTGGCCTTGAACTCACAGAGATACACCTGCCTCTGCCTCCCAAGTGCTGGGATTACAGGTGTGCGCCACCACGCCCTGCAAGTTTACTATTCTTAGAGGATTCTGTATTTTGTATCCGTGGTGGCGCACGCCTTTAATCCCAGCACTCGGGAGGCAGAGGCAGGCGGATCGCTGTGAATTCAAGGCCAGCCTGGTCTACAAAGTGAGTCCAGGATGGCCAAGGCTACACAGAGAAACCCTGTCTCGAAAAACAACAACAAAAAAAGAAAGAAAGAAAACTCACAGACAAGTTCATGTGTGTGCATGCCTTTATACATGTATGCAACTCTCTGTGTATTTGCATGTGCAAGCCCATATATTTGTGTACATGAACATGGAGCACTGAGTGTGTCGGTCACACAAATGAACATATGAACATGTGTGTGGGTGGGTGTGTCATATGTATGCATGCGTCGGCCTTGAACTGTGTTGATGTGTGTCAGTGTCATGCCTCGGTGTGCCATCGTGCCCCTGTGTACATGAGCACACTGTCCTGAGTGGGGAGCCAGTCAGTGGGGAGTGAGTGGGGAGGGCAGCCCCCCCAGAGGAGCTCACACTGGGACAGACACCTGCAGCTTACCTTGTTCTCATCAAAGACGTTGAAAACAAACGTGGCAAACTTGGTGGGGTCTCCAAATGGGAAGAACTGTTTGTAGATCTTCTGGAAGCCGGCCGCATCCAGCTGCCCACTTGGGCAGTCCTTAATGAAGCCCTTGTACCTGCAGATGGCAGAACAAGTGGCAGAGAACATCACCCGCCAGAGACCCACGATACAGGGCCCCGTGCCATTAGTAACAGTGTCACGTGGTCTGAGGAACAGCGGGATTCGGGTGTCCTAGGCATGGGTTCATAGCGCTGCGTCTCACTGCCTGTGTGACTTTCGGCAGTTCACTCCAGCTGTCTGAGCTTCACGTGAGCACAAGAAATCAGAGGTATACCAGGAGGATTCCCCTGGATGTGGCACACAGAGCACTTGGCCTCTCTGTCTGACGCTCCTCCCAGTGTAGTTAAAATAAGTCACCAAGTGACCTCCAGGAAGCCTCACCCCTGGTACCATAGTGCCACCACACAGAGTGGCAGCTGGCTCCTTACCACCCCCACCCCATCCCTGCTCTAAGTATCCACTGGAACCACAGGTGGGGCTCAGAAGTTCTCGTGTACTCCTCTTGGCCATGTCTACCGTCACCCCAGTACCCAGCACAAGACCCTCCTGCTACTCAGCCACTGAGAGACCAAGGTCCAGGCTACCTCACCATTCGCCAGCTGCGCAAGCTTAAGCAAACGCCTTCACCACTCAGAACGCTCCAGATGCAGAACGACGGTTACCACACCCATCTTGCTAGACTTGGGCGACATGGTGCACATTACCCTGGAGTCTGACAGTTAAAACTCACTACTATCGACTCTCCAATACCGGACAGAGTTACAAAGCCGTATAAAACAGTCCCTAGCGTGACTGTCAGCACACTGAAGTTTATGTGTGGCTTTAAGTTGGTGCCTGTGTGTAGCTGAGGCCAGCCCTGTCCCCCAGGTGAGACATGCTCTCTTCTGAGGACCATTCCTTCCACACCGGACAGCTAGAGCACCTAGCCTCAGCCAGCAGCACCATCTTCTGGACAAGGGACTTGGTCAGCTTTATCGTTCTAGTATTATGGGCGAGGTATTGAGAAAGCCCATTTCCAAGATAGGGAAACTGAGGCTGCGAGAGAAGAAGTTACTTAGAAGATCACTCAGCCCACCCTAGTGCTGCGATGGGCATGGGAGGTGAGCTGAGGAGACTGACACTCAGAGAACCCGGGTCACTGACTTTCTCATGGTCCCCTCACTGTCCACGGCAAAGTTCCATTTGCCTACCATACTCAGATTAGAGGATTCTGGGAGTCAGGAGCCAGAAGCTTCCTGTGACACTGCGACTCCTCCACACAGAGCCAGTCGCAGTGCCGTGAGAGGACGGACGATGATCTTACAGATGAAGCCAGCTCAGCCGTGCGCAGTTACTCACGGCTTCCGCTCTCGGCGCACCTTGCCCTGTGTGTCTGCTGCTCTCTGCCTGCCAACGCAGAACGTCTCCAGATGCAGGAAGGTCCCTACACTCTGCTCTGGCAAGTCTCAAAGGCACCCAGGGGTGCCTGGGAACCCTGCTAACAGGCCACACACCAGAAGGAAGGGATGCGAGGGACTAGATGTGAAGCTACCTCCAGCTTCCTTCCCAAGGTCAGCATGCAAAGGTTGGCTCATGACCCCCAAACCCAAAGCCAGAACCCCAGAATCTGTGAGATACACCTGCTGGCCATCTGACTTCCCCGCCACATGCCCATGATCTATGATGCTGCCTACTACTTGAAGGCTCATGGCAATTCTTTTTTGGTTTTGGTTTTTTGTTTGTTTGTTTGTTTGTTTTGGTTTTTGGTTTTTCGAGACAGGGTTTCCCTGTGTAGCCTTGGCTGTCCTGGACTCGCTTTGTAGACCAGGCTGGCCTTGAACTCACAGCGATCCACCTGTCTCTGCCTCCCGAGTGCTGGGATTAAAGGCGAGCGCCACCACAACCGGCTGTGACAATTCTGTAAAAGCAAAAATGCCAGCTGTGGTGGTGGCGCACACCTTTAATCCCGGGAGGCAGAGGCAGGAAGATCTCTGGGAGTTTGAGGCCAGCCTATATAGAGTGAGTTCCAGGCCAGTCAGGGCTACGCAGTGAGACCCTTTCTCAAAATGAATAAAAATGAAGCAAAGGAGGGGGGAAAATCCTGAAAGTGTCTTCTGAGCTCAGTTCAGAGAGCCCTGCAGGAGGCCCAGAGGAGCCAGCTCCTGAGGGGAAAGGGGCTCCCCAACACTGCACCAGCGGGAGTCATTGGCACTGACATCAGCTGCAAGGGCTGGTGGTGGCGTTCCAGTGCCAGCTGAGTATCTACTTACCCCTGCGGAGGCTGTCACTGAACCCCACGCATCAACAGGAGGCGGGAGAAGCCACCCCCATGAGGTGATGCTGGAAAACCAGACGCCAGCCTGCACAGAAGGCCCCATCATGCACCTTCTGCCACCTGAGTTCTGCAAGCTCTGTGAGCTTGCTCGCCCTGACCCACCACCTCGTATCTGCCTGTCAAATCCAGCTAGGGTAAGAGTCCTGCTCCACCTGTAGCCAAAACCCCATGACAATGGCCTTCAGGGTCCTTCTCCAACTCACTCCGCCCTGCCTACAAATCCCGGCTGGCCTGTGCTTGGCAGCCTGTACATGGCCTGGTATGTCTAACGTATATCCAGCGAGCATCTGCCTGGATAGGTGAATGAACACACAAGCCTCCTATGGAACAGGATCGTCCCAAGGCTCTAGCCAGAACCACAGAGATCCTCGGACAAGGTTAGCAAGTCAACAGTGTGTGTGAGGTGCTGGCGCCCAGAAAGAGGGATACTAGTTCAGGGTAAACCAGGCTGTCCGCAGAAGCAAAGCCCCTACCCTCCAGCCTCCTCACCTCCCAATCTCTGAGAAGAGATCCAGGCTGCGCCACCCCCATGTCAGCGGCTGGGAAAGCGATTATACCCAAATATTATATAACCCCACTATTCGCCCTCCTGAAGTGGAAAAGGGTACCTGCCCCCACTGGAACAGCGAGGGAGAAGCCCACAGCTCTGTGGCCGCTGGCTTGCTTCCAGTCCTCTGGTCTACCCTGCAGACTGCCGCCTTGGAGGGCAGGGATTGCTGCTTTCCGCTTTTGCACGTCACTGGCTGGCTCAAGACGGGGCTCTGTGGTTGGTTGGTGGAGGGCATGTAGCCCCTCAGGACACACAGGAATAACGAGATATGACCCCTTCTTCCCTCGGCAGGCCAGGGTCAGGTGCCGTCGGGCCAGGCCTCCCTCTCTTTTCCGCATGGACAATGCTGCAGCCACTGTGCCTCAGTTTCCCTACCCCTACATGGCATTCTGTCAGGGTGTTCTGGGCATTGGAGTACTGCCAACAGTGTCCCTAGCCAGTGGTGTGCCCAGATTCCTCCTCCAGACACTGGGCAGCCATACTCAGGCTGAGGGTCAGGTGGCCTTTGGAGACCCTAAACTCCAAGGGATCTCCTACAAACATCTGGCTTGCCTGGACCCCAGGAGTACCCGGCATCCCTAGGTTGTACCTGCTGAAGGGTGAGCCCGATGCTTGGCTCTGAGTGATCAAACCTGATTTTGCCAAATTATCCAAACAAGCCTGGGAGGCAAGGACTGTGACGCCCACTTTCTAGACAAGTAGACTGAGGCTAGTGGAGGTAGCTGTTGCCTATTTAGCCCTCTCTTCCCCTCCCTCCAACCTGGCTGCCTCCCCTGGGAGAAGGTCCCACCTTAGCCGGCTCAGCACATATGGAGCCCTGTCCCTCCTGTTCCCAGGGTCAGATCCGGTGGCAGCTCTCATAGTTAATGCCTTGAGTCTGTCTAGTGTAACTTATGTAATAACAGATGGCTCGCACCAGGAGTAGCTCCTGAACCTTTGGGGACCCCAGGTTCTTGGTGAATGTCGAATGGAATCCATAGTCTACCAACTTTGACAGTCAACCCTGGAGCCTAGAATCCACACATGAGGCAGGGACAGGAAGAAGGCTGTCCCCTGAGCCCTGATCATGTCTCCAGTGACCTGGGATGGTTAGTGGGCCTGGAAGCTCCTGGGACCACACTTCCAGCCTTGGCACTGTGCCTTAGATGGGGTAGGAGTCCTCGACACTACAAGTTCAGATGATGCTGGGTCAAGGGGCAGAGAGGCAGGGGCAGCCACGGGCAGCCACTGTCAAAAGAGCTCACTGCAAACGGGTACCTCAGGTGATTGGCATTGCCAATGTTTCAGAAAGAGAGTCTCAATGCCAAGAGGACAGATGACCTGGGTGTCTACCACACAGGTCCACTTCACTCACAGAAGACAGGGGTGGGCAGTGGGGGAGGGGGATGGTTACCATCACGGCCACTTTCATGACCTTTGGTCTCTAAGCTTGCTTTTCTGATGGACTGCATTGAACACACAGAACAGGGGGCATCAAAACATAGCTTCAAGTCAGGTGTGGTGGCACATGCTTGTCATCCCAGCACAGCAAGGTGGAGGCAGGAGGATTAAATCAAGGCCATCCTTGTCAGGCATCGCCCCCTCAGTTGCTCTCTACCTGATATTTTGAGACAGGGTCCCTTACAGAACTTGGCACTAGTCAATCGGGTGGCCAGCAAGCCCCAGGGACCCTCTTGACTCCATACCACCCAGACACATACTGCCATACCCAGCATATTTCTTTAAAGATTTATTTATTCTTGTTTTTATGCATGAGTGGTTTGCTTGCACGTGTGTATGTGTTCAATGTATGTGCCTGGTGCTGAGAAAACCAGAGGAGGACAGACATCAGAGCCCCAGGAACTACGGATACAGATAGTTTGTGAGCCACCACGTGAGTGCTGGGAACAGAACCCAGGTCTTCCTCTACAAAAGCAAGAAGTACTTTTGAGGGGGCTTGAGACAAGGTTTCTCTGTGTAACAGGGCTGGCTATCCTGGACTTGCTTTGTAGACCAGGCTGGCCTCGAACTCACAGAGATCCGCCTGCCTCTGCCTCTTGAGTGCTGGAATTACAGGCATGTACCACCATGCTTGGCTACAAGAAATGCTCTTAACCAACCAGATCTCCAGCCTGCATGTAGCTTTTTACGTGGATTGTGGGAAGCGGAACTCCGGCCCTTAGCCCTTCCTCTGTGGAACGAGCATCTTCCTGAGTCTCAGCATCACTGTGTTTTTTAAGGAGCCCTCTTGCTTCTACAGCAAACCTGCCTGGGTCCTGCGTCTCTTGATCCTTGACTCATATATAACCCTAAACAGGTGACTCTGTCTCACTCACCCTCAGTTTCCCCACCGCTGAGGTGAGAGGTCTATCCAGCACCTGCCTTCAGATAAGCCCCATGATAATAAAGGACATTCACAGGCAGCCAGGACCACGCACTGGGTGGAGAGGCCAGGAGCAGAGCCACCTCTCCTCAAGCCTAGTCCATAAAATGTATGCAGGGCAGGAGGGGTCCAGCCATGTGATGCTGAGCTTAGGAAGAGGCCAAACTGTTTTGGGGGACCAGCTCTTATTTTGGAGGAGGAGAATGTGAAAAGATGCTCCCAGAGGTGACAACTGCATTCTTAAGTCCAGGAGGCAGGGAGGGAATCTATCACCTTGTAAAATGCTGAAGGCTGTGACTGCCACTTGTGAGTCACCCCCAACGAGGTGTGCAGGAGAAGTGGAATGAATGCAAGGGTCAATATGCCACGACACAGATAGGTGTACGCCGGCCTCTCACTCCCTAGGATCCCCTGAGCAAGGCCCCAAACCACACGAGGCTTAGTCTCCCATCTCCCACATGCCCTAGTCAGCAAGGCTATCTGGAGAAACTTGTCCTTGGGAAAATGTCCCTGTCCCCTCCATAATTAAGGCAATGTCTGCTTCCTTCCCAAGGAGAAGAACTGGGTTATGTTGTTGCATGGAGGAACAGCGGAGCGAACACCACAGCTGGGATGGTGCGGGGGGGGGGGGTCTCCCAGGGAAACTGTTCGTTTTGTCATCTCTTCAAAGGCCTCCCTGCCTGGGCCCACCCCTACCTCCCCACAGCTCCCTGGAGAAAGAGGCTCCCTCCTCCCCTTTCCTTCCCTTGGGGCTTGTGGTTTCATGGGTCCCTCACAGCAAGAAACCAGCATATATGAACCAATAAATACTGGAGCATGGAGGAAAAATAGGCTAGACCCAAACTATGCCCCCTCCCCCAACCCCTAGCCCACCCCAACACTACACACTCAACAGACTTCCGCAAAGCTGTGTGACCTAGGCAAGTGTCTCCACCTCTCTGAGCCAATCTCTTCATCCGGAAGATGAGGCCATACTTCTAGGACTCAGGACTCCCTGAAAGGTGCTAAGTGTTAGGACAGCACCTGCCTGCAGAAGACCTGGGGGACAGGAGAGGACCTGGCTCCTCACCACAGCTGTGTGGGATGGTCCAGCTGGCCCTGGGCGCTTCCCAGATGCCCTTCCTGCTCCCACACACCACGTTGTTATTGTACCGCTTGGATGTTTAGGAATTATAAAAATACTCAAACAAGAGAATTTGGACAGGCGACAATACAAGGAGGAAAAGTAGCTACAACCCACAATCCTGCCACCTACCACCCCACCCGGCTCCTTTCTCTGCGTGCTTTGCTTTGCAGCCAGGATTTGAGGGATCTGGGAAACCCTGCTGTTTCCACTCAGTATGGTGTTCTGGAAGACACTGCAAGCTTTAGCAGTGTCTCGGTATTCCTCGGCTAGCCCCCATTGTGCCTGTGACCTCCCACAAGGATGGAGCCAGCTCCATGGACACTGGGAGCTATGATGGAGAGCCTGGGACACAGGAATAAAGCCCCTTAGCCTTGGTCCTTTCCTCTGCAAAAGAGCAGACACAGTCAAGGTCGCCTGGGTCTGGAGCCTGCGGCTGGGGTCTGGGCGATGGGGTCCCTGCTGGCTGGGACAGCCATTCTCCCCAACTTGCAACCCAGGCACTGAGTTCTAGTCCTGCTTCCTCTAGCACTCAGTGTGGCAGGGACGGCATCACTCAGGGACCCTGAACTGCAGTGTCAGTACAAGATGGTGGCACACACCTTGAATCCCAGCACTCGGGAGGCGGAGGCAGGTAGATCTCTGAGTTCAAGGCCAACCTGATCTACAAAGTGAATCCAGGACAGACAGGGCTGTTACACAGAAAAACTCTGTCTTGATAACCACCTCACCCCATCCCCCCAAAAAGAAGTCAGTACACGACAAGGTGACTTGCTATGGTGCTGGGGACATAAGAACCCCTCCTTGGAGATCTGACCAATGAACAGAGGTGTGGGGTTGAGGGACACAGATAAAGGCTCCAAAGGGGCAGAAGTGGGGGCTGGATGAAGGTAGGTATTTGAGGAGCTGCAGGGAGAGGGAGCTCTGAGCCTCCAGGCAGCTCCAAGGGCCAGGGCAAGGAGTTGAGCCTTAGGCAAGCCGGGCCTTCAAGAGACCAGCCCATTTGGCTCCATCTCCAACTCTCCTGGCACTGGCTGATGGATGGGGTGCGGGGAGCAAAAGAATCGCTGGGAGACAGTGACCACAGCGGAAGGATCCCCGGGGTTTGGGGCTAGTCAGAACAGGAAAAGCTGCAACTAGGTCCAGGGCATTGGGGGTACAGGGGCAGGAGGTCCTTGGTCTAACCTCTAATCCGGCAGGCTTGTAGACAAAGTCCCAAAGCCTAAAAAGGAGTTGAAGGCTATCAAGTGACAACAAATGGGCTTGCTTTATGTGGTAACAATCTATAATAGTCCACACACCAGAGATTGATTGACCAGAATGCCATCATCTGTGCAACCCATTACTGATGTCTGTCTACACACAGTAGGGCGCTTCTCGCAGGGACGCAGGGATGAGCCTAAATAAAGCAAGTCAGGAAGCTCTGGGGAGGGAGGCAAACTGGAGGAACTCCCAGCTTCAGGCGGCTGGAGACTAGGGCAAGGCTGGACCAGCAAGAGGAACTTCTAACTGCCTAGCCTGCACTTTGCAGGTGCTTGCTCCACAGAGCCTGAGGACTGCGGGTAGGAGGCAGGGAGACCTGGAAAAGGGCGGGTTTTTGGAATGTTCCTGAAGTGGCTAAGTAGACACACACACACACACACACACACACACACACACACACACTCTGTCCTATGGGGTCAGCGGTCTCCCCACACCACCACTCCCTTGCCAGAGCCCAGCTGGCTCATGGTTGCGGCTCTGCCCACCTAGCCAGCTCTTCAGTGAGAGGCAACAGAGCCAGGCAGGCTGGCCACGGCCCTGCTCTTTCTGCAGCATGGAATCTGCTGTGCAAATTTAGGAAAACGCTCTAGAAGATATGGGCTCTGTTCCCCTCAGGCACAAAGGTCTCCAAGCTCACCTCCTCATTCCCTTCCTGGCTGTCCTGGAACTCACTCTGTAGACCAGGCTGGCCTCAAACTCACAGATATCCACCTGCCTCTGCCTCTCCGAGTGCTGAAATTAAAGGCGTGCGCCACCGCTGCCTGGCTTCATCTAGGATATTCTAGAAGAGGCAACTGAGTCCCAAAGTAGGGAAAAGACTTCTCAAGGTCCAGGGTGACTTTGTGGTGACGACAGCAGCACTAGACTGTAGTCTCCCCGGACTTGTGTCTCATCTGTTTGGTGGGCGTGGTCTCCGTCAGCCTGCGGAACCATTTTCATTTTATTTCACATGATGGGTGTTCCGCCTGCTTGTATGCCTGCATGCCATATGTGTGTCGGGTGCCCAGAAGAGCATGTTGGAACTGAAGGTACAGACAACCGTGAGCTGCCATGTGGGTGCTGGGAATCTAACCCAGGTTCCCCGGAAGAGCAGCCAGTGCCCTTAACCACTGAGCCATCTCTCCAGCCTCTAGTTAGATCTTAATGGATACCACAAGTTGGGGCTGTGGAGATGGCACAGTCAGTAAGGCACCTGCCAGGAAGGCATAAGAACCTGAGTTCGAATCCCCATCACCCATTTAAAAAGCCCAATGTGGTGCAGGCAATTGCAACCCCAGGACTGGGGATAATGAGGAAGCAGAGGCAGGAGCTCTCTGGGACAATCTGGACAGCCAGTCTAGTCAGATTGGAAAGCCCTAGGTAGCAGAGAAGGTCCTTGTCTCAAAAACCAAGTTGGCCAGCCAGGCACGGTGGCACATGCCTGTAATGCCAGCACTCGATGAGGCAGAGGCAGGTGGATCTCTGTAAATTTGAAGCCAGCCTGGTCTACAGAATGAGTCTAGGATAGCCAAGACCACACAGAGACAGAAAAACAGAAAGAAAAAAAAAGTTGGCCAGGTGGTGGTGGTGGTACATGCCTTTATTCTCAGAACTTGGGAGGGAGAAGCAGGTGGATCTTTGCGAGTTCCAGGCCAGCCTGGGCTACATATTGAGACCCTGTGTCAAAACAAATCAACCAAGCAGGGAGATGGCGGCCGAGAGTGCTGTGGGTAAGAGCATTTAGTTCTCGTGCAGAGGATCAGAGTTTGGTTCCCAGAATCCACATGGCAGCTCACAGATACCCATAACTCTAGTTCAAGGAGATCCAGGGCCTCCTTCTGGCCTCCACAGGCACTGCATGCATATGGTGCACACAAACACACACATACAGGCAAAACACTCAATACAAAATAAAAATTTTTAAAAATCATCTTAAAAGGCAAAACAAACAACAACAGAAAAAAAAAAAGCCAAGGTTGGTGGCTCCTAAGGAATTACATCAAGGCTGACACACGCGCGCGTGCACACACACACACACACACACACACACACACACACACACACACACACACATCAGGAGAGGACTCAATACCCTCTCCCAGCCTTTTCTTTTCTTTTCTTTTCTTTTTTTTTTTTTTTTTTTTTTGGTTTTGAGACAGGGTCTCTCTGTGTAGCCTTGGCCATCCTGGACTCACTTGGTAGACCAGGCTGGCCTCCCAGCCTTTTCAATGGACACCGCACAGCCCCACATGACTGCGTATGGACCCCTCCCTCCCCCACAGGCCCTGGGCCCATCAGCAGGCCATACCCACCCCCCCAGCACACAGTAGCCTCCTCTACTCACCACTGCTGTACTTCTTTCTCGGTGACTGCAAGAGAAAAGAAGACAGAGGTTAGAGGGGAGTCCCAGGACACAGGCAATTGTGGGGACAGGGTGGGGCTGGGGCTGCGGGGGGTGGGGTACCTCCTATCTCCTTACCCACGGCCCCACATGACTGTGGCCTGCTTTGAGTAAGAAAATGCACCCCTAGTGAACAGTGAACAGTCCTGGGCGGGTGCTTGCCAGCCCAGAAGAAGACGGTATATCCTACCTTCTCCCGTGCCTGGTGTCTGCACCTCCCAAACACCTTCAGAAACCTGGGTTCCCTGCTCAGGGAGGCCACTTAAGGTACATTCTTTCAGCCAGGTGTGGTGACCACATGCCTTTAATCTCAGAACTTGGGAGGCAGAGATAGACCATAGGCCAGCCTGGTCTACATCCTTTCTCAGTTCTCAGTCTCAGAACAGGAGGGGCAGAGTGGGTGTTGCTTCCAGGCCTGGGATGGGGGTCAAGGAGACTCTCAGTGAAGGCCAAGCCTCTCAGAGCCCAGCACCTCAACCTTCTCACCGTCCTGCAGCCCTCGCAGTGGATGACCCAGGTTTCTACTCCCAAGATATGACTGGATGTGGAAGCTGAAAGGATCCAAAAACATGGCTGAAGCTCACACTGAGGCCAAATCGCTACCCTTTACTGAACCATAGAAGGAAGGAAACAGGTTGTTTCTCTGCGAGCTATTGAATCAGTGCAAGCTGGAACCGAACCAAGTTTTCCAGCATGTCACCAAATGAGAACGTTAAACCACCTTCAAGGCCAGGCATGGTGGCGCACGCCTTCAGTCCCAGCAGTGGGGAGGCAGAGGCAGGCGGATCTTCAAGGCCACACGCTCCTCACCTGGTATTGGGCTCTCTGTGCCTCAGTTTCTCCATGTAAAGCAGGTATAGAAACAGTACCTGCCTGGGAACTCTGTCCTAACAGATGCCCTGGCTCCCCACTGTGGCACTCGGATAAGCTCAGCGTAATGATGGTGAGTGAACGCGTGGATGACACTCTAAGTAAGTCCATGCCAGGCAGCAGGTGAGAAAGGAGCTGGGTCCCAGGGAAGTGGAGGAAAGGTCGCAGACTCAGAGAGATCCACCTATAAGGAGTGCTCCAAACAAACTCAACCATAGCATCTGCCAGGCCCCCAGATGCCATCTGTGCTGTGACTCAGCCACAACTCCCAGCAGTCCCCAGAGACCAACCTCTGGCCTGGCTCCAGGTGGCCCTAGTGAGGCACAGGAGACCCGGAAGCAGGAGGTGGGGCTTCAGACCTGAGGTCTTGGCTCAAAACCCAGGGTCAGAAGCCTGGGTGGGCTAGGGGCCTTCGCGCTTCCTCCCCTACACCCTTCCCAGCATCCCACGCGGGTTCTGTGGAGTGACTTAACCAGAACAGGTGGCTAACAGAGTGAGGCCAGGCCTCTGCAGAGCTGGCAGTACAGCTACATTCTGAACAAGCAGATACTGGTAAACAAGGTAGGTGAGCTGTGGGGATGCAGAGGGGAGGAGACCGAGGAGCAAGCCGGCTGTTGTTCTAATTTGTTTTCTGTTGCTGTTATAAAAGCAGTCTGGGGAGGAAAGCATTTATTTTAGCTTACAGCTTATGGTCCATCAAAGATGGAACTCAGGGTAGAAACTCAAACAGGAACCTGAAGGCAGGAACTGAAGCAGAGGCCACAGAGGACTGCCGCTGACTGGCTGCCTTGCTCTCCAAGGTTTGCTCAGCTTGCTTTCTCATGCCACCCAAGACCATCTGGCCAGGGGTGGTGCTACCCACTGTGGGTTGAGTCATTCCATGGCAGTCACCATTCAAGAGAATGCCCAAAGACCTGCTGCCTGCAGACCAGCCTGCTGGAGTCTTTCATCAGTGGTTCCCTCTTCCCAGATGACTCTAGTTTATATCAAACTAACAACAACAACAAAAAAGCAAAACAAACAAACAAAAAAACCTAACCAGCCCACCAGGCTAGGCTGTGCTGAGCTGCCAGGGACCTGCCAACCCCCACCAGCTCTGGATGTAATTGATAGAGGGAGCTGGAAACACAGGTGACTTGCCTCTGAGGACCTCAGCTCTGGGGCCAGACCCAAACACCTGAGTTCCAGGCGAGCCCCAAGGCTTATGGGGTGGGCATGCCTCTGAAGACTGCTTCTTTCTGAGCCCTGGCTTCCCCAACTATGAACAAGCTCACTGTCCTTCCCTTCACAAGAATCCCATGGTAGGTGCCCCCCCCATCTTCCCAATGAGGTGACGAGGGTTCAGACGGGTCCACTTATGTGCCATGAGGTTCCATCTCCCAAGAGACGGAAAGTCCCTCCGGGGCCCAGAATGCAATACTTCTTCCAACCTTGAGGAGGCAATGAGCTACCTGACCTTGTATGACCTCAGCAATGGGTGCCACCGTGGGCCACAAATGGCAGGAGGGAGAGGCAAAGGCTTGAATGGCAGGGTTACTGGTGACCTCAGCCAGGTTTCATGGAGCCAGAGAAGCACTCCTGGGGAACCCCAATGTCTCAACCTACAATCTTCCTCCAGGGACCACTGCCTTCAAATCCCTGCCCTCCCTAACCCCCAACTCAGCCCAGAAGCCTCAAGTCTACCGTTCCCTCACCAGAACTGTCCCTAACATGGACACTGAATGACCAGCAGGCAGCTAAGCCTCTGGGCGTGGAATGAGATTGCAGACACAGGCCCCATCTACTCATAAGCAGCTGCTTCAGCTTTATCGGACATTTGAAGCCACCAAGTGCCCCCCCGCCCCTAAGATTTCTAGAAAGCCCAACTCTTGGCTTCTTGAGGGGTGGCAGTCAGGGGTCCCCACCCATCCCAATCCTTCTGCCAGCTAGAGTGCCTGAATATAGGCTAGGCAGATCTGTGCCATCCCAAGTCGGAGGTGTGCACAGCCTACATTATGGGAGCTTAGCTACAGAGGGACACACCCTAGACACAGCCAAAAAGGTCACCCTAGTCTTAGCCTCTCCTATGTTCCCCTTTGAAGAGGTGACCTGCCATCTGTCTCAAGATTCACTGATGTCCTCTCTCTCTCTCTCTCTCTCTCTCTCTCTCTCTCTCTCTCTCTCTCTCGTTGTGTTTTGTTTTTGTTTCTCCAGACAGGGTTTCTCTGTGTAACAGGGCCCCAGCTGTTCTGGACTCACTTTGTAGACCAGGCTGGCCTTGAACTCACAGAGATCCGCCTGCCTCTGCCACCCCTCAGTGCTGGGATTAAAGGAATGCATCACCACACCCAGCTGACTTTTTGAAAGATGTATTTTTAGTTATGTTGGTAGGGGGCAGGGCAGGAGAGTATCAGGTCCTCTGACAGTGGAGTTACAGGTGCTGGTGGGCCACCATGTAGGTGCTGGAAACTGAATTAGGACCTCTGAAAGAGCAGCCAGTGTTTCTAACGGCTGAGCCACCTGTCCATCCCATGGCTTTCGGCTTTGTTGTCTCCGTTTGTTTCTGCTCAAATCTCTAGCTCTCCCCTGCTCTAAGCAATACTACCCACAACACTCCCTAAGCCGTGTGCTGGTGGCTTAGTTCTCCAAACACAGCAGAAGATGAAGACCGATTGATAAACTTTGCTCAGGGCCATGGAGCGATATGATAGCGTGTGGTGCTGAGAGATGGATCTGCCATTAAGAGCTCTTACAAAGGACCTAGCTTGGTTCCCAGCACCCACATAGCAGTTCACAACTATCCATGTCTGATCCCATGGGGCCTGATGCCCTCTTGTGACCTCCATGACCTCCTACACACACATAGTGCACAGCCATAAATGAAACAAAAAAAAAAATTATTTTTCAAACTGGGCGTGATGGTACACGCCTTTAATTCCAGCACTCGGGAGGCAGAGGCAGGTGGATTGCTGTGAGTTCGAGGCCATTGATCTACAAAGTGAGTCCAGGATAGCCAAGGCTTCACAGAAAAACCCTGTCTCGAAAAACAAAAAAATAAAGATAATAAAAAAAAATTTTTTTTTTCTTTTTCAAAACACGATATTGGGTACCCTGGACTCAGAGCAGTTAAGGACATGTTATCTACAATACCTGTCAAATGACCCTGGGAGTAATCAAGAAGCCATGACTGGACTAATCTAGAATGTAAGGTGATACCAGGCCACCAGTGAGTGCTTACAGCTTTACCAAGTCAGAGCCATGAAAGCCCGAATGAGCCAGAGGAAGATTCTGGGGGGAAAGGCTAAAACAAAGAGTCAGTCAACCACAACTCGAGATGTGGGGTGTCTCAGTTTGGGGGTTCAGGAGGGAAAGTGCTGAGATGTCTGTGAGATGCTGGGGGAGTCAGGTGGGACCATAAACAGATGCCAAGGAGCCTCTTTCAGGTTCCGAGGGCAGCAAACGATTGCAGATGACACCCTTGTCCTGGGAGCTGCGCCCAAGCACTTAGGGGTGAAAACTGTTGGTGCTCCCTAATAAGAGCACAGAGGCGACACCATGGGGGAGCTGCTTGGGGTGGAGGTGGGGACAAAGGATGGGTCT
The DNA here is from genome assembly GCF_903995435.1 of Acomys russatus. Taxonomy (NCBI): domain Eukaryota; kingdom Metazoa; phylum Chordata; class Mammalia; order Rodentia; family Muridae; genus Acomys; species Acomys russatus. Next base: position 52,102,610 of record NC_067160.1, read on the forward strand.
ACAGCGTCAGGCTCCCCTGCACTGCGACATTCACAGTCTCAAAATAAAAACCCGAGGAGAAGTAATTGTTGTCATCCACAGTCTGCATGCTCAGCGCATGGAGGGCCAGGAGGCAGCCAGCGGTCCTTCCCTATGCTCCTGGGGTCAGATCACCCCAGGCACGTGGGGGGCTTTGCTCTGCCTCAGCCTTGGGACCACATACAAAGGGAGCTTCCCAGAATGCATCTCCCAACTCCATCCCATCCCCTCCCACCCCTCCTTTTCACCAAGCCTCCAACCAAGTGTGAAATTAACAGGGCCTCCCCTCCGGCTCCCCTCTGGCAGATTGGTGCTCAGGACTTAGCACTCGGGCTCAGTGTTCAGACGTGTTCAGGACTTGGGCTCAGAGTTCCAGCCTGAGGCTAAAAGCTGATGAGTACCAGTGCCCTCCTGCAGGCAGCCCCAGATGCCCTGCTAACACCTCAAAGTCAAAAAACCTACTCAAGCTCCATGACTGTCTTATTCTCTCAGCCTTGGTTAAATGACCCATGTCCATCTTTCACAGCTGTGGTGGTTTGGATAAAAAGGACCCCCATGGCGGGAGGGAAAATATGGCTCCCACGGGCTCCTAGGGACTGGCACTATTCCAAGCTGTGCCCTTGTTGGAGTGGGTGTGGCCTTGTTGGAGCAAGTGCATCACTGGGGGGTGGGCTCAAGCCAGACCCAGTCACTCTCTTCTTGCAGCCTGAGGCTCCTTCTCCGGCTCCATGGTCGGCCTGTGTGCAGCCCACGCCTCCCACCTTGATAATCACAGACTAACCCTCTGAAGCTGTAAGCCAGCCCCAGTCAAATGCTTTCCTTTATAAGAGTTGCTGCAGTCACAGTGTCGCCGCACAGTAGTAGAAACCCAAACTAAAACAGCAGCTCTGCTGAGACCCGCTCACCCAGCAAGCTCCTGACCCTTGACCCTTCCACAACCCTTCACAGGACTCCATCTTTCCAGTAACACCCCCAACACACGGCCAGTCTGAGGTCTGGCCAAGTGGGGACAGGGTGGGAAGGACAAGGGACCATGAGAGAGGACCCTGGGGTCATCCAGGTCAACAGTGCAGGCCGAGGTCATGCCAAGCACTTAATCTCCAAGCTGCGCTCTACTCACGTTACACAGGACTCACAGCTCCACCTCACAGGTGTGTCACAGGAAAAGCGAACTTAACAGATTAAATAAGTGTCTAGTGCCCGTAGGACCCAACAGAGACACTTTCTCTCCTCAGCTGGACACGGCCCAGAGGCCCTATCCTCAGAGCCAGCCCTGGGGCTGGACTGGGGCTAAAACTGCCTGATATTGGCTGACTTCCTTTCTCTAGTGCAGTCCTGTGGCCAGGTCTGTAAGTACCACTGAGAAAAAGACTTGTGATGAACACCAGATGTGGGGTACCCTGAAGGGTGTGGCACCTTATGGTCAAGACCCTGTTGGGGGGCCACATTTAGGCTTAGGCTATTTCTGAACCAGTTGTTTACCTCTCTGGCCCTCAGAGACCTCATCTCTAGCGTCGTATATGAATTCCCAGCAGGATCCTGGGACGGTTAGAATCTGGCAGCTCTGGGGGTGATGGAGCCCAGAGCCATGAGAAAGGAGGGTGCTGGGCACCCATGCCCCTTCCACGGGCCCTGCTGAAAGCCAGAACTGCAGAGGGAGAGAAGTACCCAGCCCGGTAGCCACTACCAGCCTTTACCCGAAGAGTCCCGCAGAAACCCTCCGGTGCCCCAGCCCAAGTAGACACGCCCACACTACCCAGCGTCTCCTCCCACCCCCAACGCGCAGCTAGGAAGCTTCTCCCGGGCGCCTCCCCTCCTCTTCACGCAGCTCTCTTGTCTGCCGAGAGTGAACACTAGAGCTGGTCCCAGGAGCCCAGGGTAAATGTTCAGTCTGATTTTCATTTCCCCTAAAGCAAAATACCTCTCCTGATTGAAGCTCAACTCAAACACGGTGGGAACGGAACGCCGGAGCTGGCAGCCCCCACGGAGGGGAGGCGCCAGCCTGCCGCAGCAGCAAGGACGAAAGGCGGACTGCTGGTCTTCCTGAACAATCCAAACCCCACTTCAGTCTCCGCACACAAGGCCTGCCCTCTTGGTTACCCGCCCTCGCCCACTGCCTTCAGCCACCCCACAGTCCCTTGGATCCTGATGCCTTTGTTAACCAATACTCCTCTCTCCAGAAAGACAGCAGGCCTTCCTGTGTCCAAGTGCAGGAGCACTTTCCAAATGCCCTCACAGGCTCTCTGGGGCCAATCTGCGCCCCACACCCCTCCCCCATCTCAGCCCCTCACTCTATCTCTCTCTCCTAGTGACAAGCCTGGCAGCTGTAAATGCCCCTGTCATGGTCAGGGTCTTCTGGCTCTCTGGTGGGTCCAGGGATAAAGCTACAAGATCTTCAGAGCCTGTCCCCCTCCCTTGCCCATTCCTCTCCTTGCTGTCCTCTTAGCATGGAGGTCTCCCGTCAACCTTCCTCCAGGTGGCCCTCCTGGTTCATTTCCTGTCAACTTCACACACACACACACAATCCTAGGACCGTTGGGGCAGAGGGGACCTCAATTAAGAAATGCCACCATCAGAGCTGGAGGCAACTCTGTGGGACATGTTCCTGATTAATGACTGAAGTGGGAGGGCCCAGCCTGGGCAGGGTGCTCCCAGGTTGTCTAAGAAAGCAGGCTGAGCACACCATGAGGAGCAAGCCAGCAAGCAGCACCTTCCATGGCCTCTGCATCGGCTCCTGCCTCCAGGGTCCTGCCCTGCTTGACTTCCTGTAGATGACCTACTGTAAGCTGTAAGGTGAAATAAACCCTTTCCTCCCCGAGTGGCTTTTGGTTATGGTGTTTATCACAGCAACAGAAAACAAACCGAGACAGTGGTGATGGCCAAGCCTCTCAGAGAAAGGGAACATATTTGATCTACTCTGCTGCACTCTGCTAAGTCTGTACCCCTTCCACCCTCTGACAGCGACCCATTCCCTCAAGGAGATGGGAGTCTCAGCAGGGACGGCGGCAAGGCAGACACCCCTAGAATGTGGTCACCCCACCCCCTCTGGGCCTCATCCTCCCAGTCTAAAAGTGAAGCAACTTGGACAAGAGAGGGTTAAGCTCCACGTGCCTCACCCTCAGGGAACAACCACCTGCCCCTCCCCGTGTTTCAGTGTTTCACTGGGCTACATGGGTGAAGGTCCTGGCAGCCCACCAAGGCTTCCAACTCAATGATTAATCTTTACCCTGGTGCTTTCCTATGATCCCACGGAAGACTGCAAGATTCCTAGATGCCAGCCACAAGATGACCAACCCTGGCAAGTAAACGGGGTCCAGTGAGAGCACTTCCCAGCCAAGGGAATGGACAGAACAGAAGTTGTCCATACCGAGAAGAGCCGAGGGCCAGCACGGGGGGCCTCTGGCATGTGGCGACCTCGCCTGGCTCTAAGATACAGCGCTAGGAATCCTAGCTCCTAGCAGACAGAGATGACATGACAGCACAAGCAGAAAGCCTGGCACCAAGCCGGCAACGCTACTGTGATTACTGCCCCCACGCCTCTGCCAGGGAGAGAGAAGCAGGGTTCCTGCCCTGTCCGTTCCTCTTTCCCAAAAGAGGCCAGAGACTGGCCCCGCCTCCACAGATGATGACCCCGCCCAGAATCCCCAGTCCCTCCCTCAACCTGACACAGGGAAGAAGGCTCCTGCATCAGTCCTCTTCAAGCCCCTCTCAGATTGGGATGGCAACAACCCAGCCTCCAGCTGGCACTCGCTATTTCTACCCATGTTCGTTGTGCCAGCCCAGCTGGGCGGCTTGGGGCTAGGCACACCGCAAGTCAACAGGAAAGACATGCAGGCCCCGCCTACCTCCCCCACACTGCACCCTCTGCTCAGCAGCTCTCACCCTCCCCCAACTCTGCCCACAGAGATGCTGCGGCGACCGACCAGAGACCCGGTGGAGACTGCTCTTTGGGTTGGCCACACACTAGGCCCTTCACTCAGGCTGCAGCTGGGCACCCCGTGGCAGGGTCACAGGCTGGGCCTGTGCTGTTATGACAGAGCAATCTCACTCATCCCACGTTTAAAGTTCATAAAGCTGAGCAGACTCGAACAACCCCTGACCTGGCTTCTCCCCGCTCCCACCTCTTCCCCTCACACCCGTGGAGCCTGGTTTCCGTGTGCAAAGTGAAGGTTAACGCAAAGCCATGCTCCACAGATGGTGAATACAAGTCTCTCAGCCTCTACAGGGCACAAGAAGGCTAGAGCTCCCAGCACAAGAATCCACACTTTCCCACCAACAGCCTTTGGTGCAGCTAGGGTATAACTACTGGTCATTATAAGACCCCAGTCAATGCTCTTGCGTGCCACTCTGAGCCTTGCTTCCTCTTGGCATAGAGCTGCTGACAGGGCCAACAGGAGAAAACACGTGGCAAACAGCTGAGCCCTGGACATAGGGACACTGCTGTTAGTATGCTGGTGACAAGTGGTGGTGTCAGAATAAAACATCGGGGCTCTCACTGCCTTCTGGGTGGGAGGTAGGAGATGCAGCTGGCAGGGCCAGGCCACGGTGTTAGCACACAGCAAAACGGACAGCTTCCGGCTGCTGTCAGGGAGAGGAGCCAGGCCCCTAGGAGGAGTACAGATGTGAGACGGCTCAGAGCCATTCAGATCTCAAGTTCAATTCCATTTCCGTCCTAGTCCCTCAGATCCTCCTGAGCCCCAGCTGTTTCCACTGAAGGGGCCCAGGGGTTGCACCAGGCCCTGTGGTCAGAGAACACTGCCAGGCCATGGTAAGAACACCCTAAGGCTGCAAAGAAGTGATAGCACGCCACCCAAATCCCACAGCCAGGGGCAGAGCATAGCAAATGAGCAGCCCAGTCACACCCACAGAGAGAGCTTGTGAGCCCCCTTCCCAGGGATGGGGAAAATGTTTTTGGGTACCAGCTCTGTGGCAAGCATAAAGTGATGGAGGCTTTGGGTCTGTCCAGCAGGGCATACGGGGCACTTGCCATCAACACGGCCCTTCTTGGAAGAGCCAGGTTTGCCTTGCTGCGGGGTACTCGCATCCTTCTTGCTTTTAGACTCATCAACTTCAACCTCCATGCTGAGGGTCAGTGTCCTCATCTGACAAAGGCTGTAACAGTGCTCCGCCCCTGGAGGAGGGCCACATGTTGAAGGGGTCCAGGTGCTCCCTCAAGGTGCTCCCTAAGGAGAGAAGGCAGATGGCGCCCCTGGGTTTGGGGGACAGAGAGACGGCTCAGTCAGTGCCTGTGGAGTAGGCACGGAAACCTGAGTTCAGAACCCCAGGGCCCACATAAGCAGGTGTGTTTGTAACCCCAACACTGGGGAGGTGGAAACAGGAGGATCCAGGGATGCCCCCACATGCCAGGCCAGCACTCATCTCATTACACACCTGAACCATGTTGTGGGGCAAGGAGCTCAATGCTCTCCACTGCACAGATGAGGAAACTGAGTCACCCAAAGGTGGAGGAACCTGCAGTGGAGGCAGAGCTGGAACCAGGGTTTGCGTAACTCCAGAGCATGTTGGGGAAGGTGAGTGTTTGAGACATCACCCAAGTGCATGCTGGGAGTTGATTCTTTTATATGCAATCCAACTCTTACACAGGTTTAGGATCCTTAGATTGGTGGAGCAGGTTTTTAATCCCAGCACTCAGGAGGCAGAGGCAGGCAGATCTCTGTGAGTTCGAGGGCAGCCTGGTCTACATAGTGAATTCCAGGACAGCCAAGGCTACACAGAGAAACCCTAACCAAACCAAAACCAAAAGTACTCCAGATCTAGAGGTTCTTCTGGATTGGGGGACAATTTGCATATGCACAATGAGACATCCCTGGGAGAGAACCTAAATCAAAGCCCAGCTCACACCTTCTACATACAACCCGAGGGCGATTTTGTACAGGATTTTTAGAGCGACTGAATTTTTGCTGCAACCCATATGCCATGAGGTCAGGTGTGGAATTTTCCACAGCAGTCTCTTGTCACTGCTCAAAGGTGATGGTTTTCAGAACATGAATGGCCCGCTTGCTCCCACTCACAGGGTACCAAGTCTCTGGTCCAAACTGATTCTTTAGTACCAGGTCTTGCTGGTGCTAGATGACAAAGACCCTCGGCATCTGCTTGCACTGATTGACCGACTCAAGTTCAAGTTCAGTCCTGACTATGTCCAACAGTAAAACAGTGGACACATCAACTGATTACTCTGGCAGAAATGCTGGTAACTGTGGCCCCGGGTTAGGAGCAAGAGAAATGGCTCTGCCTATCCTTGCTGACAAGCAGGATCTGTGTGCCTGGGACTGGTAGTTGAACAGTACTGGTTGGTGCTTGGCGCACATGTCCCTGCAGAAAGCGTTCAGCAGCCAGAGTAGTTGCTGCAATGTCCCCAGCCTGTGAATGCCACCTTCTGTGCCCCTCAGGGAGATGTTGGAGTGAGGTGTTTCCTGCAAACTCCTGGGTGGCGGGGCACTTCTCCAAGGCTTCACACAGCCCAATCCCACAGCGCTTCCCAGACTGCATCTGCTGTTGCTCATAACAGGAAGCACTGAGCCAGCACACAGAAGCATCCTTCACTGACCTTAGTCATTCTTGTGTGCCTTGTGACTTTGAGCAAGTGAACCGGCCTCCCTAAGCCTCGGTTTCCCCACCTGCAAAATGGAGGCAGTGATGCCTTCCTGATGCACCCAGAACTTTCCAGTTCTTCGTCTATCTAACAATCGCAGCAGGCCAGTCCCTGAGAGGGGCTTTGGAGGTGCAGTAGTGGCCCCCCCATATGGCCTCCAAGGCCCTCATATAACCAGGACAGACCTTAAGTACAAAGCTGTATGAAAGGAAAGACAGAGTTATAAAAGTGAAAATGAAGGCGCAGCTCACTTAGTGGAGTGCTTGCCTGCCATGCACTGGGCCTTATAAGACTTCTTGTAAGACTTCAATAAGATAGAGCCCTGTAAGACTGGGTATAGTAGTGTCCCCGGCACTCGGGAGGAAGAGGGTCAAACTGCATAGCAAGTTGGAGGCCAGCCTGGGCTACATGGGACCCTGTCTGAGCTGGAGAAGGGGAAGGGGGTAGTAACCATAGCAAGATCCCGCCGTGGCCTGCAGGATGGAGGACAAGGCTGTGTGGAGGTCTACCCAGAAGCAGGGAGTGAACAGGTCAGACCTCACAGAGCACAAGCGGTGCCTCAGGCCTCAGGGGGCCACGTGGAGCCTTAGCCACAGGAGGCTGTTGCCGCCAGGTGGAGAGAATAGGGCAAGTGTCTAGAGTCATTAGCAACTCCTACTGTTATTAATAAAGGTGTCACCGCAGCCACAGGACAAGTGGCAGCATGGCAGGACCTACTGCCAGGACTTGGGCACCTTCACCCCTACCCCAGGAAGCTCTCTGGCCAGGCCACCTCCCTCCTGTCCCACAGCCCACCTTTCCACGTCAGTCCATGCCCTCCTGGCCCCCTCCCCCAGGCTGGGGATGAGAAACCACCGGCAGCTCAGGCATGCCGGATCAGTCATGGTTGCTAACGCCACAGCACGTGGAGCCCAGACGCCCAGAAGAGGAGTCGGGGAAGGGTGGAGAGGGATTCCTAAGGCAGAAGAGAGGCGAGGGGTGAGATGAGACCCATTCCTCCCACCCCCCATCAAAGGTGCCACGCCTCCACTCAGGGGATAACTAGCTGAGCTGGCAGGGGCACTGCCGTTCAGCTAGCTCCTCCCACTCCCTCCCTCCGGCCGCCCCCCGGAAGCAGTGACCCTGCTCCTGAACCACATCTGCAGACTCTGAGGTCCAGCTCCAGCAGAGACCCTGGAACGTTCTGGGGCATGAGGTCCCAGGCATCTGGCCAGGAGGGTTGGAATGCACACGGCTCTAGGCAAACACTGTACTCAAGTGCTGCTTCTGGAGCTGGCCCTTTAAGAGCCAGGGTAGGGGCGTGGCCCTGACCTGCCCACCCGTAAAGGAGGCACCCCAGTGACTCACCACTGTGCTAGTGGTGCAGAGGAACTGGAGAGCCGCAAGCTGGCTGGGCAGGAGGGTGGCTGCTGTCAGTCACACATCAAAGTGACGGGTGTAGAGGCACACAGCACCAGAAGAAAGGCTGTGACCTTGACCACAGCACCTTCTGGTAACTTCATCTCCAGGCCTATGAGGTATTCCCAGCTACTTAACAACCTGTGCTGCAAGCTGTTTCTCTACCAGGCGTCCTCAGTGGGTTAGGAGGCACCCCCTGGAACAGAGAACAGATGCTACCCTCTACCCGGTCGTTCCTCCCTCTATGGACAAGAACGTGAAGCTTAGGAGGCTGTGGGGTGTTCGGACAGTGATTGCCTAGCACGCACAAGGTGCTAGGTCAGGTCCCCAGCATGTCACAGACCAGGTGTGGCAGCACCACTATTGAAGGTGGAGGCAGGAGAATCAGATGCTCAAGGCTATCCTCAGCTACACAGGAAGTTTGGAGCCAACCTGGGCTACATGAGATGCTGTCAAGAAAGAAGGGAGGGAGGGATGGGGAGGGCGGAGGGGGGAAAAGGGGAAGGAGGGAAAAAGAAGGCTGGGGCAATGGCTCAATCAGTAAAAAGTTTGACTTCTTACCCCCCAGGGACCAAGTGAAAAGTGTGGCAGGTAGCTGTGTGCCTATAATCCCAACACGGCGGAAGAGAGACTTCTAAGAACCCTTGGGGCTCACTGGCTACTTTAGCCAATTGGTGAGCTCCAGGCTCAGTGAGAGACCTGTCTCAAAAACTAAGGTAGAGAACAGCCTGCACCTGGGGCTTCTATATGTCTGCATGCACACACATGCATGCACGCGTGCACAGCTGGGCCTGTCTCTGACCTGGCAACTCACCTCCTCAGCTGTCCAGCTTGGCGTGCTTGGGGAGGGCAGCTCAGTACTCCTGCCATCGGCATCCACCTCCTCCCTAACCACCTCCTGGGCACAGATCCTCAGAGTAGCCCTGTCCTGATGCTTTCATACCAGAAGCTGCTGTAAGGCAAACCTCCTGGCCCAAATCTCCTCTACCCTGCCTCCTGCTCCTCCCACATCAGCAAAGGAATACACTAGACAGGAGCTAGACCCTCCCAGAGATGCCTAGGCCAGGTACGTCCCCATCACACCAACAGTTTGTCGTGACATTTAAACTGGCCTCACTTCTGTTTCTCCACCATATTATGAACCAACTGCCCATACTGCCTTGTGCCAGCATTGCAAGGTAAATTGAGGCAGATAGCCTATAGCCACTTTCTCGACGAGGAAATAAGAACTAAAGAGGCAGCCAGAGGTACCCCTCGGCCAGCTGGACCTCCCCCTGGGCCCAGGGTCCCCTGCCTTCCTCCTAAAGCATCCTTCCCAGAATGCCCTAGGGGTACCGTCAGGGCCACCCCTCAGCTCCAATCCAGGAAAGCAGGCATTCTAGCCAGAGTCCCTAAAGCAGGAGCCTCTATATTTTGATGGCTGCTGGTAGTTTTAATTAAGATCGTGTTCCTCTTGGGCACAGCAAGAGCCCTGTGACAAGCAGTGAGAAGACAATAGTGACCCTGCCTGGTTGGCTGTGCAGACTACAGAGCCTCAGAGGGCCCGGGGGCGGGAGGGGGGGGCATGGCAAGAGGCCCAGTGCCCAGGAGCACAGGCTTTGAGCAGGCCCAGCTCCCTGTTTGCGCAGCGCACACCATGTATTTCTGAGCAGAAGGAAAGCATCCGCCTCCCCCCACGGTGCCAAAAATAGCCACAGCTCCTGCTCTGAAGGTAGGAAGCTTTGGTTCCCACTAAGAGGCAGGTGCGGGGAGGGCAGGAAGAAGGGATGGGTGGCTGGCTGTCACCTCAGACCCAGCCCGTCCCCACCCCCATCCCCAACCCCACCCCCAGTCAGCCACCAAAAGTCACAGAAGCCCCAGGAGTCCCCAGGCCCAGAAGGAGTCCCAGGAGAAAGGATGGAGTACAATGTCAGGTAGGGAAGCAGGCTCAGGATGGACTAGAAGCCTGGGCCACCCATTGTCTGTTTACTTCTGCTTAGCTTTTCTATTCATCTCGACAAATGGGTCTGGGGTGTGGTGTGTGTGTGGTGGGGGGAGACCAAATCAGAACAGCTGGGTGGAGGAGGGGGCGTTAAACAGGCTGTCACTATCCCATCCGAGACAGACACTGGCAGGTAGGGCCACTGGGTATCGGGTGGCTGAGGATGAGTCAAGGGAGGTGGCCTTTGTTCAGCCCCTCTGAGCATCTCAGAAGCACAGTTCAAAGTTCACCCGCCCATGAGGCAGCAAGCCTGCAAGGGGTGTGACTCTCTCTGTGGACGTGTGATGCCACTAGGAGAGAGTGGCAGGTCCCTAACTGGTGTCTTCACACTTGCTAGCTCCATCCAACCCTGCAGGCAGGTTCCCTCACTTGGCCCATTTTACTGATAGCTCCTGGGCTGTGCAGGAAAGGGCTGAGCTGGCATCCCAGTAGTAAGTGGGGAGGATTGGAAACCAGCCTTGGGGGAAGGGAATCCCTGAGCTGCTGGTTCCCCACAGGAGACAAGAGACAGCAGATAGGCCGCATGGCTCCATGTGTCCCTCCCTCATTGGCACAGAAAGGCAGGCTGAGTGTGTGTGTGTGTGTGTGTGTGTGTGTGTGTGTGTGTGTTCCAACTCAGAACCACTTTCTGGTTCCCACAGAAACTTAATAATAATAATAATAACAACAACAACAGTAGTAGTAGTAATAAAAGAAAAGTGGAAAAAGAGGCCACTGTGGCCAGAGCTGAGGGGGACCTGGCCCCAGGCTAGAGTGAGAGAGCGGCACCCTATGCTGAAAACTGAAGCCCAAAATAAAGAAAGCAAAATGTGCTATTTCTGCCCGGGTTAAACATTCCTCAGAGCCACATTCCTTCACTCACAGGAATCCAGAACACAGTGGGGCCCTGAGTCCACAGCTCCCTGGGCCACTTTGGGAAGCCAGGGATGTCAGAGCCAGCCCTGCACCCCCTCCCAGGCCCCCAGCCTGTGCTCCTCCGGCCAGGAGAGCCTCCCCCAAGCTGAATAATTTATCTCCCCAGAATTGAGATATATGATGTCACACCAAAAGGACAGACAGAAAGGCGGAGACCTTCTAAGAGGGGCATCCAGATAGAGGGCCTGTCTGGACACAGGCCCCCGGCAATTCCCAGAGACCACCAGCTAGCAGTGCAGGCCAGGCAAGTGGGATCAAAGGAAAGGGCCCGGGAAGAGTAGTCTGGAAATGGGGTCAATGGAAGCCATATCCGCCTATCTGGCCCAAAACAACTGTGTGCTCTAATGCACAGTTACCAGAAGCCACAGGACATGGTCTAAGCCTCAAAGAGCTGACCCATCATGGGGACTCTATGTCACTATGTCCCTGAATCCACATCAGATTCAGGAGGGCTGGGTCTCCTCCTTTATCTAAAGACATATCCTAGGGCAGCTAGGCTGGGCCAAGCACTGGGCAGGGCATCAGTCAAGGGCACTCTGGGTCCCACCTTGCCCTTGGCCATCTCACCTCCCAACCCTAGGCTGCCATAAAAGCAGGAAGAGGGAGCTGGAGAGATGGCCCCTCCAGCAGCACCTAGGTAAATGCCAGGCACGGCAAATCTTGCATCTGTGGCTGAGGAGCCACGCGGATCCCTGGAACTCACAGCCTGGCCAGTGCAGCCAATCAGGGAGAGACCCTGACTCAAACAATAAGGTAGAAGACCTATGACCTCTGACCTCTACACACATGCACCCACAGTAAGCTCACGCAAGTGCATGCACACAAACAAGGTGGGTGCAGACACTGTATAATGGGGGAGGGGCGCTACTCCATGAGGGGCTTCTGTGAGATCCCAGAGCTGGGCACATTACCTTTACCAAGTGGAGATTGTGTGAGGCCTGAGGGCTGGGGGATGGGACCAACAGTCCCCTGCACACTCCCCTGACCACACTCGCTCCAGTGTTTCTGGTATGATTGATCAGCCACGGGGCCTCCCTCACCTCTGTCTCCCTAATGTAGGAAGCCAAGGCTGGAGTTGTCCAGTGTCCACGGGAGGCAAGACATCCTACTCCGCCCAGCCTCACCCCCATCCCACAAATCCAGAACACTGGCCCAGTGTGTGACATTCCAGGGATGGACCCTCACTCCCCTGTGCTCAGAGATCATAGGCGAGAGGTGCTCATGACAGCCAGGGCACGGCTTTGGCCACACAGGCATGAGATTAGCTTGAACCGGAGACTGCTGACAAATGGCTAAAAGACCTCAGCATGCCCCTGAGCCTGCCTGAGCTTCCCTCCCATTTTCTGTAAAGTGGGTGCCAGTCCCCATTCTCAGCTACAGGGGGAACTGTAATATGTGACAACTGCACCCTATCAATACTCCCAACAGCAAGCTCTCACATGATACACTAGTTCCCCGTTCTCATTCACCCGATGGCACTCCCACACGCCCACCAGCAGCTGGCCTCTGTTAACAGATGACCGTGGAAAGAACAAGGGGAAGGCTGAGAAGCAGCCATACTCTCCAGGCCCAGAGCCACTGGCTGACACAGCCTCTGACATTTATGAGGTCTCACCCCACCCCATCCCCAGGCACCACCCCGCCAGGTACATCTGCATTTACAACCCGCACAGAGCTACGCCCCTAATGTAGACACGGCGTGTGTTCGTGCACAGACTGAGATGGCTCACCTACTCATGGCACACGCCACGACCCTGTCACACTCAGAACGTGATGCGTGAGTCAGAGTTCGCACGTGTGACCCTCAGCCCCTATCCAGCCTGCACCGCCCACATAGGCACCCACATATGCTCACGACGAACCCCCATACCCCCCCACACACACAGACTCTGCTCGGTGCCTCCCACCAGCACGGACTGGATATTTAAATAGTCAGGCCCAGGGTCGGACAGGACCAGGCTCAAACCTTAGCTGCATCACTTGTCAAACTGTGTAGCCACAGGCCAGCTCCCCACACTACCCCCCAAGCTTCCCTGTCTTTATCTGTGAAAGAGGGACCACAAAGGGCTCCTGGAGGAGTTGATGGCGAATGCTCCTGAACATTAAGCATGGCCCTGGGCCACAGCAGTCACAAATTATGGCTCTCTCGTCGCCACCACGGATTCTAGCCATTGCACTTGGTGAACAAAGGGGGCGGGCTGAGAAGAGCTGACGAACTCAACACTACATTTCCAACCCCACCAACCCTGTCTGTGTTATTGTTATTGGGGTATTATCATCTCAACTCCCAGATGAGGATACTGAAACATCAAAAACCCAGACAAGTGCTCAGTGATAGCACTTTACTGCTCTTGCAGAAGACCTGGGCTGGGTTCCCAGTAGCCACATCACAAGGGGCCCACACTACCTGTAGCTTCAGTTCCAAGGGATTTGCTGCTCTCCTCTGGACACTGCAGATACCTGCACGCAGGAGTTGCACATAAACTCACACAGGCGCACACACATACGCATAAACAAAAATCAAACCGTCAACGGCAGACACAGAATGCTCCTTGCAAATGACACAGGGTTTTTCCTTGATAGAACTACTTAGAACAAGGCACATCACAGCAGAAGTCTTTGATGAAGAAGCAGAGACATGCCCACCGAAACTACAACACAAGATGGCAAAATGGAAGGAACCCGTAAAGAGTCCATGGCCATCAGCCCCTCACGCTTGTCGCGCCATCTTAGGACAGGTCCTAAAGAACCAGGGTGTTGAGGGCTGTGAATATAACTCAATCGGCAGAGTGCTTGCTTAGCACAGACAAGGCCCTGGGTTTCACCCACAGCACTACATAAAAGGGTAGGGGGATGCTCCCCTGTAATTGCAGCATTTGGGAGGTGAGGCAGGAGGCTGCATGGTGAATTTGAGGCCATCCCAGGTTACATGAGACTCTACCTCAAAAACTAACCAAGATGCTAGGTGGTGGTGGCACATGCCTTTAATCCCAGCCCTTAGGAGGCAGAGGCAGGAGGAGGCCAGTCTGGTCTACAGAGTGAGTTCCAGAACAGCCAGGGCTACCCAGAGAAACCCTGTCTCAAAACACACACACACAAAAAAAAAAAAGACGGATGGACGAATAAACGGGTAGATCTTTGTACATGTCTCTCCTTAAAGAAAAATAACCCAAAATGGGATTAAATGGAATTAAAGCCATGGCATGCTTTTAAAGGCAAGGTCTCCTTGTGCATTCTGGGCTGACTTTCTCCTTCCATCTCGCAAGTTCTAGAACTACAGCATGCTCTATCGCACCGGGCTTGAAAGGCTTTTGGTCCAAGCAGGCTGACCTGCTTTCCAAGAAGGGTGCTCTAACCACCCTTTCAGCAACATGGGGGAGCACAGGCTGCTGTCCTGCATTCTCGCCAGCACTGGGCAGCACAGTTTGACTCCATCGCCTCAGATCTCACGGGGAAGAACAAAGGAAATTCTGTCTCAAGTTCATTCCTTCATTACTTGTAAGTAGAACTGAAAAATCTTTGATCTGGAGGACTCTTGGGGCTAGTAGTTGGAGGCCCACGTGTGTATGTGTGTGTGTGTGTGTGTGTGTGTGTGTGTGTATGTGTGTGTATGTATGTGTGTGTGTTCATGCAGGTCCACTAAGCAAGGACTCTACCAACTGCCACATCCTCAGCTCTGGCCTGTGTGTGTGTGTGTGTGTGTGTGTGTGTGTGTGTGTGTGTGTGTGTGTAAGTTCATATAGGCCCACTAAAACTCTATCAACTGCCACATCCCCAGCCCATATATAAAGACTCAAAGCAGAAATAGTCACTACAGTTCTGTAATGGGGGAAGAAGCAATTTAGCTGTCTAGTAACAGACAGTTAAATCAAAATGTGTTGCACGCGTATATCGAAACATTAAAAACAAATATTTTTTTTAAGATTTATTTATTTGTTATGAATACAGTGTTCTGCCTGCGTGTACACCTGCAGGTCAGAAGATCTCATTACAGATGGTTATGAGCCACCATGTGGTTGCTGGGAATTGAACTCAGAACCTTTGGAAGAACAGCCAGTGCTCTTAACCTCTGAGCCATCTCTCCAACCCCAAAAACAAATATTTTTTTTAAATCCAATATGGGCCAGTAAGATAGCTAAGTGGATAAAGCCTCTCCCTCAAGCCTGGTGACCAGAGTTCATCCAAGAAGGAGAGAGCTGACTCCCATAGTTTTTCCTCTGACCTACACATACACACACACACACACACACACACACACACACACACACACACACACATACACCACATAGGCACACAAAATAAATAATAATGCAAATAATAAAATTAACCAAAAAAAAATTAAAGTTAGCAATTAAAAGCAGACAACCCCAAAGGTGGCCCCCTCTGAGAATTCCTCTTAAATATCTCTGGACTCTATCCGGCCATCCCCAGTGACACCCCTAATTCATTGCCATGATCTTCCTTGGTTCCCTTTATTGCATCCTTCATTTTGGGGGGGCTATAGCCAAGAACGCCTTTTCCAAGCTTAACTTCTCAGTGTCCCCCAACTCTGGAACCTTCCTTCCACAGCTCCCCACCCATCTTGGAAAATATCCAAGTTCCCGCCCATGACCTTCTGAGGGTGACTCTGGTCAGGCCCACTCACCCCCAGTGTCCCCGCAGCCTGTGCCACAGGAGCCTCAAACCTCACCCTGGAGCAGACAGGCCTCAATCCTGAGGTAGTGTGGGCTGCCAGGGCAAGACACCTGGGTTGGAAGAGCTCTCTAGGAAGGTGTCAGGAGGAGCCAGTCACATTCCACATAGAACCCTGGGCAGCAGGGACAGGGAAGAAGCCAGACTTCATGGTCCAAGTCCTACGCTGACCAGTCAGATGTACACATCGCCAGCCTGCGGCAAGCCGTGCCTGGAGGTTGCCAGGGGAGCACACAACGCCAGGCTCCAGATTAACCCCTTCATGTAGGCCGAATCCTCACCTCCAGACTTCATCATTAGGAAGAGTGGTCTGGGCCCCACCACAGGAGGGGGTCACTATGCTGGGATCTCCCAATATCTAGGCTACTGAGCCCTAATCCTACCCTCGGCCTCTGCTGCCCTGAGGCCCCAGGCCCTCTCTGGCCCTCAAAGCATTATCTTTTCCTGTAGAACCATGCAGCCATGAAGACAAGTGTCAGCCGAAGACACAGAGGCCACAGAGCCTGTAGGGGAACTAGCCTGCTCTCCACAGAGCGGGGCTGTCCTACCTAGAAGTCCACCCCAGCATCTCACCTAAGTTTCTCTTGCTGTTTTGGTTCCACCCTCAGTGAAGGAGGAAAGGCACTTGGGAACAACAGGAACCCCTTTCTCCTCCCCTCTCCCGGGCACTGATGACTTGCCCACCACATCCCAATGCAGCCATCACTCCAGCTCCGGATAGAGGTCAGAGCCTGCCTCATCCAAGTCTGCTCTCCGACAGAGCTGTGCGGCAGTAACAGCCAGGGAGCACCTTCTATCCTCTACAATGGCCTTCCTTGGGTGCCTGGACAGCCCTAAACCAGAAACCCAAGAGTCCAACCGGCAAATCCCCGCTCCTCTCAAACTGACCCCATCTGGGACCAGGGTGACCTCCAGGTTCCAGTGATGCCTGCTGCTGTGCAACCACGGAACACACTCGCTCCTGCTCTTCCCTGATCTCTGTGCTAGAAAGCAGCCGAGGAGGCTCAAGGTTGGCAGGCAAGGTCAAGACGAAGCTGCAACTGACCAAATGATAAGAAGAGCCCTCCCCTCCCTCAGCTCCTGAACAGGAGATCTCTGGGGGGCCAGCAGAAATGTGGGATGGGGAGAGACTAGGGAGGAGGAAGGTAGCTCGGCCCCTGGCATGCACCAAGGCCAGGACAAAGGATTTGTGTGCCACCTGGCCAGTTTCCACGTGAGGCAGGAACTGCGCTTCTCCTTCCTTCTATGTCCGTGTGCCCAGCAGAGTGGGCACTCAGTGAATGGCGGGCAGGAGCAGTTCCAACATGACCAAGTGAGGTGGCGGGCAGCCATGTAGAAGCAAGGGCCTATGGGGCCTTAGGGGTGAAAAAAGCCCAGAACTCACTCACTCCATCCCAAGTTCCTGTGCTAGGCATGAAGACTAGGATGACAGGAAGAGCCATCTGCAGAGACGAAACCCGCCCACAAAAGACATTTAAGGCTGGTTCATGGTGAGGCTCAAGGCTCTGCCCCTGATAGGGCACTTGCTTTGTGTGTGCCGGGCCCCGGTTTCCATGCCAGCATTGGAGTAGAAGGAGATGCGGGAGGGGGGGCGGCGGGGAGGGGGTCTGGGATGGATGTGAATAATGCATTCAAAGTGACAGTGACATGCTCAGGAGCAGTCACTGGATACTGACCCAGAACTCATCTGTTCATTTCCTCCTATCAAGACCATAGTCGTTTTGCAAAGGAGGAAGGCGGGGCTCAGCCAGGCAAGAGGGAGGACCTACCCCTCAGTTTAAATATAAAGGATGCATCACCCTCACCAATCAGCTCAGAGAGAGGGAGGCAGACGACTCTTCCCCTCCCCACCGCCCCCCCCCCCCCCCCCCGCCACACACACACACACACAGAGTCTGGTCTAGGCTGGGGGCCAGAGGTGAAGAGTCTTC
This sequence comes from Acomys russatus, assembly GCF_903995435.1. NCBI lineage: Eukaryota > Metazoa > Chordata > Mammalia > Rodentia > Muridae > Acomys > Acomys russatus. The sequence continues at coordinate 52,120,158 of NC_067160.1, forward strand.
CCGCTGCCCCTAGAGATGGGGCAGTGAAGGCAGGTGTGCGCAGCGTCAGCAGATACTCTCATCTCCATCGGAAGAGCAGAGGAAGTTCCAGGGCAGTGAGCCTGATAGATGCTCAGCTTCTGCCAGGCTGGAGCCAGGTGTGAATCCGGGTGTGATGTCACGTCCTCGTGGGAGATTCTCATAGAGCCTGCAGCCCTCCCCTCCCGCTCACGCCGACCACAAAGCATAGTAGGACCCACACCACCCAGGATGGTATGCATAGACTGAGGAGAGACCACTGGGGCCCCAACCTGGACCCTGGAGCAAGGACACCACCCAAGGACTTGCCGCATCAGTCAAGCTCCGTTTCTTCAACTAGGTCTCCCCAGGACCAGAACCACAATCAATACTCTTGTTCCACGTGTTGGGGTGTGAGTGTGTGTGTGTGTGTGTGTGTGTGTGTGTGTGTGTCTGTGTGTGTGTGTGTGTGTGTCTGTGTGTGTGTAGAATGCAGAGGGAGGACAGAGGTCAACGTTCCGTGTCTTCTTCTATGGCTCTCTCTAATTCATTTTGCTTTTAAAGGTTTGTTTTTAGCTTTTTGTTTTGTTTTGTTGTTATTGTTTGTTTGTTTTGTTTTTTGCTTTTAGCTTTAATTATGTGCACGGGGTGTAGGGAGCTGAGCATGTGACCACAGAGCCCATAGAGACCAAGAGACTTTGGCTCAAGTTGAGATGGAGTTACAGGCAGTTGTGAGCCACAGACGTGGGGACTGGGAATTGAAACTCTGGTCTCTAAGAAAGAGCAGCATGCTAATTCTTAACCGTTAAGCCAACTCTCCAGCTCCTCCGCCTTATCGTTTGAGCTGGTGTCTCTCGAGCTCACCATTTCCACTAGACTGGCTGGCCAGTGAGCTCCCAGGATCCCCTCTGTGTCTGCCTCTGAGGTGCTGGAGTTACACACGTGAGCCACAGTATCCGGCTCTTACGTGGGTGGGGACTGGGGACCTGAACTCTGGTCCCCGTGCTTTTCACACTGACCCATCTCTCCAGCCTTGCAACTTACACTTGCAAGGATCCATCCCAGAACTCAGCCCAGACATTCGGGGGGATCCTTCCTTGATGATGTGTCTCCTGAACCCCTACTCAGAATTGCCCCGGAAGAAAAAGTAGATGCTGCCATGCTTCACGAGAAAGAAGCAGCCCAAGTAGAGCCTGCAAGCACTCTCTGCTGCACCTGATGAGATTAGTTTACTTCCACAAAGACCTGCAGGCCTACTAAGCACCCACACTGTGAGAGATGGCTGTTGGCCACATAAAGACCTGCCTGGAGGGAGCTAGCGTCCACAGGGAGACAAGCCACAGGCAAGTGAACCCCTCAGCCCCTGATAAGGCCTTGGATGGAGGAAAAGCGCCCAGCTACCTCCATCCCTGACCAAAACGGCCACACATCACAAAAGGCCTTTAAGAACATCTCGGCCACGAGGCCAGTGCCTAACTGAGTTTCTCTGGCCCCATTCTTCCTAAGCTGATGGCCAGGCCTTACAGAGATCAGGCTGGAGAGAAGGAGGTTGGCCCCTGGGAGGGGGCGCAGGCTCTTTTGAATCCAGCATGAGGCCAGAGTTGGAAAAGGAAGGACAGCAAGGCTCTTGGCATAAGCCTGAGGTCTCTCCTGGACATGGCTGCAGAGCAGCATACACAGGCGCAGTTCCCGGTATGGCCTAGAGACTGAGGCAACCTAGGTCGCCGCCTCACATCTCTCAGCCTCGGTTTCTTCTCCGTGAGCAGCTGTAGTGCCCGGAACATGCCAAGTTGTTGGTGTACTGTTGTACTAAGGACGAGGCTCAGGGCGCATGACACAGTCAGTAAGCAGGGCATTGACTTCAAATGGCTCATTAGTGGCCCCCAGTGTTACCGTCATGGGGACAGCCTGGGACACCACATGGCACCATTCCTGGAGAATCTGTGGAGCCCTCTGCCCTCCCCAGACCCACCAACAGCCTACCTGCAAATGACTGTGGGCAACACCTTTGAGGGTCCAATCAACCTCACAAACAGCAACAAGCTAGAAAAGGGGACCTACCCAATCTGGAATGAGAGAGTGGGTGGCCATGGCTGGGAAGGGCACCTCTCCAGGAGCAGTTTCGGGATGTGACCTCCCTGGTGCGCAATTCCTCAGGACAGGGGCCAGAAGAGCCCAGTCAGTAAAGCCCCCTTTGTTCTGAGTCTGTGGAGGGTGCGAAGCATGGAGCTAAGGAGCTGGGTTGGCCAAGACCTGCAAACGTGCTCAGAAGACGGGTATGGGAGCAATGGAGAGCAGAGACCACGCTCTGCACCAGAGCCTCGATCTACACCCAGCTGCCAGTCAACTGCCTGTCTTTTTAGATGGTGCAGAGAGGGCTCAGCCAAAAGCTGCCTGGGACCCACTTCCAGGACCACCCCCTGAAGAGGTTGCTAGGAGAGAGACACCTGGTGTGGAGACACTGAGGGACCGATCTGTGAAGTTGAGCAAGTGGAGAGCCACCCCAGGGACCGATCTAGAGGACCGTGAAGTGGGACAGACCTTCCCTCACCCGTCAGCTTGCGCTGTGTAAACCCATTTCCTGGTGCGGCAAAGAGACAGGAGCAAGGAAAAGATGTGACAGAGAATACAGCCTTAACAGTGCGACATTCAATAGGGCACCCAGGACCCTTGGACCCTTGCTGTCACCGCCTAGGATTCTACCAGCCCTCTCCCTCCTAACACACAGTCACACTTGCCAGGGAGGGGGCGACAGGCCAATCTCTCAGAGGCAAGAGCCGCAGCAGCATCATTAGGCATGAATCACCCACCCACCCCGTTCCAAGCAGGAGAGCCACACTACGCCCGGGCGCCCCCTCCTGGGACCACCGCCCCCTGCCCCGGCACAGCCCGAGCCCTTCAGACTTGAGCAGGGCGGCGGGTAGCCTAAGGGTGCCCTGAGAATCTAGGGTGGTCCGGGGCGCACGCTGACAGGCGACATCCTTCTAAGGCCCTGGGCGGGGGCGCGGGTAGAACAATGGGCCAGGTGCGGGCCAGGGGCGCGGCCGGGAAGGGCGGAGGGAAGGTCGCAGCAAGATGGGTAATCTGGGATCCGGGATGGGGGTACACTCACAGTAGGTTTTTCTGGTCAGCTCCTCCACAACTTCGGGCTTCAACTTGCTGTTGGATTTCCCCATGCTCGGCGGCCGCGGCCCCCGCTCCCCGGGCCGGACCCTCTCCGGGCGCCCAGTGGGAGCGGATGGGTCGGGCCGGGGCGCGCGGAGGCCGGCAGGCCGGGCTGGGCCAGGCCGGGGCCGCGCCTTTGTCTAGCCGTGCCCGCGCGTCCCGTGCGCGGGGCTCCGGCGCGCTGCGCGATCGCAGCTAGCGGCTCTAGGGGCCTCGGGGACCCGGCGGCGAGGGCCAGGCCTTTGACGGTGCAGGCGGTCACGGCGTGGAGTTGCACGGGGCTAGGCGCCGCAGCCGCCGGCTCTCAGTAGCGGCGGTCGTCCCTGGTTACTGGGCTGCGTAGCACATGCTCGCTACCGCTGCGCCGCCGCCGCCCCTACGCTCCCCGCCTCCCGCCCGCACCGGCGCGCCAGGGGTGGACTCGGAGCCGCCACTCAGAGCCTGGCACCACCTCCCGCCCAGCACCGACAGGCGTGCACCTCGCGTTGAGGCACCCCCCTCTCCTGTTGGCTCTCCGGGGACGCCCGGGAGGTCGCCGCACCACCCCCTCCGTGGATCCTTCCCAGTCCTCGCTGCGGCGTGGCCAGGGAGAGCCCGGAAAATTGGACGTGAATGAGGCCAAGTCCCTGCCCGGCGCAGTTCATTCATTCCACTTGGATGTGTTGGGCGCTGGGGACACGACAGCCAACAGGACAGGCGCGATCCCAGGCCTCTCTGGGAGGGTCCTCATGAGCTGGCTGGCACGGGTTGCGGTGGGAACATATGCCCGACCTTGGGGTACCTAACCTGGAAGGTGTCTGGCCTGGGAGGGAGAGCAGTCTCCCCCACCTCCCGCTCCCACCCCTGGCATCAGGCAAGGCTGGGAACGATCTGAGGCCAGGCAGAAGGGCCAGAGCCTCTGGAAACCAGCCTGGCAAGCCCGCTTTCCCCAAGGACCTGGCCTCTGTCCGCGGGGTCCAGGAGTACCATACAGGCAGTTCATGCCTTCCCTGTTGTCAGGCTTACTTGAAGAGACCAGGGGGAGCTGAGCCTGCTAGCAGGGCTCCACGCCAGGATACTTAGAGGCTGGCAACTGAGGAGAGACTCAGGGAAACTTGTACTGGTCAGTTCAGTGTGATTTGCTTCTCCTAAAGAAGGCGTGGGGTGGTTGGTATGTCCTTCTCTCAGAAGGCCGAGGGCAACCTCTGTGAGCCAGTCTTGGTGGCGGAGGCCTGGGAGGCCAGCTACACAGGGAGCAGAGGCAGTAGGGTCCCTGATTCACAACCAGCTTAGACAGCATTAGGAGGGAAAGGTCTCAGGGAAAGGGTAGGGAACGAGCGGGAAGGAACGACCCTGTGACCTTGCCAGGAGCAGGAGGCCTGGACAGACCATGGCAGGATGGAGCCATCCCCTCCCGAGCCAGCATGGATGCAAACACGGACAGAACTGCTTTTTCTCCCGTTCAGAGGGTCCAGAAGGTTGAACAACCTTGGCAGTGGTACCTTTCAACCCCACCTCTCTCCCCTGTGTCTCCAGCCTTCAGACAACCTCTAATTCTTCCCTGACATGAGGCCTGGCTAGACCCAGGTCCCAGCTTGCTGGCATGAAAGGCTCGTTCGATATAGGGAGTGGGCAGGCATAGACCCCAGAAGCTGGCACTGTGCCACAGCTGGAGGAATCTGCGCTAGAGGTCGGAGCGGGGTGTCCCAGCTTAGAGAATCAATACAAAATGGTGTGCAGGGAAAGGCCATGGGAAGAGGCTCAGAGCTGGCCAGCCTCTCCACACAGAAACTCCAGCAACCGAGTTAGCAGTTAAAGCCTTACAGCGCTGTGAGCCAGGCCTGCCTGTCATCCCTTGCTCAGGAGGTGGAGGCAGAAAGATCAAAAGCTCAAGGCCAGCCTCAGCCACACATCGAGTTCAAGGACAGTCTGAATTACATGAAGTTTTGTTTGATTTTTTTTTTTTTAAGCTCTACAGAAACCCAGGTGTCATGCCATGTGTTCGGTGCTATGCAGGAGACTGGGGACGTTACAAGTGGCCAGTGTGAGAAATGGGCATGCCTCAACCTGTCCCATGACAACCACAAAACCACACTGGTCACAAACACTATGCAAAAAACAAACAAACAAACAAACAAAAACCCAACAAACAGCTGGGCGTGGCGGCACATGCCTTTAATCCCTTTAGCCTTTAAGCACTCAGGAGGCAGAGGCAGGTGGATCACTGTGAGTTCGAGGCCTGCCTGGTCTACAAAGCGAGTCCAGGACAGTTAAGGCTACACAGAGAAACTCTGTCTCGAAAAACCAAACAAACAAAAACAAAACAAAAAAACAAACAAACAAACGAAAACAGGAGAACTCTAGAGAATACAGGAGTCAGGGAAGTGCCTGGCTTCTCACAAGAAATAACATTGGGCTGGTATTTACTGGGCACCTACTATGCACCAGGCACCACTGGGCACTAGAAACCACGAACAAACCACAAAATAGACAACGTGTTACATAACCAAGGAGAATGGCACAATAAGCTGGCAATGTCAGATGTAAGGCAGGGATGGCAGGTCCAAGGCCGGGGTCTGTGAGCCCCTGGAGAGAAGGGAGGGAGCTGAGGACAAAGTAAGGCTCTGTGTGGCACCAGGGGAGCACAGCTGGGACAAGAGCAGCTCCCAGGGTGGGCGAGGTGGGGCAAAGGGGCAAAGCCATTGTCTGTGGCCAACTGGGAGAATTATAGTTAGAAGGGGTTTATTCTGCTTCAAGGCTGTGGGGGTTCAAGGTCCAGAGACCTCATCTGGTGGTGGCCCTGCTGGTTGAGTCCAGGCCAAGACAGGGAGAGGGCAGAGAGCACTCTTGCTGCCTCTTCTCATGAAAGCCACCTAATTTGCTGCCAATGGTGGCACACATGGGCACGGTGGCACACATGGGCACAGTGGCACACATGGGCATGGTGACACACATGGGCATGGTGCCACACACAGGTATGGTGGCATACAGGGGCACGGTGGCACACAGAGGCACAGTGGCACACATGGGCACGGTGGCACACATGGGCATGGTGGTATATACCTGTGATTCCAGCGCTAGTACAGCTAAGGTGAAGAGCTGAAGGCTACTTGGATAGGGTGAACACTTGATTGTGGGGGCAGACTGGAGAATTGAGGTGATAGCTCAGTTGATAAAGTGCTTGTTTCAAAGGTCTGAGGACCCATGTTTGATCTCCACAAGCCAGCCGTGTGGCAGCCTACCTGCAATCCCAGCGTTTGGCAAGCTGGCCAGCTAGACTTACTTAATCCGTGAGTTCGAGCCTCCATGAGAGACTCTGCCTTAGTAAATTCAAGCGAAGAGTGGTCGAAGAAGACCCCTGATGCCAACCTCTAACCCCCACAGGCACACGCACACACGTGCCTGTGTACACATGTGCATGCATGCATGCATGCATACACACACCACACATGTCCACAGTATGGGTTCAGAAACCAGGCATTGTGGCATGCACATGTAATCCCAGTACTAGGCAAGGCTGAGACAGGAAATCCCTGAGCTCGCTGGTCTCCCCTAGTGGGAGCCCACGTCCCAATGACAGGGGCTCCTGAAGCTGACCTCTGATTTCACATGCATGCACATGTGCCCACTCACACACCTGTACACACATGCACACACGCTCTTTTTTTAAAGCCACCATTGCTAGCTCACAACCACCCATAACTCCAGTCCTAGGGGATCCAAGCTTTCTTCTTCCGACCTCTAAGGGCACCGGGCACACATGTGGAGCGCATACATACCTACATGCAAATAAGGCATACACACTCACATAAAATAACCATAAAAACCTTTGAATGCAGCCGGGCGGTGGTGGCGCATGCCTTTAATCCCAGCACTCAGGAGGCAGAGGTAGGTGGATCGCTGTGAGTATGAGCCCAGCCTGGTCTACAAAGAGAGACCAGGACAGCCAAGGCTACACAGAGAAACCCTGTCTCGAAAAATCAAAAAACAAAAACAAAAACAAAACAAAAAACATAGAACTGTCCTATTGCCTCCATGGGCACTTTGTGGGACGCAAGTTCACACACACATACAAACACCTGGAATAAATAAATAAACTTGAAAACAAACCAAACAATAAACACATTGGTGACATCTTCCCCTCCAAGGCTCAGGGAGCGTTGAGGAGGAAAGGTGGCACAGAGGAAGTAGGAGGCAGGCTGGGGAGAGCTGGGCAAGGGATTCAGAGCATTTGCTGTTCTTCCAGAGGACTCTAGTCTGATTTCAGCCACACATGTGGCAGCTCACAGCCCATTTGTTAACTCCAGTTCTGGGAGGTCCAACTCCCTCTTCTGGCTTCCTTGGGCACACATGTAAGGCATGTATGCAGAGGCGGAGAACACCTGGATGAAAGAAGAAATTTAAAAAAAAAAAAAAAAGGAAAGGAGGGGCATGACTGGCCCCGGGATATCTGGGAGAATCCAGAGTGGACATGACCCTGAGCCAGGTGAGGAGAGGTAGGAGGGGAGAGAGGGGAGGGAGAGGAGAGAGGAGAAGGAGGGCAGACAGGAGCGAGAGGGGAGAGAGGGGAGCAGGTGCAGCCGTCAGGAGGCACCAAAGACCAGGTAACCAAAGTGACTGGATTATATACGGAAGGGCAGCTGTGGGACGGGCAGCGCAGCCCCTTGGCAGGACTTTAGTGTAGAGGACAAAGAATGCCAGTCAGGAGGGCCCTGTAGCAGGTAGGGACTGAGGGAAGCTGGGAGAACCTGGCGGCCAGGTCTATTTTGATATGTTTAGTAGGCACCTCAGCTGTTTGTCCTGGGCTTGAAACTTAACAACACCCATACACATAAGATAAAATAAAAACAATTTCAAAAAAATACTCTCAGCACAGACAATAGAGAAGGGAGTCAAGGAATATTGTCTTATGGGCATATATATATATATATATATATATATATATATATATATATATATATGAAATTGTCAAAGTTGTTTTTTACGAAGACAGTGTGTGAAGTTTTTTTAAAAGATGGCTTTTGTTTTGTCTTGTCTTGGTTTTTCAAGATAAGGTTTCTCTGCATCGCCCTGGCTGTCCTGAAATTCACTCTGTAGACCAGGCTGGCCTCAGACTCAGAAATCGCCTGCCTCTGCCTCCCAAGCACTGGGATTAAAGACATGTGCCGCTACACCCAGATAGAAAGGTGTGCTATTTTTTTATGTATATGAGTGTTCGTCCCACATGTATGTCTGTGCAACATGTGTGTTGGCTGGGTGCTCAGTGCTCTTGGAGGCTGGAAGAATAAGTGAGTGGTGAGCTGCCACGTGGTGCTGGCAGCTGAACCCGGGTCCTCTGCAAGAACAGACAGCATTCTTAGCTGCTGAGCCATCTGGCTAGCTGGGCACATCGTTTTGCTCGGGTGCAAACAGCTTGAGGAGAAAAAGAAGGCTCTCCTGGACCACAGATCCGCCCGAGAGCTTGTCCTCTGTCTCCCAGACATGGGGAACAAGAAGAGGTGGGCTGTGGTCTGAGAGCGTATCTAAGCCCACCCTCAGCCCACCCTCCACCTTCAGCAAAGCCAAGTCCTTCCTGTTGTTTCATAAGACCATCTGGGGGCTGGAAAGAAGAAGGCTCAGTTATTATGTCCTGGTTGCTCTTCCGGAGGCCCTGAGTTCAGTGCCCTGCACAACTGTCTGTAACTCCAAATTCAGAGCATTCAGTGGTGTGCGTGTGTGTGTGTGTGTGCACACACACACACACACACACATGCACTGCACACACGCACTAATAAATAAATAAATAAATATCTTAAAAGCCATCTGGAAGTGGGTGCTAGACTCTGACATGGAAGGCTGTTGAGGAAGAGCAGAGAGAGGCTCGATAGCAGGTTAAGAAAACACAGTTAGGGCTGGAGAGATGGCTCAGAGGTTAAGAGCACTGTCTCTGCTTCCAAAGGTCCTGAGTTCAATTCCCAGCAACCACATGATGGCTCACAACCATCTACAATGAGATCTGGTGAGACCTGGTGCCCTCTTCTAGTGTGCGAGCGAGTGTACATGTAGTCAGAACACTGTATACATAATAAATAAATCTTTAAAAAGAAAGAAAGAAAGAAAAGAAAAGAAAACACAGTTAGGGACTGGGGTGGAGCTCAGTAGAATACCTGCCTAGCATGTTCAAGGCCCTGGGTTCCATCCCCAGCACTGAGGAAAAACAAACACAGAAGCCACCAGACAGGAAAATTCAGTTCCACAGCCCAGTATGGCGCCTGATGTTCACACTGACTAATTATGCATTGCATAGCTAACTAGTCCTAACTGCTAAGCTCTCCAGCAGACAAGAAATGACCATTTGAGGAGCCAGGGGTACCACCCACCTGGATTTGATTGCCATGCTTTTTGGATCACCATGGGATTTGAGAGTTTCTGTAGGGACTAACCACACTGTGCGCCACAAATGTACACCTCTGCTATGTGTCGATCAGATGTCTCCAAAAGTTATTGCACAAAGCCCATGGCAACATGTTACTGTCCTGAGGGCTGGGCTTGGGTTCAGTGTACAGAGCCTTGCCCAGCATGTGCCAGGCCCTGGGCCCAACCCATAGCACTGAAGAAAAAAAAAAAAAAAAGACAAACAACTACAAACCCTTTTTTTTCTGAGGCAGTATATCACTATGTAGGCCTGATTGGCCAAGAATTTACAATGTAGACCAGGCTGGCCTCAGGCCTCCCCCCCCCCCCCACCCCCCCGCCCGAATCCCAGAGTGCCAGGATTAGCACAGTGAGCCAGCGGGCCCAACTACTTTAACTTTTAAGAATAGAGCTTTGTCAGAGAGTAGGAAAAAGATGAGCCCCTCCGAAGCATGTTAGGGAAAGGACTAGTGAGTGTGTCATCACTGTCAACCTGACTGAAATGGAACCACGGTGGGGACACCTCCAGGCTTAGCAGGGCAAGAGGACCAACCTGAATGAGAGCAGCACAATCCCGTGGGCTGGGCTCCCAGCATGCCGGCTTTCCATTCCTCGTCAGCTGAGATGTGAGGATCCAACACACATGTTCTTGCTACCATGAGCCATGCTGTGGCTTTCACGAATGATGAACTGTATGTTTTGTATGTGGGTTGGTTGTACGTGTGTGTGTGTGTGTGTGTGTGTGTGTGTGTGTGTGTGTGTGTGTGTATGTGTACTTGTATACATGCATGTGTATGTTCATATGAAGGCCAGAGATCCACACTGGGTGTCATCTTCAATCCCTTCTTCTTCCTCTTCCTCTTTCTCTTCTTCCTCTTATTCTTCTTCCTCCTCCTCCTCCTCCTCCTCCTCTTCTTCCTCTTGCTTTGGTATTTTGAGATAAGGTCTCCCTTCACGGCTGGCCATTTCAGTTAGGTTGTCCTACCGGGTCCATCCTCGACATCTCACCAGTGTTGAGGTTACGAACGTTTGCTGCCATGCCCTGATTTTATGTGGATACTAGGATCCAAAACCAGGTCCTCGTGTTTGCTTAGCAACATGCTTCACCCATAAAGACATTTCCCCAGTCCCAACAATGTTACCATAAACAATGATCCAAAGTCCTGTGTGGTAGCAATCCTAGCACTTGGGAGGCAGAGGCAGGCAAATCGCTGTGCGTTGAGGCTAGCCTGGTCTACAAAGCGAGTCCAGGACAGCCAGGGCTACACAGAGAAACCCTGTCTTGAAAAACCAAAAACAGTAAACCATGAACAAAAATAAAGTCTTCTTTCCGTTGCTTTTTGTCCCTGAAAAAGCAACCGTACAAAAGCAAATGTACATGGAGTCCACACAACCAGAGCTGTCCCCTACAGTGGCCAAAGAGGCTCAAAACAAATCGGAAGCTCAGAGTAATGATGGTGGTGATGGTGGTGATGGTGGTGATGGTGGTGATGGTGGTGATGGTGGTGATGGTGGTGGTGACATGGCCCTGTGGTGATGGTGTTGGCTGTGATGATGATGGTGATGATGATGGTGATGATGTTACTATCAGTTTAGCCAAGAATCTAGGTGTGGCCTGCATCTACGTTTGCCGTCAAAGGCATTGTTACAACAGCGTCTATACCAAGAACACAAGAAGAAGGCTAAGGGTTTGTCCTGTCAGCTGGCACCACGGAATCCCACACCAAGTAGCCAGTTACATCCTGATGGAAATCTAGCGAGCTTACAACACAAGTGCACAAAGCTTGCAGAGGCCTGCGGAATGGCTCCAACTGTCTCTGTACATCATAGCTTGAATTGGCTGTGTTCTGTTGTGGTTGTGGGGTTTTTTTTGGGGGTTTTTTTGTTTGTTTGTTTGAGACAAAGTCTCATGTAGCCCAGTTTTCAAACTGGAAACTTCAAAAGTTCGTTCTCCAATGGGCAGTAAATAGTATCGAAGATAGGGGTGACATGTGGCAAAAAGTGTCCCCAATCACACGCTTTTGGGAACACCTCAACTGATATGTGTTTGTTTGGCAGTGCTGGGGGTCAAACACAGGGCCCTAAACACATTAGGCAAAGACTCCCCCACCAACCAAGTTGGTGGCAAGTTTAATGTCAACTTGACACAAGCTGGAGTCAGCAGAGAAAAGGGAATCTCAAGTGAAAAACAATGTCTCCATAAGATCGGTGGTGCATGCCTTTAATCCCAGCACTTGGGAGGCAGAGGCAGGTGGATCGCTGTGAGTTGGAGGCCAGCCTGGTCTACAAAGCGAGTCCAGGACAAGCAAGGCTACACAGAGAAACCCTGTCTCGAAAAACCAAAACCAAAACCAAAAACAAACAACAAACAAAAGAGATGGGGTATAGGCAAGCCTGTAGAGCATTTTCTTAACTAGTGATTAAAGAGGTAAAGCCCACCCGCTGTGGCCTCGTTCTGGGTGCTGTAAGAAAGCCATGAGGAACAGGCATTAAGCAGCACCAATTTGGACCAGAAGGGCATGCATGGAGACTCGGAATACAGCATCATGTTTGGTCCGGATACCTGCGGTCCTGGCACTAAGAAGGTTCACGTCATCTTTAACTGCAAGGGTAAGAATGTGCTGGTCAACACTATCCGGTGCAAGGATGATGAATTCACACACCTGTGCACACACACTGTGCAGCCAGCCAACGCCTAGGAAGTGAAAATTGACAACTGACAACAGCCAGGTGGAGTCAGGCTCCCTGGAGGGTGATTGAGACTTTCTGCCACCCAAGATGAAGGGTCCTGATGCTGCCAAGCCTGGGACGAGCGAGCCAAGATTGATGACCCCACAGATGGCAAGCCTGAGGACTGAGACAAGCCTGAGCACGTCCCTGACCCTGATGCTAAGAAATCTGAGGACAAGGATAAAGAAATGGATGGAGAGTGTGGGAACCACCAGTGACTCAAGCCCCTGAGTATCAAGAGCGAGTGGAAGCCACGTCAGACTGACAGCCCAGATTACAAGGGTACCTGGATGCACCCAGAAATTGACAACCCCAAGTACTCCCCGCCCTGCCCCCGGATGCCAACATCTGTGCCTATGCGTCCATGGCCTCTGCGTCAGCTCCTGCCTCCAGGTTCCTGCTCTGCTTGAGTTCCTGCCTTCATAGCTTTTGAAGATGAACTATTATATGGAACTGTGAGCAAAGTAAACCCTTATCCTCCCCAGGTTGTCTTTGGTCATGATGCTTCATCACAGCCATAGCAACCCAAGTAGGACACTTCCTTAACAAGTCACAGGGAGCATCATCCCAGTACAAAGTTCAAGTCCTGCAGGAAAGAAGTGTGTGTGTGTGTGTGTGTGTGTGTGTGTGTGTGTGCGCGCGCGCGCGCGCGCGCGCGTGTGCGCGCGCGCTGTGCACATGCATGTGGAGGTCAGAGGTCAATATCAGGTGTTTCCTTCCATTACTCTCCACCTTATTTTTGGAGTCAGGGTCTCTTCTTGAACCTGAAGCCTGCAAATTAGGCCAGGTCGGCTTGCCAGGGAGCACCAGGGGCCTTCCTCTCTCAGCCTCCCCCGCACTTGGGTAACAAATGCACATTCGTCCATCTGGCTTTTCACATGGGCTCAGATTTTCATGCTTGCACAGTAAGAACCCAGCCCCTCCACTGCCTGAGCCGATCTTTCCAGCCCCCAGCTTTGTCTTATCTATCTATCTATCTATCTATCTATCTATCTATCTATCTATCTATTCTTGTTTGGTTGTTTTTGTATGTGTGTGGGGGGTGGGAGGCTGTTTGAGACAGAGTTTCTCTGTGTAGTCTTGGCTGTCCTGGAACTTACTCTGTAGACCAGGCTGGCCTTGAACTCACAGAGGTTTTCCAGCCTCTGCTTCTTGAGTGCTGGGATTGAAGGCATGCACCAACCCATCCCCCGTCTCTGCCAACTTTGTTTTTTTAAATAAATATTTCTCACTCTCACGTAGCTGTGGAGCACTGCTTTAAAACCCTGGATAGAAATTGGGCAGTGGTGGCGCACACCTTTAATCCCAGCATTTGGGGGGCAGAGGCAGGTGGATCTCTGTGAGTTTGAGGTCAGCCTGGTCTACAAAATGAGTCCAGGGCAGCCAAGGCTACACATAGAAACCCTGTTTCGGAAAAATTCCCCCCAAAAAAAACTCTGGATAGAAGCCAGGAGTGGCAATGCGCATCTAGCATCCGACAAGAGAAAGGCAGAGCAGGAAAATAGGTAGTCTGGGGCCATCCTGGCCTTCATAGCAACTCGCAAGTATAAGTCAAGTTCCCAATGGCATTTTTAAGACCCAAGTGCAGGTGTAATTAATCTTGGGGAACTCGTGGCCACAGGAGGTCCTGGCAGAAAGGAGGAGGAACTGGACAGCCTCTTCTCAAGCTGAATGGGACAACAGTGACCCGGTAGGAAGGAGTACAGAGCTGGCTGTTAGCAGGTGCTGCTTGAATTGCAGGGCTGAAGGGACCTGTCCAGCCACAGTTCCCTGCCATATAGGATGCCAAAGAGCTTTGGGTGCCCGGCCCACAGAGGGTGCCCCGCAAACCATGTACTGGGGCCATTAGGGTTGATGAGGGATGTCAGCCCAGCACCATGCTTTGCTGCAACTCTCCTCTTGGGCACTGGCTGGAAATGCATTACATGGGGCGGGAGCTGCGGCAAGCCAGGGTTCAGCTGGTGAGATCGGCATGAGGCACCTGGAAAACAGCCAGACGGGACCAGGAGTCTCCATAGTCCTTCGAGAAGTCTGCTCTTATTCCTGCAGCACGGTCACCTGGAGTAAGTCACTTCCTGGCCAGTTTGCAATCCTGGGGTCAGGGAAGCCCAGGAATGGGCTGCCCTCCCTCCATGGTCCCTGGCCTGGTCTGTGTGTTTTAGGGGGACCTGTGTGAGTGGCTGGACACCTCCTCCCCATCAAGGAAAGCCAGACAAACAGTGGTTAGCTCAGCCTGGCTGTGTGGGCGTGTGGGGACTTCTGAAACTGCTTAAGCTTTAGTTTCATTGAGAAAGTGGGGACGATATGTCCTGGTGAACAAGATGCTTACAAGAGCACAGGGTCTACATAGAAAAAAAAAAAAAAAAAAAAAAAAACAGCGCAGGGTGCTGATAATATTACTGATGCAGTTACTCATTCTCACATGATGGTGGCGGTGATGAAGAAGATGATAGTGATGATGGTGATGGTGGAGATGAAGAAGAAGATGGTGATGATGGTGATGGCGGAGATGAAGAAGAAGATGGTGATGATGGTGATGGCGGAGATGAAGAAGAAGATGGTGATGATGGTGATGGCGGCGATGAAGAAGAAGATGGTGATGGCGGCGATGAAGAAGAAGATGGTGATGATGGTGATGGCGGAGATGAAGAAGAAGATGGTGATGATGGTGATGGGCATGGTGATGAAGGTAGGTGTGGGGATAATGACGCAGCTGATGATAATATAGGACTGCGGGAGCTATGGATTGAACCCACGCATTGTAAGTGCCAACCAAGCAGGCCCTCCACCACTCTGCCGTACCCTATTATGATTATTCTTGTCCCCCTTGCAATGGGCAAAGAGACACTTTGTTGGTGGTTGAGTTCTTGTATCAGTCAAAGGCAGAGCAGATGGCAGTCCTTTGTTCATCCAAGCTTGATGCAAAGCTTGGGGGACAAAGCTTTATTATGCCCAGGACTCAAATCAAATCCAGGCAGCACAGCACGGGAGAAGGAAGACAGAGACCTGCAGACCACCATGCTGCCCACAGACTTGCCCTCCAGTGCACGACACAGATGGGCCACACACACCCACTTGCCACCATGCATGCTACACAGCATGGATGGAGGATGTCACCCAAGGGGCCTGCCGGCCATGTGATCAGTCTGCAGTGGGAGCCAGCACAGTGTGTGTGTATGTGGTGGTCAGATGCGACTGGAGACCCGAGGGCAGAGAGGAGTAGCTGTTGTGAGTGGCCAGCACCACCACCTGAGGCCATGGCAAGGTCCCAGCCTTAGCTGCTACTAAGGGTCATGCCTAAGTCAGTAGCAGGAGTCTGTGTGGATGTTTATGGCTCATATCACCACGAGAGACTTTGGGGCCGTCCCTGCTTAGGGCAGCTGCCAAGGACCATGTAGATGCCAAGGGGTTGTGTATAATTGGCCCCACCCCTCACTGGATGCAGAGCTCTGGAGTGCTTGTCCCACCTCTCAGGGTTAGAGTGAGGTGGTGTGGCTAGCCAGGCAAACTGGCTCTCAGGTCATGAGAAAAGGAGAGCTGGTCCAGCTGCTCATTGGCTGCAGCACTTGGGACAATGGGCCTTGTACCTCGCCTGGGCTACACAATAGAGCTGGCCCTGATGGTAAAGACACAGAGGAGTCAGCTCTAGAATGTGAGAGCAGGAGAGCCAGCCCAGCCCCTCACAGGTTGCAGCACTTGGGAGAGTGGGGCTTGCACCTCGATTGAGCATCGCAGAGGCATGGGTGTGGGAGAGCCGGCCCTAAGGTCAGCTGACCCTGCTCTTTCCAATGGCAGCATTGGGAGGTCTAGCTGGAGTGCTGGGGAACTCACCCTGGTGGTGTGGGCCAGTGGGTTGACCAGCTCAGCTACCACCCAGGCCCAAATTCAGGGCTCTGAATTGGCCCACTCCAAATCTATATCATCTGTGTATGATCTGGACATATAAAAGGGACAACCCTGCTGTTTCAAAGCTGCAGGATTCCCATGACACAGGGCGATAACAGGATAACAGGGAAGAGTCCCAGTGAGGATCCAGTATTGATGGTGTCACAGAAGCCAGAAATCTCAAACCAGACCGATGACTCGTTGCAATGAACATTTGCAGGTGAAGCTGTGTGGGCAGAGGGATATACTGTGTGACACGCTGTGACACACTACAACTTCCACAGTGAGATGTTTTCTACGCTTTGTTTTTGTTGTTTGTTTTTTTGTGAGTATTCTGTTTTGGGAGAGTTTGCAAAGGCAACGAGCAGATATGAGGGGACGGGGAGATGAGTGGGATTGAGGTGCATGATGTGAAACTTACAAAGAGTCAATAAAAAGTGGGGTTTTTTCTTTTTTTCTTTTTTTCTTTTTTTTTTTTTTTGTTTGTTTGTTTTTTGTTTTTTTTGTTTTTGAGACAAGGTGTCTCTGTGTTAGCCTTGGCTGTCCTGGACTCACTTTGTAGACCAGGCTGGCCTCAAACTCACAGCGATCCACCTGCCTCTGCCTCCCAAGTGCTGGGATTAAAGGTGTGCGCCACCAGGCCTGGCTTAATAAAAAGTTTTTTATTTAAAAAAAAAAAGTTACTCTTGACAGAGGAAAAGAAACCATCAGTAGAACTTCCTGTGGAGGAGGTCTGACTCAGGTTTGTCACAGAACTAAGGACTAGGATGGGCACTAGACCCTTTGAGCCTTTGTTTTCTGGATGCAAGTGAGCACAGTGGTACCCCTGGGCACCTGCCACTCGCAGAGGTATTTGTGGGCCCTGAAACAAGCTTCTGCCTTGGGAGAAGTTACTCCATGGGGCAGTAAGCCATGTGGATTCATAAATGCCCCCAAAAACCAGTCTGGTGCAGTGACAAGTGCATCTTCCTTCTGCCCTCAGGCATCTACCTGCAAGGGTTTGCCACCTTGAAGGGAGCCCGCAGCCATCAGGGAATAAGACAACTTTTGGCAGGTGGTGGATCTAAGATCCACAATTGTTCCAACCCGGGGATCTGGGGAAAGCTTTGATTCTGGTTCTCATGCTATTCAGGGTGTGCTAAGGGCAGCTGATGGTGAGCTCCTGGTATCCGGGTGGCAGCAGTGGCGATTTGCTCATGTCTGCCCGTGGTGAAGTTTGCCAAGGAGGCACAGCAAGGCTCTCTGGTGTGCATCTGCTTTTCCCAGCCTCACCAACTGTGTGTGTGTGTGTGTGTGTGTGTGTGTGTGTGTGTGTGTGTGTGTGTGTACTTTCACAGGGCTACATCCCTGAGCAAGAAGGGGGCTATTATAAGCATAGGAGACTGCTGGGCAGTGGTGGCTCACACCTTTAATCCTAGGACTTAGGAGGCAGAAGTAGGTTGATCTCTGAGTATTAGGCCAGCCTGGTCTAAGAGTTTCGGGGGGGGGGGAGGGAGGGAGAGAGAGAAAGAGAGAGAGAGAGAGGGAGGGAGGGAGGGAGGGAGGAAGGGAGGGAGGGAGGGAGGGAGAGGGAGAAGGAGAGGGATAGGGAGTTAGTTACACAGAGAAACCCTGAGTTATGCAGGTAGCTCCCCAGCGAGGCTCAGCTGTTTATCATCGCAGCCTGGGACCGGGACATGGACTTCTCCAGTTTGCTGCCTGGACAGGGCTCCCAGCAAGCCTTTCTAGAAGAATAAATACAGTCTTGTTAATAATTCTGTCTGAATCACCAGTCGGCTCAGGATGTGCGACGCCGAGAGACGGCTGCAAGAGGCCCGGGGAGACTCATTACACGGAGGCAAAACATGATTAAAAATCAATGCAGTCACCCGAGGATGAGTTTTTATGAGATCTGGACAGCGAAGCAAAGAGACAGAACACAATTACCCCCCAAAAGGAGGGAAGCCGGCGGAGCTGGATGGGGCTTCTAGGTGAGGTAGAAGATCTTTCTCTCAAAACCAACATCAGTTTTACCTGGGTACCAGTCTGGAAGGTTTTGCTGCTGCAAGTGAAAGCCAGAGTAGTGATGGACAGCAATCAGTCAGAGGACAAGCGCCTGGGATGCAGGCTTATGACTCTAGGGTAACTGTAGGCAAATCGACTGGTCCCTGGGACTTCACTGCAGAACCAGGTGAGAGAATAAAATAACCCAGGAGGCCATGATGGCTCAGTTCCTTTGTGCTCACATGGGTCAGGGTTCCTCTGTAACAGCCTGTGAAATTCAACAGGGTGTTCTGTCTGCATCCCTAGGAAAGAAGGCCCTCTAAATTCTGGAAACTGGAGTTAGGGATGGTTGTAAGCCACCAAAAATAAAAAGATTTATTTTTAAAATTGTGTGTGTGTGTGTGTGTGTGTGTGTGTGTGTGTGTGTGTGTGTCTTGGTTACTGTTCTAGTGCTGTGATTAAACACCATGGTCAAGACAGCTGATAACAGAAAGCATTTGATTAGGGCTGGGCTGGCTTACAGTTTCAGAGTGTTGGTCCATGACAACTGTGACAGGAAGTGTGGTGGCAGCCACGCAGGCAGGCGTGGCACTGGAGCAGTACCTGAAAGCATACACGTGACCCACAAGCACAGGACAGAGAGAAAGCTAACTGGGAGTGGCTTAAGCTTCTGAAACCTCAAAACCCAGCCCCCCAGTGACACACCTCCTCCAGCAAGGCCATGCCTTCTAAACTTTGCTAAACAGTTCCACCAACTGGAAATCCAACATTTGAATCTATGAGCCTAGGGGCTATTTTTCACTCAATCTAATGTGCCATGTGAGTACATGTGCCCATGGAATTCAGAAAAGTGTTTCAGATCCCTTGGAGCTGTCATTATAAGCAGTTGTGACCCACCTATATAGATGCTGGAAACCAAACTTGGGTCTTCTAGAAGAACAGTAAGTGCCCTTAACCAATAAGCCATCTCTAGCTTCTTTAAACAGGTTTTTACATGTGTGTGTGTGTGTGTGTGTGTGTGTGTCTGTGTGTGTGTGCGCGCGTGCATGCACGCGTGTGTATGTCCGTATGTGGAGGCCAGAGTTTTCTCAGGTGTCTCTCTGTGGCTCATTACCTTGTGCTTTGAAACAGTCTCTCACTAAAACTGAAGCTTGCTGACTTGGCTAGTCTGGCTAGGCAGCAAACCCCAGACCCACCTGCCTCTGCCTCTCTACTTAGTGGCGGAGTTACAAATGTGTGGCGCTACGTGCAGATTTTCAGGTGGGGACTGAACTCGGGTCCTTAGCCTACACCGGAAATATTTCACTCAGGCGCGCCATGCCCCTGGCCCTGCACACTTCATCTCTCGTGGACTTGCTAAGATGTTCATCAGGCAGCTGCTCCGTTGTGCATTCCCACCAGAGTGGTCCTTTTTCCTTGTCCTCACTGCTGTCGGTCTCTTTCTGATCACAGTCCTCCGGCATGGGGGAGGGGGCCAGTGAGGGCAGCATTGCACACTCCCTTATATTCCTGCAGGATGAGGTTGAACATCTTCTCATGTGCTCACTGGCCACCTACATATTTCAGAACTGCCCCATCAATGGGCTGCATTGCTCATGTGCAGCCAATGGTACATCTCTAAGGTCAGTATGGGCCTTTCCTCCTTATTCTAGGTACAAAGATAAGTAACTCAAAAAGGCCAGAGACCTCAGTGTAAAAAGCCAGTACTGTGAAGCTCTTAGCGGGGGCCTTGGGATACAGCGCAGCGGTACAGTGCTTGTCTAGCGTGCTTAGGGCCATGGGTTCCATCCCCAACACTACCAAAATCAACTTACTCAAACTCAAATGAAGATAGGAAAATCTGCCGGGTGGTGGTGGTGCATACCTGTAATCCCAGCACTCATGAGGCAGAGGCAGGTGGATCCCTGTGAGTTCGAGGCCAGCCTGGTCTACAGTGTGAGTCCAGGACAGCCAGAGCTACACAGAGAAACCCTGGCTCGAAAAACCAAAAAAAAAAAAAAAAAGAAAGAAAGAAAGAAAGAAAGAAAAAAGAAAATAGGAAAATCTTCATGTTATTAGATTTTACAAATGTTTCTCGGATATGACCCTAAAACAAAGGAACAAGGGCTGGAGAGATGGCTCAGAGGTTAAGCACACTGACTGCTCTTCCAGAGGTCCTGAGTTCAATTCCCAGAATCCACATGGTGGCTCACAACCATCTATAATATGATTTAATACCCTCCTCTGATGTTTAGGCATACATGCAGACAGAGCACTGTATACATAATAAATAAATAAATCTTGAAAAAAATTAAAAACAAAGGAACAAGAGAAAATATCCATACATTGGAACTCATACAAATTCAAATATAGGCTAGGCATGGTAGCGACATGACTGTGTGTGACTTCATCACTTGGAAGGCAGAGGTAGGGGGACTGTAGGGCTACATGGCACAAAATTACATCCTAGAGAACGTAAATGGGGCTGGCAAGATGGCTCAGGGTGTAATAATGGTGCTTGCTGCAAAAGCCTGGCAACCTGAGTTTGATCCCCAGAACCTACCTTCATAAAGGTAGAAGAAGAAAGCCAAGCCCACAAAGCTCTCCTTTGGCCTCCGTATGTGTGCCATGATCTGTGTACACACATACACACACACACACATAGAAAAAATTATTAAAAATATTTGTGTATCAAGGATCACTATTGTTCTTTTTTTTTTTTTTTTTTTTTTTTTCAAGACAGGCTTTTTCTGTGTAGCCCTGGCTGTCCTGGACTAACTTTGTAGACCAGGCTGGCCCTGAACTCACAGCGATCCCCCTGCCTCTGCCTCCTGAGTGCTGGGATTAAAGGCGTGTGCCACCACTGCCCGGCTTCAAGGAACACTACTGACAGCACCCAGGAGGGAGAGGCAGGGGGATCGCTGTGAGTTTGAGGTCAGTCTGGTCTACAAAGCGAGTCCAGGACAGCCAAGGCTAACACAGAGAGACCCTGTCTCAGAAAAAAAAAAATTGAAAATATGAAAACTTGGGCTGGAGACATGGCTCAGAGGTTAAGAGCACTGGCTCCTCTTTCAAAGGTCCTGAGTTCAATTCCCGGCAACCACAGGGTGGCTTACAACCATCTAAAATGAGATCCAGCGCCCTCTTCTGGCCTTCAGGCACACATGCACACAGAATATTGTTTGAGGTTAGCCTGGTCTACAAAGCAAGTCCGGGACAGCCAAGGCTACACAGAGAAACCTTGTCTCGAAAAACCAAAAAACAAAACAAAATGTAAATAAATGTGTCTTATTTGCCTCAGCACTTTGGAGGAGGCAGGAGGATCAGGAGTTCAAGGTCATCCTTGGCTACCTAGTGAATCTGTTACCGTCTAGATGGCATCTCAGGTTTGTTTTCTCTGCCAGCTGAGGAACTAAAAGGCAGGAAAACACTCAGCCACAACAGATAGAGTTAGCCAGTGAAAAAAGACGAGGAAATGCGCACCTCCACGGCAAGCTCACAGTGAGAAAGACCCTCTACAAAGCAGAGCTGCCCCGGGGAGGCTGAAAATACAGTATCTCCTCCAGGGCCAGTCTTTGAGAGATTTAGATAATTTAGGGTTGGTTGGTTTGATTAAAGACAGGGTGGCTGGTAGGTTCCCAGGGTTGGTGTAAACATGACCTGATCTGGCCTTGAACTTGTCTGGCTTGTCCTCACCAGGGCTGGTACAGAGGCAGGAGTGTGTGCCAGTGCTGGTGCGAGCAAAAGCCTGCCAAGCCTTGGCTTTAAGCTGCCAGGTTTTTGTCTTAGGTCAGGAGGGCGAGGAAGAAGGCAGCCATCTTGGAAGTTCAGCATCTTTCTTACCTAGTCATGCCCCACCCCCACTCCCTCCCTGTCTGTCTGCCCGTCAGGGAATCTGTCTAACT
The DNA here is from genome assembly GCF_903995435.1 of Acomys russatus. NCBI lineage: Eukaryota > Metazoa > Chordata > Mammalia > Rodentia > Muridae > Acomys > Acomys russatus. The sequence continues at coordinate 52,142,174 of NC_067160.1, forward strand.
CCTACATGGTCCAGATCAACACCAGCCTGAATACATGAGCTCCTGTCTCAAAAAACAAAAAACAAAAAAACAAAAAACAAAAAACAAACAACAGACTAGGGAAAATAAGAAAACTTCAACATGCTAGGTGAACTAGAATCTCTCTCTCTCTCTCTCTCTCTCTCTCTCTCTCTCTCTCTCTCTCTCTCTCTCTCACACACACACACACACACACACACACACACACACCATTTGGCAGTGTGGAGATAAGAAAGGGAGACTGTTAACGGAGACACAGCATCAGCTTTTACAAGGGGAACAAGCTCTCGAGACTGGCCGCACAGCAGGATAATGATGCTCGTTCCGTTGAACATAAGAAGCATTTAAGAAGGCTGAGATGGGGTTGGGGAGGTGGCTGCTCTTGCAGAAAAGAGCTGAGCGCCATATTCCCAGCACCCATGTCGGCCAGCTCAACCACCTGTAACTCCAGCTCCAGGGAATCTGGTGTCTTCTTTGGCCTCCGTGGGCACCTGCACACACAGGCGTGCACTCACGTAGACACAGATAAACAGAGACATAAATAAAAATAAAACACATCTTTTTTTTTTTTTTAAAGGCTGAGATAGAGCCAGGGATGGTGTCATATTCCGGTAATCTCAGCGCTTGGGTACGAGGTGGTGGTAGACATCCGAGGATGAAGAAGCCCACGTCCGCCTCGGTTATGTAGTAAGTTTGAGACCAGTCGAGGTTATATGACTGATAAGCATTCTTCAGCCGGTGAAATGAGCCAATCCAAGACACATTAAAGTATGTAAATGTGAGTTTATTGGGAGCAGCTCTCGGCAGGTTCACCTGTCCAAAAAGCAGGGCCAGGAAAGTTGTCGTGCAGGGGGATAGGGACAGAAGAACAGGAGGAGAGAGTGTGCCACGTAGAGAGACAGAGGGAAAGAGGCACGGAAAGACGGGACAAGGGAACCAAAGTGTCTGGATTATATACTAAAGAGCCTCCGGGGGCGGGCGGGGGGGGGGGGAAGGGGGCGGGGCGCGGGAGGCTGGATAGTTCAGGGTATGTCAGCATGCACTGTCACAGGAGGGACTTAGGAACGTGGGGAGAGCCTGGTTAAAACGGTACCTCAGCCGCTTGTCTCGGGTCTGAAGCCCAATGTGACTTCTTAAAAAATTATATGACATATTTAAAACATTTTTAAGGAGCTAAAGAGATGATGGCTCAGTGGTTAGGAGCACTTGCTGCTCTTTCAGAGTTGGGATGCGTAGCAGGCCACATCTAGTGGATTGGAGCAATCTGTAACTCCAGTTGAAGAGCTGATACCTCTGGCCTCTATGCGCACTACACACATGTGCAACCCCCCCCCAATAATTAAAAATAAAATATATTTTTGTGGGGCAGGGCTTACTATATCTCCCCGGCTAGCCTGAAACTATGTAGACCAGGCTGCCCTCAAACTCACAGAGATCTGACTGCTTATGTCTCTCAACTGCTGGGATTAAGGGTTTGTACTATCATGCCCAACTAAAGAAAAAAAATTCTGGAAATCTAATGGAAAAATCTAATATTTAATGGAAAAAAATCTAATAACAATGGAAAAAGGTCTTGAGTATGCTTCTCTACAGGTATACAAGTGGCCAATGAGCACATGAAAAGACCCTCAGGGAAATGTCAATCAAACCCACAGTACCTTCCCACTTCTTACTCACTTAGATGCTACTGTTAATAACAAAGTAAAATCCCAAAACTAACAAGTATTGGCAAGGATCTGAGTCAGAAACCTCAGGAATTGCTGTGGGGGACCTGAAACCTTTGTAGCAGGAAATAAGGCAATTCCTCTAAAAAAAAATCAGATACAAAATTACCATATGAGCCAGTGAGCCACATTTAGGTACAGACACCAAAGGAGGACAGCAGGGGCTTTATAGCCATTTGCAAACCAGTGTTCTCGGTGGCATGATTCATGGTCATTTTCAGAAAAGTTTCCATTCATCAGTCTCTTCCTAGGTGTTTCATTCTCTCAGAAAACAGCACTGTTTTCTTCTCTACTATTGGACACAATGTATAAAAACACGATGGGCCTTTTTGTTTGTTTTTTGAGCCAGGGTCTCACTATGCAGACTTGGCTGGCCTGGAGCTCAGAGATCTGCCCGCCTTTGCCTCTGGGAATAAAGTCCCGTATCACTATGTCAGCTGGACTTCTTTAGCATTAGTTAAAAAACATTTCTTAGGACTTTTTTTTTTTTTTTTTTTCTGAAGCTACTGTACTAGCTTTCTTAGCCACAGTTTTTGTTTTAACTTTTTATTGTTTCTTTGTGGACTTCACACCGTGCACCCCAATTGTCTCTTCATACCCACCCTCCATCCTTGCAACATCTCTCCCCCCAAACCACACATACACAAAAGTCTTGTTGTGGAAGCTGCAGTGTGTGTTATAGTGTGTCACACAGTTTACTCTTTTGTTCACTTATCTTCTCTTGTAAATGTTCACAGCCGTGAGTCATTGGTCTGCATCCTCACAGGGACTCCTCTCAGATGTCCTGCTGTTGCCCTGTGTCATGAAGATCCTGTATCTTTGTGTCTGCAGGACCAGCCCTTTCACACACTCTAACAGTTCATAGATGGTATAGATATTGGGAAAGGCCAACTCAAAGCCCTGGATCTGGGCCTGGGAGGTACCTGAGTTGGTCAGCCCAGTTCTCCTGTGTCTGCACCACCATGGCGAGCTCTCCAGCACTGTCCCGTTAGCTCACCCAATGCCACACCCAGCAAGGCATGGTCAGTTCTCCTACTCTCATGTCTTTGGGGGCAGCTCACCTGCACCCCTGCCACCAGGATCAGCTCCACTGTGCTGACCAGGTGAGGTGTATGACCGACTGCCTTAGGTGGTGAGGTAGGAGGGGGCCCATGCCACCCCACAGCAGATGGGGATTGAGGCCTGCTCTTCCACACTCATGCCTTTGGGCCTGGATCACCCCGAACCCCCACCCTAACGCCACCCTAAAGGTCAGCTCTATTGTGCTGCACAGGTGAGAGACAGGGTCAGCTTTCCTGAGTGTGACGGTGGTAGGGGGTGGGGCCAGCTCAGCACAGTGCCTTAGGCGGCAGTCCAGACCAGGGATATCTGTGTGGCCTTTGGAGCATCAACACAGACCCTGGCTGCCATAGGACCACAGACTCAGACACAGTGTCCAGCAGCAGCCTGGGCCCAGATGCCTCCATGGTCTCAGGTGGCAAGACAAGCCAGTCCGATCAGCCTGTCCCTCCTCAGCAGCAAGGCCCTCAGATACCCACACGGTCTCTGGTAGCATCACAGCCCACAGACATCTGCTTGGTCTTTGGTGGTAACTCGGGCCACAGACTCTAGCTGTAGGAGAACCATGGACACAGATAGGGAGGGCCCTTGGTGGCAGCCTGGGCTATGGCCTCACAATGGCCTATCTGCCTGCTCCTCACCGCCATCAAGTCTCCAGTTCCACCTTTCTCCAGGGTGTACTAGCCCCTTGGCTTTGCTTTCTCTTCCACGTCTCCACTGCATACTCGGTCTTACCATTACACAGCCATTCATTGTGTAGTGGTGCCTGTGGCAGGTGCTTCCGTGGCCCTTAGGGTTCCTTTTTGTGGATGTGTGGACATGTACATGGGAGTGCATTGCCCTCCCTCACATGTCAGATCTCCTGAGCTGGAGTTTCAGGTGCTTGTGGTGAGTCACCCAGCGTTGAGTGCCCAGAACTAAACTTGGGTCCCTTGGAAGAGGAGCAAGCATCTTAACCACAGAGCTGCCTTCCAACTTCTAGAATAATAATTTAAAGGCCGTTTGTTATGCTCACCACATTCATCTCTGTGCTTAACCCAAGGGGGCAGGTACTTCTGAAGTCACACTGGCTGACTCACACACGATAGGCCAAGATTGGAGGCAGGTGCGAGCTGAAGGGGAAGGCTATGCTGTATAGAGGGGTAGAAGTGAGAAGGCTTGATCTACTGAGCCAAGATGGCAAGTCAGAGAATGAGAAATATCAAAGAGAGCCCAGGCTTTCCACGTAAAGTCACACTGCCCAGGGCTGGCGATGGGTGGGTGGGGGTGGTGCCTGGATCTGGAGCTTTGATGTACTTTTTAAGGCAGTGCCAAGAGGTAACTGAATAAACCAGATGAAGGAGCTCAGATCAGGTCAAGGCTGAAACAAAATCTGGGTTATCAGCGAGCCTGAGGAGGGGATGGAGGAGCCTGCCCTAGGAAAGAGTTGGTACAGAGCCCCAGGACCCAATAGAAGGGAGGACACAGGAAACCCAAGTGGCAAGGTGACTCAGACAGGAGTCTGACCTGCAGGTGGCAGAAGCCCGCAGCTGCTCAGGTTAGAGAGACCACTCTATCAATAGGGGCTGCTGTTATCGTTGTTAAGGTCGTATTGGAAAAGAGGCTGCAGCCACATATACCACACAGCTCCCGCAGGCTTTCTGCCTTGTGTCTCTCATCACCGTGCGAGCCGGATGTAACTGCTTGTGGCTCAGTTAGCCTGGGAGGTGTTAGCACAGAGGGCAATTTTCAGCCCTCACAGGCTGGAGCCCACTGATGCAGTCACTGCGAGGCACACCATGTAGGAGGGCTGACGTGGCATGCCGTGAGCTTGCACCTCCATGCCTGTGTAATGAGCAGACTCTTCACTTCTATGCTGGTTAGCCATGCCCTTACAGTTAAGTCACGTCTCCTTCCGCAAATGCTGAGAAAATTTCTTCTGGGGTAGACAGGCCAGTACCAGGGGCCAAGGCTAAGTTCTCAAAGGCCAAGGGGCCCGAGTTGTCACAGGTGTTCCCCTGGTGGCATACAGCATGACCTCCTTACAGGACCCACTTGCAAGGACCCAGGCTTTGCTTGGAAGTCAGAGGAGCCCATAGCTGTCGATCTGACTACTGGACAGATTGCTGATGAAGGCTACCGCAGGCAGCTGTGGCCATGAGCAAAGCAGTGGAGGGCTGAGCAGACTCTTAGCAAGCGCCATTTGAGCCAGACAGCTGCACGGACCACGGCACCCACTGCAAGTGCAGCATGCCTCATCAACACAGGGTGAAGGGGTAGCAGACCTCACATTGCTCAGGCCAGTCAGCTCTCTGGCTTCAGAACACTGCCGATCAGACCATCTTGTGGACAATACACCTTGCACCAATGATGGCTGCCATCTGACTGGGCCAGCCAAGGACGGGCCACACGTGACAGGTTTGTGTACACTGGGAAGAAGGAAGGCACCATAGGCACCTGGAGGCACCCATTGGGATGGGTGTCCACAGTGGCTTCGGAATTTCCTCTTTGGGACTGCTGAATGTCCTTTCCTGGGTCCTTGTGGAGGTTCCAGCACCAGTCAGCCTTCACTGTGAACTTGAGAAAAATAAAAGTCGTGTTTTGATCACACGTATGTGTTTATGCACCACACAGGCCGGAAGAGGGCATCAGAGTAACTGGAGCTGAAGTTCTGGATGGTTGTGACCCATCACATAGGTGCTTGTAATTGGACCCAGGTCATCTGTAAGAGCAGCAAGGGTTCCTAACCACTAGGCCATCTTTGCAGGCCTCACTTTACACTTTTAATGCCTAAGCTGAGGGAGCTGCTAGAGCTCTGTACATACCACTTAGTAAGTGGGGTTCTAGTGTCCCATATGTAGGGCCCGCAGGTGAGCCTGTGGTCGGCAGCAGACTCCTGCTTTCCCAGTGCCAAGCTGGGTCTATGGAGTCAGAGGTCATAGACAGCCCAGCTGCTGCACTCCTAGCTGGGGGAAGGAATGGGAAACAGCCTAGGGCCCCATTTAAGCTGGCCTCCTCCTCCTGCCTCTGCCCTGGTCACTGTGGGACACTATGGAGCCACAGACCTTGTTTGGTAAGGGTGCAGATCCCTGTTTGAGTGCCAGGTAGAGACCATCCCTGGATTAAAAGTCCTGATGGGAGCTGGCAGACCACCACCAAGGACAGTCTGACCAAGCCTGCCTGGCACCGGTAGGAGGCAGTCTCAGCCCCTAAAAGCCTCCAGAATCACAAACTCTGGGCCCTCCAGGGCACTTGGTACTGTTGGAATGGCTAGACTTCCTAAGCCCCAGAATCACTTCTCTGTCACTTTGCTGGCCCTGCCTCAGCAGTCTCTTCTAGAGTCTTAAGACTCTGTCCCTCCTCTTTTTGTTTTGTTTTTCCAGACAGGGTTTCTCTGTGTAGCCTTGCCTGTCCTGGACTCGCTTTGTAGACCAGGCTGGCCTCGAACTCAGAGATCCACTGCCTCTGCCTCCTGATTGCTGGGATTATAGGTGTGTACTGCAGCAGCTGGCTCTGTCCCTCCTCTTCATCCTTTGCTTGAGACGCCTTTACAAACCCAGTCACTTGGCAAGGATTATAGCTGAGGCACTATGGGGCACCATCTTGGCCAGTGACACATACTCTAAGGCTTTGCAGAACACAAGGCATTTAACATTGCTACAGCTGCGCAGTAGAAACCAGACCTCACTCTCTTCTTCCAAGTGGACCTGGGCTTGGCTGCTGATTGGGTGGCATAAGGGCAGTGTGACATAGCTCTCTTCAGGTTCTGTGGTCTGCAAAGACCAGGCTTTATTTGGGTGAGACACACTATCAGCAGGCTCCCTGAGTGGCCACTCACCCTGGAGCGTCTCTGAGCAGGCAAAGAGCCTATGGTGAGGCAGTATGGGGTGGTGGTCAGCTCCGAAAGGCAGCATGGATGGAAATGGGCTATGAACCTTCTGCTCGGGGCAGGGATCTCAGAACCACTCTCACAACTTGGAACTGTGTGACTTATTTGTTCTGTATGGAGTGTTTGGGTGTTTGTGCATGTGAAGGCCACGGGCTTACACTGAAGTGTCCTCCTGTCACTCCTGACCTTGTTTTGAGGCAGGGTCTCTCATAGGACCCTGGGCACAGGCCAGCAGACTGGCTGAGCAGCAAGTTCTGTGAGGCTGACAGGCACTGCCACAGCTGGCTTCATGTGGGTGTATATGCTTGAGTGGTTGGCCCTTTAACAGAGCCATTCTCCAGCCTAGAGCTCTAGGAAAAGGTGACATTTTCCTGTATGAAAAGTGCTCGGCAATGAAAAATATTCCTAGTGAAATAAGCGTCAGTGACAGATGACTTGCAGTTCTTTGGGCTGACCTGAATGTCTCCCACAGGGATGATGGGCACGGATACAGGATAACCAGGAAGCCTGTTTCAGTGGGGGCTTGGACCCAAATGTCAGCTGTCACCTCCCCATGGGTGGCAGCAGTGCTGAGTCCTGCCCTGGAGTCTACAGCTGCATTCCAGCGGGTTGCATTAGTGCCATAGATGTGGTGGTGTAAGGCTCTGCCAGGTGGGCCTGCTGTCAGTGGGAGTGGATGGGACACAGCCAGCTAACTTAAAGAGTTCAAATAACAAAGGAATTACAGCAGTTTTCAACTTGGGGTTTCAACCCCTTTGGGAGAAGGGTTGAATGACCCTTTCACAGGGGCTAAGACCATCTGCAAATCAGATATTTACAATTCATAACAGTATCAAAATTAGTTATGAAGTAGCAGCAAAAATAACTTCATGGTTGGGGATCAGCACATGAGGAGCTGCAGTACAGGGCCATAGCGTTAGGCCGGCTGAGAATCACTGAATTACGAGGAAGTGGACAGGAAGCACCCAGGCTTCCGTAGGACCACAGACACACGTTCCCAGCATGGAATCTTTATTGGACATGTTTACTTTGCATTGAAATGCCTCCATACAGTGGCCAGCCCACCAAGCCTAAACACACCCACATCCCATGCTTGTAAATATTCCATGATTAATGCTAACATTACTAAGTGGCCCTAGCCCCTGCACCCCAACCTGAGTAAGGCATACAGGCCCATAAGACCTCCTGTAGGTGAAACCTCTGGGTTTAGTCTGACAGTTATTTGGGTCATCTAGAAAAGCTGTTTAGGGACTGGAGAGTTCCCTTGTGTGGACAGGCTTTTTGGCTCCTTTGGAAGAGGGAGACAGAGTTTGAACACTAAGAAGGCTGGCCTTCCAGCTCCCCATCTATGGCACAACCTCAACTCCAAATGAGCATCCTGCATTGGTACTGGAAGTGAATCTGTCTTACTCTGGTCTTTATGGACACACCAGGAACTTGTGTGCCTTCCCCGGTGGCCTGTCTGCAGTCTCCCTGTCATCAGAATCATACCAGGTCATAACCACGCCTGTTCCCGAGCTTGCCCCGCCTCCCAGTGCAGTCTCTATAGTGCTGGGAAGCAGGCAGATGGCTACCTAAATGTATGATGGTTTTTAAGCATGAGACAGGCACTCCTGTACAGGGCAGCTGCAGATCCGGAGGAAGCGGGAGACTCCTTGGCCTGTGACCTGTGACCACACTCTAGGTGGCACAGCTGTAGGGCTCCTGTGAATGTCCTTTACAGATCTTCCAGGGTGGCCTAGGGAAAGCTGGAATAAAGGGCATATCTTTGAGAACACTGGCCTGTTCTATATAGCCAAGAGCTAGGGAAACCCTACAAGAGGAAAGGCTGCAGCAGCGACGCGGGCAGGGCGGCCTCTGGGTGGCGCGCTGTGGTGTACTGAAGACCAGGCAGGCCACAGCCAGCATGTGAACTGAGGTGGGTGGGGGAGTGTGGGGTCAGGGGTGGGCTAGGAGCTTCCTTGGGAGATCAGCAGCTTGGCAGAGGTGGGCTGCTCGCCTGGGTGTGTGGAGCTGGGCCCGCAACCTCATTAGACTAATGCTTCCTCGAGGAACACCCTTTGGATGTAGGAGGTGACCAGAGGCCACTGATCTTTGATGGGCCTCCCCTGCCGCAGAGTGGCTTTAGACTCCACTCTAAGAGGCAGACAGGCATTGCGGTGTGTGGAGATCACCATGTGGTGCAAAGCAGCAATGCACAGCGTTAGTTTGCATAGTTTGCACTCTCTTGATAGAATGCTCGCTCCCTGGTTTAGAAAATACATCCTGCACCCAACTGCTGGCAGGCAGTGCTGCAGTGCACCAGCGGCTGGGTGTGCCAGGGAGGGCACAGGGAGTCAACAGGAAAACGGTGGGGGGTGAGGGAGGGGAGGAAGGAGAGAAGAGGAAGGAGGAGGGAGAGGAATATGGAAGGACCAGGAGGAGCAGAAACAGCACAAACATCTCAGGGCTGTGCAGCCCTGGCTGGCTGAGCAGGCTGGGGTGGAGAGTGGGGACACTTGGGTATTTTGCTCCAAAGTGGTTCTGAAGGAAAACTGAAGACTCAGGCCTGCTGTGAGGCGGGGTTTTGGGCCCTGGAGTGAGCTGTTCCTCTAGTGAATGAATCCTAGTCAAGCTAAACATTAAACTATACTCTGCTTTTCAAATGTAAGAGGCTGAATCCTCAGCACTGCTAAAAGGCAGAATTCAGGGCTGAACACTTGCTCCTCACGTTCAAGAAATAATTTTCTAGCAAAAGCGACATCTTATTAAATGTCACAGCCTACAGCTTCCAGGCCACAGCACTCTCAAAGAAAGCACGGATATCTCACACAGGCAGAGCAGGAGGGGACGACGACGACACAATGCAGGGTTATAAATACCACAGTGGCAGTGCACTGTGCGCCCCATCTTTGCTCAGCCCTTCCAACTCGAGTGCTTCACTGTTCCAGACACAGATGCACGGAGCCAGGTAGGCTAAGCCTCAGGCCGCAGAGGGCAGGCAGCTCGGGAGCTGGGGCAGCTGGGTAGCACTGGACTCCAACCAGACTCCTCTGCCCAAGGACACTGCTGAACACTGGCTCATCACTCTCAAGCGACAAGCAGAGACACATTTACAGTGCAGGGAGAAGAGCTGAAGTCCTCTCCACAGCCTGGGCACCAGGCCAGTCTTTGCAGCCCTGTACCAGGCTTCTGATTGCCCTGCGTGCCCTGCTTCCACCTGCAGCGGTTACAGGGCAGGACTTGGGAGGGTCACTGCTCTAGCACACCTCTCAGCCTGCGCACCCACGCTCTACAAGGACCAGGACCTTCCTACAGGATCCCCACAGCTGCTCAGCCACTGAGCTGTGCACTTAGAGAGGTCTAGGTGGGCTACGCTCTCACTCTCCTAACTCTTATTAAAGCCCAGCAAGTGAAATCAGGCCCTACATAAAGACCTTTACCGAGACAGGCTGCCTCACACCTTCTGTATGTCTAGCACCTAGATGGCACACAGCCCCTGAGGGGCAGGCTGTGGATGTAGATATCGCCACAGGAACACACTCTGCAGTGCTAGTGAGTGCTTGTGTGCCGGAAACAACGCATTAAAAAGCATCCTGTCTCCTCTCCAACTGCCTTCCCACCACATACTTCACACAAATAAACAAGAAGAAAACAACAGAGGGACAAAGAGGTCCCTTAAATGACTCCTTAGGGCCTGCCTACTTTCTCAAAACAGAATCCCTATGGTGGTGAGGGACCTGCTGGGACAGCTGAGGAAGCAGCTTCTCACGAGACTACGGACTACGTAGTATGTGGGGGGTGAGGTGAGGGCATGGGGACATACACAACTTTTCAGGACAGGGATTTGAGTCTTCTGCACTGGGAGGTAGGACTGTCACCCCAGGAAGGCCCTGCTCCTTGAAGGCTTGACTCACCTACAGCTCCTGGGCACTAAGCGACTCTGAGATGCTTTGAGCCGGTCACCTGTGCCCTCGTCACCTGCCTGCTAAGCTCGCTTGTGCTTCGAGCAGTTTCATGCAGCCAGCTACTGGTGTTCCTGCCCAAGCTCTGAGCAGACCTCGCTGTCTCGGGTCCCTGAGCGTGAGCGGCTGGAACATGCTCACTTCCTTCACGCGTGCTTGGACTATGTAGTTGAGGCTCAGAAGTCCTGCCTGGCCTGTGCAAGCTGTGCAAGGATGCTTACCTAAGTATTTGCTTCGATACTACCCTTTCTGTCCTCAGCTGCATCTTCAGGAACATTCTCCTGTTTTCTCAGGTTCTGATCAGAAGACACAGGTGGAGGGAGAAGAAGCCAGGCAGCTGCTCTGGGTGGGCAGGGGCATGGAGTCAGGAGAGTGAGCCATCTGGAGAATACTTCTGGAGCTCCAAGGCTCCTCTCCCCTGCAGACACGACTGGAGACAGCTATTCTCCATAGCAGGGCTGTGGTCTTGGCAGTCGCCTGGATAGCAATGTGATGGGCCCTCCCCAGCTAGCCTCTAGCACCACTGTTCTAGGTCCCCGTCAGGAGTGGGAACAGTATTTAGAGTAGTGCTTGGGGCCAGTGGCCCTGAGCAGGTGCTTCAGGTCACCGAGGGTGGCTATGTGGCTATCTGAAAGAACTTCATCCACTTCTGTTGCTGTTGCTCCCAAAGGCTGATTATCTTTCTCTTCTTCGTATTCTTGGTAGGTATCTCACTAGTTCCCAAAGTAACTTCTTTTTCCCCCAACCCTGGTACTAGGAATTGAACCCATAAATGCTGGGCCAAGCAGTGACCTAAACCCTTGGCCTCCAGAGCACTGTGGCCTATGGCAGACCCGCCCTCCCCACCACCACAGCCTATCTGAGTGGCAGCCACTGGGGGCTCCCCTGCACAGACTCCAGACTCCCGATTAGCAAGGTAAATCAGATAGGCTCTCCTTTACTCCTCCACTAAGCGTCCTACCCTCACTGAGGGACAGTTCTGGCTGCCTGCAGCCCACCACAATCCAGATTCCCTAAGAGTACAAAAGTAGGTGTCCAGGGCACTCGGCACCCCATTAGCACAGGGTGCCACTGTTGGGAGATGCCACAGTTCTGTCAGGAACACGCTTGCTCACTGACAGGGCTATGAATAAGTTAGTTTTGTTGACAGTGCGTCCTCAGATCACGCTGTCACGCAGTGCCTTCCCAGTCACCCTGGGGTTCCACAGCACCATTGGTCACTTTCTTCACTTTCTTCACACTCTCCATCACTCCCGATGTTGTCACTCTGAAAAAGAGGAGAGCCAAACCGTTGGGGGTTAGCCAGAACCTGACAGTAAAGGCTTCTAGATCAAGGTGGAAGCCTGGCGCCTCCCTCCAGCTGTGTGGTGCTGGCCAGGTCACCTGACTTTTCCAAGTGGAAGTGTAACGATGAATTCTGACCTTCCAGAACCACCACGAGGAAAAAGATCCCCTACGTCTGTCTCTCTTTCACCACAGGGACCAGAGTTGAGGTCGTATTCACACAGTCATCATGGTTATGGGACAGTCAGGAAAGAAAGCTGATAGTGGGGTAGACACCTATAGCAGCTACAGTCAGTCATTCCCAAGGACAGGACAGAACCACAGATGTGGCGTCCGAAACTCTGACGCCTATGGACAGTTAGCGCTTCTCCCTTATGGTCTGGCATTTCCCAGTCAGTCCAAGAAGCCCTTAGCTTCTCCTCCATGCTCCTGCTGCCTGGCTCAGCTGTTTTCGCAACTGCGCCCTCGCTCTCCTCCTGACCCTCACCTTTATCTCATCTTTCAACTCAGGCTTCCGAGCTCCGTGTGCCTGAGAGCTGAGCATCATCAGACAGCTGCTAGTGCGCACCTGCACAGCTGGGCCTGTGCTGCTGCTCTCAAGCCCTCTAATGGCTGTGGCCGCCCTCTGAGCAGCAACAGAGCCTATCCTGTACTTCACCAGCACTCTACAGTAATCCTGCAGCCCTGAGAATGCAGGACAGGAGAGAAGGCAAGGTGACGGCATCAGCCTAGGGGCAGCTGAGACACAAGGTCACTCACCCTCTGAGGACAGAGAGGGTGGCCTAGGCAGCTCGCCAGTGCTGCTGCTGGGCCTGGTGGATGGTGCTGCCTTTGGAGCCTGGGGGAGAGCAGGAGGCTAGCCTGGCAGTGAGTGAGGAGTGCAGCTGTAGGGAGGAGAGACTATGGGCTGGAGGTGGGCTGCAGGAGTCGGGCCCAGCGTGCAGGCAGGCCATGAAGAGTACTAGGGAGGAAGAAATGTGGGAGGCCAGGAAACGTCAGAAACAGGAGGAGAGGACTTCCTGTGGCCTGAACCAGGAGCTGCCTAGTGACCACGGAGCTGAGAACTGATGGCTGGTGCCTGAAGAATGGAATTGCCCGGTTCCTGAGCACCAGGTGAACTGGCCAGACCTGGACACCTGGCCCCTCCCTGGTAAGGGGTGTAGATGTGGAGTAGACCAGCACCCTAAAGCTTCTGGGCAGGACACAGGCTCCCACGGGGGTGCAGCTCCATCAGGCTTCTAGCACCACCCCATGTGTTCTGTTTCCATGCAAACACCCAACATCTGCCCAGCAGCCTACACCGCAGTTGCCAACCTGCTCTTATGGGCCCCTGTGCAGGACAGAGGGAACTCCAGAAAGCTCAGGTTAAGCGATGGCCACAGGGACAGAGAGGGGCTGCAGCTGCTCTGTGGAGCCAGCGACAGGCTTTGGCGCCTCCCAGGTCACAGGTGGGGGCCACGGCTCCTAAGCAGGTCTGACATCCTACGGGGCTGAGGACAGGAAGGTGCTAGGGATCCATGCTGCCTCCATATTTGTCTGCCTTCCCTGAGAGAGCCCCATATCTCCCCAAACCTAAAGTACAGAATGAACACAGCTCTTCCATTGCGGCAAGCTGCAAGCAGGCAGCTTAGGCTGGCTCTTCGCCTGGCCTGTGCCTTCCAGAGCGCAGAATATGCTCTCTCTACTCACAAGGCTGGAGTCTACACACCGTCCCTGTCCCTACCTCCCAAGAGTCAAACATGCTCAGACCTGCTGTCACCACTTCCAGACTGATACCAAAAGAAAACTTTTAAAACATGGCTATGAAGGTCAGGCATGCTGGCTTCCTCCTGTAATCTCAGCACTCGGGAGGCAAGAGGTAGGTGGATCTCTGTGAGTTTGAGGACAGTTGGGTTTACATAGAGAGTTCCAGGCCATCCAGGGCTACACAGTGAAACCCTGTGTCAAAAAAATAAAATAAACCATTGCCATAAGAAACACACATCCTCTTTCCAAAGCACAGTGACCTAGAATAGGAACATGGGGACATGGTGCCCACAGGGTCACTTCACAGCTCAGCTCAGCAGAGGACACTGTGAGCGAGTCCTGCAGCCAAGCACCTGGCACCTTGCAGGGGAGGGCAGGAAGGCCACCAGCTGACTTGTGTTTGTGCTCCACCTACTGTGTGGCCAGGGCACTGGGGCACAGGGGATGAGACTTGGTCAGGGCCCACCCCACGGTCCACCTTGCACTCAGTGCTCTTGTGGAGCAGCCAGCACCAAGAGCTGCCCTAGGAGGCCTGATGTGCCCGACAACCCAGCCTGGGCAGTATCTCAGCCTTTGCGCTGTGGAGAGGAAGCGGGCAATGGGGCAGGGCAGCCTCGGCCTGAGCTGACAACATGCACGCACACACGCATGCACGCACACACACACACACACCCTCAGCTCATCAGAGTCAGAGCTGGCACACAGGCTATGATTCACCTAGAAAACGGAGCCTTTCCTGAACCTAAACCCTAATCCTGTGACTCAGATCCAGGTTAAAGGTGCTGTCTGTTGTCAACCTATGGTAACTCAGAAGATGCCGTTTTCAAACACTAGTAGCAATACTTATAGCCTGATAGCTTGTTCTAAACTTGCCTAGAACATTTCCAAACTCTTGCCACTGGGTCACTGGGAGCTGCTCCAGGGACACTTAACAGGATGGGAAGTTCTAATTCTTGACAAGACTGAGCAATGTCTGGCAGACACTGCCTTCAAACTAGCCACGCATGCCAGGGGCTCCAGCGTCCACCGCCCCCAAGCTGGAGGATGCTGAGCAGGGGCCACTGCATATCATGCCTTTCAGTTCAGCAAAAGGGAAGGAGAGACGGAGGGGAGGAGAGAGGGACGGAGGGGAGGAGAGAGGGACGGAGGGGAGGAGGGAGGGACAGAAGGGCATCTTACACAGACTCCATCTCCAGGTCATCTTCCTCCTGAGAGAGCTGCAGGTAGGGGTTATCTGAAGCTGGGCGAAATTTATACCCCGTCAGGACAAAGAACACCAGCGTGGCTGTTTCATCCAGCAGCTGTAAATTTAAAATCGCCCCCAAATAAAAGGATTAGCAACACTGCTCTTCAGAAGGCAATAGAACTCAACAAGCTGACGCCTCCCTCAGTCTTTTCCAACAGCACCACAGCCAACTGCTCAGGTGTGCAGAGCTCCATGCTGAGAGCATGGCCAGAGCGGACACTGAGGTGTCTCCAGGGGAACCCACTTTTTTTTTTTAAATGATGAGAGGGTCTTGCTGTGAAAACCGAGGCTGGCCTTGAACTCACCAGCTTCTGCGTCAGCTTCCCAAATGCTGGGTTAGTGTGGAGCATCACGCTGGTTAATTTTATACCTCTGTCTTACTTGTTCTTCCTTTTTCATTAGTGTGTGAGAGTATGTGTGCTTGAGAGTGTGTCTGTTTGTGTGTGTGTCTGTGTGGTGTGTCTGTGTGTGTGTGGTGTGTATGTGTGTGTGTGTATATGTGTGTGTGTCTGTGTGTGTGTGTGGTGTGTATGTGTGTGGTGTGTATGTGTGTGTGTGTCTGTGTGTGTGTGTGGTGTGTATGTGTGTGTGTGTGTGTTCACACTGTGGAGTTGATTCTCTCCTTCCACCATGCAGGCCTCGGGATCCGGCTCTGGTCATCAGTCCTGGGAGTGGGTGCCTTTGCCAGATAAGCAATCTCCCCAGCCCAAGAACAAGGGGTACAGGGCGGGTGTTCTAGTAAATTAATCCTTTGTGGGGTTTGGGTTTTGTTTTGTTGTTTTGTTTTTTTAAAGACTTTTACTTTATTTTTTATTTATGTGTATGTCTTTGTGTGTGCTTGTACACCTGCATGCCAGTGACTTCACAGGCCAGAAGAGGGTGCTGGCTCTCTTGGAGCTAGATTTACGTGGCACTGTGAGTCGCTTGGTGACCCTGACCAGCTCAAGCATCTTACAAAGAAGGTTTATAATGGTAATAAAAATAGTTGGGCGTGGTGGCACACACCTTTAATCCCAGCACTCGGGAGGCAGAGGCAGAGGCAGGTGGATCGCTGTGAGTTCGAGGCCAGCCTGGTCTATAAAGTGAGTGCAGGACAGCCAAGGTTACACAGAGTAACCCTGTCGTAAAAAAAAAAAAAAAAAAGAAGAAGAAGAAATGTAACAAGCTGGGCGTGGTGGTGCATGTCTTTAATCCCACTTGGGAGGCAGAGGCAGGTGGATGGCTATGAGTTCAAAGCCAGCCTGGTCTACAAGGCAAGTCCAGGACAAACAAGGCTAACATAGAGAGACCCTGTCTCAAAAAAACAAAACAAAACAAGAACAACAAAAATGTCCAAGAAACCCAAAAGACAAAACAAAAAAAACCAAAAAAACAAAACAAAAAAAAACCCCAACAACCAAAAAACCAAAAAACAAAACAAAACAAAACAAAAAACCCAAGAATAAAAACAAATCCCCAAACCAAAGGACTGGACTCAAAACCGCGGCAGCTCTGCATGAAAGCAAGGGTAGATAAACTGTAATTGCACGGGGCGCTCTCACTCTCTCTCTCTTTAAAGACGTAGAATTAATCAGTCATACAATCACATCCAGACTTAGCGTAGCCCAGCAGCTCTCCTGGGCACACAGAGCACCGCATCCGCAGAGCAGAGGAGACAGAAGGACCTGGCGGTCATTCCCAGGCAAGTCAGACACACTCTTAAGCTACACCCCAAAAGGCAGAGTCTCCACCCTGTCCCCCAGGAGCAGCAAACCTGGTAGAGCCACTTCCACTGGAACGGAACCGCAAACTTGAGGAGAAAGGCAATGATCCTGGTGAAGTAGATGTAGCACACGATCTGCAGGAAAAGGCAGTCAGGGGCCAGAGCACCACACGCTCTGCTAGTTAACGCAAAGCAGAAAACAGTCACCCAAAGGCACAGATGTGGTCTACAGCCCTGGACGCCAAGCCAAGAGGGAAGGCCGGTGCTCTGTTGTGCCAGCCTCATGATGGCTAAGACTGAGCAGGCCCAGGCTGGAGGCCTGCTCCTTGAGCGTGGCTGTCCTAACCCTCTCTCACCACCCAAACGCAGGACTGGTTTCAGTCCCCGAGGGCACTCTTTTACACCAGGCTTGGGAGCAGTTCTGAGCAGCTACAGCAAAATAGTCACATGGGGAGCACGCAGTGAGCACTGGGGCCCATACTCCAAGACATATGGAAGCACACACTCTAACCCTTGAGCCCCTTCCTCTGGCCTCCCTGTGGCAGGCATCAGTGAGCTGGCCCTGAGACCACTCAGAACACTAGACCAGGCTTACAGCCAGGCCAGGCAGGTCTCCCTTGCCTTGTTAAAGAAGCACGCCTCTGTATCGTCACAGGCATCGGGAACTGCTCTTTGTGACACCTGTTCTGATGATGACACAGAACTCAGGTAAACAAACAGACAACCTGAGAATGAGGAGCGAGCAAGCACAGGACACCATCTGGACAGATGTCTGCCCCCTGCTTTTCTGCTGCCGCTTTGCTTGGGCAGAGAGGTCAGGCTTCCTTGTGGGAGCCAAGGAGACACGAAGGTTATGCTGTGTACGCTCACACCACAGGGCTTAGTGTCCATCACTGGCCTGTGGGATGCCGCGGTGCACGCCTTCAATCCCAGCACTAAGGAGGCAGAGGCAATGGACTGAGGTTAGCCAGGGCTGTACAATTAGACCCCCCCTCAAGCAACACCCCCCCAAAAAACACCAAAAGCCAAAAACCAAAACCAAACCCCCAAATCCCAAAACGATACCAGCCTCAATTTTCTGTTTTTCCTTTTGTTTTTGCTTTTTGAGGCAGGGTTTCTCTGTGTAGCCCTGACTGTCCTGGACTTGCTTTGTACATCAAGCTGGACTCGAACTCACAACAACCCACCTGCCTCTGCCTTCTGAGTGCTGGGATTAAAGGTGTGCACCACTTAGCGGGCATATCACTACAACAAAACTAGTTTCCAGCCTGGCAACTGGATAGAGTGGTAAATATTCAGTTTCAGGGGCAGGGGGCTGCAAAGGAGCACGAAGGCGTACCCACATTCCTAAGGCAAGACGGGGAATGACTGGGTCGGTCCTGACCTGGGCCTACAAGTGCCCTTGGGCATCAACACTGCTGGCCACTACCCAATGCCCTGAGTCATGCCCACGGCTCCCGAGGCTGTTTCCACGTCAGGAACCTGTGCTACTTTTCTAAGTATTTAAAGCCACTTCTAACAGGCTTCAAAGCAACCCAGATTTTTCATTTCCACTTTAAGAGCGATGATGTGAGGTTGTGAGGCGGCTGACAGGACAAGGTGTGGTGGCTGCTTCTGTCACCAGGTCCGCTCACTGGTCTTATTTACAGTTTTAGGGTTTTCTTTTGTTGTTGTTGTTGTTTTACTCACCAAGACGTAGTAATGTCTGAAAAGCTTCAGCTTTGCTAAGTTAATGGCAGCTACAAAGAACAGAATAAAAAGTGCATTAATTTCTTTTTTTTCCTCCCCATCTACTCCCATCCATCCGTTTGGAGACAAGGTCCTGCTATGTGGGCCAGGCTGCTCTCAGGCAAAACCTCCACCTCAGGCCTAAGCAGCTTGAAGGCTGCCTGAACTTCCTCAGTTTTTAACATTTTATCCCATCTACGAATCCTCTCAGTGCAGAGGTGGTCATCTGATGCGCACATTCACACGCCCAGAAGTGGGGCGGGTTGAGTGCCTGGCCAGTGGCATGGCGCGATCAAGCTCTTGGCTGTTTGTGGCCACCCTCACTTGGAGATGAGCAGCTGTGAGCAGAAACTGATGAGGTCTTGGTACAGACCCGGGCCAGGGCTGACCGCTCCAGCCCTGCACTGCAGCTGGGAGGGACAGCTGCCCCTCAACTAGCATCAGCACCAGACTGGCCTAAAGGACCACCTGAGGGCCTCCCACGGGGGCAAAGTCAGTCAACTCCCAGGTGCATTCAGCAGCTCCCGCCTCAGCGACCCTTACTCGCTTCAGAGTCAGTCCTCTGAAAGCAGGTTCCCCTTCAAGAACACTCACGGTCAGCCAGACCAGGCCGTCCAGCTTCCGGACACCGCCTAAGGCTATGGAATATTGATGACTGCACAGGGTAGCCTGGCTGCCTCCCCGACTCACAACCCTTTCATTCATCACAGCCTTCCTGCAGGAGGCAAATTAATTTTGCTTAATAGCACTCAATTACTGATTCAGTTTAAGAATGGGACTGTGGGTGGCAGACATTCAAATGTCCTCTTCCTCTCCCCTCTGGCTCATGACTAGTGGGGGCAATCAAGCTTAGGGTGCCACAGAAATTCTAGGAATCCTACGTGTGCAAGGTGCTTATCAACTAGAGCTCTGCCAGAAGAGCTTCTGAGAGGCTTTGTGAGCGTGTGTGTGTCTATGTGTGTGTGTGTGTGTGTGTGTGTGTGTGTGTGTATACAGGACCAAGTACATACACCCAGCAAGCAAGGGAGGGAGGACAACTGGCAAGTCGCCCAACACTCTCATCTCTCTACATCTCTGAAAATAATTTTGTTTGTTTTTTAAATTTTAATTTATTATAATTTATTCAGATTACATCCGGAATGTTATCCCCTCGCTCGTATTTCCCGTTCCAACCCTGTTTTTCAAACATTAAACTCCCTGGCTCTCACCCTTTGTTCATCCAGTTAATACTACGTGATCAAGCTCTGACTTGCACAAGGCACTGGGTGTGAGCAGTGCTCTGGGCAGCTGCAGCCTCCTCCCTGCTGTCGGGGGACACCCCACCTAGAGGTTGGGAGGGGTGTTACTGAGGACATTTGAGAAATCCTGGGTGAATGAGTGTCTTAGGCCTTGGGTCTTACCCAGGCGGACAGCCCTGCATTTCCTGTTTCCGTGACAGGGCCTGTTCCCACCACTCTGCTGCAGCTGAAGGTTACTACAGCCTGCCTGTCACCCAGAGCAACACGAAGCCCCTCCTTTCCTGAACAGCTGCAGTGCTCTCAAGTCCTCTTCTGGACTCTGCTCATTGAAGGAGTCCTGAAAATGGAAACGGTTTGCACCAGAACTGACTGCCTGGCAGAGGACTGACCTGCTTTCTTTCTCAAAGCTCCAGGTGCCAGGACAGGAAGAGCTAGCTGAGGGAGGATGGGTCAAGGCAGTGGAGAGGAGTGAGCCGGGCAGGGAGGGAACCAAAGGGGAGGTCACTCTGTAGGACAGCCTCATGGACAGGCGAGACCATGCTGGGCATTGGGAAGGCTGGACACAGGGCTAGACAGAGAGCAGAGCAAGGCGAGCGTACAAGACTGAGCTTATCCTTACTGCTCCCAGGGCCCCAGGGAGCTTTAAAAAGAAGATCGATAGTACGGGTCCAGCTGAGTGGATGCCGACAGCTGTGCAGTGAGCTGGGAGGTCAGGGCAGCAAGCAGCACTTCAGCCGGGCACTAGGGCTGGTTGACAAGGGACTATGAAGGGAATGAGGGGGCAGAAGGGGACTGTGAGGAGGGGCTGAGGCCCTGAAGGTCTTAGTGGGATAGTTGTGAGGAGTAAGAGCAGAAAGTGACATGTGGGCATCTCCCTGGCACCACATGCCATGATGTCATAGCTCCAGGCCACACAGACACTTCTGAAGGGCGTCACTCTATAATTGAGGCAGTGTGGCTCACACCCTCACACCAGAAGGGTCCATGCTACCCAGCACTCCTAGTGGTGACAAATGGCTCTTGGAGGAAAGTGAAGAGCTCTGGGCCATTTCCTAAACTAGTCATGATGACAACACAGCTAATCTCATGACGATAGTCGGTGGCACTGCTGGCAGGGGCCCTTGGCTGGGGTTTCCTGCTCTGTTAATCAGGTCTTTGTAACCATCCTTGACACACTCTGCCCTGCAAGCCTGTAAGTGGAGGTGGAACAGGAAAGCAGAGCACAGGGCAGCTGTGTGTCCAGCGCTCAAAGCTCATCTGCTGCCTGTTGTTACTCATGTGACACTAGACAAGTCACCTAAGCGCCCCCCCCCTCCCGGTCTGAACTTCAATTTTGTTCATCTGCTAAGGCAGGAACAGTACTATCTAGCCTGAGGGTTACTGGGATAATCAGCAGGGCAAGACAGGCAGCAAATGGCTTGCACTCAGCACCTGGATGCTCTCAAAATAGTTACCGGAACCCGTGTAATGTCAACATTACATGGGGCTAGCCTGCATCAAAGGGGGCCACCATGACTGGTAGAAACCCAGACTCCAGTAATACTGGAACAAAATGTGAACATGGCACTACCAGCATGCCCAGGCTGTCCTGGAAACAGTGCTGCCTGCCATATGGAACTGATGAGTCAGAGTACAGAACAGAGGAGGACCAGCCACAACGTGAAACCTCCCAGCACCATGAGAAGAGCAGAGGCAGTGGGTCACAGCCTGGAACCCCTTTTGTCTCTTCCAAAGATTTCCCAGGAGTTTTGGAAGCTGCCAGCCACTGACTGCTCCCTGGACCACAGGGAGCTGGGCTCTCGTGGGAGTGAAAGCTTGCAGAGGCCTGGCTGGCTATTTCTGACTGTGCCATGATGGAGCAGCAAATATGGACAAAGAATGAGCAGGCAAGAAGGACAGCGAGCCGGGAGCCCTCAGCAGCACCACTGTAACCCCACATGCCTGCCCTGGCCCATGCGTCCTTCTCCTGGCACTGCTCCTCATCTGGAGACGACCTCACAGAGGCGGAGGATCCTGTTCAGTGAGCACCAGAGTGGGCCAGAGCTTCATTATTTGAAATACTGCCTGTGCTTGGATTAACGGTGTGCTCCACCACCACCACCTGGCACAAACTGAAGGATTTTTTAAAGTTTTATTTATTTATTATGTATACAGGGCTCTGCCTGCATAAATGACAGAAGAGGGCATCAGCTCTCATTATAGATGGGTATGAGCCACCATGTGTGTGCTAGGAATTGAACTCAGGACCTCTGGAAGAGCAGTCAGTGCTCTTAACCCCTGAGCCATCTCTCCAGCCCCAAACTGAAGAATTCTTAAGGCCCAGGCCCAGCTATGGAGGTAGAAGCTCCCGCTGGGAGGGACCAGCAGCATGGCTGCAGCTCAGGGGTTCCCCCAGAAAGAGCACACAGAGGAGATGGGCCGCAAGTGGAGCCAGAAGCTTGGCAAGGACTTCTTCCTGCCAATGCTCATCAGGTCAAGAAGCAATAGAGTTGCCACGGGAAGTGCTACTGCCCTTCCCCAGACTGCCACCCTCCCTCAAGTCACAGTGAGACGTGGAAAATGGAACCGAAAATGGAACCCAAATATATTACAGGCATGTATGAAGTTGTCAACAAAGTATTTCCAAAAGGGGGCTGGAAAGGTGGGTCTGCTGTTAGCGTATGCTGCTTGTACAGGAAACGTAAGTTTGGTTCCCAGCACCCACATCAGCTGGCTCGCAACACCTGCAACTCCAATTCCAGGGGATCTGAGCCCATCTTCCCGTCTCCTGGGCTCTATATGCATGTGCACCCCCCACCCCAGACACACAGGAATATATAGAATTAAATCTTTTTTCAAACCTTAAAAAAAAAAAAAAACCAGGAAGGCCAGAGACAGATCACAGCTGCCCCCAGCTGACTTCCTTTGATAGTTTAGAAACTTCTCAGAAGCAGTAAGAACCACCTCGATTGTCACCATCTGTCAAGTGATACAGGCACTGAGGGTGTCCCCAGCATGCCTGCCTAATCTCACAGGTTTTTTCCTGCTTTGTCTCACAGGTTTCTTTGTGTAGGAAGCCATGCTGTTAGTGATGTGTCTGTGATGAAAGATCTGGCCTGGTGAAGGCTGGCCAGTCACAGCCTGTAAGTGGCCAAGCCAGGCTTCAAGCCCAAGGCCACCTTCCTATCACAAGCCCCTTTCCACCTACACTCATATTAAGAGAAAGGGAGCCCCAACTTCTGACTTATGCCACTTCATGACTCCTGCTGGTGACTGCCAATGTCAAGCTAAACAACAGCAAGTGGCTTAAGGCCCAAACAGCTTCTTAAAGTCTTTGCCTCAATGAGAAGCAAGCCTCGGGCTTAAGACATTCCCCTGGCCTCTCACCCACCCTCCTGCTCTTCGCTGCTGTGTGCAGAGGCAATTCTGAGTCAAAGGCAAAAGCAGAAGGAGTGGGTTTTGCCAGCAGTGTGAATCCCTCAGACCCACTCCGACCCCAGCCCCCTCATCTGCTTAAGTTGCAGCTCTTAAGTTGCAGCTCGAGCTCACCGCTCAGAGGGCATAAAGGCCCCTGTGCATCACCCATCACTGTGAGCAGTGAGAGAGGCCATAGGCCAGAGACCCGCAGCTACACTGGCCTTAAAGTGTTAATGGGGGCTTTAAGCCTCCAGGAAGAAATCCCACTGCCAAAACCTTAGATAGTTGGGGGAGGGGAGGTGGCCCTGTAATGGCCATGGTGAGAGCTACTCAGAGCACAGGACACTTTGCTCTTCAAGCCTTTGGGGGCATGTGAAAAGGGATTCAAATCCACTTCTCTGTGCATTTAAAGCAACAGCCCAAGAGACGTAAAAAGTAAATGAGCCAAACCACTGGGGCTGTGCATCTTGGTCTACGCCAGACCACAGTGTCAATGACAGAAATCAAAGTAGGCCAGCTGGACAGGTGGCTCTGGCCTATAGCCCCAGCTTCCTGGGAGGCTGAGGGGAGGATCAGCCACTCGCCAAAAAAAAAGCCCCAAGACCACCACGCTGGGGGAAGTCCAGTGCTCGGTTTCCGTTCCTTCCTTCTATTCCAGATCCCATCACTAGCAACGCTCAAGGAGAGCTGGTCCACACTGGCTGTCAGTGCCTCCTCCCTCCAGCACACACTGTGCAGCCCAAGTGCATGAGCTCATCAGACGGACATGACAGTACAGACTGCAGCCAAGCTCGGGTGCAGGTCACTCACTCTCAGCCATCCACCCCCAGCTCTCCAGCACAGTCACAACCAGCAGTGAGCTAGGATGAAGGTCACACTTCTGCTTGCTCAGTAACACAGGACACCAATACGGGCAAGACTCTCCAGGAAAGAGACCCTGACCTTCCTGGACCATTGCGGTAACAGTGGAAGAGCAGGTTGCAGTCCTGAGACGCACCACAGCCCTGGGCACACGCAAACCATGAGGGGGCAGCTACCACCACGTGGGAGCACTGAGTTCCTGACACTTAAAGAAGCAACACACCCACCATTCAGTGCTTTCTCAGCCTGTGTGTGAGAAGCCACCAGGCTGTGGGCTGTGTCTTGCATGACCTCAGGATGGCATTACTTATTAAGGAAGAGATTAATTATTTTATAGTGTTTGAAGATATGACTTGGTAACAATTCAGGAATTTTGAGTGATGTGTCTGAGGGAAAAACAAGAAACAAAAAAACACAGCTCTCAGAGATTAAGAGACTAACTATGCTTGTCTTAAACTGGCGTTATGATGTATCCTTTCTATGGCTCCCTGAGCTAGGATTAAGATTTTTCAGGAGTCCTGAACCCTTTGAGAATGTGTCAAAGTCCCGGCTGCCCAGGGAGCCCTGTGGGAGGCACGTGCAGACATTGTATAGACAACAGCTGTGGCGAGATAGTCCTGAGACCAGGACAGACGCTCTGAGGCTTTTATGGGCACCACTGTGTGCCACAAGCGAAACAGGCACATCGCAGATGCTCCCTGGACAGCACTGGGAAAGTGGGAGATGTCTGCAGAGGCTCCTGTCAGGCTGGGAGAGCACCCTACCGGGGCAGCTCGAGACTTCTGACGGAGTGTTCTGGTGGTGTCCTTAGCTACACAGAACAAAAGGAAGGTGACAGTGTTCTGCGATTAGATCAAGGATTCATTTCACTGCCTCTCCTGTTACAAAACCCTGCCGAAGGTGAGAGGGTTCCAACAGCTGGCATTCAACAGCAGTTCACACAAAGGTACTGTAGGGTAGAGACTCACAGCCAGCTGTGTGTCCCAGCTCCAGGGCTGATCCCAAGGCAGCAAGGGGGACTCATCAAGAAGTATAGTGGGGAGGTCCCCTCTCTCCTGCCTCTTCCCTAGGGCTTTCAGCTCGAGGCTCAGGGCTTCTTCTGGCAACAGCTCTCACTCACTGCCCACGGCATCATGGCTCCTACTAGGAAAGTGAAAATGCAGCTAGACAAGCCTGTCCTAAAGAGACACTAAGCAAAGGATCTGGGAAAGATCATGCTTACAAACCCACTGAAGCCAGAGCTCTGCTCCATGGCCAAGGGTGTCTGGTTAAGAAGTACAGAATGGTCAGGTGTGGTGGAGCACACCTGTAATCCCAGCACTCAGGAGGCAGAGGCAGGCAGATCGCTGTGAGTTCAAGGCCAGCCTGGTCTACAAAGTGAGTCCAGGACAGCCAAGGCTACACAGAGAAAAAGAAGTACAGAATCCTCCCACGAGACACTAACAGGCTAAAGGAAAACACATGACACTCTAGGTAAGACAGCAGAGTAGCCTAAGGCTTGAAAATCACAGCTCTGACCACAAAGCTGGAGCTCAACACACACTGGAAAGCAGCCATGGCTTATGCTCACGTATGAGGGTCTGGCAGTGGCCATCGCCAGTACATGCCATATGTGGTCTGAAACGTGACCTCTCGTCTATGTCTAGAGTAGCCTGTGGTGGCAAACTATGTCTATGCAAGGCAGAACAGCAGATGTTGGGCTCTGTGGACCCAAAACTCTCTGTGGCTACTCAGCTCTGCCACTGCAGGGCAAAGCAGGCCACCACCAGTCAGTCATGGCTACAACCATGGGAACAGCACACACATACATACTTAAAAATAAAGGAACAGCAGCACGATCCAGTTCCCTGAAGCAGCCGATAGCTGCTCCAGCAGCACAGTCACGTTTCTGCTACCATAAGCTGTGACCGGCAGGCAGAGCCGCAGAACGCCGAGTCACTGTGCTCTCAACTCTACGCTACAAACGTGCCAGGCAGACAGGCAGGAACCAGTCTAGGGAAGCCAGAAGACCCTCTAACAAGCAAACCACAAACAACCCCCAGCTTTCCAACACAAGGCCAGAACTCTAAGAAAAGAGGTTCCGCAGCTCTCAGACCTGGGGCCCCCACAGCCTGACAGCACACCTCCTGGTACATGGGTTAAAATGGAGGCAACACATAGGAGTGGTGAATGATAAGGATGAGAGAGGCATTCAAGGGAGTGCCAGGCAGGCAGGCAGGCTCTTAACATGGTTTTCTGGGGCCACCAAGACGACTCAGTGTGCAAAGGTGCCAGCAGCCAAGCCTGATGACCTGAGTTCAATCCGCATGACCCGCACAGTAGGAGAGAACTGACTACCACATGTTGTCCTCTGAGCATGACCACATACTGTGCTCCTGTGACATGGAAGATGCTCTCCCTAAAAGAAGCAGACACTCTTTCTACCAGGCCCATATTCTAAAGGTTCCATCTCCTGAGCATCACACCAGGGACCAAGCTCCAGCACATGGATCCTTGCGGGACAGAGTCATGTCCAAAGCACAGCATGATCCAGTGAAAACAAGAAGAGCAAATGACTTGAAATGACAGCTTTCCAAAGAAGATATACTAACGGCCAATAAGCTCCCGGAAATACGTATGTCTTCACTAATGATTAGAGGAACGCAAAGCCAAGGTGTACTAAAATATCACTTCACACTCACTAGAACGCCGTAGTTGCTTGTCTCAAAGCACCTGACAAAAGCAATCGCTCTAGGTACCATCCATCACGGCAGGTAAGGCATGGCAGCGGGCCACTGGTCACACTGCTCTCTGAAGCCAAGAAGCAGAGAGAGATGCATGCTAGCGCTCAGCTTGCTTCCTCCCCCTTCTGCTGTCTGGAACCCCAGTGCAGGGATGGTGCTCCCCACATTTAGAGTGGGTTTCCCTCACAGAGAGGCCCCAAGACTTGTTTCCATGGTGATTCTAAATCTCACGAGGTTGGCAGGTTCAACCATCTGTTGTGGGTAATTGGTACCTGGAAGGAGAGTGTCAGTGAGGGGTTATCCACATCAGGCTGGCCTACGGGAGACTTTCTTAACTGGTAACTGATGCAGGAAGACCAGCCCCCTGTGGGAGGCACCATTCCCTAGGTGGAAGGTAAAGAACAGTGTGAGAGAGGAGACAGCTGGCTGAGCAGGAGCAAGCGAGCAAGGCTCTGTGCGTTGCCTCTCTTTGCTCCTGAGTGTGGATGTGCTGTGTTAGGTTCCTGCCCTGACTTCCCCGATAATGGACTATAACCTGGAACTAAAAACCTAAATTTCTTTTCTACCCTAAATGCTTTTTTCCAACATGTTGTTGGGTTTTCTTCCCCACAGCAACAGAATGAAACTAGAACAGATGGCAAACAGAGCAACACAAAACAAAAACGAGCTGTGGATGTACACTCACTGTACCCTCACTGGGTGGGCGAATGCTGAGCACCGAGAGCCTCAGCTCAATTCTTGACACTCCAAAAAAACGTAGAAACTGAGAAGTGTTGGTGATGAGATGGAAAAGTCAGAATCCAACATGGGATCCTTACAAGAATGTATGACAGCACAGACACTGTGCCAGACAGACACAGGAGTACCGCGAGATTCAGAAATGCCACTTTCGAGCTGATACAAACAAAGTACACCTGAACAGATATGTGTGCATCCAAGTTCACAGCAGCACCGTTCTCCATAACCAAAAGGTGACAGTGACTCAAGCAACCCTTGCCACATAGACGGTGAATGAAAAGAGGTAGACACGTACGATGCAATGTTGTTCAGCATTAAAAAGCCAGGAAATTCAGGCGAGGCTACAACATGGACCAACTTCAGGGCATTGTGCTAAGCGACACAAGCCAGACACAAAAAGTGCTGACAGCAGCCAACTTCATAAAGGCAGAAGGGGTGTGTGTGTGTGTGTGTGTGTGTCCAGGTGGGGGTTTGGGGAAGGATGGGAGAAGTATTCTGTCAAGAGCTAGGGTAAGAAGAGTGGGGAGGGCAAGTTCAGCTTAGGAAGAGAGAAACTGGCAACGGACGGGGCTGACAGGTGCACAGCCATGGGAAGTGCGGAACACCATAAAACCAGACACTCAGAAACAGTTGTTGTATGTGTAGTCATCATAGCGCAGAACCAATGAACGCAGAGATGCTATGAGATATGGCCCTATGTACACAGCAAGAGTGGGAGGTCATAGGCCACAGGTCATGTAAAGCTGAGAGTGTCTGTGCTAGAAAATCAGCCCTGGGAGGGCACAGTTCTTCTGGGCTGGATATGACCAGTAGTGTGACACAGAGCAGTGACGATGTATGAGACCCTCAAGAAAGCGGGCCTACTGTTGCCCAGTGGAGGGCACAAGGTGCCTTCTCTCCCTGAGATTCCAATTGCCCCTAAGTAAGGAGTAACAAGAAGACGCTTTTTGGTGACCTTGTTGCTTGCAAGCCACCCAAGGCCCTCTCTGTAACTCCAATAAGCTTGCTGGTCACCACACTGGGCTTAACTGTTCCTTTGGTGTTCCTATGACCTCTCCGTCTCAGGTGAATAGACATGTCTTTAGTTTCCTGAGCAAAGACTGCAGCCAGGGAGTCGCTCTATAATTATGCTAGCATGCTCCTACTCAAATCACAGGAGAGACTGAATTCAGCTCACGGAGGCTTAGTGGACATGCGCGTCACAGAGCTTCACATAGCCAGATGTGGTACTCCCACCTGTAATCCCAGCATGAGCTCTGGACCAGTCTGGGCTACAGAGTGAAATCTAAGTCAGCCTGGGCTAGAGCATAACTCTGACTCAAAAGCAACCAACACCCGGGGGGGGGGTGGCTCAGTGGGTAAAGCCCCTGCTGAACACACAGGGAGGAGATTCCCTAGAACATGAAGGCCAGATGCAGTCGCATGCCCATCTGCAATCCCAGAGCGCGGCTCCAGCGAGTGGCAGACAGAGAGCCCTGACCTGGGGTACACAGAGTTAAACCTGAGGGGAGTTTATGGCCTCCACCTGTGTGTCATGGCGTGGTCATACATACGGAGAAGGAAAAGCAAGCAAACAACTTTATGTAGACACACGAGGTCCGTGTCTGTCTAAACCCTCAAAAAATCAGAAAGGCAGCTGCTGGGACTCGAGAGTGCAGCAAGAATCAGTGCACGGCAGTTATGGTTGTAGTGTGCACTGAAGGCTTCTCGTGAACACACCCAAGTAAAACACTGCGCCTTGCCAGGACGCAACTGGGGCTGGTGGACATCTCACATAAACACCAGTGTGGCCTGTGAGCGAGGAACACTCCTCACTGCTGTTAAGCTTCACAGGCCCAGATTCTGCCTTTTGAAGTTTTTGTCCTACCTGCCTGTGATGTCACCCGCCAGGTGAAACAGTGTGATGCTACGCATCAGGTGAAGCACACTGTTTCGGTGGACGGCACTGCTCTCTCAAACACTGAAGCATTTCTTAAACAGTTGCACACTGGTGTGTCCCCCGCACACCCTTAAGGGGTTTAAGAACTAGGAAGCTGATGCTTGTGTGACAGCTGTGAGCTTCCCTGCGCTGCACGACTTGTATCCTGGCAATAAACACTGACACACAGCGGCTGTCCTCGTCTCAAGACACATGGCTTGTGACCCACTGAACCGCAGCAGCAAATGCACCTTCCATTCTTCCTCACTGGATATAAAGACAGGCACTTGGGCCTAAGACTGATGACACAAACACTTGCCATATCATCCCAGACATTCTGAAAGGACAGCAACCCCGGTCAGCCCACAAGTAGGTGCCAGAGAAGAACCTGGTAGCTTGGCTGGAGAGATGACGCTGAGGGTAAGAGCACTCACTGCTGTTGAAGAGAGCCTGGGTTTGATTCTCAACACCCATGTGGCAGCTCACAGTCTGTAACTCCAGCTCCAGACGATACAAAAGCCTTTTCTGGCCTCCAAGGGTGCCAGGCATGCATATGGTGTACATACATTCACACAGTCAAAATACCCATACGCATAAAATAAAACATAATAAATAAGAGAATTTGGTGATAGCTGTGGGGTGGGGTCGCAGCCCTGAGCATGCCCAGACATCACTGGCCTGGCAACACTTCTGCACACCAGGGGAGGCACCCAGAGCACAGAGCTGGGTGTGGTAGGGCTTTAATCCCAGCACTCGGGAGGCAGAGACAGGCAAATCACTGTGAGTTCAAGGCCAGCCTGGTCTACAAAGCAAGTCCAGGACAGCCAAGGCTACACAGAGAAACCCTGTCTCCAAAAAAACAAAAAGCAAACAAACAAAACAACAACAAGAAAAGAAAAGAATGGCCTCTGTCGGCTCATATAGGTGTGGCCTTGTTGGATGGAGCGTGCCACTGGTAGGGGTCCTTTGAGCTTTCAAAAGCCCCTGCCAGGCGGCTCACATATACACTCTCTCCCTTTCTCTACATCAGGATGTAGCTCTCACGCTGCCAAGCCTGCCTCCATGTCCCTCGCCACAGTGATAATGGGCTAAACCTCTGAGACTGTAAGCCAGCCCTAATTAAATGCTTTCCTTTATAAGAGTTGTTGTGGTCATGGTATTTCTTCATAGAAACAGAACAGTGACTAAGACACTACTAATGTCGTTCTATGATGCCACTGTAACCCAAAGAGCCCTGAGAGACAGTGCCAAATGACAGCCTATGGCTAAGGCTCCTTTCTGAACGTGGCAGGCGCTCAGAATGAGGCCATGCCTCCACCAGCCTGCAGCCACGCCATCACCACCTGTTCCTGGAGCACATGTAAAATGGAAGGCTCTTTACAATACATCCTCTGCCTTTCCAGGAGCAGAAGGCAAAACCCCCAGGTGACTAGAGGTAGCCCATCAGTCAAGTTCTGTAGCACACACCCAAGCCAATACAAGGCAGCGACACCAGAGAGAATGGGAGTGGAGGCATCCTGCAGGTTCCAGGGCCACACAGCCAGCAGATGCTGTTGGCAGGAGGCTGGAGCACCGCGAGCCACGGCAAGGTGTCTAACAGATTCAGTCAGGCCCCTTAAAGGCTGAGACTGCAGCAACAGATGACCTGAGAGAAGCCTCAGCACATGGTAGAAAAGACAAAGGCAGGGCTTGGGCAGCTTCTCCTTAAGATTTTCCTCTGTGCTTCCTCAAGCTCAGCCAAAGCAAATCTGGAGACAAAGGGGTACACACAAGCCCAACAGACACTCTCTGAAAGCCACGCTGAACAGCAGTCTCTTGCCTGCTCAGCCTGCGCTACACCTACACAAGCCCAAGTCGTGGTTAAGGCCAGGCGACAAGTCACTGGCCAATGAGCTGAGCTGAGGAAGTGGAATGCCTGCCTCCACCTGACCATATGCCTCCAGATTCCAGAACAGACCTCCCAGTAAGCAGCTGCCTCTAAGACAGGCAAGCCACACAGAGGATGACCAAAGGTCCAGAGGACCCAAACATATGGAATCCAGTAGGCAATATCCCCCCAGAGACAGTGCCATACAGTGGTGACATTGACCCCGGCCTGAGCAGAGTGCTGGTCCCCATGCTTCTCTGTGGGGGCTTCCACTGAGGGAACATGGCTTCCTTAACCCAAAGAACAGAGTAAAGGGCACAACTGTGAGGCTCCCCCATCTGTTTCTCACTCTTCTTTAGGGCAAGAGGTTGGAATGACAGGCCACTTTTACAAATGTACAAGTCCCATACTGCCACCCAGTGGAAGACACAGGAATGGCCTTGTGTGCCCTTGATTCTCAACCTGTGGGTAGCGACTCCTTTGGGGTCAAACAACCCTTTCATAGGAGTCTCCCAGGACCATTGGAAAACATAAATATTTGTATTACAATTCATAACAGCAGCAAAATTATAGTTATGAAATAGCAATAAAAATACTTTTCTAGAGTTTGAGGCCAGTCAACAAAGCAAGTCCAGGACAACCAATGCTATGCAGAGAAACCCTGTCTTAAAAAACCAAAAACCAAAAACAAACAAACAAAAAAACCTACCAAACAAAAAAAAACCCAAAAACAAAAACAAAAACCAACTAACCAACCAAACAAACAAAAAACCCCCCAAAACAAAATAAGACTTTTCTATTGGGGGTGACCACAGCATGAGGAACTGTATTAAGAAGTTGCAGCATTAGGAAGGTGGAGAACAAACAATACCTTCTCTGCAGAGTCTCTCCACTGCAGGCCTGCTGTGCTGTCTACCCTAGGCTAAGCCCTTTCTTGCCATTAGCTAAGAAAGTGTGGATGAACTTCAGACCAACCCCAGTCACAGCCAGGACCTTAAGACAAGATGGAAGACAAAGTGGGGAAGGCCAAACGGCCAGAGGTAGAATGACAAGGAGTAAAAGGAAAATGGTTTTAAAAGGGGGGGTGTGGTGGTGGAGGTGGGGGTGAGGGTGGGGAGCCAAAGGCCATCACCACAGGACCTCCAAGCCAAAGACACAGGCAGGCAGAACTGTCCACCTGGGAGCGCTGCCCTTAGGATCTTAATTCAGAAACCAAAACATGCAGGAAGAAAGATATAGGAGACAAGAGGGTCTCTGTAAGTCCAGGAGTCAGCACTGCCCAGTGAGACCCAGCTCAGAAAAAACACAAACAGGAAAGAAAGCCACAGGGGGCTGGAGAGGTGGCTCAGCGGTTCTGAGCACGGGTTGCTCTTCCAGAGGACCCGGCTTCAATTGCCAGCGCCCACACGGAGCTCACAACTGCCTGTAACTTACTCATGTGGTATAACCCGCTTTACTATATAGAGGAAAACCCTATGTATTAAGCTACAAAAGCAATAAGCCACCTTTTAATGTAATACATACAACAACAACCCAATTCCTGAACCTAGCCAGGCAGGCTTTCCCCCAGGGCAGGTGCTTCCTCAGAGTCTCATGTCTATACCATGTGTTCCCTGCGCTCCCTTCTGCCCACTGCAGGAGGCAGGTGGGCTCTGCCAGGGTCCTGGAAGTCACTGGCATACTGCCCAAACTGCCTGTACTCCAGCTGCAGCTCTCTGAGAGGAATGTGTGACAGGGGAGGGAGGGGAATGCAAAGACCTTGGAAGGAAAGGCTGTATCTTGCTAGAGAGAACAAAAGCTAGCCCTGAGCACATGTGGAGGCCACAGGCTCCCACCAGGGCAGTGTCTCCTACACAGGGATGCCCAGGGGTTGCAAGAGCCTGGACAGCCACATGGGCTCTTCCGGGCCCAAGCTGAACAGAATACCCAGTGAGCAACTCAGGTCTTGAAGAGAAGTGAAACCTCAAAGCCAGGAGTCCTTAAAGTCAATGCAACACTTGGACACAGCAGGCTGGCGGAGGGCAGCACCTCAGTGGAAAAGTACACGATTTGTTTCCTCTCAACACCAAAAAACACAAAACAACTCCCAAAGTGAAAGAAACTTGATACAAACTATCAAGCCTATGAAATGACTTGTAGTTAGCATATTTTCCACATTGTCTAAAATGAATCCATATTTTCCTAACAACAACAAGAAATGCTCAGTAAGGAAACTCTGGAATGCAGCTTGGTGAGCAAGTTCACATGCTCCAAGAGCTGCTCCTCCACCCTGGGGGCCAGCCCACCACTGCTGTAGACAAACAGCAATGAGTGCTACACCGGCGAAGCGATGCAGAAGGCTTCCTGGCTACTCAGTCTCACCTCAAACAAACATGAGCACACAGGGTTCCGCAGTAGCCAGGATGCTGCACACTGCCTGCCATCTCCACCTGCAGACCCAGGATTCCCAAAGACAACTGCTTTCCGACCTTTCCCAGACCCCAACATTCCTTCTCTGAGAGAACATTTCTCTTGGATTTGGTTTGAAATGTGAAGATCTTGGGTCAGGTGGCACAATGCCTTTAATCCCAGCAGGCAGGTGGATCTCTGTGAGTTCAAGGCCAGCCTGGACTACAAAGCAAAGCAAGTCCAAGACAGCTAAGCTTATACAGAAAAACCCTGTCTCAAAAAACAAAAAGAGAAAAAAGAAAAAAGAAAGAAAAAAAGAAAAGAAACACACACACACACAAAAAGGGCTGGAGCAATGGCTCAACAGTTAAGAGCACTGGTTGCTCTTACAGAGGTCCTGAGTTCAATTCCCAGCAACCACATGGTGGTTCACAACCATCTCTAACGTGATCTGATGCCCTTTTCTGGCCTGCAGGTGAACATGTAGACATAGCACTCACGTACATAAAATAAATAAATAAAATAATAATTTACAATTTTTTTCTAAAAAAAGGTAAAGATCGCAATCACAGTGGACAACAGAAGTGGCACAGGGCTGCTGCCCCAGGCCTCCCTGCATAACTCCTGTCTTGGTAACTCCTTTGGCACCTGCTTCCCAACCAAACCAGGCCTGCTGCCCCAAACCCTCCTATGCTGGCCCCCAGAAGCTGGTGCTGGAGAGCCAGAACCTACCCTGGTTCTCGGCAGGGTAGGTGTTGAGTGCTGTGCAAGTGACACAAAGGAACACAAGGGAACTTGCCTTTTCCATCTGTGGCTGAGGCTTCTTGTAAATGTCTGATTGACCTAAAAACAAGCACATGGAGAGCAGAGGTTAGTAGACGAGCTGCATTCTTTTCTATTTCTGGCTCTAGTAGCTGGGGACCTGAGCACCCATTGTAAACTAAAAGGGTCAACCAGATGACTAGACAGCACCCTCCCTAAAACAAGAAATCTTTGCCAGTCCACACTTGCCCATTTATGGTGCTCAAGCTGAAGGGAAGATGTCTTCTGCTGGCAGAGTCAGGGTCAGCAGGAGGGACAATGGAAACACCGTCATTTAATTCTGCTCTCGTCCCCCCAACCATCCTGTCTCTCAGAGCATCCATGCCAGGCAGAAGAAATGACCCCCCCAAAAAAGTCACTGGTGAGTCCTACACTGTGAAGGTCTAAGAGTTTACATCCATTCCCTGTACTTGGTAAGATTCATCGGCCAGGCTGTGGCAGCCTTTTTCAGACTGTGCAGCAATGGTAACTAATCACCATCATTATGGCCTGGACAGAGGACGTCAACATCATTAAAGACGCTATGACAGCGGGCACTGTAGTGCAGCCTGCAATCCCAGCACTAAGGAGGCTGACACAGGAGGCCTGCTGAGAGTTCAAGACCACACTGGGCTAATAGTGAGCATCAGGCCAGCCAGAGCTACACAGTGAATCCCTGCTCAGAGAATAAGACATAAAATAAGAAAAGACAGCTCGGCAGTGGTGGCACACACCTTTAATCCCAGCAATTAGGAGGCAGAGGATCTTTGTGAGTTCAAGGCCAGCCTCATGTACAGTATGAGTTCCAGGACAGTCAGGGCTACACAGAGAAACCCTATCTTGAAAAAGAAAAACAAAACAAATAAAAAAGACTTGGAGCTGTAGGCAGAGCTCACAGCCACGGGGGGGGGGGGGGGGGGGGGGGGGGGAAGCCTGCATTGAACACACAGGCAAAGAAGTGCACGTGAAACAGGTGAGAAACTGCTGGCAGGGCTTCTGTTCTGACGCTGACCCTAAAAAAGACTGCTATCAATGCCAGGTGTGGTGGCGCACGCCTTTAATTCCAGTACCTGGGAGGCAGAGGCAGGCGGATCACTGTGAGTTCGAGGCCAGCCTTGGTCTACAAAGGGAGTCCAGGACAGCCAAGGCTACACAGAGAAACCCTCTCTCAAAAAAAAAAAAAAAAAAAAAAAAAAAAAATGGGGCTGGAGAAATGGTTCAGAGGTTGAGAGCACTATGTGCTCTTCCAAAGGCCCTGAGTTCAAATCCCAGCAACTGCACAGTAGCTCACAGCCATCTATAATGAGATCTGCTGCCCTCTTCTGGCCTGCTGGCATACAGGCAGGCAGAATACTGTATTTAAAAAAAAAAAAAAGACTTACCTATGGAGGAACCACTTCTAAAATCTCAGTAAAGGAGCCCAGCTCTCCCCTCAACATCATGAGAAAGCGATTAGCATAAAGGTGGTTTATGTTAGTGCTAACCAAGGCTGGCTGAATCAAGTATTAAAAAAAATTAATAGTGCTATCTATCTGTAATTAAATCAGTATGTATGTGTGGCCATCAGAGGACAACTTGCTGGTATTAGTTTTCCACGCCGCATGTGGGTCCCAGGGATCAAACTCAGGTCATCAGGCTTGGCAGCCAATGAACCATCTCACTGGCCACGATGCTGTTTCTTCTGTATGTATCAGAATCTCATCCCCTGCAGTCATTTTCAGAATGTGCACCATAAAGGATCTTGCCATTGGTCATCTGCTCGGTGCTGTGCTCAAGTGACAACAAATGACCACTGGTGGCTCTATGCTTGTCATGGTTGAATGAGAATGCCCTCATAGACTCATATACTTGAATACTTTGTCCCCAGCTGTGGAACGGTTTGGGAAGGATTAGGAGGTGTGGTCTTGTTGAAGGAGGTGTGTCGCTGGAGGTAGGCTTTGAGGCTGAGTTAGCACTCTGTGCCCCCTACTTACGGATC
Organism: Acomys russatus; assembly: GCF_903995435.1. Taxonomy (NCBI): domain Eukaryota; kingdom Metazoa; phylum Chordata; class Mammalia; order Rodentia; family Muridae; genus Acomys; species Acomys russatus. Next base: position 52,178,401 of record NC_067160.1, read on the forward strand.
AAGAAATGAGGTCTCAGTTACTGCTCCTGTGCCCTGCCTGCCTGCCATGCCTGCCTGCCGCCATGCTCCCTGCCATCATGGCCATGGACTCTCTCTGAAACCATAAACCCTAAATAAACTCTCTTCCATAAGTTGCCTTGGTCAGGGTATCTTATCTTATCAGCAACAGGAAAGTAACTAAGAGGATGCTGAGCTGGGAGCACTGTATTTCATGTGGAGGTTAGGGCAGGACCTGCTTCCAAGCAAGTCCTTACTACCCAAGAGCAACAGTGACCATTCTGAGAATATGCACTGTAGCTTAAACCCCACACTCCTCCTTGTGGAGCTGGGGACTCAAAGGCAGCACCCTGATTTCTTTCTTCCTTCCTTCTTTCTTATTTATTTATTTATTTTTTTAATTTTAATTTTAATTTTTCAAGACAGGGTTGCTCTGAGTAGCCCTGGCTGTCCTGGAACTCTCTTTGTAGACCAGGCTGGCCTTGAACTCATAGAGATCCGCCTGCCTCTGCCTCCCGAGTGCTGGGATTAAAGGCATGTGCCACCACATGTGGCCCCAATTTCTTTTTTGAGACAGGCTCCCGTGGTCCAGGCTGATGTCTTGCTACGTAGCAGCGGATGGTCTTCAGCTTACAGTCCTTCTGCCTCTGCTTCCTCCACGCTGAGCTCCAGACGCACCACCTGCCATGCTTATGTGGTGCTGAGGAAGGAACCATGGCTTCAAGTGTGCATGCCAGTGAAACCTCTTTACACACTAGCAAAGTACAAACTTGAAGCCTGCCGTTCCTGGATCAGAGCAGGTCACTCTCCAGAACCCCAAAACCCGAGTGGCCTGAGAACTGCCACTAGTTTATGTCAGGGTAGTATGTTGTCATTTTCCATCTAAAATGGCAAGAAAAATGATTCTCTTCCTCAGCCCTTCGCACCCTGTGGCTGACGTCTCTCACCTCTAGACCTTTCTCTACTGGGTAAGCACTGCGCCCTGTGGCCTATGTTGCAGACCAGCTCTACAGAAGTCCCCTGGGTGACGCTCAGCAGCTCAAGCCTGGGCAACTAAAGTCCCAGAGATCCATCCCTAGCTCGCTATTCGGGGGAGCCTGGGGTCCCCAGGGCTGTCTTCTCCAATGAGACACCCTGTGACTCTGGTTGTATACACACTGCCTCACGATTACTTACCACACCACTGGGAAGAGGATGGCGCCACAGCACAGCAAGTCAACCAGAAACAGAGAATCTTTCCATAAGCCATACTCTGTCGTGCCCTCCTCCGTGGACTCTATGATGATGTAGGCTACATTTGCCAGCACCTACAGGACATGGGACCCCAAAGTGTAAGTGCTGTTATGACAGTGACCCAAGGTGGCATGCCTACCTGTGCAGCTGTGGCTGCAGCGATACTGTGAGACCGGTAAGCTTCCTGAGAACCTTGCCTCCCAGCTTGCTGGCCCTGACGCTATCGGGCCTGTGAAATATCTACGCCACTGTGTGATTTCCAGAGTGGGTATAGCTTCCTCCCAGCCTCCCTCTGCTGGGATCTACAGAACCCTGGACCTTCTTATGAGGTAGCCTGACTCCCTTAAACTGCCATGGTGAAGGTGAAGGCGCCTCAGCTGTTTGTACTCTGTCCATTCAGGTCTTCCCAGCCCATGGCACAGACTCTATGGAGACAATAATCCAGACTCCAGCCACGAACAGACTGCAACCAGGCCAGACCCTAGGTTAGGCATACCCAATTAAGACACCCCTAAATCCTTGGCCCACAGAATTGGAGATTTCCTCTTTAGTGTTGCCTCAAATCATCAAGTTTGGGGTGGCACATAGCAATGGGTAATGGAAGCGCCTTGTTTTGGGGCACCCAAGCCTCAGGCAGTCCCCAAAAGCTACTGGGCAGGTGGCACTTCAAGTCCCTCATAGCTAAGATGCCAACACTTCTCAGGCCCAGCTCTTCCTAAGAATTCCTGGTCCTCAGGAACAGTAATACTAAGTAGCTGATATAGGGACCAGAGGTCAGAGCGGCAAGCAGTGCAAATTTCAGAGACTGTTCTGTTCCTCACACAAGCTAGCCAGTCCAGGCCCTACACTGCACAGGACACAGGTCCTCCTGAGGCTCACCTGCCTCCATGCCTTGTTTCCAATTCCACCATAAAGGCTTTGCCTTGGTTTTAGCCCTGCCCTTGAACTCTTTTCCAAGGTTATGGACAATTTTCAACTGGTTTAATTGAGACCCCACTGTACATCAGGGAAGTTTATGATTTAGGATATTTACTTTTAGAGACTACCATGAGCCATGATGCAGAGATAAAGATGAGTCATGCTGGGACTGGAGAGAGCGCACAGTGGTTAAGCGTGCTTGCAGAGCAATCATGAGGACCAGAGGTCGGGTCCCAGCATCCACTTACGAAGCCAGTGTCCTGAACACAATTATACCCCAGCTCAGTTCGGAGTGGGAGGCAGACTGCTGGGCTTGCTGGCTTCTGGCCTAGTCTAGACATGCAAACTCCAATTCCACTTGAACTTCAATTCATACACTCCGCATGAAAGACAGACTGTTCCTAGAGGCCGTGCCGAGCCACTCCCCACAGTGCTCATAAACACCATGCACTCACTCCTGCTTCGGGTGAGGGTGAGGGTGAGGCTCGGCAGAGTGCTTGCCTTGCCTCTTCAAGGTGCTGGGTTCTATGCCAAGCACCACAAGAAAACCAAAAGAGGGGGGGGAAAAAAGGAAAGAAACTTTCTGGTACCCCCACCCCCACCCCCATGGCCAAAGGAAGCCTCTTAGACTTTGGTCAAGACCTTCCCAGAGCAGTCCCATTGTCTAAATACTAACTTCCTCATCTTCAGTTTCAAACATCCTTATTTTCTTAGGTGACAATCAGTGTGACCTTGTGTTCACCTTTCAGAGGGGTCAGCAAGACAGAAGAGTCTTCATCATATCCCAGCTCAGGCCAGGGGAGCAATCAACAGAGCAAAAGGCCTGAATTCGCCAGAAGGGACATGAACAGCAATTCCCAGAGTTGAAAGGAGAACTCAGGTTCTGTCATGTACACACTCACAAAACCATGGTAGGTTACAGAACTCCATCTGCCTAGGGGTGGTCCTGGTGACTTGTCTGGTTCCTGACAACAGTGTCACAGGTGCCTACTCCTTTGCCTGTCACATTCCTCTTTTTAAACATTCAACCAAGTCCCATCTCCATTACAAGGCCCTTCCAGATCATTCTGAGTGGTTTACTGTGTCCTTGAAAAGCTATAGCAACTGGTCTCTGTCTCTGGTGGGTGCTACTCCGAGCTCCTTGCAGAATGCTGCCAAGCAGCCAACCAATCCCCAGAGATGATGTCCCCAGAAGTTGACTCTTCCTTCCTCTTCTGCCGGCCACACCCATGCTACCGTCTTAAACAGGGCTGACCTCACCAAAGGCGTGGCTGTGGCCAGGCAGCCGGGAAGAGATGGCAGCCAGCTGTGGTGCCCTGAGCTCCAGGCTCTGCTTCCTTGCATAGGCTGCTGGCGTAAGACAGTGCACAGGTCCTCCTTGAAGGGCTACACACGTGTTAGTCAGGCCTCGGAGCATGGCCTCCAAACACTGATTTAATCAATGTCAACCCTATAGGCCACTCTCCTACTCCACAGTGCAGGAAACCTAGCTGGCGCCACCCAGTTCTAAAATACTCCATGGCACCTGGGCCTACTCATTAAGAGAACCATTTTGCTAGAGGCAACCAATGCAGAAACAGCTCTCTAACCACAATCTAGACATCCAGGACTGTCTGAAAACAAGCGGCCACCAGGACTTCCAGCACATACCTAGGTCTGTCAACAGTCAGAAAAAAAAAAAAAGGCCCTATCTGCGGCCTAGAATGGCAGAAACTCAGGTTTCCAAGTGAGCTGACTCCCTGCAGACAGGCCTGGGGTGGGTCTGCCCAGAGCCAGGTGGACTGACAGGGCAGCCCCGGCTCCCATACCTGAAGCGGGATGACAATCATGAAGATCTTCTTGTCTTTATCAGACAAGATGTGCTTGATGAAGGCCCAGCCAGTGCCGATGAGAGCGATGGTGATGAACAGCAGCGCCCCCTTTAGGCTGGAAGACAGAACAGTTTGCAGATACCATCAGGCTCTGTCCGGGTCTGTCAGTCAGTGACACTGTCAGCTCACTCCATCATCACACCCCCCCATCTTCTTTTTAAGTGGTATTTATTTATGTACACGAGTACTGTCTGCAAGCACACACAGGAGCACATTACAGATGATTGTGAGCCACCATGGGAATTGAACTCTGGGCTTCTGGAAGGGCAGGCAGTGCTCTTAACAACTAAGCCATCTCTCCGGCCCACCAATTTTTTATTCTCTTTTGTTTTTGTTTTGTTTTGTTTTTTAGTAACCCAAGCTAGCTCAAACTCTTAACTCAAAACGCAGCCAAAGATGATCTGAACTTCTACTCCTCTTGCCTCTGCCTCCACCTTCCAAGGGCGAGGACAATGGTGTGCGCCACCATGCCTCATGTATGCAGTTCTGGGGAGGAGCCCGTGGGTTGCTGAATGCCCGGCAGCCTCTCTACCAAGCGAGCCCAGCCCCCAGCTCTAGCCGTTAGTGTCTCTGAAGGCAATTCATGGCGCAGGCACTCCGGCCACGGTCTTGGGGACCTAGTACTTACAGGTGAGTTATGTAGTATACAACAGCCCAGCCTTCGATCGGAAAGCCCTGCGAGGAGATGTAGTGATAGTCGATCTGAAATCAAACAGCTGGGTTTCAGAAAGGCTGTGCCACACACCGCAGTGCAGGGCAAAGCAATAAATGATGACGGCAAGAGATCCTGGGGTGGGGGATGGGCTGTGCCCGTCCACCCCACTGTCTAATGCCTCCCTTGCCAAGTCACCAGCGAGTACACAGCTAACAGAAAAAGGCTGACAGGGGCATCAATGACTCTACCACCCTGCCCAGGCCACACTCTCAACTCACACTAGCAAACTCTCTCCCTCCCTGGCCAAGCACATCTTCACGTCCTGCAGCTCACAGCAAGACATCAGCCAGCGTGTCAGTAGAAGGACCCGCGTCTAGTCACCTGGCTTCAACAACCTGCGGCTAGACATGCGGGGCTGCCAAGCATTTTAACTGAAGAGGCAGACTCCTGGCAAACTGGGAGAGCTGGCTGTAGCACACAGACTTCATTTTCTAAAAGGCATCTAGATTTTAAAGTGGCTCAGGGGACCTCCTGAGAATCTCTTAACTTAAATCCAAGGCAGGGATTATCCAAGTAGTATCCATGTCTGGTTGTTATAATTGGGTATATTTTTACTTTCTTCTATGACCCCACTTTCAAGTGCAAGAAAGAGCCCCCCATGTGTGCTTTATACACACCCATGGATCCCTAAATCAGGGAAACCTTGATCTTGGCCCCATAGGCAAGCTCACTTTGATGTTCACCAGTTCTTAGTAGTCAAAGCTCAGTTCTTGGATTCCTGATCTTTGTAAGATCTGGGTTTTTCCTCCAGTAATGCACTAACACTGAACTTCACTCACTGGAATACAAGGATGTTGAGAAAAATAAGGGAAGTTCAGGAATGGCCCAGCAGGGGGCACACTCATCTCCAGATGACAGAAACAAGGAAAGGGGAGCTTTGATGTGCACAGAGACTCAGCTCTGTAATCCCAGCACTCTGGAGGCTGAGCCAGGAACATCACTGCAAGTTCAAGGTCAGTCTTGGCTACAGAATGCGACTGTCTCAGAAACAATAAAATAATAGATGCCAGTGTTCTGGAAAGGCTGTGGCCTGCATTGGGACTGGAGGCTGAGCTCACTGGCCCCGTGGCCAGGTCTCTGGCACAGACGGGTTTATGAAAACCACATTCTCTCCCTTCATCGTCCACCTGTCCCCTGACTTCTAACTTATTTTCCCAATCAAGTACGCACATCCACCATTTCATAAATGCTCCAAATGCTAATACATACTGCATGGAACACCAAGGAAAGAGACTTGGTGAAAGGCAGGGCCGCCATCAACCAGTGAATTTTAAACACATCATTCCTAGAGAGAGAGAGAAGAAAGAAGAATTAAAAGACCGCTCTTCCCCAAGGGCAGCCACAGTATCTGGCACTTTTATTTTTTCTTCTTTTTCTTTCTTTCTTTCTTCCTTCTTCTTCCTCTTTTTTTTTTTTTTTTTTTTTGAGAGAGGACCTCTCTACACCGCCCTGGCTGTCCTGGAACTCACTATGCAGACCAGGCTGGCCTGGAACACACAGAGCTCTCTATCTGCCTCTGCCTCCCAAGTGCTGGGATTACAGGTGTATGCCACAACACCTGGCTCCATCAAGCACATTTCTAAGCAAGCAGCAAGTACAATCTGCGCAAACCACAAACATGAAGTCTTTTTTTTTTTTTAAACAAAGCAGTGTTTGCCTGTAGGAACGAGTCCGTGGTAGTTTGGCTGAGAGTGGCCTCATAGGCTCATAGAGTTGAGTGCTTGGGCCACCGTTGGTAGAGCTGTTTAGGAAGGATCAGGAGTGTGTGTGATCTTGTTGGAGGATTCCTACTTAGCTCTTTGCCTTGCACTTGTGGATCAGGATGTGAGCTCTCAGCTGCTGCTCCAGCACCATTCCTGCCTGCTGCTGCCGTGCTCCCTACCACAATGGTCGTGCTCACAGAGATCCACCTGTTTCTACCTCCTGAGTGCTGGGATTAAAGGCGTGTGCTACCACCACCTGGCAGTGTCATAGAATTTAAACAGTTGTATCTGCAGACAACACTTTCTATAAATGTAAAACATATACAAAGCAAAACAACTCAGCATACCACAGATATTAGTTACAAGAACATACAAATGTCCCAAACTATATATTCAACATATTGGGGTGAATTTCCATGACTGGGGAGAAGTGGGGGAGGGACAGGAAGTAAGTGGGATGGCCAATTGGGAGAGGAGCATGCGTAGAGTGATGAGACCCCACCACAGAGTGACACTGACACACCCTGGCTTTCTGGGCTTATCTCCTGGGTACTTTCCTGTTCGAGTTGACTCCTCGCTTGAAGATCAAAAAGGAAGTCAAAGCCAGAGCAGTGTGTCACTACCGACCGGCAATGGCTTTACCCAGAATGCAACACTGCCCACTATGAAAGGCCACCCCCACTTCCTGGCAAGTCTGACTTGTGGTCCTCATTCAAGCATGCATGTGGAACAATGAAAGGCTCTGAAGTCACAGCAACGACTCTGATTAGGCCCTCAACAAGCCTAGGACAGCAGCTAACCTAAGCACTAGAAACCATCAGCTGCCTCTCACCCTGCCAGCCCAGCACGGCTCACTCACACTGGGGTGCATGGCATACTAAACGTGAAAGGAGAGACAGGCAGCAGCAGGCATCCCCGCCCTCCAGCCCCCAGCTCAGCCAGGTAACTGGCTGCTCTCACTTCCACTCTCTCTGGGCCTAGTACATTTATGTGATAACTATGTCTCTTATTCTTCCTCGCTCTAACAAGTGTCCTAAATACTCCTGGCAGCCTTGGGGACATATGCCTATGTGACACACACTTCCAATCTATGGCTTAAATTGCATCTTTTTAGATGTGTACACATCCACACAGAGTTAAAACCGTGATTGGCACAAAACAGATCAGCCCCACTTAACTACACATTTAAAACTGTAGCCACCATTTCATCCAAGTGAGCCGAGACAACGACACTGCCACGCTGAGTTCAAAAAACCAGAAAAGATGGGCAAGGAAGAAGGTTTAGAAGTATCTCATCTGCACAACATCCTGTTCAAAGCCCTCTCATATAGCGAGAGAAGACAGGGCAGATCTAAGGTTGAGAGGCTCGGCAGGAAGAGGGGCAATTACGACTGCTCCAGTTTTGCAGATGAGAAAAGAGACACGGTGGGGAGAGCAGACAGGAAGTCACAGGCAAAGTATGTGCCTCAGGGAGAGCCATGGTGCACACGCACAGGTCAGAGGACAATTGCAGGAGTATGTTTTCTCTTCTACCATTGGAACCAGGGGACTGAACCCAGGTCATTAGGCTATGCAGCCAGTAAGCCTTTTGCCCAGTAAGCCATCTTGCCAGCATGGAAGTTTCTTTTAAAAGGAACTATGTCCAAGACTCTGGGTGTCTGTTAAAAGGAAATCAAGACCCCAAGAGTTTCAGCTTCTGCCCCAATGCTCCAGAGAGAGGTGTCTTAGCTATCTTGTGAGTTTTGGGTAACACTGTGTGCACATCCCAAGTCTACAGACCTTTAATGTAAAAATACATTATTTTGTTCTAAGATTTCTGGGCAGGGAGATAGAGAATTCATAGCTATTCGGGTACTTCCTCAACAACAGAGAACAGAAAGTCAGAGCCCCAGGGTTTGGGGACAAGGGTCCTGATGAAAGGCAGATAGATTCTAAAAGGGTTTTTCCCACGGTAAAGCTCCTGGCAATCATCAATAGAGAAAGTCCAGGGAGGCTTTGGGCTGAAGACTTTAAGGTTCATCTTGGGCAGTGACTTCATCAGTAACTGCTCTCAAGATGGACAGCTGAAAGGGACCACCCACCACGCTCCCTGTGGGAGGCATCCAGGCTACAGTGTCTCTGCTGGGGCAACACTGAATTTTAATTGCTGTGTGTTTGTTTCCTCTAACATCTGGATCTCTCTCTCTCTCTTTCTTCCTCCCTCCCTTCCTTTTTTCTTTCTTTTTCCTGGCTGTCCTGGAACTCTGTAGACCAGGCTGGCCTTGAACTCACAGTGATCTGCCTGCCTCAGCCTCCTGAGTGCTGGGATTAAAGGCATGAGCCACCATACCCACTGGATCTGCTTTCTAAACAAAAACGCTAAGAGTGAGCCAACAGCACAGCAGGCAGCACCTCCCACTTAGCCTCGGAGTCTTGGGGAAAGACACAAAAGAGGACAGCAGGGCTGGCTGTTCAGTGCCATCTCCCCCTCCGCACACACAGGCAGAATCCAGGAGGATGAAATCCCGCAGCTCTCCACACTTACCTTCGTTTCCGAAGGATATGAATCCAGACGGTCCCAGAAAGAAAGAAGAACAAGGCCATGGACATGTACAGCTTGGGGAGAGGGATCTCCCCGGCAGAGAGGTAGCTGTCAGGGTTCTTCTCAGTGATAGCAATCTGAAACCAGCGAAGGTGCATCCCTCTTAGAAACAGCATCCCCAGTCAGCAACACACACTCACAGCTGTCTCCCTTCAGCTTGAGAGCCTGGGCGCCAGCCCGTAACAAGCAGGTTGTGCTACAGTCAGGGCTGGTAGGCACAGCCCATCTCGCCCCACACTTCTGTCTTCATGAGTCCTCTGCAGGAGCACCTGCCCACTGCAGGGGTACTGACCAGCTCTACTTTCTCACAGTAGCGTTTCAGAGGGTACGCTCGGGATGCACAAAGCCCCATTTCATCACTAGCACCAAAACCAAAGCAAAATAAACTAGAAACCCTCCCACAGAGCCCACTCTACTCTCAGGGAGAAGCAGGCGCCTCAGCCTGACAGCATCCCTGTGGATGTCCATGTGGCACTCACGTTCAGGCTGAATGAGACCTGGTTAGGAGGCCTCAGCTTGTTGCCTAGGCAGTTGTGGAAGTACAGGCTGTACAGGCCTTCCTGGTCACCAGTGCTGATGTTAAGGAAGAACTGGAAGGGAAGAAGAAAGACATGTTCACAGCCTCAGCTGCAGCTCCCAGTCTCAGAAGTAAGTTACAAGTTCCAGCAGACAGAAGGTTAGCTGGCCTCGGAACCCCCAGAGCAGAGGTCAAGGAAGGTGTCGTCGTCATCCTGGGAGCCTCTAATATACACGGGTAGCTAGAGGAGCCATGTGGTAATCACCTGCCCGGCTGCCTAGGCTCTGTAACTCCCTTCCACTATCCACCTGTCTGTGACCGTTCTGTGGAGGTCAGTGGAGACAGCCAAAGACATAGCATCTCATTTTCATGCCAACTAACTTTCTGAGAAGTTAACAATAGGCTCCATCGGCCACGAACTACCACACTGATCAAAAGTCCTATGCACACAGGGCCAGTGTGTGTCACTGTAACTGTGTTACACCTCGATGGCTCTTCCAAGTTAGCAGAGGCTACAGGGGGAAAGCACCAAGCACCATGGGCCACTGTCAGAGAGCATCCACACTGGGCTGGCTAAGCAGGGTGCTCAAGGCCTCTAAAACTACATCACCCTCACCTGTTAGCACAGGTCCTTCCAGGCATGACACGCCCTGAGTGGATGGCAGCATGGACTGACAGGTGGGAGAGGCAGAGGGTCACAAAAGGACCTAAGCAGAGCGGGACTGGAATCTGGGCCTGTCTCTTTTATGAAGTTTCTCATTGTCAGAGACTCATAACTTGGTTACAGATGGAGTGAGCAGCCTAGTGGTGGCAAAGGGAGTGGTCCTGCAGCCCAAGGACCACACATAGTGACCCCAGGTTAGGATCCCCGCGAGCAAGGTGCCAGGAAAGACTTGCCCTTTCACATGGCAAAGATGGAGTCAACTTTACTCCAAGGTGACACATACCTGAAATGAAACTGCCCCGCCATTCTTATGAATTGAGATGGATTTCTCTGCCGTTGCCTAAAAAGACACAAACATCTGCTTCAGGCCAACAGTGGCAGAAAACATGCTTAGGAAATCCAATTGGGGGACTGAAGAGATAGCTCGATGGTGAAGAGCACTGGCTATTTTTGCAGATGTCCCAGGCTCAATTTCCAGAAAACAGAAGTTCACAACTGTCTGTAAATCCAATCCCAGGGGATCTCATGCCCTCTTTCAGCCTCTGTGGACACTGCATGCATGTGATGCACATACATACATGCAGGCAAAACACTCCAACACTTAAAATAAAAAAGTAAAGCTAAACTGGATAGTAGTGGCACACGCCTATAATCCCAGCCCTTGGGAGACAGAGGCAGGCAAATCTCTGAGTTCAAGGCCAGCCTGGTCTACAGAGCAAGTTCCAGGACAGGCAAGGCTACACAAAGAAACCATATCTTGATAAAACAAAAATCGCCAGACGTGGTGGCATACACCTTTAATCTCAGCACTCTGGGAGGCAGAGGCAGGTGGATCGCTGTGAGTTTGAGGCCAGCCTGGTCTACAAACAAACAAAAAATGGAAGCTAGTCAGGCTGGAGAGACGGCTCAGCAGTGGTTAGGAGCACTCGCTGCTTTTGCAGAGAACCCAGGTTTGGTTCCCAGCACCCACACGGTGACTTACAAACTCTAATTACAGTTCCACAGGCTCCACCCCTCTCTCCTGGCCAGCATGGGCACAGCCACACATACGGTGTGTACACATACACAGGGAGACACTTAGGCTGGCTAGCTTTACATCAACTTGACAGAAGCTAGAGTCATCTGAATGGAGGAAAACTCAACTGAGAAAATGCTACCCAAAAATCTGGCTGTAGAGCATTTTCTTTTTTTCTTTTTTTTTTTGGAGGGGGGGTGGGGGGCTTTTCGAGACAGGATTTCTCTGTGTAGCCTTGGCTATCTTAGACTCACTTTGTAGGCCAGGCTGGCCTCGAACTCAGAGACCCGCCTGCCTCTGCCTGCCGAGTGCTGGGAATAAAGGCGTGTGTGCCACCATGCCTGGCTCTGTAGGGCATGTTCTTACTTAGTGACTAATGGGAGAGGGCCCATGCTATTGTGGGTACTGCCATCCCCGGGATGGTGGTCCTAGGTTCTGTTAGAAAACTGGCTGAACAAGCAATTGGAGCAGGCTAGTAAGCAGCACCCCTCCATGGTCTCTGCATTAGCTCCTGCCTCCAGGTTCCAACTCTGCACGAGTTCCTGTCCTGACTTCCCTCAGTGGTGGACTATAATGTAGAAATGTAAGCCAATTGAACCCTTTCTTCCTCAGCTTGCTTTTGATCACGTGATTTCATCATGCCAATAATAATCCTAACTAGGGCACTCATACACATAAAAATAAACTAAAAAAAAAAAAAAGTTTTCTTCTTATCAAGAGCTCTGACAAGGACATTCACCGTCTCAGCGAATGCAGCCCCCCTTTCTCATTTCTTTCTTCCTTGGCTGCTGTGTAAGTCTCTCCCTAGTCTTCCTATGAGTGTCTCTCTAAAGCTTCTGTGGGACCAAGGATGCTGTCCTCGGCAGAGCCCAGCATCCCACCTACACTCTGCTCCTGACTGCAGATACTGGAGTGCTGCTATCTGCACAAGTGATCCATACCACACCATGGGAAGAACCCAGCTACACACTCACAGAAGCAAGAGAAACTAACTCCAGTGGTTATGCTGAACAAAGGAGACAAAAGGACCCGTCCTGCCCCATTCACTGCCATAAGGCTCCTTAAAGCTGCTGTCTACTGCAGCGACTGTTTCTTGGGCACTGGATGGGTAGATGACAAAGACCTTTGAAGTGATGAACACATCCACTGTCTTGATTAACTGCCCCTGTAAATACGGGCAGTTTATTGTCCCCCAAGCACACTTTCACAAAACTGTTAGAAGGAAGAAACCAAACAAGCAAACAAACCCAGGCCTGGTTTGCGCATCTGTAATCCTTGCTTGGGATGCAGAGGCAGGAGGACCAGGAGTTCAAGGCTGACTTCAGCTATGTAACAAGGTGAAAGCCAGCCTGGGCTACAAGAGAGTCTGTCTACAAACAGCACAGCTGAATGTCCTCTCACTGGGCAAACAGGACACTCCGAAGCGAGCCCTTCTGCTGTTCTACGGGTCACTTCCCTCACAACACCTCTCTCTGTTCTTCCCTCCAGCTCCTTCAGCTCCCCAGGACAGAATCCTCTTTTACATTCCAAACCTCTACCTAGTCCAGACCCTGACACCTCAAACTTGTTTTAGTACAGCAGGCCCTTCCTGGGTCTGAGCATCACAATGCTTTCAGAATCATGACCTCCAATAAATGCCTGATTAAAGCCAGGTGCTGGCACACACTTTTAGTCCTAGTTAGCACTTGGGAGGCAGAGGCAGGTGGGTCTCTGTGACACCAGCCTGGTCTACAAAGTGATTCCAGGACAGCCAGGGTTGTTACACAAAGAAACCCTGTCTCAAAACAAGGAAAAACAAAAAAAAAACAAAAACAAAACCAACCCTGATCAAAGGCTCATGACGACCTCCCACGGCTGCCTGTCAGCACACTATACTCCTTGTTATCCCACATCTGTCTTAGGTGGGGCACTCCTACACTTGCTCTCCTCTGTGCTGCGCAATCCAGCACTCCATGTAACTTTGAAACTGTTTCAGTGTGTTGCTGCTGTCTCTCCAAACACAAGCACATGTCATGCACACACATGCAAGCACACATGCACATCCAGCGAAGCTGAGCAGGAAGTTCTGTGCTTACCTCTGAATCCACTGCACTTCTTCTAGCCTTCGAGGCATCTAGAAGCACAAACATTTAGAAGACATCACTGCCTAACTCAGCTCAGCATCATTTTACGGGGCTCCGCCTTATCTAGCATCCCCTCAAAACAAACACACCTCATGGCTCCACCTCCTCAGGTCGCTAGACAGAATTACTGGGCTGTAGAAGCAGCAAATCAAAGTGGCTACTGCAAACACTACTGCCCCAATCACAGCAGAAACAGCGGGAAGGCCTCTGGGTAAAGTGTTCATGGCAGAAATGCCACATGGAGTAACATTCTATGCTTTCTGAGTATCATGTCCAGGGGTTGTTTAACCAGCCTCTAACTGACACAGTTTCCTAGGAGAACCTTAGTGTGGCCACACTCAGTGTGTGGTGCTGAGGATGATCTGAGGCCAGAGCGTGGCACACTGGCTTCACCGAGCTGTGCGGCCAGCCTCAACTTACACATGTCTTGCTGGCTCCTGTTTTTTGTTGTTGTTGGTTTTTAGGGTGTCCCCCACTCCACAGCAGTGTATTAAGATTACTAATGGAGAAAAATGACATAATTATATTTTAATTAAAAAAAAAATGCTAACTGGCCGGGCGTGGTGGTGCATGCCTTTAATCCCAGCACTCGGGAGGCAGAGGCAGGTGAATTGCTGTGAGTTCGAGGCCAGCCTGGTCTACAAAGTGAGTCCAGAACAGCCAAGGCTACACAGAGAAACCCTGTTTCGGAAAATACAAAACAAAGCAAAAAACAAAAAACACCACAAAAAGAAGCTAAGAGCAGATGGCTAGGGAAGGACCCCAAAGCTCAGGGTCATCCTCAGCTACACAGAACACCCAAAGCTAGCCTGGGCTATGGGATCCTGTCTCAAAAACAAAATTGCTCCCAGCTTTTTTCATGGAACAGAGTGGGCAAAGGACCCCCTTCCTGGGGAAGGCAGTCTAGGACAACTGTAGGAGAGAGTGTTCCTGTGAGCATGAGGGATTCGGCGAGGCAGGGCCAGGGCACAGGCTCGGAGCTGCCCCTCCCCCCCCCCCCCTGCTCCAGTGACTCTTAATTGACATCAACTTTCCACAACTGGAGGGGAAACTAAATGACAACATAAGTGGTAAGTGACCGTGAAAGGATGTGTGGGAGTCACCATACAGGACCGACAGTTCATCAGCATGCCAACAACATCTGGAGGGAGGCGCAGCCGCAGCAAGAGCTGCCTGAGAACAGAGAGTGCGGCCCAGGAAGCAGGCGCTCAAGGCCCAGTCACACAGACCCCAAAACACTGCCCAAGGAAAACAAAATCCAGCACGGTCTCTTCTGCCTTTCTGTTTTAGCATTTCCCTCCAAACTGGGTCTCCCTGTGCTGCACGGGCTTGCCCTAACTGAACCCAAGTGCTCCTCCTGCCTCGGCCTCCCAAGTACTAGGACTGAGCACATGCACAGTGCTCAGCACTTAGACAAGCACCCAGGATTCCAGCATTAGCTCCTGCACTTCACCTGCACGCTGAGGGATGCAGACCACCAGCTGGTGTGGAATGCAGAGTCCACATTCCAAGGATCCCAGCTTCACTAACCAAAAGACAGTACTACACACACAAGAATTCTTCTTTCTAAAAAGACCCATCTGTGTGTGTGTGTGTGTGTGTGTGTGTGTGTGTGAGAGAGAGAGGAGAGAGAGAGGAGAGGAGAGGAGAGAGAGAGAGAGGAGGGAGAGAGTGAGAGAGGAGAGGAGAGAGAGAGAGAGAGAGAGAGAGAGAGAGAGAGAGAGAGAGAGAGAGAACGCCTTGTGTGTGAGTGCCTGGGGAGACCAGAAGGGCTTTGGGTCCGTTGGAGCTGGGTTACAGCTTCGTGAATCACCTGACATGGGTGCTGGGAGGTGAGCTTGGGTCCTCTGGAGGGAAACAAGGTTTCTCAACTGCTGGGCCATCTCTCCAGCCCCTACACAACACCTGGATAAGTCTGAGGATGACGATGTATCACTTTAGGGGAAAGGCCGAGCAAGTGACAACATCATCTATAGGACAGTCAGGTAGAATAAAACAAGCCAATGCACAGGCCATACATGTGACTAGGAGCTATGAGATGACATGTTCTAGACTGAGGAAATAGGCCAGCCAGGGACAATTACCAAAGTGCTAAGCCGGGGCATTGGAGGGGCCTCTTTCCTCTCTTCCACAGGCTTCTTCTGTGTTCATTCTGTGTGGCCTCCAGCGCACAGTGCTCAGACAACACAGACCAGGCTGCGGTTCCTGAAAACAAAATCTCTCCAAAGCAGGCTTACCCTGGGTCCTCTGCGCCTTGCTGTTTTCGGGGGTGGAGCTGACAGCAGGCTCCTGGTTCCGACTCAGGACTTTCTCATCCTTGCTGAAGACAATCTCTGGTAACTGGGTGCCAGCTTCTGATGGGGGTCTGACCTTGACTCTACGCACGGAAGACAGAAAGGGCAGTTCAGAGCAGCGCGCCAGCCTTCAGTACACATTACACTTCATTCCAGCTCTGTCTTTTAGTTTTCAAGACAGGGTTTCTCTGTGTAGCCTTGGCTGTCCTGGACTAACTTTGTAGACCAGGCTGGCCTCGAACTCACAGCGATCCGCCTGCCTCTGCCTCCCGAGTGCTGGGATTAAAGGCGTGCGCCACCACGCCCGGCTCCCTTAAGGGTTCTTAATGTGTTCAGATAACTAGTGAAAAGAGACACAGAAGACATAGCCTCTACAACACAGTCAGGTGAAGTCCAGAGAATTGTGAGAGGCGCTGAGGACACTGTTTTTGGGTTTGTTTTTTTTTTGTTTGTTCGTTTGTTTGTTTTTTGGTTTTTCGAGACAGGGTTTCTCTGTGAGGACACTGTTAATTACTGGTCTAAAAGCCATTTCCAACTTTCCTCATCTTCTTGTTTCACAGATTATGTGTCTGTGTGCGCACATGTGAGTTTATGTGCACTATATGACGCAGGATCCTGCAGAGACCAGAAGAGGGCTTCCAACCCCCCGCAGTAAAGTTGCAGGTGTTTGTGAGCTGCTTTGTGAATACTGAGAACCACACGTGGATCCTCTGCAAGACTAGTGAGTGTTCTTAACCACTGAGCCATCTATCCAGTACCCTCTCTCCTCCTCCTCTTCCTCCTCCTACCCCCCATCTCAAGTGTAAACTGTTTTATTAGTCAACTGGAAAACTAGACAGTCCTCCAGTCCAGGAAGGTATCAACTGAATCCTCTTCCTCATCACCACCTGCTCCAGCGCCGCCACCCTGGCCTTTCTTGGCTTTCTTCCTCTCACTCGGCCTGGGCGCCCCACCCCCCCGGAAGGAGAACGGAGGGAGGAGTCAGTGTGCTTCTGGGAGTCCAGCTGGACAGTGAAGGACGGGATGTTCACCACCTGCTTGTGGACGCGATATGAAGCTCACTGGGAGCTTCCTCTGTCTGAAAACAATCTGCACACCGTGTTCTTCACTCACAGCCTTTTGAAGGCTCCCTCAGCCATTATACACAGGGCCAGAGAGCTAGCTCATCAGGACGAGCACTGGTGGCTTAGCCTGACAGCCTGACTTCAATCCCCGATGCCTACACAGTGGAGGCCTCCCACAAACTGCTCTCTGACTGCCATATGCTCTGACCAGCATGCATAAGTAATTAAGTGTAAGAAAGAGAGAGAGAGGTTACATACAAGTTGGGGTGGCTGGGCCATGGAGGTGCTTCCTCCAAATTATGAGGACATGAACTTGATCCTCAGAACCCATGTGTAAAAGTGAGGCATGTGAGGTCGGCCTGCAATGCTAGTGCTGGGGGGTGGAGACAGGAGGACTCCTCAAGTTTACTAGCCAGCTAGTCCAGGTAAATCAGCAAAGATTCAGGCTCAGTGAGAGATTCTTCATCAAGAAAACAAAGTAGAGCGCTGGGCATGGTAGTGCATACCTTTTTCTTTCTTGTGGTTTTTTTTAGGGAGGGTTTCTCTGTGTAGACCTGGTTGTCCTAGAACACAGACAAGGCTGGTCTTGAACTCACAGAGACCTGCCTGCCTCTGCTTCCTGACTAATGGGACCAGTGAATTAATTAAAGGCGTACACACCTTTAATCCCAGCACTCAGGAGGCAGAGGCAGGTGGATGTCTAGTTGAAGGCCAGCCTGGCCCCCAGATGGAGCTCCTGACTCAGGGGTGGCAGTAGGGTGGGGTGTGACTGAGAAATATATGCAACATCAGCTCCTGCTGCCCCATCCCCCAACACACACACAGACACAAAACCCAGGCAACAGCCAGATGGAAATGTACCTAACTTGAAAACACCAACTCCCCTAATTCATCTAAGTTCCAGTGTTTTTATTAAAAAGACTGAGTTGTCAGAATCCTCATCAACCACCTATTTTTTTTTTTTTGGAGTGCAGAAGGACAGAAGGCCTTCAGCCATGCTCTGTTGCGGCAGTCCCTCAAGGACAAGTTCACAGAAGAAACACCACTACCGTGAGGTAGGAGAAGGCAGTGATCCCTGAGTTACACAGCCTGAGTGGCAGAAGCCTGGATTCAGTCTGGTTTCTTACCTGCTTCCTCTAGTGTGCTCCCCAGCAGCAAACTCGGGTGCTGATGCAGTGTTAGCACCATGCTATTCCACAGAGTGCCCCGTCTCCTGCGGATGTGGACTCCCTTCCTGCTCTCACTCCTCTAGAAAAGCTGACTCACAGTCGGCTGCCTGCCTAAGCCTGACCTGGAACCGTCCTTCCCTGCCCTGCTGTGCGACCCCCGCCTCCTCTTCCTTTCCTCTACGTGGCTGCCATCACTTGGCTTGCACTTCGTCTGACTTCCTCCTGTCTCTCTCAGCATGTACCTCATGGCCAGCACACAGCATAGGACTGGTACGTGGCAGATGAGTACTCTCACTACACTGAGGGTGAGCAGAGGGGCTGCAGAGTTACTTACGCACTTCCGGAGATGTCCAAGATCAGAAGAGTGACAGAAGATACAGGCTTTTTTTTAAAAATACAGTAGTTCACATCTTCATCCTGCCAAAGGAAGAGCAAATGTGCATCACTGCACTCACTGTGGCAACAAGGCAGATGAGCAAGTCCTGCTCCTTCTAACAACACTGGAACCTACACGCTACAGTGGCTCCCGCCTCCAGAATAGGTAGGCACTGTGGGCCATAGAGTACCCTGAGCTCCAGTGAGGACACCAGTCAGGCTGTGACATTAAACTCCCCAGGCACTTGCAATCCTAGCACCTGTAAGAGAGAGGTAGGGGCTCCAGGAACTCAAGGCCAGTGTGCTCCAGGCTAGTCTGGGATGCAAGGTGTGCCTGCTCTTGCCTGTAATCCTAGTATTTGGGAGACTGAGGCAGGAGGACTGCCTGCTCCAAGTTTGAGGTCACCCTGGGCTATAGAATGCAACCCTGACAACCCCTACTGTGCCTTAAAAAGGGGGGAGGGGGACCAGAAAGATGACTGGGCGATGAAGAGTACTTGGCAAGCTCTTGCAGAGGCCCTGAATCTGCTTCTCAGCTCCCATATGGCCACAGCTGTCTAACTCAGTTCCAGGGAGCCAACGGTCCTGACCTCTGACGGCACCAGGCAAGTATGTGGTGCAAGGGCATGCGTGCAGTCAAAATACCAATACACACAATTTAAAAAAAAAAAAAAAGCAACTTACCAGATAAGAAGCAAAGCCATCATTCTTGGTCCGATCTAGACTGAATCCGATCTGAGGCCAGTGAAGAAAGGAAACACTAAGTCCCTCACGCTGTCCATGCCTTTCTCACCCAAAGAGCAAGAACATCAAATAATAACAAACACAGAAATTATAGTTCCTTAGGCCTGGCTTTGCATTTTCTTAAGTGCTCTCTTGGAAGAAGGAAAGAGCTGCTCAGGTAAAATCACTACTTAGACATTTATTCAAGAATTGCAGGGCCTGGGGCTGGAGACATGGCTCAGCGGTTAGGAGCATGACTGCTTTTTTTTTTTTTTTGGTTTTTCGAGACAGGGTTTCTCTGTGTAGCCTTGGCAGTCCTGGACTCACTTTGTAGACCAGGCTGGCCTCGAACTCACAGCGATCCGCCTGCCTCTGCCTCCCAAGTGCTGGGATTAAAGGCGTGCGCCACCACACCCAGCTATGACTGCTTGTTAAGAGGACCCAGGTTCAGTTCCCAGCACCCACATGGCAGCTCACAGCTGTCTGTAACTCCAAGATCTGAAACCCTCACACAGACATACATGCAGGCAAAACACCAATGCAATAAAAATAAATAAATACATAAATAAATATATAAATAAATAAAAGAGTTGCAAGGCTGGAGAGATGGCTCAGCAGTCAGGAGTGCTGGCTGCTACACTCTTCCAGAGGTCCTGAGTTCAATTCCCAGCAGCGACATGGTGGCTCAAAACAACCATCTATAACAGAATACAATTCCTTCTTCTGGTATGCAGGTGTACATGCAAACAAATCACTACATACATAGATCTATAAAGAAATACTTTTAAGCCAAGTGTGGTGGCGCACGCCTGTAATCCCAGCACTCAGGAGGCAGAGGCAGGTGGATCGTTGTGAGTTCAAGGCCAGCCTGGTCTACAAAGCTAGTCCAGGACAGCCAAGATAACACAGAGAAGTCTCGAAAAACCATAAAAGAAAAAAAAAAAAAGAAGTAATTTTAAAACATGGCAACTTAAGGTATGGCTCAGTGTTATAGCATTTGCCATGTTGCCTGGGTCCCACCCCAGCACTGCACTGACCACAGGAAGTACAGAGGTAAAGCTGATTCCTGTATCACAGTTTGGTGTTACCACACAGGGTGGCAAGAAGGGAAGGGCTGAAAGAGTTACCCCTGATCCATGGGAAGACACTTGCCTCATCCTTGTCCATAGCTCCCTCGGGCTCATTCACAGAGAGGCTGCTGACGTTGACCACCATGTATCCATCCTTGAAGAACCCAAAGGTGTTCAGGTGGACCTTATGCCTCACATCGTCCTACAGAGATCAAGGTGATTTCTCATTAGTCAGCCTGTTCGAAAACTATGGCGTCCAGCTTCACACCCATAGGTGTGGGACAGACCCAGCTGTCACAAAGTACCCTTCAAATGCTGAACTTGACTCTCCAGAAATCCCACAGACGTCAAAGCTTTGCAGAAGCCAAGTATGGACTCGTTCATTTCAGCACACTTGTATGGGCTCTGGGGGCCAAGTGGTCAGAGTCAACGTGACATGTGACTTCCACAGCAGAATGAACCATGGTTTAATCACCCCTGTGCTCTTCCTGAAAGAACAGCACCTGGCATCTGGTAGGCACTCAAAACCTGACAGAGGAGGCCAAGATACATGGCACACACCTTTAATCCCACCGCTCAGGAGGCAGAAGCAGCAGGTGAGTTCAAGGACAGCCTGGTCTACATAGTTTCTTTTTTTTTTTTTTTTAATTAATTTATTTATTATTATGTATACAGTGCTCTGCCTGCATGTACACCTGTAGGCATCAGATCACATTACAGATGGTTGTGAACCACCATGTGGTTGCTGGGAATTGAACTCAGGACCTCTGGAAGAACAGGCAGTGCTCTTAACCACTGAGCCATGTCTCCAACCCATCTATACAGTTTCTAACATGACAGGGATACATAATGAGACCCTAGAAGAAGAAGAAAGAAGAAGAAGGAAGAAAAAAAGAAGGAAAAAGGAGGAGGAGGAGACTATGGTGGATAGGAGCTGGGATCTGCCTCAGTTGAGAGCATTTGCTGCTATTCCAGAGAACCTGAGTTCAGATCCCAGCAACCACTCAGGAGGCTCATAACTACCTGTAACTATGGGATCCTTTGCTTCTGGCCTCTGTGAGCACCCGCATCCATGTGCACACACCTATACATAATAGATATAGACACATACATCTATATGTAATCAAGAATAATTTAAAGCCGGGCGGTGGTGGCGCACGCCTTTAATCCCAGCACTCAGGAGGCAGAGGCAGATAGATCGCTGTGAGTTTGAGGCCAGCCTGGTCTATAAGGCGAGTTCAGGATAGCCAAGGCTACACAGAGAAGAGAAACCCTGTCTCAAAAAAATAAAAAAAGAACAATTTAAAAAATTAAAGTTATTCTGGAAGGGGGAGGGAGGGAGTGGTGAATTAAGTATGAATGCACCACTGACCTCAGCTCCTCCCAGGCGTTTCTAAACTGTAACTCAAATTTTAAAGGATGTTCATCTGAGCCTTAATGATACAGACTGTGACAGGCCTTCAGGACAGAAGCTAATGCTGAGGCACTTCCAGGAACAAGGAAAGTGGAGACAGACTCTACTGGGCTCTGCAAAACCACAGCCCACAGGAATATATATGGCTGCCACCCCTGCCTGGCTCCATGTCCCAATCTCAAGCAGGACCACACATTCCAGAACCAGGACGGGATATCAGCAAAGCCTCTAACACTGTCTGCCAGGGGGCACTTCATAGCATGTGATGTAACTGGAATTACATGGTCTGTCTGTGACAGGTGGCTCTTTACCCCTGGAGCTGGAATGACCCACACAGCAGAGGCTGTTGAGGGGACCCTGCCCTATAGCTGGAGTTTCCAGGTATCAGGGGCTGTCAATGGGACCCTCTGAAGGACCAATATAAGCCACAGCAACATGGCCCAGATTGGCACTGGAATGCTGCCACCAGGAGGATTTTATTTCCTAGCTGGCTTTGGGTTGGAGCACTGGCCCTCAGTAATGGTCTAATCCAAGCTCTCGCTCTCCAGATTCCTGCAATGGCGCTGGCTCCCTTCCCTGCCCCCTTCCACTACTCAATGGGTTCAACTCCCTCTTCCCTTTTTTGGTCCTCGGGGAGTTTCCCTTAGTGCCAGAGCTCAATCAAGCATTTAAAGCATGTGTGCTGCCTCTCACTTCCCAGGGAGACAGGCGAACTCCCACTCCCACAGGGAAGTGATCTTCTGCAGGACTGTGAGGACTGCTAAGGACAAAACAGGAAGCGGGAAGGCTCCTGGCCCTTCTGGGTGGAATTAAGGCCTTCAGAAAGTGACCTGAGTGAGTCCCCTGTTCTCCATAGGGCAGCATGCCCACTACCATTGCAGGTGCACAGGACAGAGACTAGTCTGACATTTAGTCCTCTGGGCAGGACTGCAGAGAGCAAGGGAGCCCCCCAGCCCTACTCACACCACAGTAGCTCAGGACCCCAGCAAAGCAAGCCCAGTCACAAAACACACATGAAACAGCTGGAGGGGATGGTCAGGAGGGTCTGTTTCCCAGAGAAAATGACTTTCCAGGCACTTGAGGGAAAGCAAAGCTTCAGAAAATTCTGAAAGTACCAATAATTCTGTCCTGCTGGCTATACTATGTTTGTATTGTGGAAATAAATTAAGTTGTGCGTTTCTATCACGTATGGAACTTGCATTTTGCTTATTTACTTGTGTGTATATTCACATGTCACAGTACGAAGGGAAAGTCAGAAGACAGCTTGTGGAGTCCAGACTCTCCTTTCAACATGTGGCGCCCAGGGGCTGAACTCAGGTCACCAGGCTTGATGGCAAATGGCCTTACCTGCTGAGACAGCCCACTGGCCCCAGATTTAAATTTTAAGAGTATGCTTCTTCTACTCATCTATCCTGTAGGAAGCTCACACAGACACAGTGGCCTATGCCTTTGATGCCCCCTGCACGCGGGAGGCAGAGGCTGCTGCATCTCTGTGAGTTCAAGGGCCAGCCTTGCCTAAAACGTGAGTTCCAGAACAGCTTAGGGCTACACAGTGAGTGAGAAAGAAAGGAAGAAAGAAAGAAAGAAAGAAAGAAAGAAAGAAAGAAAGAAAGACTCCCAGAGGCTCCATAAGAACTGGGTCTTGTGTACTTTTCAGGCAGCAGGCAGCTGACATGGCAACACACACCCACAGCCCCACATGGGAGGCAGAGCAGGAGGATCAGGAGTTCAGGGGGATGAGCAGTCAGGTGGGAGCTCAGCAGTCCTGCCTTCCCTCCCTGCTGTTCTCCTTGACTACTCCACAGTAAAGGGAGAGGAGACAGGAAGAGAGCATCCGCCGAAGCATCCCAAGGCTGACCCTGCCAGACACCAGCAACAGAGAAGACGCCATCACCAACCACTGGCCATCTCCCTTAAACTGGATCCAGCGGCCCTGAAGAGCTCTGGGCAATACCATGCTGCTCCCTACAACTACACAAGGCAGGTGCTCAGCTGCTCAGGCCACTGACAAGAAACATGCCCAGACAGGTGAAGCTTGCTCAGCTCACAGAAGAGGCAGAACCGGTGCCCCTGCCCAGGTGGGAACTCTGCACCTGGCCTCTTACTCATTGCATGCCTTTCCCAAGCAATTTGAACTAGTCTGCATTACACAGAGTTGAAAGTGGCAGGTCTGTCCCTTCACACACACACACACACACACACACACACACACACACACACACACACACTTAGAGGAACAAATCCCAGCGGACCCACCGTTTCATCTACAGGTATCTTAGTGTGTATATCCAATGTGGGTCATGAGAAAAAACCAACAGTATTGTATACTCTTAATCATAGTAAGCTGCATATCAGGTTAATTCAACAAGATCATTCAGCTATGAAAAGTCGAGGTCACAGGAACACGAGGATGCAGCTCAGGGGCAGCGTGTTGCCTGGAGTGTGTGAGTGAGATGCTAGGCTGGAGCCTGCGTGAATTAATGAATGGACGGCATCACTGCAGGTACAAACCCAAACAAGGTCAGAATTAAGAGGGATCGTTACAGGCACTCTGCCAACAATCCAAACAATGGGTTAGCCTCAGCTTAACGATGAAACAGCTGTTGATTAATGTACCATTGTTTGTTTTTGTTTGTCTTTGACACAGGGTCTCCCTGAGAGTCTCAGACTGACTTTCTACTCAAATTCCTCCTCCTTCCGCCTTGCAAATGCAGTGCTGGGACCGCGCATGTTCAGCACCACACTGAGTCTAGACACCCTCATCAGAGAGACAATGCAGCCTTCATGCTGGAGTATGTCCAGGTGGTCTGAATGCTTGCTCTTACTTTCAACAATCTACGTATTTTGTTAACCTAAACTGTATTTTAGAAGCCAGGTGTGGTGGAGACGCCTTTAACCCCAGCTCTGGAGAGGCAGGGGCAGACGAGTCTCTGAGTTTGAGGTCACAGGCCAGCCGAGGCTACCTAGAGACCTTGCCTCAAACACATCAGGGCCTACGAGACAGCTCAGTAAGTAGAGCACTTGTTTGCCTGCCAAGCCTGACGACCTGAGTTCAGTTTCTGGGACCCACATGGTGAAAGGAGAGAACCAGCTCCCACAAGTGGCGCTCCAATGCCTACATACTCACAAAGCACGAGGAAGCCCACCCCGCATTAGGTAAATAAAAATTTTAAAAGAACAAAATAAATCATTAAAGCCAGATGTGGCAAAACACACCTGTAATCCCAGCACTAGGAAGGCTGAGGCAAAAGGATAGCAGGGTGAGGGCCAGCCGGGGCTATACAGACCTTATCTCAAAAACAATTGTTTTTATTCTTTAATCCCAGCACTGGGGAGGCAAAGGCAGATGGGTCTCTATGAGTTCCAGGCCAACCTAGGCTACACAGTGAGTTCCAGGTTAACCAGAGCTATATGTTATTTAGTAAGATCTTGTTTCAAAACAAAAGTTTAATGTAGTATGTAGGTTGTATAAGAGAACAAGAAAAGAGATGAACTTTCCCCCCGAGACAGGGTTTCTCTGTGTAATAGCCATGGCTATATATAATAGAGATCTCTGTATCACAGACATCTGCCAAGTGCTGGGATTAAA
Organism: Acomys russatus; assembly: GCF_903995435.1. NCBI lineage: Eukaryota > Metazoa > Chordata > Mammalia > Rodentia > Muridae > Acomys > Acomys russatus. Next base: position 52,203,436 of record NC_067160.1, read on the forward strand.
AGCGTGTGGATTTCTGTGAGTTCGAGGCCAGCCTGGTCTACAAAGTGAGTTCAGGATAGCCAAGGCTCCACAGAGAAACCGTGTCTCAAAGAAAAAAAAAAGAAAAGAAAAGAAAAGAAAAGAAAAGAAAAAAAGGTGTGTGCCACCATGCCTGGCTCAGAAGGTGAATTCTTACTAAAGTTAAGTTGCCTTAAAAACTCAGGCTCACCTAAAAGTTTAAAAAAGACAAAAGAAAATAATACTTGTGAGAAATTATATGTTTTCAGAACAAAAATACTGGACACTGACACTGGATCAGACCTGACAGGATTCATTCCTCTCAGCATTGCTGGACACTGACATCCTGCATCCTTCATGTTCCAGCACCAAGTGCTTCAGTTGCTGTTCTTCATCAGAACAGGACAGCTCCCAGGACAGCCTTGAAGAAAGCTTTCAATCCCAATAGGTCCAGCATTTCAGACTGTCCCACACAGGATTTTAATCAAGCCTGGAATTTCTCAACATTTAGAAACTGGACCACAAATGCTATTTCTAGTTTGTTTAACCATTCTTCCCAATTTTATTTGGGCCCCAATTTTATTATTCGTCCCAAATCAGCTGGAAGAAACCTTAAGAGCATGAAGCCCCGTTTCCCTTAAGAGGGGTTGGATAGCTTCGTTTTATTGCTTCTTGGGCTATAGATGTATCTTTTCATTGGGGGTTGGATATAAGTTACTATTGGTCTTATTTAGAGAGAAAACAAAGTTGGACTTAGGGATGTCTCTCTTTTCCTTTATCTTTCTCTCTTAGGTGTGGAGATAGGTTGAAAAGAAAGAAGGTGGTGCACGCCTGTAATCCCAGCACTTGGGAGGCAGAGGCAGGCAGATCACTATGAATTTGAGGCCGGCCTGTAAGGTGAGTCCAAGACAGCCAAGATTGCACAGAGGAACCCTGTCTTGAAAAACTAAAAATAAATGAATAAAGGGGGAATATAGAAATATATAGGGACAATAGGACAAAAACTCGATTATGGAATCTACACCTCAACTTAATGACTTCATTGTTACTCATAAGGTTATTTTTAATTTACTGGCATAGAATTTGGTATATTGGTGTAAAATAAGTTTAATTTTGATACATTGGAATAGAATTCAAATTTAAGATTATTCTTCACATACATTATATATACTTCTAGTCTAATATTAAGTACTGTACCCATACAACTCAGTTATAATACAAGGTTTACTTCCAATGCTTTGAAAGGGCGGTGGCGGCGCACGCCTTTAATCCCAGCACACGGGAGGCAGAGGCAGGTGGATAACTGTGAGTTCGAGGCCAGCCTGGTCTACAAAGCATATCTAGGACAGCCAAGGCTACACAGAGAAACTCTGTCTCGAAAAAAAAAAAAAATTTAAAAAGGGCTACAGCAAGCAGCTTAGGATAATTAATACAAGTTAATTGTTAGTTGATCAAATCATGGTCATGTCAATTACCAGTCTATTTTTATCACAAGAACATACATCCTAGGTTTAACAGATAGGTGTGATTTTATAGAAAGATAAGGTAAAATAGCTAGATTAGGTCTTCCAAAACCTCAGAGACCTACAGAATATGGCATTTAAAGATGTTTTTATTATTTTAAAGATTCGTTGACAATAAGACAGGTTAGCTCCTGGCAGCACCCAGCCTACCTCAGAGAAGATGATGAGCATCAGTGAGCCTCCTTATGGAGATGGCTTCAATGTGGCAACCAGCCACTGGGCAGAGTGTTCCCTTTTTGGCCACAGACAGAATTCTGCCTAAAAATGGGCAAACTTGGATACAGGCAGAGTCTACAGCCAAACTCTGCCAAGACAGGGTAAGCAAGTCCTCAATACTCAATAGTTCCTGCCTCACAAACATGTCTGTCAGATACACTGGGCCAGAAGGCTGGAGACGATGCTCCAACATTAGAGAGAGTTTTGGGTGACCGTTCAGGCAGCAAAGTGTCTCTGTCATTTTCTCACTTGGGAGGCTGCTAACCTGTACTTCCTGTCTACTCTGGTAATTAATTTTATTCCTTCTCTAGTCTCTGATGGGGTTAAGACTAGACAGTTTAGTTTTACAATTAAGCTTAGTTGTTTAAGGGTTAAGATATTGTTAGGTATAGATAGATGTTTTGACTTGATAGAGATGAGATATGATAGATATTGATTTACATTCAGAATTTTAGACTCACCAAGACAGGAAAGATGTTTTCTTCAAAGTTGCCAAATACAAATAGCCAAAACACTATGAATGTAACATTTATATAATTCCTGATTGTTTCATGGTTCTTCTTGCTGTAGGTAGTTTATTGTATGTATGTGTAATACATATATGTAATAATATAAATGTCTATGTAAAAAAAATAATTTTTAAGGAAAAGGAAAAAAAGCTAGGAGAATCTGGGGTGGGGGCGGGGAGACAACAGAAAGCTAACAAACATGCTGACATTCTGAACCTCACCAACAGTTGATTTAAATGAGATGTCACAGTTTTACTAGTAGTTGGCAGGAGACAGGCTGCGCATGTGCTGTGCTGGTAAGCACGTGGGCAACAGAACACTCAGTCCATGCAGGCTGACCCAGTAAAGGACTAACAAGTTCAACTCCCCACAGGTCGCAGCATCAGATGCCTGCATTCCAGTTGCTCCAGATCACAGTGAGGGAAAAGAGAAAAGGAAAAAGCATTAGGACAAAATAAGTCCTCTGCATCTCTCTGGAACTCTGTTGTCTTTCTATCATCCCTAACCTCACTAGATCCTTTTTCAGTTTTTAACTTGTATCTCCAAGCAAGGAACCGTGGCACATCTCAATAGTCTACTGCTCTGAAAGCTTGAGGCAAAAGGATTGCCATGAGTTCAAAGCCAGCCTCAACTAGATGAATACCAAGCTACTCTTGAGCTATAGAATGTGACCCTGTTTCAAAAAGCAAACAAAAGAGTCTCTAGAGCCCAGGGTGTAGCTCACTTGTCAGAGTACTTGCATGCACGAGGCCATGTTTTGGTCCCCAGCACTGAATAAACCAACTGTGGTGCATATCTAAAAACAGTCTCTGGGGACATAGAGGCAAGAGGATCACAAGTTCAAGGCAATTCTCAGCTATTTAACAAGTTTGAGGCTAGCTTGAGATGAATGAGACCCTGTCTCAAAACAAAAACCCTAGTCCTGGCAAGGCTTGGTGACAACTGCCTACAATTGCAGCTAAGTGTCAGGCTATGTCAGAGGGTGGCAAGTTACAACTAGCCTGGGCAACAAACAAACAAAAAATAAACTAGCCTTGACAAAGTGGCAAAGCCCAGAAGGATGGTTGGAAGGAAGAAGGAAGGACCTCCATGAAGACCTATAACTATCACATAGTGTCAGTTTTAAAATCTGGATACATCAATAATGACTCCATTTTCAGCAACAGTGTTTCCTTCGTGGACTCTATGTGACACACACACACACACACACACACACACACACACACACACACACACTCCACATACATGGGCACACAGCCATTTCTAGGGGGCTACTGTCACCACATGTCTGGCCTGGGCCTGGGCCTCTTCTCATACATGCGCTGGCTGCTAGGCTATGTGAATCTAGCTGTGAAACTCAGGGCTTTTTAGAAACTGCAACCCGAATCTCCAAAGTCCAGGAGAGTCCTGCCCCTTACATCCTCACCAACCAAGATGCCCGACCTCCTGGTTCCCAATCTCAGGGAAAATCAAGCTGCTGGTGACTCAGTTTACATTTTCTGAAGGCCTGTGCTCCGTGTCTGTTAACTAGCTGTTTCTCTTTCATGAGATCTCTTTGTTTATGTATCGTGTGCTTATTCATATTAGGTCGTTCTTGAACTGGCTTTTGAAGATTTATTTTTATTACTGCCTGTGTCTGTCTGTCTGTGGATCTGGCGCATGTATACCCATGGAGGTGTCCTTGGAGGCAGAAGAGAATGTCAAGTGCCCTGGAGCTGGGGTTGTGAAACATCCCTTATGCATGCTGGGAACATGGGTGTGGTACAGAGGTCAGAAGACAGTTCTGTCAACTCCTTCTACCTTTAAAGGGCCCCAGGGATTGAATTCAGGCTTGTTCCAAGTGTGGTTCCTGCTCAGCCCTCTCACCAGCCTGAGAGCTCACCTTTGACCTTATGTCGCAGCTCTCTCATCTGGTCTTTTAATTTTTTTTTTAATTGTGTGGTACCGGTTATCATATTTGGGTTTTGTTTTTTAATTCTGAAGAAAACTTGTCAATCTTTATTGGTAATAGTTATTTAATTTTCATGCTTGTATGTGTGTCTTTGCATACAGCAAGACTGGAGGACAACCTCAAGCTCTATCCTCACAAACACCTCTATCTTCTTTGAGATACAGACTCTCACTGCCTGGATTCACAGACTAGACTGACTGACTGACTGAGTCCCTGGGGTCCTCCTGTCTCTGCTTTCCCACTGGGATTACAATGCACGCCACCATGCCTAGCATTCTTACATGCATGCTAGAGACTGAATTCAGATCCCCAAACTTATAAGTCAAACACATTACCATCCGAGCCTCTTCCCCCAGCCCTCCTGATAGTATAAAAAAATGTATGTATAGCTGAGCATAGTGGCACACGCCTTTAATCCCAGCACCCAGGAGGCAGAGGCAGGAGGATTGCTGTGAGTTCAAGGCTATCCCGGGCTACAAAGCAAGTCCAGGACAGCCAAGGCTATACATAGAAATCCTGTCTTGAAAAAAATAAACAAAAAAACAGAGGGGCGGGGGAGAGAGAGAGAGAAACTTGCATCCCGTGTCACTAGTGTTTGCAGTGTGAAACTGTATGAGCACAGTCAACGGTAACTATCACTAGGTAGGAGAGTCTTCTCTGACTCCCCACTGAACTCCACATGCAGGCAAACTGGCCGAGGACCAGAGTGTCCGAGAGCATCACGGCACTCCCTGAGATGCTGAAAGCAGCTGAACAATGGAGAACCCACACTGGGCAGGTCACATCACAGACCACACGCCAAACTCTGCTCAATTTAGATGGGAAAAAAGAATAGTAAAATTAATCATTGTGTGTGTGTTTAAGATCTGCTATTAAAGGGTTTTCTGACCAATCCTACTCTCACCAAAGCAAGTTTCAGGAAGAGAGTTACCCAGGCTGGCGTCACACTCGCCATTTTCCTGTCTGTCCTTTGAGCACTGGGATGTAATATAGATGTACACTTCCACACCTGGTTTAGAGTATGGATTTTGTTTGGTTTTTGAGACAGAGTCTCAAAACCCAGTCTTGAAAAACCAAAAAAAAAAAAAAAAAACCACACACACACACACACACACACACACACACACACACACACACACGTATGTGTGCGTGCATTTGTTTTTTAAATTCTTCTTGGGGCTGAAAAGAGATCTTTCAACAGTGAAGAGAGCTTACTCCGCAATCACAAGGGCTGATGTTCAGATCCCATCACCCCCATAACAAGCTATGCATCCCCAAGACATCTGTAACCCCCGCTCTGAGGGGACATGAGGACTCCTAGGGTTGCTAGTTTCCAGCCTTAAGGACATAAAATCCAGGTTCAGAAAAACCCTGGAATAGGTGATAGAGATGGAGGAGGACATTCAACACCCTAGTCTGGCCTTTACACATGCATCAGGCATGCACACCTGCAAAAATTAGTTACATTTAAACAATCCTTAAATCCAAAGTTATAGAATATTCATGGAAATTTCATTCCAAAACATTAATGTACGTAGAAAATATTTCTGTGTAAGGCATAAGGTAGGCAGCCCAAAGTCACTGTGCTAAGCCTCTCCTGCCCCGTGTTCTGGCCCCCACCTCTCCGCCCTTGTGTATACTTGCTGGCTACTCCAGAGACACTAGGAGTGGAGGAGAAGACACAAAGGAGGCCCCACCAGCAACGAACTGTGTCTTTTTTTTTTTTTTTTTTTTTGGTTTTTTGAGACAGGGTTTCTCTGTGTAACAGCCTTGGCTGTCCTAGACTCACTTTATAGACCAGGCTGGCCTTGAACTCACAGCAATCTGCCTGCCTCTGCCTCCCGAGTGCTAGGATTAAAGGCGTGCGCCACTACCACACCTGGCATAATGCCATTTTTTTTTTAAAATGTATACAGTGTTCTGCTTGCATGTACACCTATAAGCCAGAAGAGGGCATCAGATCCCATTACAGATAGTGGTGAACCACCATGTGGTTGCTGAGAATTGAACTCAGGACCTTTGGAAGAGCAGGCGGTGCTCTTAACCTCTGAGCCATCTCAACAGCCCATAATGCCATTTCTTAAACTGGAAGAAACAGGTCTGAGGAAAACTTCACCAGCTGCGCACATATGCAGGAAGCCCAAGGACACTAGCTCTGGAGCGAGAAAGCTAGCCTGCCAAGGACTATAAACTTCCTTCCTAGGGAGAACAGAGGGCTGTAGAGGAATTTTGATTCAGAACATGGCTGCTCTGGCAAGAGATCGCATCCAAAGACCTTCTAGGTCTCTGTGATGAGGCTGGGATACGGGTATACCTTTAATCCCAGGAGACAAGAGGCATGCAGATCTCCGAGTTCAAGGCCAGCCTGGTATAGAGCATGTTTCAGGTAGAGAAAAGCTTAGGTCAGGCGTGATGGTATATGCCCTTAATCCCAGCACTCAGGAGACAGAGGCATGCAGATCTCTGAGTTCTAATTGGTGCTGAGAGTGAGTTGAGAGGCAGTAGAAGGTGAGTTCAGAGGCATTTTACTGGCAGAGTTTTAAGAGAGAGGTTGAGGAGAGAACAAGCCAGACACAGGTGAAGACAGACTGAGCCAAAGAATGAGAAGGAGCCAGAAGATTAGAACAGATTGCTAGAGTTAGTTTGAGACCAAGCAGAGCAATTCAGTCAGAGGCCAAGCTAGGAGAGGAGTTGGAGCCAGAACAGCTGAGTTGAACTAGCCAGCCAGAGCTCAGACAGAACTAGAGTTCAGCAGTAAATCTCAGAGGCCGAAAACATTCCAGGCCTAGATAAGATTGTATGGAGGCTAGAAGCTTCCAGAACTAGGTCTACGTTAACAGATGGTAGCAGTAAGCCTGGGAGATGACAATATTTTGGGCACTGGGACTACTGACACCCCAGTGACATGATGGACTAGCTACTTTTCTGTTGCTGTGATGAAACACAATGACCAAGGCAACTTTCAGAAGTTTTTTGGGTTTTGTTTTCTTTCTGTTGGTTTTTTTTTTTTTTCTGTTGTTGTTGTTTTGTTTTTTGTTTGTTTTTCAAGACAAGGTTTCTCTGTGTAGCCTTGACTGTCCTGGACTTGCTTTGTAGACCAGGTTGGTCTCGAACTCACAGCAATCACTCTGCCTCTGCCTCCCGAGGGCTGGGATTAAAGGCATGCATCATTACCCTCAGCTGTTTTTTGTTTTCAATTTTTTCCACTCTACATCCCGACTGTTGCCCCCTCCCTCGTGGCCTCCCGGTCCCACCCTCCCCCACTTACACCCTCTCCCTCCCTCTCCTAGTCCTAACTTGCAGACCTTTATTAGGGCTTATGGTTCCAGAGGGTAAGAGCCTATGATGGCAGAGTGGAGGCATGGCGACTGGAGCAGGAAGCTAAGGCGCACATCTTGAACCTCCAGCAAGAAACAGAAGAAAGTGAACTAGAAATGGTGGGAGCGTTTTAACTCTTAAAGCTGGTGATATACCTCCTCTACCAAGGCCACACCCCCTAAGTCTCCCCAAACAGCACCACTACCTGGGGACCAAGCATTCAAATCCAAGACCATGGAGGGCATTTCTTTATCTTTATCTTTGTTTTGTTTTGTTTTGTTTTGTTTTGTTTTGTTGTTTTTCGAGACAGGGTTTTTCTGTGTAGCCTTGGCCATTCTGGACTCACTTTGTAGACCAGGCTGGCCTCGAACTCACAGCGATCCTGCCTGCCTCTACCTCCCGAGTGCTGGGATTAAAGGTGTGCGCCACCCCACCCGGCCATTTCTTTTTCTTTCTTTTTTTGTTTTTTGTTTTTGGTTTTTTTCCAGACAGGGTTTCTCAGCTGTCCTGGACTCGTTTTTGTTGACCAGGCTGGCCTCGAACACAGTGATTCACCTGCCTCTGCCTCCTGAGTGCTAGGATTAAAGGCATGCGCCACCACGCCTGGCTTGATATTTCTTATTCAAACCATCATAGACGATAAGATCCAGCTTTTTAAGAAAATCACTCTAGCAACTTAAGTAAATACATAAAATTTAGCGGGTAGTGGTGGTGCACACCTTTAATCCTAGCCCTTGGGAGGCAGAGTCAGACCTAGGAGGCAGAGTCAGACCGATGGCTGAGTTCCAGGCCTGCCTGGTCTACAAAGCAAGTCCAGGACTGCCAGGGCTACACAGAGGAACCGTCTTAAAAAAAAAAAAAAAAAAAAAAAGATAAATAAAATTTAAAACTCTATGAACTAGAAGAATGCTGGGACACCAATTACAAGACTGACTACACTGGTCCACACATAGTCCACAGGAAGTAGTAATTGTGGTAGTGGCACACAAGAGGACAGGGGACTGGGAGCTATTTAGAGTAGTCTACAAAATGACAGATTTCCAGCTTGAGAAAATGAGCAGCCAGTGGGCTAGTTACTAAGAAAGGCAAAGTGGGAGGAAAAGCACACAGGCGGGGGAGGGGAGGGAAGAGGACAGCCCCATTCTACCACAGAAAGATGATGGGAGCACACCAACAGACAGGTCTGTAGCCACTCCACCCCACTACACTGAGCTGTTTTCAACGAAGAATAAGTAAGACAAATGGGGCAGCCTGTGCTTAGAATCCCATGATTGGGAGGTAGAGGCATGAGGTCAAGAGTTCAAAGACGGGCTGGAGAGCTAGCTCAGTGGTTAAGAGCACTGTCTGCTGTATGTGGGTGCAATTCCTAGCACCCACATACAGCTTGCAACTGTCAGTAACTCCAGTTCCAGGTGACCTGACACCCTCACACCAATGCACATAAAATAAAAATAAATATATAAATATGTAAAGAGCTGGGCGTGGTGGCACATGCCTTTAATGCCAGCACTCAGGAGGCAGAGGCAGGTGGATCTCTGTGAGTTTGAGGCCGGCCTAGTTTACAAAGCAAGTCCAGGACAGCCAAGGCTAACACAGAGAAACCTTGTCTCAAAAAAACAAAAACAAAACAAAACAACAACAACAAATATATATAAAGAGTTCAAAGACAGTAATCCCAGCACTTGGCGGGAGGGAGAGGCAGTTGGATCTCTGTGAATTTGAGGCCAGCCTGGTTTACAAACTAAGTTCCAAGACTTTGAGGGCTGTTACACAGAGAAACCTTGTCTTAAAACCCCAACCCCACTCCACTCCCAAAAAAGAGTTCAAAGACATCCTTGGCTACATAATGAATAAGGGGCAAGCCTAGGAAAACAAAACAAAATCAAGCAAATAAACAAAAACAAAGCAAACAACAAACTAACCAAAACTGTTAGGATGGCTCAGCAGGTGGCATGCCTGCTGTCACCCTGATGACCCAAGGACCCACATGAAGACCCAACTCCCAAAACTGTCCTCCAATCACACATGCTTGTTATGACGTGCATGCATGATCACACACATACCCAGACAGAAATGCATGTACACACCTATGTAGACATAGACACTGACAGATCACACCACACAACAAATAAATAATTATAAAATAGTAATAACAAAAAAACAACAACCACCAGGGCTGAGGAGATGGCTCTGTGGATAAAGTGTTTGCCACAAAGAACCCTGGATGCCCATGGGCCAGCTAGCCTGGTGTCCACAGAGGCCAGAAAAGGGCAGTGGATGCCATGGAACTGGAGTTACAAACGTGTGAGTTTACCATGTGGATGCTGAGAATCGAACCCAGGTCCTTTGGAGGAGCAGTTCGTGCTCTTAACTGTTGAACCATCTCTCCAGCCCTATAACATCTCTTCAAAACAAATCTAAAGCCACCTCCCCAGGCACGATGGTGCATAATCCCAGCCATCAGGAGGCTGAGGCAGGAGAATGGTGAACGTGAGCCCAAACTGGCTATACAAGGAGTTCCTGACTTCAAGAGGGTAGGGAGGAAGAGAAGGGAAACGCAGATTCTCTAGGGCACATTAACACAGCTGAAAGAGTAGCACCGTCCAGTGGATACTCTGCTGGCCTTTGGGCAGACAGGTCTCTAACAGCCTCTTGTTGTTTTAAAAAAAAAAAAAGAAAATCCCAATTGTTTGATTTTACCAATAAAGACTAAGGAGCCAGATATTAAGCTGAAAACCGACTAACTCAGAGAGGCACAGAAAGTGCCTGCTGATCTTCCTACTCAACCAATGGCCCCTAAGGAAGAAGCTAAAAGCCCTTTCTTCTTCTCCACACTATCTTAAACACCTTTCGGTTCAAAGTCCCTCCTGTCTGATTAATCCCTGTTAGCTGGTTTTCTTGTTCTGCCTCTTGACCTAGGGTTAACTTTATTTAATCCTGTTACAGAAAGCTCTTGGGTCAAGGGTATGTGTTAGGGCTGAGCCACACCAAACAAGAAAAAACAAGTTTTTACAGTTCACAGTGTCAGGTTTCACAATGACTTCTCCTGGCAACTGAGTTGGCCACCCCGGAGCCCAACAATGATCAGATCCAAAAACTAAGCAGAAAGAGCTGGCGTGGTAGCTCACGGTTTTAATCCCAGCACTCAGGGAGGCAGAGGCAGCCCACTGCCATGAGTTCAAGGCCAGCCTGGTCTACAAAACCAGGATAGCCAAGGCTACACACAGAGAGAAACCCTGTCTCGGAAAGCCAAACCAACCAACCAAACAAACAAACAAAAACAAAAACAAAAAAAACTAAGCAAAAGGCACCTTTAAGTGCCACAGTCCATCTCCCCACTACAAAAAAAACCGTGCCATAGCAAGGATAACTATGAAAACGCAAAGTAACCGGATGGTGGTGCTGCACGCATTTGAGTCCAACACTTGGGAGGCAGAGGCAAGCGGATCTCTGTGAGTTCAAGGCCAGCCTGGTCTACAGAGTGAGTCCAGGACAGGCAAGGCTACACAGAGAGACCCTGTCTGGGGGGGAAAAAAGGTCAATGCATATTCCTGATATCTGGTGATCGCTTCCTGTTCTTGCTGCCTGGGTTCCCAACCTGATCAACCCTACGCTTCCCAACTTCAAGCAAAGTAAGACGTCTCCTGCTTCTCTCACAGGCCGCCTGCTCCTTAGACAGTGAGTTAAGACTGTCTAAGGAACACATCCTAGGCCCAATTATAGAACACGCTTAGGAAACATGGTACACAAGAGAAAATCATCAAGTCATGTAGCACGGGGGAGAAATCAACAGCAGACGAAGTTTGCTTCTATAAAGGTTGGTCTGGAAGGTTGGAATATATTAGCCACTAATATTGGCCAGTAAGTTGATAAAATACTGCCAATATTTACCTGGTGATAGATAACACACACCTGGCCCTTTAATACTAGAGAGGTCAGACAGGGAACCAGGAGACGAGGTCCTAGTGTGGACTGCTCCGAGTTTTGTTTCTAATTCCTAACTAAGCTTTATGAACTCAGCTACATTATATGCTGTAACTACATTGTGTATCTGTAAAGTTCAAAATGGGCGCATTTAGAAATCAGGAGTCCTAGACAGGCGTGGTGGCGCACACCTTCAATCCCAGCGCTCGGGAAGCAGAGGCAGGTGGATCTCTGTGAGTTCGAGGCCTCACAAAGTGAGTCCAGGACAGCCAAGGCTACACAGAGAAACCCTGTCTCAAACCAATAAATAAATAAATAAAATAAAATAAAATAAATCAGGAGTCCTTAGCCCCAGCCTGACGAACCTGCAAACTGGAATCTATGGGTAAACTGCACCAGGATTACAAAGCCACAGGAAGGCCAAGAAATTTCGTGTGGTCTTCAACAGGCATTTCTCTGGGGGAGAGAGAGCTCCTTCAGCTCTCACTGCATTCTCAAAAGGACCCAAGACTGACTGTAGTGCTGCAGTCAATAGCCTCTTCTCTCCAGAACATTCGAATCTACAAACAAAAGCTGACACTGCAAGTATGCTTGTATGGCTCTGGCCAGGTCTCAGATCTAGAATCTGCCTGCACTTCCCTCTCTCCCCACAAGACAGGGTTTCTCTGTATAGCCCCTTGGCTGTCCTAGAACTCGCTTTGTAGACCAGGCTGGCCTCAAACTCACAGAGATCCCCCCTCCCTTCGCCTCTTCAAGTGCTGGGACTAAGCGCACCATGACGCCCTTGCGGCTTGTCTGGACTCTTGAAACTCTACATCCACAGGCCTTGGTGCTTAAAGCCTAATAATACAACGAGTTTTTACAAAGACCGATGTGTCCAGGTCCACGAACTTCCTGGGACACTATTAGGAAGATGTACAACGCACTGAGTCATAATAATGTCATCTTCTGTTCTCCAAATATATTAACCTACTGACCATCCAGTGTAAACCTTAGACAACTTTAGACTGTGGGTTAGCATTAGTGGTTCCTGATGTTTGATCCAGGCCTGTCATAAACATCTCCCTTAGACAATGACCAGAGAGAGAGAGAGAGAGAAAGAAGGAAAAAAAGGCCCACTACTTAAATTTACCCTTTGAATGCCGAGTTTAAATTCTCGGGGTTGCTCTATTTTTCTTTTTGCAACCAAGGCATGCATTTCAAGCGAGATTTGAACTGCACTTGGAGGCCCTCGCTTTGCTCAGTAAATTGGACACCCTAAAACCAAGCAGGGGAAACGGGCTGCGATTCCGCACACCTTCAAAGCGCCGGATCAAGGGGCACGGAAGGGTGGACCGCGAACAAGAGAAACTGGGATTAAAGTTGCGAGTCGGGGGGGGGGGCGCGGGGGATTAAAGAGGTTACCAGCGAAGTGGAAGCCAGAGAAGCCTGCAGGGATCGCAGGAGCGGCCACCCGGTCCTTTTGGAATTTAGGCCGCGGCTGGGCCCCTTCCCCACGACCTCAAACCTGCAGGGACAGGACTACCCGAGGAGCGGCACCGCGGAGTCCGTCCCGACAAGGCCGAGCAGATCCCTAGCTCAAGGGCCGAACTTGGGAGACCCCGCAGGGCCGAAGTTGGCTCAGCCCGGGCAGCGGTCGCGCCCTCGTCTCCTCTCCCCGATCCTGCCCCCAGCCCGCCAGGCCTTACTTTGAGCGCCAGGTGGTGGACGCGGCTTAAGCCGGGGTTCACCAGCAGCTCCAGCAGCGCCAGCAGCGGTAGCAGACGCAGACGGAAGGAGCCCGAGCCGCCGAGGGGTACGGGGACAGCCATGTTTGTTCCAGCATCACCAGCTGCTTCCTCTCCCACCCACTTCCGGGTTAAAGGGCCGCGTCCCGGACGTGCTCTGCAAGTGGGTACGGTTACCTCCTCTGACGCTCCTGAGATCGTTTTTTTTACTGGAAAAATGCCACTCTTTGGTCACGGACAAACCTCACCCTGACCACTTCGGGACCCTTCGGTTGGCTTCCTCGGGATGGTCTTCCGGTGAAGCCTCAGTGAGGACGTTGAAGCGTTTGCCATGACAACCACGGTGGGGCAAGACCAACCTGGGCCTCCTGTCTGCCTCCCCGGGCTTGGGGAGTGAGGGACCCGGACCAAAGGCTGGAGCCGGCAGTGTCTGCCACATAGACCGTGGCGGTTGATTGGCTTGTCGTCGGTGGTAATGCCGTAGAAATTGCTAGCTTGTCTTAGATCCCTTGACTTATTATAATCGTAGCCCCTTTACACCAACTGCTGGTGAAAAGGTGACATCGTTGCAATAATAGGATTTAGTGAGTCCATAGGAAGCGATCCACTAGGCTTTTGTTTGTTTGGTTGGTTGGTTTTTGGTTTTTTTTCGAGACAGGGTTTTTCGGTGTAGCCTTGACTGTCCTGGACTTGCTTTGTAGACCAAGCTGGCCTCGAACTCACGGCGATCCGCCTGCCTCTGCCTCCCAAGTGCTGGGGTTAAAGGTGTACGCCACCACCGCCCGGCTTAGGCTTTTTTTTTTTTTTTTTTTTTTTTTTTTTTTTTCCCAATGGGGTTTAATCTTTGGGACAATCTAATCAGATAAGAGATAGGTGTCACAGCTCTCCCCTGTCCTACCTAATCTCTGAGAAATGCTCTTTTTGCCCAGGAATTTGAACTCATGTGATTTCATGCCACCACTCAAGTGAGTCTGAGCCTTAATGTTTTCTATTATAGTCTCTGTGGAAACTTTGTTTCTGGTCCTTGACACTTAACGGAAGGACTTGGTAGCAGGTCCCTGATACCATTGTTTGTCAGTGGGTTACAGGAAACAAGCATATTAAAATTCCTGATAGCCAAGTTATTTTAGTTTTTAGATTCTTGGTTTTGACTGGACACACTAGTAATATGTGCCTTTGTGTATGTGTGCATCGTTATTTAAGCAAAACAGGACATAATAAAAACCATTAGATGCAGGGCGGTGGTGGCACACGTCTTTAATCCCAGCTCTCAGGAGGCAGAGGCATGTGGGTCTATGTGAGTTCGAGGCCAGGCTGGTCTATAAATTGAGTCCAGAGCAGCCAAGGCTACACAGAGAAACCCTATCTCAAACTAAATAAATAACACTAGGAACTCCACTACCAGGTAGCCAGTATTGTACAGATGTGTTGACGCCTGTGATAGAATCAGATTCCTAAAGCTTTATAACTGGAAGTAGGAACAGGATAGATTTTTAAAGGCTTGCTTCACACACACACACACACACACACACACACGTATATATATCCACATATATATAAATTGTGTGTGTGTGTGTGTGTGTGTGTGCACGCGCGCGCGCGCGTGCCCTTTGCAGGCACCTGGAGGGACCAGGGGATGGTGTCAGAGTCTCTGGAGCTGAAGAGGCAGTTGTGTGTTGCCTGATATAAGGGGCGCTGGAAACTGAACTCAGATACTCAGAGCAAAAAGTACTCTGAACCACTGAGCAGTGTCTCCAACCCAAGACAACAGATCTATGTCTGTAAATAAGTATACATAGGTAACTTGGTTTATTTTGATTTATGTGGTCTCCATGTATCTACACCATGGAGTGGGTACCCATCAGATCTCCGGAAGCTGGAGTTACAGGTGGTTGTTAACCACCCAGTGTGCTTGCTGGGAACTCCAATCCTCTGGAAGCACAAGAGCCCTTAACCACTGAGCTGTCTCTCCAGCCCAGTGTGTTATACTTTAATGGCACAAAAATTTCGCTTGGCTGAATTGGAGGCCAGCCTGGTCTACACAGTGAATTCTGAGATAGCCAGAGCCACACGGAGAAACCCTTATCTCGAAAAACAAAACAAAATTCCCTTGGAGCTGGGAGGTGATGGTGTTCACCTTCAGTCACATCTGTCACTCAGGAAGCAGAGGCTGGCGGACCTCTGAGTTGCAGGACAGCCAGAGCTACATAGTGAAACCCTGTCATGAGAAAAACCAAAACAAAGGAAAAAAAAAAATCACTTGGTTGGGGCCACCCTAATTATAATTAAAAAAAAAAAAATCACAGAGGTGCGGAACTGCAAGTGACATGGGGCTCGGGCTGGAGAAGCCCTTGGTTTGCCTCTCCTGTGTGCGTAATCTTCACAAACTGGTAAATCCCCTAACCCTTCCCTTGACTGAAAGAACCAGCCCCAGTTCAGCCACACCCTCCTCAAAGGCAAGAGTGGAGCATGCAGGTGGAGACACCAACGCTGTAGTTTCTCTTAAAATACCTTTGAGTTTCATGGGAGGAAAAGACTACGATTACTGGCTGGTAGGCTGGCCTTTTCTTTCCTTCCCTCGGCTCTCAGGCCATCTCTTTTAAATATGCAATCTTCCGTGTGTGAACAGGACTCTCATCTGATCCCACTCCCTTTCAGATAGCAAAACCTTGAACAGGAAACTCCAGAACTTATCTTTTGCAGGCCTACACAGAGAGATGAGAAATTATTTTCTGAGTGAACATAATCGCTTATGTAATCTATATGATATGCATGTATGTCACTTAAAAGCATGAAAGTCTTTCGAGGTGTGTATTTTATTTTTTCAGATCAGGTTTGGTTAGATGAACTAATTCAGAGGCAGGCCGTTTGTGTATAAATGACCCTCCAGCACATGCAGACTTAGCCGGCTCCCAAAGCCTGGCACAGAAACCTGTCTTGCCCATTGTAAAGAAAGACCATTGCATGCTGTTCTAGACCAGAAGGCTCTGTAGATAACCCAGACTTGCCCACTTTATTCAGTCAGTGTGAAATCAGTGCCAGGGGTAGTAAGTGACTTTCTGAAGGTCACGCAGGCATCTGTAAGACCAGGACCGAGGCTTCCATTGCTGCACAAGTGGGTCTGGGCTTCTTGCCCACTATTATGAACAACTTTGTAAATATTTTTTTAGAGACTTATTTTTATTGTGTGTATGTGTGTGGGTGGGGGAGTGTGTGTGAGTACAGGTTTTCTGGAGGCCAGAAGAGGGTTCCAGAACGTCTGGAGCTGGAAAGTGGTGTGAGCCCTGTGACATGGATGCTGAACCCCAGATTCAAGTCCTCTGCAAGAGCAGCACATACCCTCTGTTGCCTGGTTTTTATAATTTTGTATCTTAAAAGAGGTGACTTGCTGGCATGGTACCATAGCTATGACCCCATGACAGGGACTCTGAGGTAAAAGTCACCTGTTGTGGATGTAGCTTAGTAGCCTAGCATGTGCACGAATAAGATCTTTGGTTCAGGCCGGGCATGGTAGCTCATGCTTTTAATATCTGCACTCAGGAGGCAGAAGCAGGTGGATCACTGTGAGTTCGAGACCAGCCTGGTTTACTAAGGGAGTCCAGGACAGCCAAGGCTACACAGAGAGACCCTGTCTTGAAACTCCCACCCCCAAAAAATCTTTGGTTCAGTTCCCCACACCAGAGCATGCAAAAAATCATGAAAAGGGGCTGGAGAGATGGCTCAGAGGTTAAGAGTGCTGCCTGCTCTTCCAAAGGTCCTGAGTTCGATACCCAGCAACCACATGGTGGCTCACATCCATCTACAATGAAATCTGGTACCCTCTTCTGGCCTGCAGGTGTTACATGCAGACAGAACACTGTATACTAAATAAATAAATCTTTTTTAAAAATCATGAAAAAGAGAGAATGTGAAATATATATTTAAAGTTAGTTCCCAACTGATAATAATCAGTACTACAGAACTCAGAACTTAAGAATATTTATTGATCTTGCAGAGGACTGGGGTTTGTTTCCAAGAACCCACATGGTGACTAACACCAGTTATAGGGGATCCAATGGCCTCTTCTGGCCTCTGTGGGCACCTGTCACAGATACATACATGCAGACAAACATACACATAAATATAATAATAGTAATAATAACAATAAGCCAGGCATATGGCACATGCCTTTAATCCCAGCACTCGGGAGGCAGAGGCAGGTGGATCTCTGTGGGTTTGAGGCCAGCCTGGTCTACAGAGTGAGTTCTGGGACAGCAAGGTCTATATAGCAAGATTCTATTTCAAAATGATAATAACAACAACCACTGAGAAATGATTCGGTGGTTAAGGGCACTTGTTACTCTTCTAAAAGACCCAAGTTCAGTTCCTAGCACTCATATCAGGAAGGTCACAGCCCCCTGTCACTCTAGCTTCCGGGGACCCAGTGCCTTTCTCTGGCTTCCACGGGCGCCCTCTCCCCCACACATAGGCACATAAGTAAAAACAAAGACCAATAAACAATAAAATTCAATCCCACTTTTTAGAAGGTGTTATCTTTGATTTGACTACTACTAAAAATCAGAATGTCCAGGTATTCTCAGTTCTTCTTTTTGTTTGTTTGATTGTTTTGTTTTGTTTTTTTGAGACAGGGTCTCTCTGTGTAGCCTTGGCTGTCCTAGACTCAATTTGTAGACTAGGCTGGCCTCAAACTCACAGCGATCACCAGCCTCTGCCTCCCAAGTGCTGGGATTAAATAGGCATGCACCACCACACCCGGCCCTTGTTTTGTTTTTTTGAGACAGGGTCTCTCTGTGTAGCCTTGGCTGTCCTGGACTCAATTTGTAGACCAGGCTGGCCTCGAACTCACATCGATCCACCTGTCTCTGCCTCCCAAGCACTGGGATTAAAGGTGTATGCCACCATCACCCGGCCCCCTGTCAGTTCTTTTTTGTTGTTGTTGTTGTTGTTGTTGTTAAATATTTATTTATTATTTATACAGTATTGTGCCTGCATGCACACCTGCACAACAGAAGAGGGCACTGGATCTCACTACAGATGGTTTTAAGCCACCATGTGTTTGCTGGGAATTGAACTCAGGACCTCTGGAAGAGCAGCCAGTGCTCTTAACCTCTGAGCCATCTCTCCAGCCCCCCGCCCCCGCCAGTTCTTAATGGTGGTACAATACCTATTCCAAAGAAGAATTTTGTCTTGTGGTAAAAGTTTTGCCAAACCTTAAAAGTAACCCTTTAGGATTCTTTCATTTTTAACCCTGGGAATTATGACAGAACCTCCCTAAGATCACGCCAATCTATTCTGCTCAGTGGATGGTGAGAATGCCTGTCTTCCTGTGTTTGGGAGCCCCGAGCACTCTGCTTAGTTTGAAGTCCAGCGGAGGGACCAGCAAGACCTTTTATGGAGTCTTAGAAGACCTGATCCAGGGAGTCCGTGTGGAGCTGCCCAACATTCTTCAAACACTGGGTCCCAGACAGGGACTACACATGATTTCTGAGTTTCCAGAAAAGGCCATTTGCGTAACCAGGATGCCGCAAGTGCACATCTTGTTGAGTAACAAAACGGGTTATGCCTGCTTCTGCCTGGCAGCACTGTCCATGGAGCGTTAAACCACGGCACTGACTGGAAAAGCCTGGAGGTCAGGAAGAACAGAATTCCTAAACCCTGGCCTTGAGCTTTGTTCTTAATCAAGGGCCTTTCCAGTTTGCAGGGTTAGTTCAGAGTTGCCACTGATAGAAAACTAGTGTCCGAACTCAGACTTGTAGTTTGGATACACTGCTCTTGATAATATTTAGCCTGGATATTGGCAGTAGGAAAAAGTAAGACATAACTGCCATTTGTCTTTCCTTTTACCAAAATGTTTACTGTATATGCTGCAGGAGGGGCACATGCCATGGAGAATGTGGCGGGGGGGGGGTGGGGGTGGGTCACAGAATGATGCTCCAAATCTGTTCTCTGTTTCTGCCATGTGAGTCACAGGGACAGAACACAAGTGGGCAGGCTTGGCAGCAGCTCCTTCACCTGCTGATGTGTCCCACAGGTCTGTCTGTCTTCAGAAGAGTTCTTTCATACCCCAAAGCTAGCACAGGAAGGAACCAGAAGCTTATGTGGCCTGGTAACATCTGTTGGCTGTGTCTTCCAGGTTGTGATGGAGAACCTCAGGCATCTCTTGGGACACAGAAGAAACCCTTGAGAGCATCTTTTTGGGAGTTGGGAAGATGTTTAGCAGTGTGCTGAAAGTGGGCTGGAGATGAGCCTGAGAATCACTTTTCTTTTTTCTTATTTTTCTTCCTTTACATATACATTTATATTATTACACATGTATACAATAAACTACCTACAGCAAGAAGAACCACGAAACAATCAGGAATTATATAAATGTTACATTCATAGTGTTTTGGCTATTTGTATTTGGCAACCTTGAAGAAAACATCTTTCCTATCTTGGTGAGTCTAAAATTCTGAATGTAAATCAATATCTATCATATTTCATCTGGAGTTCAACCCCATCAGAGACTAGAGAAGGAATCAAATTAATTACCAGAGTAGACAGGAAATACAGGTAAGCAGCTTCCAAAATGAAAAAGTGACAGAGACACTTTGCTGCCTGAACAGTCACTCAAAACTCTCTCTAATGTTGGAGCATCGTCTCCAGCCTTCTGGTCCAGTGTATCTGACAGACATATTTGTGAGGCAGGAACTATTGAGGACTTGCTTTCCCTGTGTCTTAAAAAAACAAAAAGCCAGGCTGGGCATGGTGGCTCATGTGCCTTTCATCCAAGCACTTGGGAGGCAGAGGCAGATGGGTAGCTGTGAGTTTGAGACCAGCCTGGTCTACAAAGAGAATCCAGGACAGCCAACACTACACAAAGAGACGCTGTCTGGAAAAAACCTTTAAAAAGAGCAGAAGAGATGGCTCAGAGGCTAAGAGCACTGGCTGCTCTTCCAAAGGAACCGGGTTCAATTCCCAGCAACCACTTGATGGCTCACAACCATCTATAATGAGATCTGGTGACCTCTTCTGGCCTGCAGGTGAAACATTGTATACATAGTAAATAAATCTTGAACAAAAAATGAAGAGCAGGGCGTGGTGGCACACATCTTTAATCTCAGCACTCAGGAAGGCAGAGGCAGGCAGATCTCTCTGAGTTTGAGCCAGCCTGGTCTACAGAGTGAGTTTCAGGACATCCAGCGCTACATAAAGAGACCCTGTTTGGAAAACAAAATAACACCAAAACAAAAACAAAATTTTGAAACAGTAAACTAGGCTTGATGAGGCACCCCTTTAATCCCAGCATTCAAGAGACAGAGACAGGCAGATCTCTGTGAATTCAAGACCAGCCTAGTCTATTTAGGGAGTTCCATGACAACCATGGATGCACACAATTAAAAAAAAAAATGTGTTTATTGAGACTTAGCTCCATTGTAAGTTGAGCTATGGGAAATTTTAAGCTAAAATAGGGTAGAAACTATATAAAACAATTCAAAATAAAATGTCATTAGGACTTTAATGATAGACCATTATCTGCCCTGTGTCCAGGCCAAGGGTCTAGCTGTAACCCAACTTGTATGGCATTGCTTCCTACTTATATCACACAGGGAGGAAGGAACCCCCATGTCTGTACCCTCTTCGCTAAGCACTTTAGGTATTTTATTTTAGTATCTGAAGAAGCCATGAGGCCACTGTTGTATTGTGAGAGGAAACTGAGGTTTGGAGAGGGAAGCTCAGTGTATCTGAACTGCACGAAAGCATGTTTGCCCTGCGGTTCAGCTTCCTTGGCATCTGTGAAGCCCCTTTGTGAACGAGGAAACTGAAGCTCAGATGGTATAAATTGCCAGAAGCGACACAGTAAGGACTGAACACTGGGATCCCCAACAATCTGCTTCATAAACCCCAATCCAGCCACTACTGAACAGGTACCTGTAAACCCCAAGTGAGATGTCCATTAATCCCACACAGGGTGAGAACTGACCAAATCCTAGATAGACTGCCTCCAATACTCAGAAATCCTGCCTGAAACAGGAGATCATCTGCCAAAGTTCTTGTCCCTCTGGGCTACACAATAAGATCTTGTCTCACGCTGGGTATGGTGGAGCACATCTTTAATCCCAGCACTTGGGAGGCAGAGGCAGGCAGATCGCTGTGAGTTCGAGGCCAGCCTGGTTTACGAAGAGAGTGCCAGGACAGGCAGGACTATTACACAGAGAAACCCTGTCTTGGGAGGGATGTGGGGGTAGCAAACCAACCAGAAACCTACGCAGGTAGGGTCTGTCTGTGTTCTGTCCAGATGCCTTCTTTAAAGGTTAACCCCTTCCATGCCATCAGATAGTTCAAAGACAAAAGACCACAACTCTGTGGCTCAAGGTGGTGCAGGTACGCAGCTGTGGTGGGAGGCCAGCATTTGCTTAGGGTGAGAACACCCCCGCTAAAAAAAAAAAAAAAAAAAGAGCAATAGTGCATGTATCTTTCCTTTTCTGAAGCTTCTGACGGAGGCATTCTCCAGTTGCCTTCCAGACTTAAGCAAGTGAAAGCTGCTTTAGGGGCGCTTAGGTCACTGCTGCAGCTCCACTACGGCTTCCAGAGGTTCACTCACAGTTTCTGCTTACTCACGTCAAAAAGTCTCATCTTTAAGCATCTCTCCCGCAGTTCCTTCCGCTTCTTTCTCTTTAGGGCACAGGTTGCTTAAGCTCCTGGCTAGCCTATATTGAACAAGTGCTCACTCTCGTTTTTTTGAAGCTGCGATTAGATCATTTTGTGGACTGAAAAGGAAGGAACAAGCAGGAGAGACAGATGACGGTGATGATGAACAGGCAGGGTCTCGCTAGGCAACTAACTGGCCGTTTCCAACTTGGGGCAAGTAAAACCCAGCGGCGTTTTGGGGGCTGGGGAGATGGCTCAGTGTTGCTAAGTACTGGTTGCTCCTCCAGAGGACCTGGGTTTGACTCAGCACCCATGGGCGACTCACAACCATTTGTAGTTCACTTCCAGGGGACCCAGCACCCTCTGTGGCCTCCAAGGGCACCAGGCATGAATGTGTGTACTAATGTACATGCATACAAAACACCTGTGCACATTCACAAAACAAAACAACCCTAAGGCATTGTTAACACTGTTGACGTTTCCGGGCCCTTCTCTCACTCCCTGAGTAGCAGGGGGTGCCTAACCATCTGACTCTTACATATCCAGTTGTCTAGCGAGTAAAGAGTGCTCAGACCTGGTAAACGTGGGAGCAAAATATTTAAACAGAAGCAACAGATGGGGGCAGGGACTTGTAACTGACAAAAGACAGACCAAAATAGTTTTGATAGTTTCAATGTAATTCACAGCAAAGGAAGTAGGAGGTCCTGAGGTTTGAAGCAAGGTTGTTGGCTCCACCTCTCCTTCCTTTTTCTTTCTTTCCTTTTACTTTTTAAACAAATGTATCATTTTTGTGCTTATTTTGTTTTTTTTGTGACAGGGTCTCACTATGTGGCCCTTGGCCTGGAAGCCACTATGTAACCCAGGCCTTGAACTCATAGAGATCCACCTGCCTGTACCCCACACTGCATTATTATTATTATTATTATTATTATTATTATTATTATTATTATTATTTTATTATTTTATTATTTTATTATTATTATTCGAGACAGTGTCTCTCTGTGTAGCTTTGGCTGTTCTGGACTCACTTTGTAGACCAGGCTGGCCTCGAACTCACAGTGATCCACCTGCCTCTGCCTCCCGAATGCTGGGATTAAAGGTGTGCGCCACCACGACTGCTCGGTGCACACCGTCATTATTAATAGTAGTATTTTATTTTAGTAAGGTTTCACTTTGAAGTCCAGGTCAGCTTGCTTGGTACTTACTATTTGGCTCAGGTTGGCCTCGAACTTGCAGCAATCTTCCTGCCTCTCTGCCTCAGGAGAGCTGAGACTACAATTTTAGACCACCACCCTCTGGGCTGAGATTCACCCTTTAAGGAGAAGTAACTCCTTGGAGGAAAAAGATGAACAGATTCAAGAGAGCAGGAAGTAGAGAAACTGTTTAGAAGCCGGCCATGGCTCTGGAGGAAAGGTCTCAGCAATTGTATTCAGAGAAAGAAAAGTGGAAAAAGGACCCGAGGGATTCTGAGGGGACAGTTGGAAGGTCCCAGACTCCCTACAGTTTGTGGGAAATGACATTCTGTGGAGCTTTGGAAGAGTTAGCGAGGGGTCACCACGGCGCATCAGCGCCCCCCCCCCCCAGGCCAGTTCACCTCCATGGTTCACAGCACTAGGCCAGTCCAGCCAGGCCTGGGAGACACTGCCTCCTTTTGGCAGCTGGGACTCTCCTACTAGATGGAGGTGAAGTCTGTCCAAGACCACCTAGCCAATGGGCTCGGAGGCTGAATCTGAACCCTCCAAATTCTCTGTGGGCCCTTCAGAGATTCTGCGGTCCTTTAGCGGGCTAACAGAACTTCACTGTCGAGATTACTGGCCGAACAAGTGTGTGTGTGTGTGTGTGTGTGTGTGTGTGTGTGTGTGTGTATATATATATATTTTTTTTTTTTTTTTTTTTTTTTTTTGCGTACATTCCCTAGTTTCTTCCCCAGCTTCCGGGATCTGCTCATTGCTGTTTTCCTCAACGTCCCCGTGTACACAGTACACCGACACGACGGTTCCAGACCCTACTCCCACGCGCGCTTCCGGGCTCCTTGGGCCTCTGCGGCGACTGGTTAGGGAGAAGCCGCTCCCGGAGTCTCTTAGGTGGGCTCGGTGGCCACCCGGCGAAAGTTCTGAAATGCAAAGCTGCATTTGGAATGCAAATGCAAAACAGACCGCGACGCAGCGTCGTGATCACGAGCGATCCAGTCGGCAGGCAGTGAGCGCGGGTTCCGACAGCGTAGAGCGCGCTTGTTGCGGTATACCGAGAACGCGAAGAGGCCGCGAGGGGCTTGCTTCCTTCCAGACCCCGGGGCAACCCGGCCAAAGGGAGCCTCGGGGCGGGACCGTCTGCAGGAGCTGTCAGTCGGCCCCGCCCTGCCCCGCCTCTCGTCCCGCCCCTCAGCTCCAGTGTAGGGCGGGCGCGCTGCGGCGGTTGCTGCTGCTGCTTCCTCGGGCCATTTTGCTCCGCGCGGAGCAACGAGAGGTGGAGAGCAGGGGCTAGAAGAGGCGCAGGCCGGAGGAAGCGGCGGGCGGCGGGCTTTCCGCATTCGCAGGGTCCAGGGGACCGCAGCGATTGCCGGCGAAGGGGGTCGGGAGCCCCTTCCCGGTCCCTGCACCATGAGCTGGGGCACTGAGCTCTGGGTGAGTGAGGGGCCGGGCCGCGGGCGGCCTGGGCGGGAGGCGCGACGAGGGGCCTCGGAGTGCGTCGTCGCTCGGCGAACAGGGAACACGGATCGGGTGGCCCCGGCGGCCTAGGGGCGGTGCGAGGCTGAGTCCAGGCTCCCGGAGCGGCAACCCGCGGGCGATCCCCGGGGGCGTGGGGCCCGCGCCGTGCCGGGCTGCGTAATTGCGCGCGCCCCTGGCCGGAGCTCTGGGGCTGATCTGTGCTGGGAGGTGCGGGCGGATCCCGCGCTGCTCCCGGGGGCGGGGCGGCTTGCCAGGCGCGGGGTTTGGGATCTTGGGTTTGGGGGTGCCAGGTGCGACGGGTGAGGTCTTCTCTCTACAAGTGAGGACTTTAGCCCCAGGGCGGTTGGGGCGCACTTGTAATTCTTTGGGGACAGCTCAGATTCTGAATTTGAGGGGGGCTGCGGCGTTTAGTCCGCAAGGGGACAGCGGTAGAGGAGATCATAGGATACCACGAAGGGCCGGTTGCCTGGGACCTGTTTCTGTCTTTCTGCCCAGAGGAAACGAAACGGCTTCAAAAGGGGATTGCCTCGCGGGGATCCTTCGTTTTGGGGGGTGCAGGTGGTTTAGCGAGCAGCTTGTGTCTAGAAACGGTCCCACCGAGGGCGGTCAGAGGACGCTAGGGCAGCTCTCAGGCCGTCTTTGGGAAAGAGAGGCTGTTGGCTGAGGGACAGGGCCTGTTGCCCTGCCTTCCTCTGCACTCGGGAAAGCACCCGGGAAAGGCTGGGCATAGGCTGGTGGTGCAGTAGCCTGGGTGAAGGTGAGGACGAAAGCGCTGTTACTGCGCCGAAATGTGCCCAAGACCAGTCATTCCCAGCGATGGACTCCAAAGTGCCGGCTGGCTGACTACCTTTCTGAATTCCATTTGTGAAGGGTGTGTGAGGAGAAAGTGTGGGGTGGTGTTGCCATCCAAGATGAGGCCAAGAAATGTCATGTCAAAATAAAACAAGGTTAGGGCAATTAGGGAAATGCAGTGCATCCTCCTTAATTTTTTTGCCTTAATTATTTTTTTATAACCATTGCTTAGACTACAGCAGCTTCTGTTAATATGAAAATCCTGGGAACACTGGCTCCTGTATATCAAGATAACCCATTTCATAAACATCCTCCGTGGAAGGGATTCCCCTTCATTCAGCTGTCAAAGCGTCAGGTGATGTGTGCAAATACCCATTTTGAAAATAAATTAGCACATCATTTGAAGCATTTGTACAAACCTACATTAGGCAAAACAGTCCTCCTTGGAGTTCTGTTTTCTTTTCTAATCTTCACTTGCCTCGGCTTTGGGTTTCGGTGGTTTTTAGTTGGCGTGTGTGTACGTGTGTGTGTGTGTGTGTGTGTGTGTGTGTGAGAGAGAGAGAGAGAGAGAGAGAGAGAGAGAGAGAGAGAGAGAAAGAGGGGGGTCTGGAGTGGAGGTACATCAGAAGTCATGGTCAGTGACAGAATGGAAGTCTGGGCACTGTGCTCCCCTCACTTGTTCAAACAGCAGGATAGAGCTAGGAAGGGAGAAAAAACCACAAGATTCTGAGAGGCTCAGGGAGGTGGACGCTCCATAGCCGTGTTGGTCACTGCTCTAGCGAGCTCCAGAAGAGGGCAGGTGGCTGGGAAGAACTGACAGCATGGCTGCCCTTCCTGCATCTTTTGGAAGGACAGGAAGTCAAACACAGGAGCCACCCTCGGTGGTTCACACCTGTAATTCCAACACTGGAGAGGCTGAGGCAGGAGATTTGCTGTGAGTTTGTACCCAGCCTGAAATACACAGTGAGTGCCAGATCAGCTGGAGCTACATGGCAAGACTCTCGCCTGGAAAAGCAAAACAAAAAACTGCTGAAGATGTGACTGGGTGGCAGAACACTTGCCTGCTACACACAAGGTCCTGGGGACTGAACCCAGCACCAGAGATGGGAAACAGAAGAGGATGCCTGGGAAGGTGTTTTGTTTGTTTGTTTGTTGTTTTAAAGATTTATTTATTTGTTGTTATGTATACAGTGCTCTGCCTGCGTGTACACCTGCAGGCCAGAAGAGGGCATCAGATCACATTATAGATGGTTGTGAGCCCCCATGTGGATGCTGGGAATTGAACTCAGGACCTCTGGAAGAGCAGGCAGTAGTTTTAACTGCTGAGTCATCTCTCCAGGCCCCAGTTGTCTCATCTTTTAAAAGACAGCTTTCAAGCCTGATGTGGTGATGCAAGCCTTTAATTGCAGCACTAGGGAGGCAGAGGCAGGCAGATCTCTGTGAGACCAGGCCAGCCTGGTATACAAAGCTCCAGGACATCCAGGGCTACACAAAGAAGCCTTGTCTTTAAAAAAATAGATGTGTGTTCAAGGCCAGCCTGGTCTACAAAGGGAGTCCAGGACAGCCAAGGCTACACAGAGAAACCCTGTCTTGAAAAACCAAACGAAACCAAACCAAACAAAAACAAGCAAAAAAATGTATATTAAAAAACAGTTTTCAAGAAAAAAGAAAGAAAGAAAGTCAGCCCAGAGGGACAGAGTAAAGCAGAGCAGAAGTTGGCTGTGTCTGGTGGGCAGGAGCATGGAGATGTGCAGAGGGCCTGGTGGCCAGGCCAAGGCCCTGATTAAGGGTTTTCCTTACATGGTGGCTTTGGGACCTGGCTCGTGTGTAATGGGATAATGATGGGGCGCTAAAGCCTCACTTGGCAGAGTGATGCTTCTAGCTGGAGTGGCCCAATTTGGGTGGCCATGAGTGATTGGTGGCAGGTGGCTGCAACTCTCATGGACCTTCACTGATCCTAACAGGTTTTATACAGTCTCGGGACTTTAGCGAAAGTCCATGAAGGTCCCCAAAAAAAACAACAGAAAAACAAAACAAAACAAAAACCTTCTGGTTTTGAACACTCGTTCTACGTGAAAAGTCCTCTCTTAAGCCACATCCTGCTTTGTTACGGCGTGAAACCCTTTCCTTCTTCTTCTAAAAACCCATTTAAGCCAGAAAGCATTCAACAGTCCAGGGGAACTTTGAAAAATTGTAAAACGTTATAAGAAGTTATGAGGAAAGTTCTAACAATTATATTTTTGTATCAAAGGAATGTCATAAAGCCAGGCCTGCTGGCTAAGGACTGTAATCCCAGCTCGTGGGAGGCTGAGACAGGAGGGTTGAAACTTTAAGGCCTGCCCTGAGCAGCTTACATTGAAAGTCCACGTGAAAAGCTTAGAGCAGAGAAAGGGGTGGGGACATAGATCAGTGGCACAGCGCTTGCGTGGCGCACTGGAAGCCCAAGTTCTGTCCCTGGTGCTGGGGTGGGGACCAAGACAAAACAAAGTATAAATGGCAGCTCTAAACTTGGTGTATTTACTCAAATTTATTTATTTATTTATTTATTTATTTATTTATTTATTGTTTTTGTTTTGATTTGCTTGAGACAGTATCTAACTGTGGAGCCCTGGCTGACATGGAGCTCACTGTGTAGAGAGGCTGGCCTCGAACTCACAGAGATCCTCCAGTCTCTGCCTCTGCCCCCTTGAATGGTAGTTTTTAAAGTGGTTAGCTGGCAGCTGAACCCTGCGCTCAATAATAGATAGGTTGCTTGCCTAGCTTGTGTGAGGCCTTAGGCTCACCCCCAGTGGGACAAGAAGAAATGAAAAAAAAAAATAATAAAAAAGGAAAAGGGGCTGGAGAGATGGCTCAAGAGTTAGGAATGCTCTTTCAGAGGACCCAGGGTTCAATTCCCAGCACCCACATGGCAGCTCACAACTGACTGTAACTCCTGTTTCAGGGGATCTGACACCCTCACACAGACATACATGCCATCAAAACACCAATGTACATAAAATAAAAACAATTTTTTAAAAAAGGAAAAATCTCTTAATTGCAGTTTTCTTTCTTTCTTTCTTTCTTTCTTTCTTTCTTTCTTTCTTTCTTTCGAGACAGGATTTCTCTGTGTAGCCTTGGCTGTCCTTGCCTTGCTTTGTAGACCAGGCTGGCCTCGAACTCAAGTGATCCACCTGCCTTTGCCTCCCGAGCGCTGGGATTAAAAGTGTGCACCACCACACCCGGTGGTTAATTACAATTTTCAACAATCTTCCTGTAAGTGGGTGACAAGGAAACATTTCTGTAACTGTTGAACATTGATCAGCTGTTAAGTGGAAACCCTCAAGCCTCCACAGTGAGCCACAGTGTACAGGATGGTTTCCTTCCTGGCTGCACATGCTATACAGGACTTTACCTCTAGCCTGGGGCATCCCAGTCTCAAGGGACATTTACGTTTCTAAGAAAGATTCATCGAAACAGAGGTGGGGTATAGTAAGTTGGTGCACCGCTGGACCAGCATATGTGAGCCCTGAGCAACTTGTTAAGGTGTGTGTGTGTGGTGTTTGTAGGATACATAATTAATATGTATGTATTTTTATATAGTTACGTATAATAAGTATGTGGTTTTGCTCTATATATTCTTAGATGCCTTTAAAACTGCCTTTTTTTTTTTTAAGAACAGTTTGAGATACCCAGGAAAAGTGAGTAGGTGATACAGAGACTGTCCCCTCGCCCTGTGCTCTTTGTCCCCAGATGAACACAGTCTGGCAGTTTCTCTCTTTCGTCCTCTACACATGTGCTTTGATGTGCACCCCATTCACTCTACACACACACAAACACACACATACACACAAATATGAAAATTGGGCTTGAAAAGCAATTTCTTTTCTGTGGTTCATGGCGAGCAGGGCACTTTATATCGTGTAAAGGTGTCACACTAGGTAAATTGCTGACCAACCGGAAGTAGCGAGGATTAACGGTTTCTGGTTTGGAAGAGGTGCGAACTCTACTGCCCTTGACTTCTAAATGGGAGTAGAACGTTAACAACGCCCATCGAGAATTCCCAGTGCCGAAGCCTTTACACTTTTAGAGTTTCCTGTGTGAGGAACCTCGGAAGATGAGCACAGGATGGAGAGTTGGGCCACCAGCTCTGCTGAGCAGAACAAAAGGACCTGGGAAGAGAGACTAAGTCTAGTAGAATTCGGTCAGCTCTATTTCTTCCTCCGACAAGCTTTGCACCCGGCCTTTCTGCTTAGCAGAAATGAAGCAAAGCCCGCGCGCCCACAAACTGAGGACCTCGAGTCAGCCAGCCTCACTCTGCAGTTTGTAAATTAGTTCTGAAAACCTGTACGCGCTGTTGTTTCGGTTAGGGAGAGCATAGCTTAGGCATCCTCTGAGACTGGGACGCCCTAGAGCAGCTCTGCTGAAGCTCCCCAGTCCAGGCATCCCTAACTCGTAGCTCAGCCCACCGGGCTTGCAGCTCCGCCCTGATGCCGTGTTTCCCTGCAGGCATCACTCACACTTACTTTGTCAGCACCCACACCACCCACACATAAGAACAAGGCTTTATTTTGACACTGAAAAATTGCACACTACCAAGAATACACAGATGCCCTGGGAAATTAATCTAATTAGATTTTGGAACGTGGGTGTGAAGTCATCAGGAAATTTGAATGGAAATATTTGTTTCCCATTTTAGTACCACGAATTCATATGAAGTAGGCTCCTGGTGAGACAGAACATTTTATTTTTTATTTTTTAGTTTTTCGAGACAGGGTTTCTCTGTGTAGCCTTGGCTGTCCTGGACTCACTTGGTAGACCAGACTGGCCTGGAACTCACAGAGATCCACCTGCCTCTGCCTCCGGAGTGCCAGGGTTAAAGGCGTGCACCACCACGCCCGGCAAACATTTTAAATTCTAAAGACAGTCTCATTCGATATAGCTCAGGCTGGTCTACAACTTATAGACAGAATGTTCCCCCTAACTCAGAAAGTCTCCTGCCTCATCTTCTTAAGTGCTGGGATTACGGGTGTGAGCCGCCACACTTAGCAGAATATCCACTTTCTTTCTTGCAAAAGGCACAGTATCTTTTACGTGAAAACTAAACTGAGACCTGGCTTCAAGTCCCAGCACCCACATGGTGGCTCACAACCATCTGTAACTTCAGTCCCAGGGGATCTGACGCCCTCTTCTGACCTCTGTGCTCAGCAAACATCAAAGCGCTGCACAGACATACATGAAAACAAAACACCTAAAAAAATTTTTTTTTTAAGGATTTATTTATTATGTACATATTGTTTTGCCTGCACAGCAGAAGAGGGCACCAGATCTCATTATAGATAGTTGTGAGCCACCGTGTGGTTGCTGGGAATTGAACTCATGAACTCTGGAAGAGCAGTCAATGCTCTCAACCTCTGAGCTATCTCTCCAGCACCAAAACATCTACAATTTTATGTGTCATAAAATTAAAAAGTTAGTGCCAGACATGGTGGCACACGCCTTTAACCCCAGCACTTGGGAGGCAGAGGCAGGCAGATCACTGTGAGTTCAAGGCCAGCCTGGTCTACAAAGTGAATTCAGGACAGCCAGGGCTACACAGAGAAATCCTGTCTTGAAAAATAAAACAAAGCAAAAATAAATAAAATAAATAAAAAGTTAGGGCTGGGCGTGGTGGTGCACTCCTTTAATTCTAGCACTTGGGAGGCAGAGACAGGTGGATCACTGTGAGTTCAAGGCCAGCCTGGTCTACAAAAAAAATTTTTTTAAGTAAATAAATAAAAATTAAAACAAGCAAACAAACAAAACATCCTGTAACCCTAGTAAGAGCACTTGCTGTTGAGCTTTTGAGCTGAGTTCCACACTCAGAACCCTCAAATGACTCTTGCAGGCTGCCCTCTGACTTTCGCACGCAAGCTCTAACAGTCCAGGCGTGCCGCATGCCCCCCGCCCCCAATAAATTAGTGAAAAAAGAAACTGTGACATCATATAAGCTGGGAGGACAGGAGGCGGGCGGGGTTTAGTTAGATATACAGCCCTAATAATTGGAATTGCGTTAGTTTGTTTGGTGATAGTGATGGTATTGTTTTGTTTTCTTAGAGAAAGGGTTTCTTTGTGTGGCCCTGGCTGTCTTGGAACTCACCCCATGGACCAGGCTGGCCTCAAACTCACAGAGACCCACCTGCCTCTGTCTCCCCAGTGCTGACACTAAAGGCGTGCACCACCATGCCTGGCTCTTTTCTTCTTCTTCTTCTTCTTCTTCTTCTTCTTCTTCTTCTTCTTCTTCTTCTTCTTCTTTTCTTTCTTCTTCTTCTTCTTCTTCTTCTTCTTCTTCTTCTTCTTCTTTTCTTTCTTTCTTTCTTTCTTTCTTTCTTTCTTTCTTTCTTCTTTCTTTTCTGAGACAGGGCATCATGTAACTCAAGCTGGCCTGAACCTGAAATGTAGCTGAGGATGACCTTGAATGTCTACATGCTGAGATTACAGGCAGGGAACACCATGCTGGGCTTAGAAGGCTGGGTTTCATGCACTCTGGGCAAGCATTCTACCCACTGAGCCATGACCCAGCCAAGAGCTGCTCAGTCCAGTATCGGCGATTTTCAATGTATCCATTTGTTTTTCTTTTTTCTTTTTCTTTTCTTTTATTTTATTTTTATTTATTTTATTTATTTATTTTTTAAAATATTTATTTATTTATTATGTATACAAATCTTGTTATAGATGGTTGGGAGCCAACATGTGGTTGCTGGGAATTGAACTCATGACCTTGGGAAGAGCAGTCAGTGCTCTTAACCTCTGAGCCATCTCTCCAGCCCCCATATATTTATTTATTTTATATATATATTTCTCCCCCCCCCCAAGACAGGGTTTCTCTGTGTAGCCTTGGCTGTCCTGGACTCACTTTGTAGACCAGGCTGGCCTCGAACTCACAGCGATCCACCTGCCTCTGGGATTACAGGTGTGTGCTACCAAGCCCGGCTACTTTCTTCCTTTTTAAAAACTGGCTTCCAAAAAACAACAATAACAACAAAAAAAAATCTGGCTTCCAACTGCCTCAACCCTGCAGACCTGTAACATCCCACGCACTGCCCTGTGGCTTTAACCTAAGCTGAAGCTCTCCCCCATAAGGCTGTGGTGGGCCAATGACCACTTGTGGCCGCTTTTGGGAAGAAGGTCCTGGGATGCCCTCGGGACTGTGCAAGGCCCACGTGGGGGGGGGGGGGGGGTAGGGCAGGTCACCCTGTAACAGGAAAGCAGTCAGTCACCCTGCAGATCTCACCCAGTCTCTACCAAGGCATGAGGGAGATCCAGGTAGAGACGACCCATTCCAGGGAAGGCTTACGTTGAGCAGGAGTGGCCACCCATCTGCCCCCAAGAGGAACGTGACCTTGACCTTCGTCTTGCTAAGTTCTTGCCTGGGATGATGCTGCTTATCAAATGCCCTGCCCCTCAGCAAGGAGTCCAGTTTTGGCGCAAGCCCCCCCCCCCCCCACAGGCCACAGCATTGTAAGGACCCGGCAAGAGGCTGAGCCTCTAGTGGGTGAAACTGCTTACCCAAGATCATACGTCAGAGATTCGTTCTCAGAGTCCTGCGTCCTGCGTCTATGGCACTCTGAAAAGGCTATTTATTTATTTAGTGCTGAGGACAAACCAGGGACCCTCACATACTAGGCAGGCTCTCTACTGCAGAAGCTCTAGTGCTTTTCTCTTAAAATTAAGAAAAAATTATTTTTAAAAAATTATTTATTACTTTTGTATGGTGTGTAAGGGATGCACATGTGCCCTGGTAGGAGGGAGGCCACAGGACAGTTTAGTTGGGGTCAACTCTCTCCTTCTACTGTGTGGGTTTCTTGGAATCAAACTTGGTAGCAGGCTGCCGGGCGTGGTGGCGCACGCCTTTAATCCCAGCACTCGGGAGGCAGAGGCAGGTGGATCACTGTGAGTTCGAGGCCAGCCTGGTCTACAAAGTGAGTCCAGGATGGCCAAGGCTACACAGAGAAACCCTGTCTCGAAAAACCAAAAAAAAAACAAAAAACAAAAAGCTTGGTGGCAGGCACCTTCACCTGTGGAGCCATCTCACCCTTAGAGGCAGGCATCATGGCTCACTATTGTAATCTCAGCACTCTACAGGTTGGGACAAGACAATCTCTGTACTGCCGGTCTGGGCTCAGTAGCAAGACTCTGCCTTACAAAAACAAACAAAAAGCTAATGTTATTGTTTCAGCTGTTTTTTGTTTGTTTGTTTGTTTGTTCCCTCCTTTTTGTCTTTGTTCAAGCGTTTTAATAGAGGGAATTTCTTCCCCCCTTAGGTGGAGTTTCTCTGTGTAGCCCTGGCTGTCCTGGACTCGCTCTATAGACTAGGTTGGTCTGGAACTCACAGAGATCCGCCTGCCTCTGCCTCCCTGAGTGCTGGGATTACAGGCGTGTGCCACTGCGCACAGCCCAATATACAGAATTTAAAATAAACGTGAAGTAGACAAAGTAATATGCTGAGCCCCCTAACTTCCTCATCGCCCAGTCTCAAGAACGGTCGGGCTCTGCTACCCTTATGTCACTTGTACGCAGTGTACTCTTGCAGTGTCCTTGGCAGTCTCTCCTGCACACCACACACCGTGCTGCGTTCCTCTTCCCTGGTTTTTCTGGAGAACCAAGCCCAGACTGCTTATCGTCCTCATCTATTCAAGTCTGAAAGTGGAAGAAGCTGGAATCCCTAGGTGGCTAGTGGGCCTTAACGAGAGGATGTTAAGGATCTCTTCCCCTCTTCCAAGAACCTCAGGAGCTAGTTAGTTCCAGTTTGTAGATGAGTCTCAGGTGCCACCCCATACCTCCCCCATGGGTGCCGCTCCCATGTAAAGGAAAGTTTCTCTTCCTGGTGCCAAAGCCAGCTAGTCAACGCTGGTAACTCTTTCAGTAGCCATGGCTACTCACCCCTGCTTCCTTCTCAGTTGACATAGGGCTGGGTCCCTACCACCTGTTCGGCTTTGGTAGTGGGGGTTGAACCCAGGGCATGACATGCGTTTGTTAAGTCTTCTTCCCAGGGCTGTGGAGATGGCTCAGAGGTTAAGACCATGAGCTAACTCTGCCAGAGGACCCAGATTCAATTCCCAGCATCCACATGGTGGCTCCCAGCTACCTGTGGCTCCTGTTCCATCAGAATCTAATACACTCTTTTAGATTCTAAGGGCACTGAATGAACGTGGTACACGGCCTCACATGCAAGCATACTTGTACATAAAATATACACATACATAAAATAAAAAGGAATCTTTTAGTTCTCTTCCACAGAGATTTATCTCCTCCCCACTTCTTTTTTTCTTTTTTCTTTTTGGAGTCTCAGTAAGATGTCCTGACTGACCTTGAGCTCTGTAACTCAAGCTAGTTTTATGCTTGAATCTTCTGCCTCAGTTTTGATTTTGTTTTTGTTGTTGTTGTTTTGTGGGGGAGGGGTTGGTTTTTTGAGACAAGGTCTCACTGTTGTAACCTTGGCTGTCTTGGACTCGCTTTTGTAGACCAGGCTGGCCTTGAACCCAGTGATCCACCTGCCTCTGCCTCCTAAATGCTGGGATTAAAGGCGTGCACCACCACCACCCGACTCCCTCTGTTTTTCAAATACAGAGCTGTGTTTGTTTGTGGCCTTTCTTCTAAAGATTGATTTACTTCTATTTTATGTGAAGGTGTGAGTGCCTGAATGTATGTCTGTGCACCGCGTGTGTGCTGGTGCTCAAGGCCCCTCGTGGGTGGTGCAGTCCCCTGCAGCATGCGATTCTCAGCAGGCTGGTGTGGGCTGGGAGGACTGATCCTGGGCGTGAGCTCTCTTTCCAGCCACAGAACCCTGGTTCTCAGGAATGCTGGGGATGTCTTCCCTGAGTGTCCCATCCCCCAAAGACCTTCCCCCCTAATTTAAAGAAATTCTTTCATATGGGTCTTAGCCAAAGTAGTAGAAAGGCTTTGATTTTTTTTTTTCTAACAAAGTATGTTTAAAAAGCATTTTTTTTTTTTAAATTAAATTGTGGGTGTTCTGAGTGTCATATGTAAGGCTTTCAAAGCTTTGGGTTTTAGTTTTTGTTTCGATGTTTGCTCGTGTGTGTGTGTGTGTGTGTGTGTGTGTGTGTGTGCGCGTGCGTGCGTGCGTGATGTTATATTTATGTGTGTGTGTACACGGGCAGAGAGGTTGACCAAATGTCTTTTTCAGTCACCTTTTGTTTTTCGAAACAGGGTTTTTCTGGTTTCTCAGTCACTCTTGACTCTGTTGTTGCTTTTTTGCTGTTGTTTGGTTTGGTTTGGTTTGAGGCAAGGTTCTTCACTGAACCTGCAACTCACTGTTTCAGCTGGACAGCCTGACACCCGGGAGCTGCCTGCCTCTGACACACCTCTCAACCTCTTACACCTTCTCCCCAGCCCAGCGATTAAAAGTGCCCACTGCACAGCTGGCTTTTTTTTCTGTGGGTAATTCGAACTCTGGGACTCAGGTTTTACTAACTGGGCCACTACCCTAGTCTTAGACAGTTTTGGTACAAGACTTTAAACTCTTCCGCCCATATCTATGGTTTAAAAAAACCCCACAGACCTTTAAAGGAAGCTGATCCCCTTGGGCATTTATGTATCTATGTACAGCCCAGATTATCTGTGGACTCTGGAGATGGGATGACATTTCTCTGGGGAGAAATGATGTGTGTAGGCCTCCATTTGAGAGAGTGGCACCGGAGAGGGTGGGCTGGATGACACTGGGGCCCATCCTCTCTGTTCCTGGCTTTGCCAACCTCTGCTGTGTGACGCTTTCCTTCCTAGGAAGGCATGGGGCAAGTGGTTGCCTGAAGGTACCGAGTGTCATCTGTTGGGTGAGAGCCACTGAGTCAGTGGGAATTATAATAAAGGAGAGGATTATGGGAAGAAACGCCTGATGCAAGCTCCTTTGCCGTAGACTCGTCTGCCTTCTAGTTTTCATGTGGACTCTTAGCCCTTTGATTGAAAATAGATTCTGTGTATGTGCTAACAACAAAATAAAACAACCTGATATTGGGCTGGGTGTAGTGGGTCATGCCTGCTGTCCCAGCTTGTAGGCGGCGGGGCCAGGAGGATCAGGGAGGTTCAGGGTCATCTCAATCTCAAAAACCAAGAAACACCAAAACAAAACAAACTGATTTAGTGTGGGGGTGGGGGGGACGGGAAGGGGGGATGCCTGCTGGTCATTGCTTTCTGAAAGAGAGCAGTTCTCTGGAGGCCATACCACAGTGTGGTTTTCTTTTTGTTTTGTTTGTTTGTTTGTTTGTTTTTTGGTTTTTCTGAGACTGGGTCTCTCTGTGTTAGCCTTGGCTGTCCAGGACTCGCTTTGTAGACCAGGCTAGCTTCGCTCACAGCGATCCGCCTGCCTCTGCCTCCAGAGTGCTGGGATAAAAGGCGTGTGCCACCGCCCAGCAATTTTCTTTTTCTTTAAAGAAATAAAAGGAGCCCTCAAAGCACTACACTGGGGCAGCAGAGGTGGTTCAGCTCATAAGAGCCCTGGCTGCTCTTGTAGAACACGGAGGTTCGGTTTTTCTGCACCCCAGCTCACAGCCACCTGTAAATCCAGTTCCAGGAGACCCAAACTCTCTTCTGGCTCCTTGGGTACCGGCAAAGATGGGATGCACATATGAACGCTCAGGCACACACACAAGACAAAATTTTAAAACCCACTATACGAAGATTTACTGCACTTGGGTCTACTAAACATATACATTTAATTTATTCTAGAGGTTAATAATTCTCTTAGTCTATTTTTGCTACTTTTAAAAACAGATTCTTAAGTCACATTCTTTCTCCCTCACAAAGCTGGCTATTTGCCACTTGAGACATATAATAAATTATTCTGCATAGCAGCTTGGCTCAGGATCGATTTCGCCTCAACAAAGATAACTAAGATTTAAAAATATTTACTTTAGGGAAGATACACGTGGAAATTCCTGTAAGTGTTTAAACAAAGACATTTAGATTGCTTCAGTGTCTTTGGGTATGTAAAGAGAAATTTCATCACGGCTCTGAATTCTTAAAATTACCTTTGTGTGTGCCCCCAAGTGTTCATGTTTGCACTGTGGCATGGGCGTGCTAGTGTGTGTGTGTGTGTGTGTGTGTGTGTGTGTGTAAGGTCAGAGCAAGACGTTGGTTTTTGTTTTGTTTTGTTTTCCTGAGACAGGGTTTCTCTGTGCAACAGCTCTAGCTGTCCTGGGGTTCGCTCTGTGGACCAGGCTGGTCTTGAACTCACAGAGATCCTCCTGCCTCTGCCTCCCGAGTCCTGGGATTAAAGGCGTGCGCCACCATGCCCAGCTGGACTTAGGTCTTTATTCTTGCACACCAGACACTTGGACCCACTGAGCCAGTAACCAGTGGGAAACAATAAAATGACAATACCACAGACAGAAAGGAAGGGAAGATGTGGTGTGCATGTGTGGCACAGATGCGCTTACGTCACGTTGTCCATTGTTTGAGCATCTACTGAGAATACTAAGATGCGTTTCTTGCTTTCAAGTGGTTTAGGGTGTGATAGGAAGGTAGACAGGAAATGACAGCAGGGTCGGGGGTGGAGAAATGGCTCAGCAGCTCGCTGCTCTCCCTGGTCCGCAGAAAGTGCAGCTCACAACAGGCTCCAGGAAATCTGGCGCCCTCTTCTGGCTCCCTAGAGCACTGTACAAGAACGGTGCGCATACACACATGGGGGCAAGTATTCACACACATAAAATAAAGACCTGAGAGGGCAGAGCTCGGCTGGGAAAGAGTTGCCTCCTGGCGGAGTGTGGAAGGGAAGTGTGGTCAGGTGGGTGGGGTGGAGGCCGTACTACCTTTTCCAGGAAGAGGAAGTTAAAGACAAAAAGCCCAGACATGTGAGAGGACACAAAGCTCTCTGTCGAGCCAGGCGTGTGATGGGGTTAAGAGTGGCCTGAGAGGGTGGACTTGGCTTCCCTTCAGAGCATGTTAGCTGTCTTTCAACTGCCTGAGGCTAGCCAGGCTCCAAGTCTTTCTTCTCGCTAGGGGAACAAAACACTTAAAACCAATGGGTGAGAGTGGTTGGTGTGCAAACACAGGGGCCTGAGTTCACACCCGAAAAACCCCTGTAGAAAGCCAGGTGTGGTCATACACTATTAGGGGTCAGTGATGGGGAGATCACGGGGGCTTGCTGGCCACCAGCCTGGCAGCAGGTTTAGTGACAGACACTATCTTAAGATCAAGAGTGGCTGAATAGGACATCCCTGGTCCTCCTCTGGCCTCTGCAGACGTGTACTGTGTACACACACGTGCACATACACCATACACTTACACGCACATATGAAACCTGCTGTCACTTCTTCCTTGCCTTCTCTGCTCACACAGCAGCGGTAGGGTTATCAGCACTCGCTCCCTCCCTCCCTCTCTCCCTCCTCAGCTGTTTCTATCTTAACAGGTTTTGTGTTTTCATTTTGCCTGGAGGTGACTCGCACCAACCAAATTCCCAAGACTGATGAATAACACAGAATGCAAACTTGAAACTAAGTGAGGATCGGAGATTGGAGCTCCTCGAGTGCCGATCTCTGTACATTCCTTCCCCGGAGGCTAATCTATGCAGAAAACTGGAGTCTATAGTCTATATTGAGTTTCCTGGAGAGCATAACATCCTGACAGGATCGGATGAGTTTAATGGCTAGTGACAGCGAGCTGTGGGGGCTTGAGGCTCCTCTGGCCTGGGGAAGGTGGAGCTATTGACAGGGAGAGCAGAGAGCCTTTCTTAGACGCTACTAGATGGTTCTCCTCACGGCCAAATGCACCACACCTCACTCCCGTCCCCTTCATTCAACCTTTATTCAATCCTGTATCTCCCAGATTAGGTCCAGGCGTCAGCATCATCTGACCTGCTGTAGCAGTTCCCAAACCCGCAAAGAACCTACGGGTTGACCCATTTAAAAGGAAACAAAAACAAAACAAAACAAAACAAAAAACCCCCACCATTTATTGTATTACTTATACGTATTTATTTTTGGTGTTTTGAGACAAGGTTTTACTATGTAGCCTTGGCCAAACCCATAGAGAGCCTCCTTCCTCTGCCTCTGCCTCCCCAAGTGTTGAAATTAAAGCTATATAAAGCCACAGCTGGCTTGATTTAGTTTACTTTTATTTGGTTATTTGGTTGGTTCTATTTTGTTTTGTTTTGTTTTTTGAAAGATTTATTTATTTATTATGTATACAGCCTTCTGCCTGCAGGCCAGAAGAGATGGTTGTGAGCCGCCATGTGGTTGCTGGGAATTGAACTCATGACCTTTGGAAGAGCAGTCAGTGCTCTTAACCTCTGAGCCATCTCTCCAGCCCTTGTTTTGTTTTTTGAGACAGGGTTTTTTGTGCAACCCTGGCTGTCCTGGTTTGTTCCCCCTCCCCCATCTGTCTCTGTCTGTCTGTCTGTCTGTCTGTCTCTCTCTCTCCAGACCAGGCTTCCAGGCTTGCCTCAAACTCAAGAGATCCTTCTGCCTCTGCCTTCGTAATGCTGAGATTAAAAGGTGTGCGCTGTCTCAGTGTCTGACTAGTGAAATATTAAAACACACACACACACACACACACACACACACACACACACACACACACACACACACACCTAGCAATAGCCTAGGGATATTTTTTTGAGGAGCGGGCAAGGCCTCAAGCTTGCGATCCTCCCACCTCAGCCTTCTAAGCACCATCTCTTACAGGATTGGAGCCGCACCCTTGCCCAACCAGCCACTGAGGAACACCACCACCACACGTGAAGTCTTTCCTGTCCCTAATAGCATAGTAGCCTCGACTTACTCGGGTACCTAAGTAAGCTCTTGGTTTTTTTTTTTTTTTTTTCTTCCTTCCTTCCTTCCTTTCTTTCCTTCTTTTTAAAAGATTTATTATGTATACAGTGTTCTGCCTGCATGTACACCTGCACGCTAGAAGAGGGCACCATGGCTGGGAGCCATCATGTGGTTGCTGGGAATCAAACTCAAGGACCTTTGGAAGAGCAGCCAGCGTTCTTAACTGCTGAGCCATCTCTCCAGCCCCCAGCTCTCATTTCTTGAGTCATTTAAATAGTACTGGGTAGTCAACTGTCCTCTGAAAAGAGAAGAGGGCAGGGGACCCTCTAGTCGGAAGCTGGGCACTTCATTTATCAGGTATCAGGATGCCTGGCGCTCCAGAGAGAGCCGTAGATAGCTCTGAGAGCTGGAGATGGCAGGCATTTGCATCTGGAGGCATTTGCATCATTTCATGATGAGAGACGATCATCATAAAACAGGGATTAAGACAGCAGAGGCGGAAGGTTTCCACCAGCTCAGCCCTCAAAAGGCCAGTGTCTAACTTGAGATAGTCGCTTGGTGAACTGTCCTTGTCCCTCGGGACAGCGTCCATGGCCTCTATTTGGTAGAGCATGGCTTACTGCGGCACCATGGGAGAATAGTGTTGAGTTGGGTAGTTGGCTTTCAGATGGGTGGCTTCCGTAAACTGTCCCAAGGGCATGAGTCTGGGGACGCTGCCCTTCCAAGTCGGAAGCAGGACCAGTAAACACAAACTGCCACTGTCAGGCATTGTGCTGTGGGTAGCAATGAAAAATAGATTCCACTCGCAGTTAGTATAATCCACTTCTTTGATTTGTTTTTTGTTTTTGGGGGGGTTGTTTGTTTGTTCAAGACAGGGTTTCTCTGTGCCGCCTTGGCTGTCCTGGACTCACTTTGTAGACCAGGTTGACCTTGAACTCACCAAGATCCACCTGCCTCTGCCTCCCAAGTGCTGGGATTAAAGGTATGCGGCACCACTGCCCCCGCTAGTCCATTCTTTTGAACGCAGCCTGGAAGGAGATGAATTGAGTTTAGAATCATTCAGATCTCACACTGGTGACTGACATTTTTGTTGCACCAGGTCTAATGTTTAATTTTCCTCTTGACAGATTGTGAGATAAATCTGATTTTGAGAGAACGTACCTTTGTGGCCAACAGATTCTATTTTGCAGAGGTGCCTGAAAAGCTGTCCACCCAAGGCTCATCTTATTGTAGCTATAGGCCCCTCCCACTGAGTGCCACCAGGGGCCTTATATTCCTTTTCTAGGGGTGCAGGCAGCTCTTTGGGGCTGCCTTACTGCTGAGTGTGGCGGAAGTAATAACATGATTTTTAAGGCAGGATTATAAAGAAGACATTGGCTTTGGCTCAGCTATTTTGGACTGCTTTTTGTTGAGGTGTTTTGTTAGTTTTCATATTTTTGATTTTTTTTTTTTTTTTTTTTTTTTTTTTTTTGTTTTGTTTTGTTTGTATAGCTTTAGCTGTCCTGGAACTCAGAGAGATCCATGTGCCTCTGCCTTCTAAGTGCTGGGATCAAAGGT
Source organism: Acomys russatus (assembly GCF_903995435.1). NCBI lineage: Eukaryota > Metazoa > Chordata > Mammalia > Rodentia > Muridae > Acomys > Acomys russatus. The sequence goes on from NC_067160.1 coordinate 52,244,991, forward strand.
GTGCACCACCACACCTGGTCGCACTCTTTTTGTGTGTGTTGCTGTTCGAGACAAGGTTGTATTCTGTAGATTAAGCTGGCCTGGAACTTCCTATGCAGCCTAGGCTGGTCTTGAACTCAAGACAGTCTCCCTGTCTCCATCTCTTGTTTGCCTGGATTGCAGGTGTAGGCCGGCACACCCACCTAATTATTATTATTGTTGTTACTATTATTGTCACTGTTATTATTACAAGGTTTTTTGCAGACAGTGTGTGGTCTTGCTCAACAGCATGAGTCTGGAGCCAGGTCCTGTGGCTTCCCTCCACTTACGAACCTGCTGAGTCATTTTGGACCAGCCATTCAACCTGGGTTCCTTCAGGTTGTGAATGGGACTCAGTGATGCCCTGCCCCAGAGGATGACTGGGAAGAGGCAAGTGTGCTTGGAGCAGTTCTGTGGAGGAGCAAAACAGATGAGATTAAAAAACAAAACAAACATTCTCCACAGTTGAGTGGAGAGTGGGGTCTGACTTTCACACAAACTCTGGTGACCCATATTTGACCATGTCCCCTGGATGGGGAGGCCTGGTGGCACTCAGAGGAAGGATAGCAGGCTACCAAGAAGAGACTTGATACCCTATGAGCATATACAGGGGGAGGAGGTCCCGCTGAATCACGGTCATAGGGGAGGGGAGTAAGGGGAAATGGGAGGATACAAGGGATGGGATAACAATTGAGATGTAATATGAATAAATTAACAAAATATATTAAAACAATAAAAAACAAAACAAAAAATGTGCGTTTGTGTGTGTGTGTGTGTGTGTGTGTGTGTGTGTGTGTGTGTGTGTAAGAAACCAGGGACAGGTGGTTAACTGAGGTGCCTATTAACATATCAAAATATCAAAGCGGATGCTGCCCAGCCGTCCCAACCATCACTCTCTTGGCTTTTGGTCCACTGTTACTCTCTTGGTCCACCAGCTCCTCCCTCTTTTCTCTCCCTCCCCACTCCTTTCATGGCCCACGTCCAGTCTGGACCCTTCCACAGGCCTTTGGCTGTGCTCTCCTTAATGTCTACAGCACAAACTCTTTTCCTCAGCGGGACCTGGGTGTGGTCATGTCCTCATTGTCATTCAGGCTCTACTATCTATGCAGGAATGCTGCAGCAGCTGGATAGATCATCTTCTTGCCCACACAAAGCAGTTTCCCTTGTCCGTGCCCCTTTTATCTGCGCTGCCACCACAAGGTGCCATCCACATTTAGAATGGCGACTTTTGATTCAAAAAAGTGTAATCAAGAAAACCTCTCCCAGCAAGTGAGTGCCTGGTAGCTTGGGTTTTAGTTGATTCCAGGTGCCGTCCGGTTTGCAGCGCGGATCGGCCATCGCTAGTTATGTCTGATGTGCCCAAGCTATGGCCATCAGGGGATGCCCTTATGCGTTGCCGGCTGTGGTGTTGCACCATGTTTGACTTCTAGTGTAGTCAACAAACTGGCTGAAGCCAGACGGCAGGGCACGACCTTAGCTCCTCCACCCAGATGTTTGAAAGTTCCAGAATCAGGGCTTGGAGAGATGGCTCATCAGTTAAGAGCGCCTGCTGCTCTTACGGAAGACCTGGGTTCCGTTCCTAGCACCCACGTGGTGGCTCACAACTGCCCGTAGCTGTGGCTTTCTGGGACGCAGCATCCTTTCTGCAGCACACAGACAGAATAAATGAACATTTTAAAGTTCTGACCTCGGCTGCCCAAAGCTCCTTGATCAGGAGTCCCGATTCACAGTGTGTGATGCGCACACAACACATATGGTTATGGCAGTTGTGGCAGCTTCCGAGCGTGGAAACTCTTTAGAGCTTTTACGTTCGGTTCCCACACTGCACCTCAAAGAAACGCCAATAACATTAATAGGAGGGTTGCAGAGGTCCCACCATTGCACAGCCGGACATAAATAGAGTCATTAGACACCCGCCTTAGGCTGTTAGGGCTCCTGAAGGCATTAGGTGTCCTGGGCGTGACTCTCCAGGCAAAGCACTCAGGTCTATTTACTTTCTGGTTGTGATTGGAAGACAGTCCAGTTAAGTGCTTGCCTCACACAAATGGAGGCCCTGAGTATGTTTTGTTTGGTTTGGTTTTTCAAGACAGGGTTTCTCTGTGTAGCCTTGGCTGTCCTGGACTTGCTTTGTAGACCAAGTTGGCCTGAGTATGGATGGCCAGCACCCATGTAAAAGCTGGGTGTGGTGGTGGGTGCCCAGAATCCCATCGCTATGGAGACAGGAGGACCCTGGAGGCTTCTGGCATGCCATCCAGGTTCAATAAGAGGCATTTGTCAAGATGGCTGCCAAGTCTGGTGGACTAAGTTCAGTTCCTGGAATCCCATGGTGGAAGGAATAAAGGACTCCCACAAGTTTTCCTCTGACCTTCACACATACATAGCAGTGTGTGTGTGTGTGTGTGTGTGTGTGTGTGTGTGTGTGTATACACACTCAACCAGAAATAAATAAATAAATAGCCTGGCCTTTATTTTTGGATAATAAATGGAGCTGGAAGAGGTGAGGAGCTCCTGCCATTCCAGCACTGGGGGGTGGAGGCCAGCATTGGTTACATAGTTACTTCAAGGCTAGCCTGGGCTACAAAAGACCCTATCTGGAAGAGGAGGACACCACTGAAGACAGTTGGGCAGGATAAAGGCCACTTTGGATAACTTTAAGCAGACTCATCAACTTGAAGGAAGGGCAGGGGTGCAGGGAGCAGTTCTTAAAGGGGCCAGTCCCCGATTCTCAGGTCACTCTTAAGTTCAGACTGTTTTGTCATGAAAGAACGACTGAGAACCTAAACAGTTAATTGCACAAGAGGACAGAGAATCATCTCCTCTGCCCCTTTGGCAGCACTTTCTGGGAGTCACTCACGTGTGCCTGTCTATAAAAAAAGTTTTGCTTATTTAAAATTGAACAATGTTTGTTTGTGGTATGGGGCCAATCCCACTCACATTCTTGGAACGAAGGGGCTGCCTGGTAAGTGACTGCAGATGTGAGCCAGCCTAAAACCTATTTCAGGTCCAGGAAGTAAGGCATGCCTGCAGTCCTAGCTACTCAGGAGGCTGAGGCAAGCCTGTCACTTGAGCCCAGCAGTTAAGGGTCAGTCTGAACAACACTGCAAGGCTCGATGCAAAAATCTGTACACATTCTGATTTTTTGGTGTGGCAGAGAGCCGAGCCTGGTGCTTGGCACACCGAATGCTCAGCACTCTGAGTCTGAGCATGGTCTCGGGACAGATAGCATGTGAAGCCAAAGGGAGAAAGGAACCAAAGGGGAGGTAGAACCTGCTAGGAGCAGAGAGGGTATTGATTTCATGGAAAATGAATAAAATTAGAAATATTCAGAATTTTAGAAAAAAAATAGCCCATCCATGGTTCTTTCTTTTTTATTTTTATTTTTTGAGACAGGGTTTCTCTGTTTAGCCTTGACTGTTCTAGACTCACTTTGTAGACCAGGCTGGCCTTGAACTCACAGTGATCTGCTTGCCTCTGCCTCCCTGAGTGCTGGGCATGGGTTCTTTCCTTCCTTCCTTCTTTCTTTATTTGTTAATTTACTTATTTTTGGCCTTTTGAGACAGGGTTTCTCCTGTAGTCCTGGTTGTCCTAGACTCAATTTGTAGATCAGGTTGGCCTTGAACTCACAGAAATCTGCCTGCCTCTCTCCATGGGTGCCTGCCTATCACCAAGGGCATGTTGCTGAGACACCATTTGGGGTGTGGGTAATGGGTGGTGATCAGACCAAGCAGACATTCGGCTAGCCTCCTAAGAAAGGGCCCTTTCAGTGCACATGCCTGCAGTTCCAACAGCATAGGCCAGCCTGGTCTACATAGCCAGCCACAGCCCAGCTAGGGCTACCTAACAAGAATCCATTTCAAAAAGCAATTTTCTTTTAAAAACAATAGTGTAACCAGGCAGTGGTGGCGAACACCTTTAATCCCCTGCACTCGGGAGGCAGAGGCAGGCGGATCGCTTTGAGTTTAAGGCCAGCCTGGTCTACAAGCCAAGTCCAGGATAGCCAGGGCTACACAGGAAAACCGTACCTTGAAAAACCAAACCAAACCAAACCAACAAAACAATAGTGTATAACCAAGTGCACATCTTTATGTTCACACTGGAAGCAGAAACGGGACAGAAGGTGGCTTGAGTCTACAAAACATCAAAGCCTGTCCCTAGCGATGTACTTCCTCTAGCAAAATGCACCTTGTAAAGACTCTGTAACTCCCCAAATAGTGCCACGGTCAAATATATGACCCAATGGGGGGGACATGTCTCTTTCAAACCCAGTAGGGTCATGGCAAGTTCAAAGCCTGTCTGGACCACATAGAGACTTGTAGGGCCAGCCTGTGAAACTTAGTAAGACCTCCTCTCAAAATACAAAGAAAAAACCAGGACTGTGGCTGGGTAATGGTAGCAGAGGCAGGTGGATTTCTGTGAGTTTTGAGGCCAGCCTGGTCTACAGAGTGAGCTCCAGGACAGCCAGGACTGCACAGAGAAGCCCTGTCTCAGACGAAACCAGACCAGGAGTAGTCAAGCATAGTCATGCCTGAAATCCCAGCACTTGGGAGGCAGAGGCTTGAGGATCCATAGTTCAGGGCTCTCTTCAGCTCCCCACCCAGGTTGAGGCTGGCTTAGTTTACTTGACGTCATGTTTCAAAAGCAACGAAGCACACAGAAACTCTAAAGACGAAAAGAAAATAGAGTTGGGATGCAGCTTAGGGGTACTTACTACACTGCCTAGTGTCTCTAGTACTGCAGAAGTAGCCGAACGAGGGTTGGTGGCATGGCTGGAAAAGATGCTTGTTGCCAAATCTACTTGAGTTTCAGCCCCTGGATCCACGTGATGGAAGGAAAGATCCTACTCTCACCAGTTTTCCTCTCACCTTCACATAAACAGTGCAGCATGCCCACAAACAAAATGTAATATAAAATTCAGAGATAAACCAGGCCAGGATGTTCGCATTCCTGTAATTCTATCTTGGGAGGTTGAGACAGAATTCCCAGGGCAAGCTGGCTAGTAGACCAGCCAAACTGTGTTCAAAGAAAGACCTGTCTCAGTAAAAATAAAATCCCAAGTGGGAAGTAATTGGGAGACACACCTGATGTTAACCTCTGGTCTCTATTTGCGTCTACACACACACACACACACACACACACACACACACAAACACAAGACAGCTTGGCCCAGGGCATCTTGGTGGTGGTTGTTGTAATGACAAAAGGCTAATCAGAGAAGCTACTCTGTATTCAGGAATTTAAGAGCCAAGGGAGACAGCTGATCTTCCACTGGAGGAGGAATCTGTGGACTTCCTCCCTGGCATTGGAAGGACTACCGTCCTTAAAGACCAGTGGAGAACTCTTGTTGCTAAACAGGTTGGAAGGGCCTAGCAGGTGCTGTTTAAGAATATATATGTAGAGCCAGGCGTGGTGGCGCACGCCTTTAATCCCAGCACTCGGGAGGCAGAGGCAGGCGGATCGCTGTGAGTTCGAGGCCAGCCTAGTCTACAAAGCGAGTCCAGAGCAGTCAAAGCTACACAGAGAGACCCTGTTTCAACGCCCCCCCATGCCCCCAAAAAAACAATATATACCAAGTGAAAGGAGTTGCTTTCCATGGAAATTAAGTTCCGGCCAAACCAGCTGTTAATTGATCTACTAAAATCAGCATTTAGTGGCTTCTAGTCACTCTCATGGGGCACGTGGAAGGTGGGAGCTAAAGTAATGGATGATGGCATGCGTTCACCGTATGTCTGGGATTGACATTTTTTTGTTTTGTTTTGCTTTTTCGAAATAGGGTTTCTCTTTTTTAACAGCCCTGGCTATCCTGGACTCATTTTGTAGACCAGGCTGGCCACAAACTCACAGAGATCCGACCTGCCTCTGCCTCCCAAGTGCTGGGATTAAAGGCGTGCGCCACCACTGCCCAGCTGGTTTGACGTTATTTTTGATTTCTTGTCTTTTTGTCTGTTTTTCCTTGCTAGAGATCAAACTTATGACCCTTAGGAGGTTGGAAAGGGTCCTCCCCAACCTGCTTTTTGCTTTTTCTATTTTCATTTTTTTAATTGTTATTATTTATATCATGTTTTTTGAGGCAAGGTCCCATGTAATCCAAACTAGCCTTGAACTTGTAATGTAGCCAAAGATTGCCTTGAACTTCTGATCCTCCTGCCTCCACCTCACGAGTGCTGGGATCATAGACTTGCAGGTCCTCTGCAAAGAGCAGCTGGTGCTCTTAGCTGCTGAGCCATCTCCGAAACCCAACCGGTCCCTCCCGCTCCACTGCGCCCGCCGATTGTGTAGCATTGCCCTTTGAAGGCTCTCCTTTCTCTCTGCTCCAGCAAACATTGCCACTTGAAAACAGAAACACAATCGTTTTAACATTTCTGTTCCTGCCACACTTACACAGGCCTGCACGGACATGAAGCTAAAAGCATCGGATATGAAGCTAAAAGCATCGAGAACTGAGCTATCCCACAGGGTATCAGTGGGCACAGAGACTGGAGGCCTCGATCTGCCAGCTCAGCAGGGGTGCCGTCCAGCTGGAGCGGCAGGGTCCCCGCTCCCCTCTCACTCCTGAATGCCTTACCAGATTCACAGGAGGTGAATGCTCAAGGAGTTTGAAACGCTGCCATTTTCTCAAGTGGCAGGCCGCTTTTAGCCCTTCATCCCTGGGCTGCAGGAACACCAAGGGAATACAAACCAAGATGCCAGTTCAGCCAGACTCAGTCCGGATGTCTTAGCGAAACTAACTCAAACTACAGCCAGATACACATGGACTTCCACTTGTTTATTACAAAGCAATAAAGGGACTTTGGGGGGAAGTAGCTCCTCCGACCTGGCGTGCACAATCCCCTGACTTCTATCTCCAGTACCAGGTAAACTGGGCATATGGCTGCACAACTACATCTGCCCCCGCCTTTTTTCTTTTTCTCGAGACAGGGTCTCTCTGTGTAGCCTTGGCTGTCCTGGACTCCCTTTGTAGACCAGGCTGGCCTCGAACTCACAGCGATCCGCCTGCCTCTGCCTCCGAGTGCTGGGATTAAAGGCGTGCGCCACCACGCCCAGCCCAAGGCCCTTGAACTCTTGATTCCCCTTGTACCTCTCGGGACCGGGACTACAGGCATGCTAGCCAAGCCTGGTTTATGCCCTACTGAAGAATGTAATCAGGACTTTGTGGCTGCCAGGCAAGCACTCGACCAACTGAACATCATCCCTAGGCCACAGAGCATCTGTCTGCTTGTTTTTGTTTTCACATTTTATCTCATGTATGGGAGGGACATTGCACATCCTCGGTGGGTGGGTGTGGAGGTCAGAGGACAACTCGTGGGAATTGCTTCACTCCTTCTTCCATGCCGAGTCGTGGGATTGAACTCAGGTCAGCAGCCTTGGCAGTGAGTTCCGTTCGTTCGTGTGCCTGCTCAGGAGGATGGATTGTTGATGTGCTGTTGGCATGGAAACGGACGTCAGGGACAGAGTCACCCCATTGGTGTGGTCTGTGTCACACTAGGCATTGATTCACAGTGCTTTCTCTCTCAGTATTCAGCTTGGGAGCTACAAAGAAAACCACAAGACAACCCAGCAGTGTTGCTCCCTGAATCTCGATAGCAGTGAGTTTTTTTTGTGTGTGTGTTTTGTTTTGTTTTGTTTTAGTCTATCGCGGTCTTATGAAAACAGCTCCGTGTTTGTGTAGATAAAGTCAGTATTGTGCCCATCTGACCACTTAAATCTTGAGGTTTCTGTCTGGCAGGCCACCCCTTCAAAGACCAAAATGAACAATAAAATAAGCCCGTGGGATAGCCGATTTCCTTCCAGTTAGCACTAGCCAAGTCTGAATTTATAAGGCAGATTTGGTCCTACCAGATGGAGCAGCCATGGTGATCTGTTTGGAAACTTCTCTCATTGATCTGTGCTAAACATCAGAGCAAATTATAAAACTGGTCTTGAAAATTATTCATTGAGACAGGGTCTCACTATGTAACCCTGACTGTTCTGGAACTTACCATGTAGACCAAGCTGGCTTTCCACTGGCCTCTGCCTCCTGAGTGCTGGGATTAAAAAGATGACCCTTAAACTAGGCGGTGGTAGCACACACCTTTAATTCCAGCATTCAGGGGGCAGAGGCAGGCAGATCTCTGAGTTCAAGGCCAGCCTCGTCTACATAGTGAGTCCAAGACAGCCAGGGCTACACAGGGAAACCCTGTCTGGAAAAACCAAATATTATATATGCAAACACTTAGTCAGCACAGATTCTCTAGCAAGAGATGGGCAAGGCCACTGCTAGAGAGTTTTATTTGCTTATTTCATTTTTAAAAATGTTTTTGTAACCGGGCATGGTGGCTCACGCCTTTAATCCCAGCACTCAGGCAGAGGCCAGTGGATCGCTGTGAGTTTGAGGGTAGCCTGCTACCTTGCCTTTTTTTTTTTTTTTTTTTTTTAATGACACAGCGTCTTGCCATGTAGCCCAGGCTGGAATGGATCTTGTAGTCCTCTCTTTCACCATCCTGAATGCATGCACCACTGTACCCAGCAATGCCCCTTCTCTGTGTAATAGTCTCATGTCATTGCCAGTTCTTCTTCGTAAGTTAGATGTTGCAGTTCTTAAGGGCAGTCTCCTGTATCCCAGGCTGGCCTTGAACTGGCTGAGGAGGGCCTTGACATTCTTTTATTTATTTATTTGTATGTGGGTGGGATGTTTTACCTGCAGGGATGCCTGTGCACACCTGTGGAGGCCAGAAAAGGACAACAAATATCCTGGAACTGGCATTACAAATGGCTGAAAACTACCACTTGGGTACTGGGAACCGAACCTGGGTCCTCTGGAAGATCAGCCAATGCTTATAACTGCTGAGCTATCTCCAGCTCCCATCACTTTAAAATGCTGATTCCCCTACCTCCACTTCCTGGTGCAAGGGATACGAGTGTGCATGCTAGGCAAGCTCTCGCACAGCTGAGCCCCATTCCCAGGCCCATGGGCTAGATTTTTTTTTTTAAATAGCTCTGAGAGCAGCACCCTTTCATCATTGACAGTGCAGTGTTCTTTTTCGTTGTTGTTTTTCGAGACAGAGTTTCTCTGTGAGCCTTGGCTGTCCTGGACTCGATTTGTAGACCAGGCTGGCCTCGAACTCAGCAATCTGCCTGCCTCTGCCTCCCCAGTGCTGGGATTAAAGGCGCCACCACACCCGACATGCTGTTTTTGTTTTTAAGTTTCATTACATTGGTGTGTGTATGTGTGTGCGCACGTGTGCGTGTATGCACCAGTGTCTGCTTGTGCATGTGTTTGTGTACCCACAACACAGCACACATGTGGAGATCAGAGGACACTTGTGGGAATCAGTTGTCTCCTAACACCATATGGGGTCTGGAGATCAAACTAAGGTCTCCAGGCAACAAACATCTGGCCTCTCTATTTCATGTTAAATGACCTGTTTATGAAAACCTTCTTTCCTTTTAGTGAAAATACTAAACCAAAACAAAATGGTACTGCCTGTGCTAATTCAGCATGAATTATGGTCTCCAAGGGCATGAGGCTGTGTAAGAAAGCGGAGATGGGTGGTTTTGGCGTGTTGTCTGTGTCAGTGTTCTCTTGTGTGGGGGAGCACATGTGTACTTGCCGAATCCAGAGGTTGACATCTGGTGTCTTTCTGAGTCACTACTTTATTTACGGAGGTCGGGGGGGGGGTGGGGACAGAGGTGGGGGGTTCTCGCTGCACCCAGAGCTTGCTGATGATGTTAGTCTGGCTAGCCTGCTCGCTAAGGAGAATGTGCTCTTTCCAGGTCCCCAGGGCCAGTGGCTTGCATGTGGGCACTGAAGGGCCAAACCCCAGTGTTCACAGGAACAGAGCAAAGGCTTTACTCACGAGGCTCTCTCCCCAGTCCCTGCATGTTATTTTCATAACAAATCTTGCTTTGCTTCCTACTACTTCCTTAGGTGCCTTTAAAATAATAAGCCGTGATCAAGTCCGTCTGGTACTAAATAGGCAACCACAAGAAGACGCTTGCCAAAGAAGCTTTAGCTCTCATACCGAAGTGTAAAATAGTGTGGGGCGGGGGTTGGGGGGGGGTTGGGGGGAGGCGGGGGCAGTGTCTTCCTGGACCCAGCCCGAAAGGTCACCAAGCATTTAGTCTGTGTCAAAACGGGACCTGTCTTAGCCTGTTTGGTCTGCTGTTGTCAAATGCCATAAATTGGGTGGCTTATGAAAACCACTTACCCCTCGCAGTTCTGGAGGCTGGAAGGTCCAAGGTCAGAGGCTCACAGACATATGGTGTCTGGTGAGCGACCACTTCCTGGCACGCAGACACTAGACTCTGTCTTATCGTGTAAACCCCTCTTAGCAGAAGCCAGAAGAGAGCCATCAGAGGCTGCTGTTATGGCGCACTAACCAGCATCTATTCATGTCCTGAAGGTCCCTCCTGCAGTGATTGGATTGCAGCCATTGGGTTTGGGTCACATATAACATTCAGTCTAGAGCAGTCATATATAAAATTTCAAGCCAAACAATCAAAGAAAGCGTTAAAAAAAATAATAATAAAATAAAAATAATAAAAATGTGTGTGGGTGTGTGGGTGTCGGTTAGGGTTATATCATCACACATGAGTAGAGGTCAAAGGACAATTTGCTGGAGTCAGTTCTCTCCTACCATGTGGAGCCAGGATTCAAACTTAGGTTGTCAGACTTTGGTGGCAAGAACCATTACCTGGAGATCCATCTTTCAGGTCTCTACCAAAAAAAAAAAAAAAAAAAAAAAAAAAGTATTCAAAATGTAACACTTTTTTTTTTTTAAGTGATCAACTTTATTTTTTTTTGTTTGTTTGTTTTGGTTTTTGAAGACAGGGTTTCTGTCCTAGACTCAATTTGTAGACCAGGCTGGCCTTGAACTCAGAGTGATCTGCCTGACTCTGCCTCCTGATCTCTCTCTCTCTCTCTCTCTCTCTCACACACACACACACACGTGTGTGCACGTATGTGTGTGTGTGTGTATGTGTGTATGTATGTATAAGCATGGGGAGAGAAGGAAAGTGGAGGGGTCCCTCAGAGAAAGAGAGAGAGGGGAAGAGAGAGGAGGCAGGAGAGAAGAGGTAAGTGGGTAAGAGGGGAGAGAGGCGAGGGGAGAGGGCCAATGTGACACTCTTAATTACCTTAACATATAAAGAGCGTCTGCAGAACAATATATAGTACAAAGTTTCTGGCAGGAAAACGAACAGTTACTAAGCACAGGGTAATTACAAGAAGAAATTACAGAGGGAGTTCCATGAATGAGTCAAGAGTGGTGGCGCACACATTTAATCCCAGAACTCCAGAGGCAGAGTGCGAGTGTGAGGCTAGCCTGGTCTACACAGTGAGTTCCAGGCCAGCCAGGACTGCGTAGTGAAACTCTGTCTACACACAGACATCTTGAGAGAGAGAGAGGGAGGAGAGATGGATGGCTATCTCAGCATAGAGTAGAAAGAGTCTGTGCTGGCTACTTTTATGTCGACATGACACAGTCTGGAGTCATCAGACAGGTTGGAACCCCAACTTAGAAAATGCCTCCATGAGATCAGGCTGTGGACAAGCCTGTAGAGCATTTCCTTAATTAGTGATTGAAGGGGGAGGGCCCAGCCCACCGTGGGTGGTGTCATCCCTGGGCTGGCGGACCTGGCCTCTATAATAAAGCAGGCTGTTGAAAGATTATTAATATTTAATATTAATAATTTTAACAAAAACAGCAGTTACTCCTTAACCAGCTTTATATCCAAGCAACCACACAGAGAGACAAGGATCTATTTAATTAGCCTATAGCACAATGCTGAGCAATAATCACTCCATCCCAAACCTCCATGCTAGTATAGTTTCCTCCCATTCTGATTTCCCACATTATACTTGCTTTTAAATCATCTCCAGGACCTGGCTCATTTCTCCTGATGTTTCCTGGTCTCTCTTCATGGCTCCATCTTCTCCTTCCTGCCCTTTCTCCTCCCCTCACTGGGCTCGGACGTCCCACCCTATTCTCTGTTATTGCTCAGCATTGGCTAGTTGGTTCTGGTTTTTTTGTTTTTTTTTTTGGTTCCTGTTATTTTGTTTTTGTTTTTTGTTTTTTTGTTTTTTTCTAGACAGGGTTTCTCTGTGTAGCCTTGGCTGGCCTGGACTCACTTTGTAGACCAGGCTGGCCTCGAACTCACATCGATCCACCTGCCTCTGCCTCCTGATTGCTGGGAGCTAGTTGATTTTTATTGGCAACACAGAGAACAAATGGTGACATGTTTACACAAACTTGAGGCAGGAGATACTTAAAATAAACATCACAATGCTATGTCTGGATTGATCCAGATAGTGGGGTAGAGAAATCAGCATTTGAATGAAGAAGGGTAAACTGTACACAGCCGGCAAGAACATTATGCCAACAGCAGGCACGGAGCAAGCCCTGGGGAGCAAGCTGTGAGTTCGAGGCCAGCCTGGTCTAAAGGTCCAAGACAGCCAGAGTTATACAGAAAAACCCTGTCTCGAAAAACCAAAAAAAAAAAAAAAAGAAAAAAGAAAAAAAGAAAAAGAAAGGAAAAGAAAAGAAAAGAAGCCGGGCATGGTGGCGCACACCTTTAATCCCAGCACTCGGGAGGCAGAGGCAAGGTGGATCACTGTGAGTTCAAGGCCAGCCTGGTCTACAAAGTGAGTCCAGGACAATCAAGGCTACACAGAGAAACCCTGTCTCGAAAAACAAAAACAAAAAAGAAAACAAAACAAAAACAAAAAAAAAAGAAAAGAAAAGAAACCCATATGACTTACTGTAAAAATTTTTTGTGTTTGTAACTTAAATGAATAACTTAATTGACAGGGAGCTAAATTATCTTGGCTTTTAGACAATATTAATCCTGAACTTTATTTTCTCCTTTCTTCCTTCCTCTCTCTTTTTTTGAAAATATTTTTTAAATTTGTATTTATTTATCTGTGTGTGTATGTGTGCCTGTGTGTGTGTGTGTGTGCCACATGTGTGCCACTACCTGTAGAAGGCATAGACAAAGACATGAGATCCCCTTGCACCTGGGGTTATAGATGCATATGGGCCATCCAGTGCGGGTGCTGGGAACTGAACTCATGTCCTTTGGAAGAGCTGCAAGCACTTCTAACTGATAAGCCATCTCTTTATTCTCTTCCCCTTCCTTTTCCTCCTCCCCCTTTCGCTCTCCTTTTCTCTTGACTGGGTCTCACTGCAGTTCAGGCTCAATTCAAACTTACGGGGATCCAATGTGCCCAACTCACCCTGGATTTGTTTTTAAGCCCCCCCGTCCCCCGGCGTGTGAAAACTTGTATGTAGTTGATAAACAATCCATACGTGGGCGTTGCTCGGTGCCATTTTCTGAAGGCTGATGTCTATTTTCTTATGGGGACAAAATAGGAAGTGTATCAATCAAAGAAAAAGGCATAGTTCAATACTCTGTGGCAGGCTTTTGAAATTGATGTCAGTGTTTCTTTCCCAAATATTTTATCTTCATTTTTACCACTAGTTGGCAGAGGCTCAGGTGGCCTTAAATTTCTCTTATTTTGAAGATTTTCCCATCAACCGAATTACAGATAAGCTCATAAATATTTACAGACTAAGTATTTGTGACATATTACAAGGAATATATGAAAACATGTGTGTATAGAGGGTAATTTTCACCAGCCAGACATAATGCCACCTCCTTGTGATGCAGTGCTTGTGAAGCAGAAGTAAGGGGATCTCTGTGAGTTCGAGGCCAGGCTAGTCTGCAAAAGGAGACATTTTTTCCCTCAAAATAAAGAAATAAATCTTTTGAAATTATGTTTATTTACTGTGTGTGCACACATACAAGCTTATGTATTGTATGTTTGCATGCGCCAACCCCCCCAATTGGGTTCCTTGAAATTTGTGAATTGTAAGCAGGCTGATACCTAGTTTATTGTTTTTGGGGGGTTGTGGGGGGGGGGCAATGTATCTGTGCATGTGCATTTAGAGGCCAGGGCTGGAGTTAGATGTTTTCTTCAGTTGCTCTCAGACTTATTTATTTGTTTCTTTATTTAGTGTGTATGAGTGCTCTGCACGCATGTACACCTGCATGCCAGAAGAGGGCATCAGATCCCAATATAGATGGTTGTGAGCCACCATGTGGTTGCTGGGAATTGAACTCCTGAAGAGCAGACGGTGCTCTTAACCGCTGAGCCATCTCTCCAACCCCTCAAACTTATTTTTTGAGATAGGCTATATCAATAAACCTCGAGCTTGTTAATTTGTCAGCACTGGCTGGCCAAGAGCGGGCTCCTCCTGTCTCTTCCTCTTAGGTGCTAGGATGCCAAGCAAGGCTTCTGACGTGGGACATCCTCCCTTGGGTCCTCCCTCATACTTACTTATACCCATCTCCCCAGCCCCATGTTTTCTTTTATTTTTATGTAATTATGTGCACCTGTGTGTGCATGCAGGACTCCTCAGAGGTCAGACCAGGCTGTTGGATCCCCGGAACTGGAGTTGCAGGCAGTTGTGAGCTGCCATGTGGCTGCTGGAAACTGAACTCAGGTTCCTCTGCAAAAGTAGAAAACGTTCTTAAGAGCTCAGCCATTTTTCCCCCAGCTGCCTGTTGTGGGCTTTTTGTTCGTTTTGTTTTGAGTGGACGGCTCACGTATCCCAGGTTGCTCTCAGAGTTGCCTTGGAACCACGAATGACCTTGAATTCCTGATCCTCCAGCCTGGCTTCCCTCGTGCTGGGAGCACAGGGGTGCCGTAGCTGGCTCAGGTCCTTAATTCTATGAAGTCTTGATTCACATGCGCGCCTCCTTCCTTCGTGTGTGTGTGTGTGTGTGTGTGTGTGTGTGTGTGTGTGTGCTGTGACAGATGATGCAGGCTTTGGTGCACTCCGTGTATAGCTGAACATTTGCATGTTTGGCTGGCGGGCCTAGTGGCTTCTCTTTCTTGGGACTTCACTCTCGCCTCAAAGAAAAGCTCTTGCGTATGTGGCAGCCGTTTTCTCACTGAATGAAGAGCAACCCGGCAACATTTGTTGCTAATTATAACATCCTGGCTTCTATGTAAAAAAATAAATTAGAATTTGAGGAAATTTGTATTTTCACTGTGAGCCTGACAGCTTGCAAATATTTAAATTCCTGGAAAAGAGGAGACGGGCAATGATGAGACAAATGCAATGTAAAAAAAAATTTTTTTTTTTAATGGTGGAGTAACTTCAATGCCAATAATTTAAAAATCTACATATACCAAGGAAAGTATTTCCTAAGTGAAAATCTAATGTGCAGCTGGGTGTGGTGGTAAAAGGTAATCCCAGCACTTGGGGAGGCAGAGGCAGGTGGATCTCTGTGAGTTCGAGGCCAGCCTGGTCTACAAAGCGAGTCCAGGACAGCCAGGGCTACACAGAGAAACCCTGTCTCGGAAAAAAACAAAAACAAAACTAACCAAAAGCAACTTGGGGAGGAAAGAGTTTCTTTGGCTTAGAGGTCACAGTCCCTCACTGAGGAGAGCCGGGGTGGGAACCTGGAGGCAGGCACTGTAGCAGAGTCCTTAGAAGAACCTCGCTTGCTGACTCCTCCCTCCCTTGCTTTTCTTGGCTGCCTTTCTGTTGCAGCCCAGTCCTACCTGCCTAGGAATAGCACCGCCCACAGTGGGCTGGGCCGGCCTATGTCCAGCCCCACAAACATGCCCATATGCCATTCTGATGGAGGTAACTAACCCCCATTGACAGCTGAGGCTGACTGACACCACTGACTTAACACAGAGTCACACACAGGTCAAAGCAGGCTTTGCTGTATCGCGGGTTCCCTTGTAACTGTCGAGGATAGTTTGTTGCTATGGCTGCAGGTACCTTATGGTCCCTAGTACTTGAGAAACTACTGGTGTGGTACCCAAGGAAGAGATCCAGCTATCTGCAAAGGCCACAGAACTACTCTTCTTAGGGCTGAGGATCGAGTGCCTAGTAGGCAAAGGCCATAGAGTCTACCCACAGCATGCCCCCTCACCCCACTGAAACAAACAAACAAAAAACCCTGCCCCCGCCTGAGTGCCGTTGTCTTTCTTTCTGGCCTCACCTCATCAGGACCGGCTGCAGACGGAAGCGGAAGCAGCCTGCCTTCTGTGAAGCCACTCTTCCCACTACTGAGTTTTGTCCAGAGAACTCCAGTTCTTAAGCAGAAAAACAACGCGCTTTACACATGCCTGTGGCCTGCTTGCTAAGTGAATTGCCTGCCACTTGCTGCATAAGTAAATCAATCGATTTTTAAGAATCTCCTTAATTTCACATAAAATAAATAGTAACAAATGTGATCCTGCTTAAAGGCTCCTTTCTTAGGGGCCTCACAATCCATTTAAAAAGGGCAAAGGGTCTGTAGGACTCTAGTCATTTGACCTCCAACAGAAGGAAGGGCTTGTTTCTTAGTTACGTTTTACATACATGTGAAGACACACACACACACACTATATATACACACACACATACATATAGATATGTGCTCACATGCCCCTGTGTGTGTATGAAGGCCAGAGGGCAACTTGTGGGAGTTGGTTCTCTTCCGCCGTGTGAGTCCTGGGGATCAAATTCTCGCTCGGAGATGATCGCCTTCATCTGCTTAGTTGTTTGTTTTGAGACCCGATTGGCCTTAGATGCATGGTGATCCCAGGTGCTGGGTTGCAGCACCGGACCACATTAAGGAAGGAACAGCTCTTGCTAACGTCGCCATCCCCATTGGAGCCTGGGATATCTTTCTAAGGACTGTTCACACTGCTTGCTCACAAAGGAGTCCTTTTGAGACTTGGAATTTCTTCTTCCCATTAAATTTTCCACATTCTAGTCAAGAATGTAAGTGGGCCGATTGGTTTTTCATCTGGTTTGAATTTTCCTCTGGCTGCCTTGTCCTGTGATAGTAGCAGCAGGGTGCGGTCCCTTCAGGGACGCCTTAATAGCGCCCACAGAGGATGCTGCTTAGAGGCGGCAGGCATTCATTTACTCCTTTACTATTTAAGGCTTTACTCTGAGGCTCTTCTGTCCTGTTGGGTCCTGTGCATTGAGGGAGGGCTTTGGTAAGCTTTGCAAAAACGCTCTCTGTAACTGATAACTATTAGAAACACATTGCTGAGGTCTGGTGTGTAGCTCACCTAATAGAGTGCCTGCTAGCATGCACAGAACCCGGGGTTTGGTCCCTGGTGCCGGCTTGGCGATGCATGCCTGCAATTCCATCCTGTGGGAGGTAGAGGCAGGAGGACCAGAAGATCAGGGTTGCCTTGGCTACGTGGGGAGTTTGAGGCCAGCCTGGGCTACAGAACACCCTGTCTCAAAACTAAAGCCAATGAAAACATGTTATTGGTCAGTGAACTTTAAAGGGGACTCAGTTCCCTGTGGAAGGGTTTCTTTCTTTTATTTTGTTTGTTTTGTTTTGCAAGGACTTAGGGACTTCTACCCTTGCAACAGAGGCAGGCAGGTGTGTGGGCAGACTGTCAATGGGACAGAGTGAAATCCAAGAGCAGAAGCCTCCGGGAGCTTTCAGAGGGGGATGGTGCTGTAGAGAGAAGTCAAGGGGGAGACGGGGAGGAGAGGGGAGGGGAAGGGAGGGGAGGGGAGAGTTTTCTTTTTTTTCAGTGCTGAGGCTGGAACCACTCCACAGGGGACCTTAGGCTTCTGACCGCCACAGGCACTGTTCTTATGTGCACAAACCTATACTCAGGAACACACACATACAAATAATAATTAAAAATAAAATCTTCTAACCAGGCGTGGCAGCACACGCCTGTAATCCCAGCACTCGGGAGGCAGAGGCAGGGGCATCTCTGTGAGTTCCAGGGCAGCCTGGCCAACAGTTCCGGGACACAAAGAAACTATGCCTTGGCGCCTCCACACACCCCAAAATAAACAAACAAACAAACAAACAAACAAATAAATAATATAGATATATATAGATATAAAGATGAGTGGATGGATAGATAGATGGTAGATAGATAGATAGATAGATAGACAGACAGACAGACAGACAGACAGACAAGAGAGATGGGGAGGTACGTAAGTAGATAGAGGAACATGATATATTGGAGGGGTGTGTGTGTGTGTGTGCGCGCGTGTGTGCAGGCCAGAGGTCAACCTCAAGTGTTATCTGCAGAAACACCACCCATCCCTTTAGATACAAGGCTGGCATGGCTAGTGAGCCCCAGAGATCCCTTCTGTCTCCACCCACCCAGCACCGTGCACTTTGACATGGATGTTGTGGACTGGACTTGGCTGTTCGTGCTTTCAAGGCTCTGTTAATCCACAAAGCCATCACCCAGCTTTCATTTTTAAGTAAATTCAATCGACATGAAACTAGATCAAGAAAGGGCCACTGTAGACCAGGCGTGGTGGCGCACGCCTTTAATCCCAGCACTCGGGAGGCAAAGGCCCAAGGATCACTGTGAGTTCGAGGCCAGCCTGGTCTACAAAGTGAGTCCAGGGAAGCCAAGGCTAACACAGAGAGACCCTGTCTCGAAAACTCCCCAAAAAAGGGGGGGGGGGCCCGCTGAGCAGCAGATCACTTTGGGGAAGCCTTACCCAGGTGCTTGGAGCTGTCCACTCATAACCATCACTTGAGTTGTTTGTGTATTCGCCTTTCCCAGCTGTTTACAGAGAACTGCCGTTTGTTTACCCTGCTCATTTGCTCAACAAGCCTCCTCTATAGTGATAACATAAATAAATAATCTTCTGAGCAGTGCTTCTTAAAGTGGAATCTGGGAGGGGCGGGAGATAGCTTGTGGACTAAAAAGTGATAAGAATTTTAAATCTTTGTCCCGTGACAACATTCTATTTTAGTTTAGTTTTTATAATTTATTTATTTTTATTATATGTGCATTGGTGTTTTGCCTGCATGTATGTCTGTGTGTGGGTGTCAGATCTTGGAGTTACAGACAGTTGTGAGCTGCCATGTGGATGCTGGGAATTGAACTTGTGTCCTTTGGAAGAGCAGTCAATGCTCTTAACCGCTGAGGCATCTCTCCAGCCCCAACATTTTAAATGATTGATTATAAGGATAGTTGGGGTTTTTTTTTGTTTTGTTTTGTTTTGTTTTTACAGAGGTTGTTTTCAGTGAGAGTCATTTTAGTGGCAGAAGACTCCAGGATTCTAAATTGACACTTTGCTCTGTGCACCTGGCTGGAAGCAAGACTAAGGCAAATGAGCTAGACATGGTGACTGTAAACCAGTAATCTCAGCATTAACTGTCAACTTGACACAATGTCACCCGAGAAGACAGTCCCAATTGAGGGACTGCCCACACAAAATTGGCTTGTGTGCGTGATTATGGGTGCTTGTCTTGACTGTTAGGAGGGTCCAGCCCACTGTGGGTAGCACCATTCCCTAGGTGGAGGTCCCGGACCACCACTTAGCTAGAAAGCTAGCAAGCAGCATTCCTCCATGGTTTTTGTTTCAAGTTCTTCTTTTAAATTCCTGTCTTGACTTCCTTCAGCGGTGGGTTACGACCTGGAGTGGAAGCTGAATCCTACACTTTCTCCTCTCCCTCGTCACTGGTCTGGGGGCTTTTTTATCACAGCCACAGGAAGGAAATTAGGTCACGTGACTCTCACTGACTCAAGGTTGATGCAAACCGTAAGCTGAAAGCACAGCTTGGCTCCAGCGTCCAACAATACTGTACTGTGTTGGAAGAGGTTGATTCACACACCAAGAATCAAAAGAGGAAGCTTTTAGGAGGCGCGGGATGTATCTGTGGGGTAGATTGTGGTGGCACTTGGCTTCGTGGGCACACGCTTACCTGCAGACCCTTCAGGTTCTATAGCTTTTGTTGCTGACATAGGCTCCCCATATCGCTCAGGCTGTCCTTGAACTCCTGGCCTCATGTGGTCCTCCCGTCTTAGCTTCCTGAGAGGTGGGATTGTAAATGTATCCCATCACTGTGCCTGACTAAAGATGTATAGCCTTTTTTAAAAAAGAAGATCTTATTATTTATTATTTATTTATTTTTGGGTGTGTGGAGGCGCCAAGGCATAGTTTCTGTGTGTCCTGGAACTGTTGGCCAGGCTGCCCTGGAACTCACAGAGATGCCCCTGCCTCTGCCTCCCGAGTGCTAGGATTACAGGCGTGTGCTGCCACGCCTGGTTAGAAGATTTTATTTTTAATTATTATTTGTATGTGTGTGTTCCTGAGTATAGGTTTGTGCACATAAGAACAGTGCCTGTGGCGGTCAGAAGCCTAAGGTCCCCTGTGGAGTTGGAGTTACACGGGACAAAGTGGATACTGAGGTGTCCTTGATCCTAACCACTTAGCCGTCTCACCTCACCCTTCTGGTTTTTTTTGAGCTGGGTTCTTATGTAGACCACACTGTCTTCAATTTTGCTATGTAGCCGAGCTTCTGTTCCTCCTGCCTTTCACTTCCTGAGCGCTGAAATTACAAGCATGTGCCACCGTACATGGTTCAACAGGGGTTAGGGATGGACCCCAGGGCTTCGTGTGCACCAGGCAAGCCCTCTACCCACTGAACTACCACCCAGTGCTGCGCCAATGCCAGTTACATCGTCACAGGGACAGGGCTGCAAAGACAGCCAAAGTGGGTCATTTATGTACTGACTTGTGTGCCTTAGTGAAATGAGTCAGGGATCAGGGCACACTAGGGACTGAGGGCAGAGCCGCTGAGAGGGTTGGTGGCCTGTGTCAGTGGAGTCCTGTGGCTGGCAGGAGCCTTGTCCCCTTGGAGGATCTCACACAGGCGGCAGCAGCACGCCTCCCATCTGACCTGGCTCCAGACTCTTCCTAGGATTTTCTAATGCGTTCTCTGGCTCTGTTCCATCGCTCTCTGGCTCTATTCCATGGCTCTCCGGCTCCACTTCCTGGGCCAGTCCTCCCTGCTGCTCCTGGGTAGTGCTGCCCTTACTCTGGCACTCCACTCTGCTCTGCTGCTGTCGCTCTGCAGACCGGTCCACTCCCCCGCATCCCGTGAGCGCACAGTCCATCTGTGCTTCCAGGCTCTGTTAAGCATACCAAACCCTTGATTCGCACGACCAAACTGCATGGGGTCCTCCTGCCTGGATGGACTATTTATTTACACACAGGAAGCAGAACTGGAGTCGCCCTGGAGTCCCTCCCCCTTGCTCAAGTCTCCCTCAGAGTCTGCAGCCAACCTGTCACTTAGAGTAGCATTTGCCAAGTGTCTCCAAAATGGCTTCCTCCTGCTCTCATTTTCAGACTCTTGGGATAGGTTCCTGGCCTCTGTCACCCGTGACTCCGTGCAGATCCATGGCCACGCTCGTGCAAGGGCAGTGTGTGTCTTCCGAGAGTTCAGGCTTATTCACTGTGCAGCGAAGGCCGGCCTGGGATAATCTGGCCCTACACCGGCTCCAATTTCATCACCTGCCCATTCCCTGGTGCCCTCCCCTCCTCACCTGCACTCAAGGGGGACAAATCCAGCGGCTGCACACCTGCCTATCTTGCTCTTCAAAGCAGAAACGCCCAGCCTCTGTACAAGGTGTGGCTAACTCTGCTCAGGGAACCGACCCTGGTAGGTTCCCTGGGTCCCACCACTGTCTGTTGCCCATAGCGTAGCAAAGTCCACATTGAGCTATTTTACTCATTTGGAAAAAGACAAATTTCATAATCCTTCACCTACCACGTCTTCTCTCCAAATTCCAGCAGCTGGTTCTTTCTTTAAATAATAATAATAATAATAATAATAATAATAATAATAATAATAATAATAATAATGTGGGGTGTGATGGTGCATGTGTTTTGGGTTTTCTTTTTTATTTATTTATTATTTATACAGTATTCTGCCTACATGCCGGAAGAGGGCATCAGATCTCATTATAGATGCTTGTGAGCCCCCATGTGGTTGCTAGGAATTGAACTCAGGTCCTTTAGAAGAGCAGGCAGTGCTCTTAACCTCTGAGACATCTCTCCAGACCCAATGGTGCATGTGTTTAATCCTAGCATCCCTGAGGCAGAGGCAGGTGGATCTCTG
This sequence comes from Acomys russatus, assembly GCF_903995435.1. Taxonomy (NCBI): domain Eukaryota; kingdom Metazoa; phylum Chordata; class Mammalia; order Rodentia; family Muridae; genus Acomys; species Acomys russatus. The sequence goes on from NC_067160.1 coordinate 52,266,900, forward strand.
TGAGTTCCAGGCCCCTGGCCACATAACAAGTTCCAGACTAGCCAGGGCTATAGAGTGAGACAGTGTCTCAACAGAAATGGGCCGGAGGGGGAAGGGGAGCCTGAAAAGATGGCTCAGTGGCTAAGAGTACTGTCTGCTCTTCCAAAGGACCTGGGTTCAACTCCCAGCATCCAAATGGCAGCTCACAAGTGTCTGTAGCTCCACTTCCAAGAGATCTGACAATGTCACACCAATTCACATAAGATAAAATTATTAAAAAAAAAAAAAAAAAAAAAAGGAGAGGGCAAAGCTAGAGAGATGGCTCAGCAGTTAAAACCACTGGCTGCTTTTCCAGAGGACCAGGGTTCAATCCCCAGCACTCACATGACAGTTCATCACTGCCTGTAACCCAGATCCAGGGATCTGAGACTTTCTTCTGGTTTGCATGGGTACCAGGCACGCACATGGTGTACTTATATACACACAGGCAAAGCACCCATGTACATAAAACAAATATAAGAAATTATTGGTTTTTTGTAAAGATTTGTTTATTTATACAGATGTTCTGTGTGCGTGTACATCTGAAAATTAATAGGGGACATCAGAGTCCATTACAGATGGTGTGAGCCACCATGTGGGTGCTGGGAATTGAACTCAGGATCTCTGGAAGAACAGGCAGTGCTCTTAACCACCGAGCCATCTCCGCAGCACCAAGAAACTATTTTTTATTTTATTGTGTATGTGCGTGCACATGTGCATGAAGATTCTCAGGGGGTCTAGAAAGGGCTTCTGGTCCCCAGGAACTAGCGTTACACTGGTAACCCTGGCCCTCTGGGAGAGCAGCAAGTGCTCTTAACTACTGAGCCATCTCTTCTGCCCTAGAGTGGTCGTGTGTGTGTGTGTGTGTGTGTGTGTGTGTGTGTGTGTGTGTGTGTGTGTGTGTGTGTGTGTGTGTGTGTGTGTATTTCACCTGCCAGCTTTTGGCATCTGAGACATCTTCCTTTGCGATGGAACATTAATTATCCCGGACGGTGCTCAAACCAAATTTGGTAATGTTGATGTAAAGCTCTCATGGAAAATGCTAGAGCCGCTCTCCTGGACCTGCGAATGGTAGAACTGGCAACCAGGGAAAGAGACAGTAATCGTCCCCCTCTCTCTCTTTTCCAACAGGATCAGTTTGACAACTTAGAAAAACATACACAGTGGGGAATCGATATGCTTGAGAAATACATCAAGTTTGTCAAGGAGAGGACTGAGATCGAGCTTAGCTATGCCAAGCAACTCAGGTAAGGCTGCCTGGAAAGATGCTTGCGGTGCTGCACACATGCAGAAGGGCCATTTCTCTTTCTATTAACATTTTTATGACATGTGTTTATTTGTAGGGCAGGGCGTGTGTGTGCCGTGGTGTTTGTGTGCAAGTTGGTTTTCTCTCCTTGCATGGTGTGGGTCCTGGGATTGAACTCAGGTCATCAGGCTTGACAGCAAGCCTCTCCCCACCACCCAATGCAAGCATGATTTCTATTCTCATTTCACTCTGTGTGTGTGTGTGTGTGTGTGTGTGTGTGCGCGTGTGCGTGTGCGTGTGTGTGTTCTTATTTTGGAGGGTTTTTTTGTTGTTGTTTTGTTTTTCAAAACAATAAAGTAATGTGTCACTGGAAATAGCTGTTTTTGTAATACAGAAAAATAATTTTCATAAATAGCAAAAAAAAAAAAAGATTTTGTTTTATTTTTGAGATAGAGTTTCTCTGGGTAGCCTGGGCTGTCCTGGACTCGCTTTGTAGACCAGGCTGGCCTCCAACTCACAAAGATCCACCTGCCTCTGCCTCCTGAGTGCTGGGATTAAAGGTGTGCGCCACCATGCCTGGCTGGATGAAGCTATTACTTTTGCTTCTTCAATCTCTCTGTTTGAGACAAGGTCTCATGTAACCCAGGCTAGTCTTAAACTCACTTTATAATGGAGGCTGGCCTTGCTCCTGGTGCTCCTGCCTCCACCTCCCAGATCCTGGGATTACAGGTGTGTGCCACCACTCTGCTTTTTCTTTTGTTTTTGTTTTTGTTTTTCTTGGTTTTTTGAGACAGGGTTTCTCTGTGTAGCCTTGGCTGTCCTGGACTCACTTTGTAGACCAGGCTGGTCTCAAACTCACAGAAATTCACCTGCCTCTGCCTCCTGAGTCCTGGGATTAAAGGGGTGCACCACCACAACCGGCATGCTTTTTTTTTTTTAAGACAAGATTTTTTGGTTTTTGGGTTTTTGGGGGGGCGGTTTTGGTTTTTTTCAAGACAGGCTTTCTCTGTGTAACATCTCTGCTTGTCCTGGAACTTGCTCTGTAGTCGAGGCTGGCCTCGGACCCACAACAATCCGCCTGGTTCTGCCTCCCAAGTGCTGGGATTAAAGGTGTGTGCCACCACTGCCCGGCCCAAATCATTTTTATTTATATGGGTTGGTGTTTTGCCTGCTTCACACATTTACGTCTATGAGAGTGCCAGATCTTGGAGTTATAGACAGTTGTGAGCTGCCATGTGGGTGCTGGGAATTGAACCCAGCTCCTCTGGAAGAGCAGTCAATGCTCTTAACTACTGAGCCATCTCTCCAGCCCCACCATTCTGCTTTTATTAGTGTGTTTTGCTGTGTTTTCTTTTGTTGTGCCGGGTTCTGATTTGTTTTACAGTGTTTCCATTGAAGCCACAGTCTGGTCCCCACCCTCACTCCATCCTACCCCAGTTACCCTGTCCTCTGCACCCAGCCTCACGGGTGCAGAGAGGCACAGGGATCCCGCCTGCAGGGCTCTGGCCTAGCCCGCCCTGGCCGGGGTTGGTAGAGCCTGCTGTGAGTTTCCTGTGGATGTGAGCCTTGGCTCTGACTTCCTTCGCTCTGCGTTGGGTGTGAGGTCATTTGCTCATGTTTTCCTTGCTGTTTATGACTCTGCTGTTGCAAGTTTCCATGGCTTCTCTGTTCTGCTATCACTCAGCAGCTGATTAGTCTCACTCATGCTGGGGTAGCCAGCACATGCTACTTTGTGGGTTCTTCTTTCTTCCTCCCTCCTCCACCCCTTTTCTTCTCATTCAGCCCCCTAACACTAGATAGGAAAGAGGACAGAGAGGAAAGGGGTGACTACTTCCTGCTGATTAGGGACATTGAACTCCTTGGGGCAAGTTTGATCTTTGCTGTGAGGACATCTAATTTTCCCTCCTCCTCTCCCTCCTCTCCCTCTCCCTCCTCCTCTTCCTCCTCCTCTTTATCATCCTCCTCTTTTTCTTTATTCTTTGCACATCACTGCTTAACAAACCACAACCAGGGGCTGGAGAGATGGCTCAGTGGTTAAGAGCACAGACTGCTTGCTCTTCTAGAGGATGTGGGTTCACTTCCCAGCACTCACATGGCAGCTTACAATTGTCTGTAATTCCAAGGTCTGACAACCTCACACTGACATACATACACTAATACATATTTTAAAAACCAAACCACAACCAACAGCATCCAACCAGCCACCCAGCCTCTTGGCGCCCTAGCATTTTTATACCCTCTGAAAAGTCCCCAAAAGCCGGGCATGGTAGCTGGAACCTGGAGCTAGAGGCAGGCAGATCTCCATGAGTTCAATACCAGCCTGGTCTACAAAGTAAATCCGTAACAGTGAAGACTACACAGAGAAACCTTGTCTTGGAAATACAAAAGAAAAGAAAAGAAAAGAAAAAAAAGGAAAAGTCCCCAGAATTCCAAACATCACACATCTGCAGCTGCAAAATCACAGCCCTGCCGGAGCATGAGGCAAATCATAGTCAGCTGCTATGAAGCAGCCCCATATTCCCACACCTGAGATTAAAATGAAAACACAACCCTGTCTTGAAAAAACAAACACATAAACAAATCAAAACAAAAAAGGGATCAAAGACATCTCCATGGAGTCAGTTCTTTCCTTCCACCTTATGTTTGTTCTAGGGTTTGAACACAGGTCACCAGGCTTACGCAGCAAGCGCCATCGCCCGCTGAGCCCGTCTTGCTGATCCAGGCCAGGCCAGCTTTAGCTTTCCTAGCTAGCCTTTTAGCTCCAGCAAGGAACTTCTAGTTCCTTGTCACCTGCTGTTTGAAAGAATGGCACAGGTGTCTGTATACTATTCCGTCTCCTGGCAGGAAGCTCATGTGTTTTCCAAACCTTTGAAGATTATCTGGAAAATTTGTTTGAGACATAGGATATTTTAAAACCGTTGATAGATGGCTGGGTACATGGCTTAGTTGATAGAGGCCTTGCCTAGTGCACATGGAGCTCTGGGTTCCCCCCACCCCCCAGCACTACATACATGGAGTGTGGTGGCACATCCCAGCATTTGGTGGTGGAGGCAGGAGGATCAGGAGTTCAAAGTTAGGATGCCACAAGGTCATTGTTTTTGCTTAAATAAGCACCTCAGTTGTTAGCTATGGAACGTTCTTAGGATGATACATTTTGTTTCCATGAGTAGCTGGAATACAGAAACCAAGAAAGTATGTTTCCTACCAGCTGGGTTCAGATTAGTCTCTAGAACCATGTAAGAGTCTGGATCTCAGCTGGGTGTAGTTGCACACACCTTTAATCCCAGCACTCAGGGAGGAAGAGATGGGCAGATCTCTGTGAGTTTGAGGCCAGCCTGGTCTACAAAGTGAGTCCAGGATAGCCAAGGCTACACAGAGAAACCCTGTCTCGAAAAACCTAAAAAAGTAGCAAATGGCTGCTTCACAGCGCCAGCCCTGATATGTTGCCATTCCTGTGAAAATGAGTTACAGTGCCTGGCTAAGCAGTTAGAAGGCAGAGCAAAGTAGATCTCTGTGAGTTCGAATCCAGTGGGAGGAGAGAACTGACCCCACGTCTCACAACAGCCCAGCCTAGTCATGAGTCCTCTTCCTGCAGGCTTACTTCGTTTGTGCCTTCCTCTCTCTTCTGTTTCCGTGTGGTGCCTCAGCCCCCCGTTGCCTTGTGCTGTGGAGGTCTGCCTACAGCTTTGGTGGGCATGGATGTCTGGTCCTTTGTCCTCCGTGGAAGCATCCTTCTTCCCTGGAGACCAAGTGACAGCCTCTTGGGTTCCTTCCACTTTACAGATCTCATCCTTGCTCTTATAACACAGCTGTGTGCAGCATCCAGTTCCATGTCGTACCGCTCACAGCCTGTCCTCTCTCCTCAAGCTGTTTCTGGCTTTAGCACCAGGATGTTAGCAATCACTCACTCCCCTCCAGAAGCAGCTTACCTAAACTCTCACGGGGCGTTTCTAAACAATGCCTGCCTGCATCCATGCACGGCTGGAACCGCCTTTCCACCTCTCCTGTGAGGGTGCTGCCCTCCTCGCCTTCGGACAGAAGCCCAGAGCGCTCCCTCCCTCCTTGCCACGCCGTCAGGGCGTGCCTTCCATTCTACCCTCGGTCCTGACCCATTCTCTTAGCTGTTTGCTGCGTCTGGGTCCAGGTCACTGCTGTCTCTTACCAGTTGGGTCACCTTGCTGTCTCACTGTCTGCTGGCCTTCTATGAAGCAGTCACGTTAGTTCCTCAGCAACTCCTTGGTTATGGGTTTTTTTTTTGTTTTGTTTTGGTTTTTTTTTTTTTTTTTTTTTTTTTTTTTGGTCTTATTAAAATTAAATTTCCCCTGTCTCAAATAAAATAAAATAAAATCCAAAGTTCTTCTGACAAATGCCTAAAGGCCTTGCCTGCTTGGGCTCTCCCCGGGTCCTACCTTTGCCCTTCAAACATGATTGCCACATGGCCTTAGTGAGAAAGTCTGGGGACAATCAGGATAATATTTTCTCACGGGCAGCGCTTGCTTTTTTTCTGAATAAATCTGTGCGGTGGGACCAAGGATCTGAGCTGGGCCAGGGTGCTGGGCATGCTCTTCAGCTGTGTCTCTGTTTTGGCACTGTGGTTATCTCGCTCTTTTCTTGTTGCATTTGATAAAGCCTGGTGTGTTTATTCATTCGCCACTGCTGTGTTTTAGCCCAAAGTTCATTTCCTGAGTCTGGCATTGCTCTTCTTGTTCTGCTCGGCCTTTCTTTTTTTTTTTTTCTCTGTATAGGTTTTAGTTTGTCTCTAATGTGGACTACTCCACAGGGGTTTGAGTTGCTTATTTTTCTTGTGTGTTTTCTCCAGGCTGGGTTTTCCTCCTTCTCTCCCCACGCCTCCCTCTGCCTGACAGCGCCTGCCAAAGCTTTTCCCCACTGGGTGCTGGGTGTGCTTGACTTGGGCAGTTTGATGGATTGGCCGAGCTCAACTTCTAGGCGCCCTGTGCTGTGGGGGTGACCCCGTGCCTGCTGCATTTCACAGTACACGGGCGTGGGACGCCTTGTTCTCTAGGAACAGCTGTGAAATGTGACGCCTTCTAAAGGTGGTGGGTTGCTTTCCTCCTCCTTGTCACCACACACCTGCATTTTAAGGAAGGAAAGGTTTGTCTGGGCTCGCAGTTTTAGGGGCGCACAGTCCCTCACGGTGGTAGGAGCTTGAGGCAGCTCGGTCCACGGTGCCTACAGTCAGGAAGCAGGGAAGTGAATCCCGGTTACTTCCTCCTTCCCATGGATAGGGGCCAACCCCGTGCAGGGTGCCTCCCCCCCCCCCCCCCCCCCCCCCCCCCCGCTGGCCCTCTCTGGAAAAGCCCTCCCAGACACATCCAGAGCTGAACTTCCATGGTGATTCTGAATCTAGCCATATTGACCACGAAGATTACCTGTCACAAGGACTGAAGGAGAGGAGGTTGAAAGCCGTCCAGCTGGCTCCCAGCATACTCACTGCACGAGTGACTCCCAGCGCACGTGAGTGCCGATGGCCCTGGAAGTGACTGTGCCTCCCGATACTCCCGTCTTTTTTAGTCCAGTTCTCTCTGACGATAAAGTATTGAGTTCTCTGCCTGGAAGCTGGACACAGCTGCCTCCCTCTGAGAGTCCGTTAGGGAAGGGGCCTGACTTAGGGATTCTGAGCTATTTATTGTCTGTCCTGAAACTCCTTGGCTGTGGGCTGTGCATGGATTCGATAGGTTTATGAATGAAGCCTTGCGCAAGCATGCAGCTTGAGACCTGAGGAGCGGAGACCACAGACTACCCCACACAGACGGCAAGGGATAACATGGGTGTTTAGTCAGGGCAAGTTCCCCTGGCTCTTGAGTGTGTCCTTCTCTGTTCAGTTTGCTTCTGTCTGAGGTGACTCAGGCCAGGGCTCTTTACTTCCTTTCATCTGGGGAGCTGGGCGGAGTCAGCGTCCATTGTAAGCAGCCTCCAAATCTTCCCACCTCAGCTCTCAGATACTGCTTTCCAAAGTGTATGGGCCGAGGGTAAGCATCTCCGCTGCACTTATTTATTGTCTCTGATAGTGCAAACCTTCCCACTCATGAGTGTGTGTGTGTGTGTGTGTGTGTGTGTGTGTGTGTGTGTGTGTGTAAAAGCCCTGGCTGTTTGAACGGACCCCATAGTCCAGGCAACCCTTGAATTTAGGGTCCACTAGCCTCAGCCTCATTAAGTAGCTGAGATTACAGGTCTGTGCCTCTGGCCAGGCTCCTGATCCCCTTCTGTTTGGTGCCTTTTGTTGGTTGGGAAAGCACCCTACACCTACTGCCATCTACTTCAGATTATCTTGTGGTAACTGTTTTGAAAAATAAAAGACAGAACAGACCCACACATTCTTGGGCTCCGCCCTGGACGTTCTGGTTCAGAGCACCTGGAAAGAGGCCCGAGTATCTGCTTTAAAAGGCCAGCTGTGGCTCGTAGGGTTGGCCAAGTCCGAGCCAGCAACCTCGGAAACTCATAGTTCCTTCTTCCCTGCTCCTTACTGTACCCTAAGAGCCAGTTTGTGTATGAAAAGCATGCTGACTTCATCAGCAGTTTCTGTAAATGGGAAGGTGGTGTTTTGAGGGCTTCCCTGCATGCTTGGTTTAAAAAAAAAAAAAAAATGCGGGCTGGCCATGGTGGTGTATGCCTTTAATCCCAGCACTCAGGAGGCAGAGGCAGGTGGATCGCTGTGAGTCCAGGACAGCCAAAGCTAACACAGAGAGACTCTGTCTCAACCGACCCACCCCCCCACCCCCGCCCCCTGCCAGAAAAAAAAAATGCTTAACACAAAGCCAGAGAACCTGTCCCCAGGACTAGAAATTGGGAAAGGCTTATAGAGAAAGAACCTTGGGCTTGGGGCTTTGGAGATGGCTCAGTGGGTAAGAGGGCCTGTTGGCCAAGCATGAGGATATGAGTTCAAATCCCTAGCACCCACTGAAATAGCTGGGCATGGCCATATATGCCTGTAATTCCAGAGCTGCGAAGAGTGGAATCTCAGGGGTCTGTGGGGCTTGCTGGCTGTCAGCCTGGCTCCAGGTTCTGTCCCAAGGGAACAAGGCAGAGAGTGGAAGAAAAGGACACTTGCTGGCCTCTGAACTCTGCGTGTGTGTATGTGGAGGCTCGCACACAAACACAGCGCACATCCCATGGACTTTCACTCCGGCCTTTGCAAGGGGTGGGGGCATGGCGGTGCACACCTTTAATCCCAGCACTCAGGGGACTGAGGCAAGAGGATCACTACAAATTCAAGGCCAGACATGAACCTTTCAAGACCACAGAACAAGTCTTTACATTTTATCTTGTTTGTTTGGGTTTTTTTTGGGGGGGGGGGGTGGGGGAGAGGGAAGCTACAGTGCACATGTGGCAGTCAGAGGGCAACCTATGGGAATTGGTTCTCTCTTTCCACAGTGTGGGTCCTGGGGATTCAACTCATGTCATCAGGCCTGGTGGCCACCCTTTACCCACTAAACCATCTTGCCAGCCCTTCAGAGCAACACTCGTCACATCTGGTCAGGCTCAGCTTCCTTCAATTCCATGTAACATTTAAATTATTTTATGTACAGGACTAGAAGCTACCAAAAAAAAAAATGGATTTATTTGTTTGTTTAGGTTTTTTTGAGACAGGGTTTCTTTGTGTAGACCATGCTGGCCTGGAACTCATCAAGGTCCATGTAAAGGCATGTGTCACTCCCACCTGGCTTTTTTTTTTTTTTTTAAACCACAGTTTGAGAATTTTATGTGAGATGTGAACTTAGAAGTGGTGTTTTCAATTTATAAGTTATGATTAGCAAAAGGGATGGTTACTATTTCAAGCTGTGCACTAAAACTACCTGGAAGGTAGCCACGGGGTTCTTCAGTGCTCCCTGCTCCCGTACACAGAAGACTCTGTTGCTGAACTCAGCCCTGCTCGCCCTGTTTTGTCCCCTTGACCTGGCTCTGGAGTGATCTTGTTTTACTACATTGCCTCTGAGAGACTGTCCAAGGGTCTTTCAGTATGAAGTGTTTCTCCTTTGTTACCTTTTTTTCTCCCTCTAATGCACAACCTTACAGAAAATGTTGCTTTTTATTTTATTTTATTTTATTTTTTTGAGACAAGGTTTCTCTGTATAACAGTCCTGGTTGTCCAAGACTGTGTAGACCAGGCTGGCCTTGAACTCAGCGATCCACCTGCCTCTGCCTCTGGAGTGATGAGAGTAAAGGCGTGTGCCACCACACCCGGCCAAATGTTGCTTTTTAAATATGTGTTTATTAGGTAAATCTGCTATCTCCCCACATTTCTATAGAAGAGTACGCTGTGTGTTTAAGTGTATGTACAACCTATCATTTGTTAGGCTGATGACTTTTAAACATTGTTTCTTTATTACTGTATATGATATGTGTGTGAGGGGGCTATCCCATGGTGTCCAGAGGTCAGATGACAGCTTTGTCGAATCCGTTCTTTTCTCCCACCATGTGAGTCCTAGGGAGCCAAACTCAGGTCATCAGGCTTGGCAGCAAGCCGACTTTACCCTCTGAGCCATTGTTCTGGCCCCACAAATGGGCTTTAATTGTGCAACTTTATGAACTAAAACAAACAAACAAAAAAACTCCAAAAACCTAGTAAAGTGCACGCATCATCTTTCATTCCTGGTCTCTCTCTGTGTTTCCAAATAAGGCGACGTGTCTTCCTTTTCGTCTTAGGAATCTTTCAAAGAAGTACCAACCCAGGAAGAACTCGAAAGAAGAGGAAGAATACAGGTACGTCCGTGGCTGGTGGGTGTGTGGGTGAGATGTGTGTGGAGTTGGCGGTGCTTGTGAAGGGACGGGACGACACAATGAGAACACTTCCTTAACCTCCATGACGCTGAGCCACCGGACCCGCTCCACACTGTTTCTGATAAACTAGGGACAGTTTCAGGAGGTGCTGCAAGCATGTGCAGGCAGTGTGGTTCTCAACCTCCCTAACCCTACGGCCCTTTAAGCGCAGCTCCTCTTGTTGTGGTGACCCCACCCCACCCCCAACCATAAAACTCGTTCGTTGCTGCTTCATAACTGTAATTAATTTTGCTACTGTTATGAATTATAATGCGAATATCTGATATGCAAGGTGTCTGCTTTGTGACCCCTGGAAATGGGTCATTTGAACCCTCCCGCGCAAGGGGCCTTGACCCACCGATTGAGAACAACTGGGCTTCCCTCTGTAGTGTCAGAAGCCCCGCCTTACCTGCTCATCCATCCAGGAACCATGTCCATGTCAGTCAGCGGTGATGGGTCATTGTGCGTGGTGGGAGCATTATCTTTGATGAAGGTCCACAGGGGCCTGGTGTCCTCAGTGGGCATGGGTGGGTGAGTTTCGGACCATCTCTGGGCTGAGCAAATAGTGCATTTCACAGAGTACCTGTGACCGCGTTTGGGTTGTAATTAATTCAGAGCCATTGCGTAATGGACCAGCAAGGTCCTCTGGGAGGCAGATGCAGAGCAGACCGGCTTTAATTACTATTTCCTCGAGTGAAGCATGTGAGGGTGGGGGTGGGCTTGTCTGAGAAGGAGCCGTGGTGCTCTGTCCTCCCCAGGTACACGGCATGCAAAGCGTTTCTTTCCACCCTGAATGAGATGAACGACTATGCCGGCCAACACGAGGTCATCTCCGAGAACATGACGTCACAGATCACAGTGGACCTGATGCGCTACGTGCAGGAACTGAAGCAGGAGAGGAAATCGGTAATGCATATGGGGTGTCTTCCCCCCCCCCACCAAACAGGGACCAAAGTTAGGGATGTCTCCCATCTGAGAGCAACATGGGAGTGGGGTGTGGTGGCGGCTCACACCTGACCGCCTAACAGAGCAGGGGCAGAAAGTTCTCTGCAAATTCAGTGACCGGCTCTGCGACACAATGAGTTCTAGGCCTTCAAGGCTGCATAGTGAGACCCTGGCCTAATAAACAGAAAGGGGGCTGGGCGTGGGCGGGGCACTGCACCCCTTGAACGCTTCAGCAGTAGAGGAAGCAGGTGGATCTCCGTGAGTTCAAGGCCAGCCTAGCGTACCTACTGAGTTCCAGACCAGCCAGGGTGACGTAAATGAGACTCTGTTTCAAAAACAAACAGGCTGGAGAGAGGGTTCAGTGGTTAAGAGCACTAGCTGTTCTTGCAGAGGACCCAGGTTCAGTTCCCAGCACGCACATGGCAGCTCACTACCATCTGTGACTCCCAAATCTAAGGGATCCAAGGCCCTCTTCTCGCCTCCTTGCTTGGGTACAAAGCACCAATGTGGTATGAATATATACATGCAGGGAAACTACTCATACACATAAAAGTAAATATAAAACAAACAAAATTAGGCCTGGAGAGATGGCTCAGAGGTTAAGAGCACTGTCTACCCTTCCAGAGGTCCTGAGTTCAATTCCCAGCAACTACATGGTGGCTCACAGCCATCTATATGAGATCTAATGCCCTCTTGAGCACTGTATACATAATAAATAAATAAATCTTAAAAAAAAAAAATTAGAACCAGGCGTGATGGTGTACATTGAAGGTAGAGGGTAAGTAGATCAGCAATTCAAGGCTAGTGTGTGTGTGTATGTGTGTGCGCGCGCGCGTGTGTTACATGAATTCACTTATTACCAGTCATGATATGTGCTTAGAGATCAGAAGACAGCGTGCAGGAGTTGATTTTTCTCTGTGTGTAGCCCTGGCTGTTCTGGAACTCACTCTGTAGACCAGGCTGGCCTCGAACTCAGGGATCCATTCGCCTGTGAGTGCTGGGACTAAAGGCCTGTGCCGCCACACCTGGTAAGGTATTTTATTTTGTGAACCAGCTAGAAAGTAGTTAGCTGGAACCCTGGGGCTCAGAGCAAAACATTACCATCTAGTATAAAGATAAAATAAATACCCTGGGTCTGGAGCCAGCCCTGGCCAGCTGCCCTGCTTTTGAACCTGCCTTGACCTTTGCTGTTTCTCTCTGTGGCAGTTTAGCCAGCTCCCCAACCAGCAAGTGCTTTTACCTTTTTAGCAGAGTCTGTTTTAGGAGTGAGTCAGAAAATGGGAAGGGCTTCAGCGCCTCCTCCCTCCCCCCCATCAGTCTCCTCCAGCTGTGTGGTCCAAGGCTGGCTTCACTGGCCTCTGGCCTCAGGGCCTTTGTATTGCTTTTTCTCCCTCAGAAAGCGTTCTGTCCGGTACCTCAGGGCCCACGCCTCAGGAACAGTTCCTTCTCAGAGAGGACTTTCCCTTTTGCCTCACTTAAAGTTACAAAGTTCCTCTGGCCTCTCCTCCTTCAATGTTTTTTTTTTTTTTTTTTCTTGTTTGTTTTGTTTTGTGTTGTGTTTTGTTTGTTTGTTTTGTTTTGAGACAGGATCTTTCCATGTAGCCCTGGCTGTCCTGGAACTCACTACATAGACTGGGCTGGCCTCAAACTCACAGAGATCTACCTGCCTCTGAGTGCTAGGATTAAAGGTATGCGCGCCACCATATCCACCAGCTTTGCAGTGTTTTCCAAAAGAGACAGAGACAGAGAGAGACAGAGACAGAGAGAGACAAGGAAGGCATCAGTTAGTTTGTATGGGCGCAGGTGGCCTCTGAGGCCAGAAGAAGGCATCTGATTCCCTAGAACTGGAGTTAACAGGCTGTTGTGAGTTGAGCCTCCCAACATAGGGTGCTGGGAACTAAGCTCACATCCTCTGCGAGAGCGGCCAGCACTTTTAACTTCCCAGCTATCTCTCCAGTTCCTTCCATTATTGTTTTTGCATAGTTATTAACAATATCTAGATTTTTAGGGGGGGTGTTGGAGAAGCAGTAGGGACAGAGCATGCGTATCACACACGCACCCGCTAACCCCTGCCCCCCAGCAGCAGGGGTGCTTACTGGTTTTTCTTCTGCCTTCCATGAAGATGCTGCTCCTCCAGGACAAGGCCGTCCTTGCCCACCTCATGAGGTCCAGCATTGCGGAAGGCGGGCACACAGTAAGGGAAAGGAATAGTTGGCAATGACTAATGTGGCCCAGGGCTGGGAATGCAGTGCAATGGTGAGCATTTTCCTAGTTTACAAGTAAGGGACCAGGGGTGTGGCTCAGTGGTGTAGACTCGCCTCTCATATACAGAGCACTGGGTTATACACACACACACACACACACACACACACACACACACACACACACACACACGTTAATGTCTGCTTAGTTTGAAAGCTTATAGATAAGGACCTTTAGATGCCTGGGCTATCTTGTAAATGAATTATTACTCACTGTTAATTATCTTTGTATAATCTGTTATAACATCTCTTAAATCATGTGCCTTAAAATTTTTTTTTTTTAAATTTGTTTATTTTAAGATGGGTGGTGCACCTTTAATCCCAGCACTCAGGAGGCAGAGGTAGATGGATCTCTGAGTTTGAGTCTAGCCTGGTCTACAGAGTGCGTTCCAAAAACAACCAGGGCTACAACAGAGAAACCCTGTTTAGAAAAAAAAAATTGTTTTGTTAAAAAATTTTCATTTTCTGTGTATTAGTGTTTTGCCTACCTGTATGCCTGGTGCCCAAAAAGGTCTGAAGAGGGTACTGGGTCCCTTGAAACAGGAGTCACAGGTGAGCCTCTGTGTGGGTGCTGGGAACTGAGCTCTGCCCCTCTGCTAGAGCAACCAGTGCTCTTAACCACCGAACCATCCTTTGCTTTTAAGGAGTGTCACCAGCCCGGGCCTGGGAGTCAGCTGCTCTGCCAGGAGGATCTACAAACACCACTCTGTTTGTTGAAGCATTTTGCAATTAAACTAGACTGACATTACGAACATTGCGAACTCTAGAAATCCTGGAAAGAATGTCAACAAACACATATTTGTGGTACTTTCATCTGTGGCTTCGTGAAGCCGTCTCTTCTTTCCTATATCATAGCTGCCATTGTTTGGAAGGACTGTGTAGCTCAGTGTGGTAACACAGCATTAGTCAACCCCAGCATTTGGGAGGCTGAGGCGGGAGGGACTACAAATTAGAGGATGGAACCAACAGGCTAGCTAGCAAGACACTGCCTCAAAAGCTGGGCGCGGTGGCACACGCCTTTAATCTCAGCCCTTGGGAAGCAGAGACAGGCAGATCGCTGTGAGTTCGAGGCCAGCCTGGTCTACAAAGTGAGTCCAGGACAGCCAAGGCTACACAGAGAAATCCTGTCTTGAAAAAAAAAAGTGTGTGTGTGTGTGTGTGTGTGTGAGAGAGAGAGAGAGAGAGAGACAGAGACAGAGAACTGCCTTCTGCAAGACATCCTCTGACCTCCACCACGCACAGGATGTTTCCGTACCTAGATGTAAGATACGCTTTTAAAAATAAAATTTAAAAGGCAGTGTGATGGAGCATACTGGGGAGGTAGAGGCGAGGAGATCATGCTAGACCTTCCTCAGCCACACAGTGAGTTTGTGGCCAGCTTGGGATGTAAGAGATCTGGGTTCAAAACCGGCCTGAGTGATGACGCATGCACTTGTGGGCCAGAGGCAGACGGATCTCTGAGTTTGAAGTCAGCCTGGGCTACATAGCGAGTTCCAAGACAAACAAAACAAATCACAAGCAGACAAACCAAGAAGCTTGGAGGGCCGTGTCCTGTGCGTGTGTTAATTCGTGGTGGTCTGGGAGATTGGGTAGCCCTGCAGCCACTTTTCTGGATAGCAGTAGCTAACATTTGCCCAATCGGAGGCCTGTGATATTACTCACTGCTCAGGAGCCTGGAACACAGGGAGGTGGTGTAGGTCTGTTGGGTCACACAGGTCCAGCTGCGGGTGACACCCAGGCAGCCTGGACCTCAGGGAGGAGCATGGATGCACAAACGCTTTTATTTCATTGGTGGGTTTTTAGCTTACCCATAAGGCCACGGATTGCACATGGCAGCCCTGCCTGTAGACCACCTGCTCCGGGCTTGCCTGACTTTCACTAGTGGCGCTGGCCAGACAATATCGTTTCCCAGTTTCTGCTGAGGTCAGGACAGGGCCCACGGACACTTTGGATGGACAGTGCTGATCTGTGGAGTCTCTTTTCTTCTCACACTCAGGTCTGCAGGTTTGCCTAGCGAGCACCTCTCACGTGCTGGCGGAGCCATCTCACTGGTCTGTAGTTTGTACCTTCAATTCTCCATGTACTAGAAGAATTGTTTTCTATGTGTTCTTTGGAAAACGCATTGTTTACTTTGTTTGTTTGTTTGTTTGTTTGTTTCAAGACATGGTTTCTCTGTATAACAGCCTTGGCTGTCCTAACTCGTTTTGTAGACCAGGCTGGCCTCCAACTCACAGAGATCTGCCTGCCTCTGCCTCTGCCTCTGCCAGTGCCTCTGCCTCCTGAGTGCTGGGCGCCACCACGCCCTGGCCACGGATTATTTTCATAATCAGATCTTTTGTAGATGTTCCGGTCATTCATTCATAAATGATTTTACAGCTCCAGGGCTCAAAGCCAGACCCTTGATCAAGCTACACAGACACTGTGAGCTGGAAGCTCAGCCCCATATGCGTATTGTTTAAGTACTTTTTATTGTTTTGTTCGTCTATAGTCTTACTGGTTTTGACTGGTTTAGATTAGTTAATCAATTCTACAGTCAGCTCCTTTTAGCTCTTTGTTTTGAGATGTTCCGGGCTATCCTGGAATCCACGATATAGCTGAAGCTGGCTTTGAAGAACTCCGGCCTCTAAGGGGATGTCAAGCCTGCTCCACGATTCCCAGGCTAGCTCTTCGCTTTGTGTGGGAGCTGAGGTTATCTTCTCATCCCCACAGAATTCCCAGAAGTGAGAAGAGCTTTAAAGCAGGGGTGTTTTCAACATCCTGGGTTATAGTCTTCGGTCAAACTCTTATCTCTTTCCTACACTGACAGTCTCCAGCAGTGTTGCGATCAGTTTCCAGGCATCTGAGATTTGGACTGCCTTATCTGGGGTCTAGGTCATAAAATAGAGGACAGACAACAGCACCGAGGACTCATTGGAGTTTCAGGGGCTGGCCGAGCTCCACTTCTGTGTCACTCTGAGGCCAGCACGAGCCCCACTAAGCTCCTAGGAGGATTTTGTAGAGCTGTGTGGCTCCCACCAAGGAGCCCAGGTGGTCTTGCCAGCCTGCAGGGAGCAGCAGGCTCACTGCTGTCTGCAGCTGGAAAAGCCACTGCGCATTGCTTCCCTCCAGTAACTGTCTAGGAAGTTGTAGAGGAAACAATTATCGATGTCTTTAGTGGCTCTTGAAGCTTTCACAAGCCTCAGCATACACCTGCCGACCTGGTCCTTTACAGTCCAGGCTGGCCATGAGGGAACTATGTAGCTGAAGATGCCCCTGTTCCTCCTGCCTGTACCTCCCAAGAGCCAGGGTGGTAGCCATGCACCAGCTCCCCCACAGGGTGCTGGGGATGGAACCCAGGCCCACCGAGCCATATCCGTGGCAAGGACCAAAGAGGTTTAAACGTCAGCATTTATTTTTTTGTCTTGATTTCATGTGCTTGAAATACAGCCAGGACTACTTTTCTTCTTCTTCTTCTTCTTCTTCTTCTTCTTCTTCTTCTTCTTCTTCTTCTTCTTCTTCTTCTTCTTCTTCTTCTTCTCCTTCTTCTTCCTCCTCCTCCTCCTCCTCCTCCTCCTCCTCTTCTTCTTCTTCTTTTTTTTTTTGGTTTTTCGAGACAGGGTTTCTCTGTGTAGCCTTGGCTGTCCTAGACTTGCTTTGTAGACCAGGCTGGCCTCGAACTCAAAACGATCCGCCTGCCTCTGCCTCCTGAGTGCTGGGATTAAAGGAGTGCGCCACCACGCCCAGCTCTTCTTCTTCTCTCCTCCCTTCCCTCTCTCTTTCTCTCCTTACTTCCTTCTCTCTCTCTCTCTCTCTCTCTCTCTCTTTCTCCCTCTCTCTCTCTCTCCCTCTTTGGCAATACTAGAGATTGAACCTAGGACCTCAGGCATGCTAGCTCTCCTGAGCTAGAGCCCCCACCCTCCGTCTCTTATCTGGCCAGTCCTAGTGGGTCAGTAAATGCTCTGAGCTCAGATTTTCTCCACTCATTATCCCTGTATGCCTAGAACCCCATGTGTCATCATCTGTCACCTATAGGGAGGCACTGTGCCTCCTCACTCAGATCTCTGCTTCCAGTCTGGCCCTGGAGCCAGTGAACCAGCTGTCTAGCTCATTTGTCTTAGTCACTGCCAAGCCTGTTCCTGACCCCCCACTTGCTCCTTGCCCAATGGGTCCTGTACTTAGCACTCACCGGTCTGTCTTTCCCATAAGGCCAACCCAAGAGTGCCACTCCCCTTCTAGTGGTCCTGGCAGTCATGCTCACCCTGGCTGTGGAGAGCAACCAAAGCCAAAGCCCAATCACCCTTTTCTTGCCTTCACTCAGTCTCAGATATGGCATCTCCAAGTATGTGCGAGATGCTCATGCTTCCTAGATGACATACAGGAGGGTCCATCCCCCATCCTTGGCCGTTTGGTCCTGTGCTTCATTGGCCTCTGCTGCAGTAGCATCCCAGACTGCCCTTCTCCCACATCCTCTCATTATATTCCATCACTCTGGATTTAATGAGCTGCACTAGTACTTTTGTTTTGTTTTGTTTTTTGCTTTTTTTTTTTTTTTTCTAGACAGGGTTTCTCTGTGTAGTCTTGGCTGTCCTAGACTCACTTTGTAGACCAGGCTGGCCTCAAACTCATAGAGATCCGCCTGTCTCTGCCTCCCGTGAGTGCTGGGATTTTACAGGCACTGGCTCACTGCCCTTCTGGCATCTTGCTGCATGCCTTATACCTAGCTCGTCCCCACACACACGCCTGGGCCTGCACACGTCCTCTGATGGATGATGGAATCAGATAAGGAGACCTTTTCAGCCATGGTGGGGTTGCTGGAGGTTTCTCCTTTCCACCTGGTACTCCCTTAAACCCGTCACGGAGGTCCTTGCTTTGATTTAGAAGCAACTGCTTTGTACTCTTGGAAGAGATGTGGGGTCATGTCCTTAGAGTCTGTGAGGTTCCTTTCGAGTTGGTCCTTGTGTCATTGCATGTAGCCTAGGTCCCACAGGGTTAGAGCTTTAAGGAATGTGAACCCAGGATGACTTTGCACAGGAGATTAAACACAATTTATGGGTGTTGAGTGTGGAGATTTCTGGATGCTGCATCTACTAAGAAAACAAAGGGAAACCAAGGACAAAGGAGCAACTAGAGAAATAAGGCCAGGAAACAGCCTCAGCCACCAGCCCAGGCAGACCCTGCACCCTGTTTAGAACCCCAAAACTATGCCTTGTCAATCAGTGCTTGGGAGAGTAGGCAGATGAGTGTGATGAGGCAGGTGTCTTTATGAGGCCAGAAACACCCTTTTTAAAAAAAAGAGAGAGATTTATTTATTTATTATGTATACAATGTTCTGTCTGCATGTACAGAGGGCACCAGATCTCATTACAGATGGTTGTGAACCACCATGTGGTTGCTGGGAATTGAACTCAGGACCTCTGGAAGAGCAACCAGTGCTCTTAACCTCTGAGCCATCTCTCCAGCACAGAGACACCCTTTCTGAAAAGGACTTTTAACATGGATTACCAAACACGGTTTAGGTGGAGTACAGGACACCAAGTGGGTGGATGATCGGCTTCCACGCTGTATAGTCAGAATCCAAAGGGAGCCAGGGCTGGAAGCTAGGGCTACGCACACTTTCCCTTCCAGCTGGGGAGGCTGAGGCCCGGGGGTGGAGGGTTCAAGGCCAGCTAGACTACATAATGAAGCCCTGTCTGAAATCCCGCCAACCCAGGGGACCCTGAGTCAGGGGTGGGGGTTGGGGTGTCCCAGAATCCCAACCCACACCACAGCGTTTGCCACACACGGGCTGTCTGGGGGCCCCCTTCTGTCTTTGCCCTTTTAAAGTCTCTGTGTCCGTTTGTTTCCATCTGTGGAAACTGAGCTGTGTTTAAAATTCCAGATGGGTGAGACTGCAGCCGATGCAGCGTGTATTCTTTTAATTTTCCTGTTTTGTGTTTGAAGTGGCAGTTTCCACAACAGTGCTCTCTTTTGCTTTCTTAGCCATCAGTGGTTACATATAAAGTCGGGTGCACTGACTCCTTGCAGAGCAAGTGATAAGCACGTGTTGCCCACAGGATAGGAAAGCTACCGCAGACATTGTTACCTCCAGTTCCCTTGAAGCTGGTGTTTGCTTTTCTTTAGGTTCTAGTCCCCTTTCTGTTTGGTTTCTGCTGGGGCTTATTAATGTTTTTGAGACTTTCTTTGTATGAACGTCCTGATTGGCCTGGTTGCTAACTATGTAGGTAGCCAAGGCTGGCCTCAAACTTAGCAATCTCCTGCTCCTGTCCTACCTACCTCCACCACACCCCACTCCCAAGTGTCAGGATTTCAGACTCATGCCATGAGGTCCAGCTTTTTTTTTTTTTACCCCCTAGACAATTTCTCTGGGTAGGCCTGGCTGTCCTGGAACTCATTTTGTAGACCAGGCTGGCCTCGAACTCAGAAATCCACCTGCCTCTGTCTCCTGAGTGCTGGGATTAAAGGTACCTGTTACCCTACCACATTCAGGTTTTTCTTTTTCTCTTTCTTACCATCTTTCTTTTTTTTAATCTCCCATTCATGAATATGTGGTGTCCAGAGGTCAGTGCTGGGTTGGCTGGGCTGGCTGACTAGTGAACCCCAGGGTTTCTCCTATCCCTGCCTCTCTGGTGCCAGCATTGCAGGTGCACGCTGCCATTCTCAGCTTTTTGTTTGTTTTTTATTTTTGTTTTTTGAGACAAGGTTTCTCTGTGTAGCCTTGGCTGTCCTAGAATCACTATGTAGACCAGGCTGGCCTTGAACTCACAGTGATGTGCCTGCCTCTGCCTCCCAAGTGCTGGGATTAAAGGCCATGCTCAGCTTTTAAGCATCACTGGGGATCTGAACTCGGGTCCTCAGGCTTGCACAACAAGCACCTTTTCTACTGAGCTAGACAATTCTTTGAAGGATGATTCTTCTGTAGAGACTCAAGAACAACTCAGAACTGAACTGAGGGCTGGATGCCGTAGCGCAGGCGCCTTTAATCCCAGCCCTCAGGAGACAGCGGAGGTGGATCTCTGTGAGTTTGAGGTCAGCCTGGTGTACAGAGGGAGTTCCAGGATATGCAGAACTACAGAAAAAGAAAAAGAAAAAAAAAAAAAAAACTGAAACAAAAACAAATACTTGTAGCTGACTTCAGATTCCTCTTGGCTTTTCTTTTCCTTCTTCTTCTTCTTCTTCTTTTTTTTTTTTTACTTCTTCTTCTTCTTCTTCTTCTTCTTTTCTCTCTCTCTCTCTCTCTCTCTCTCTCTCTCTCTCTCTCTCTCTCTCTCTCTCTCAAGTCCATTATTGTGTTTTTAAATAAGACACCGAAAGCATCTCATTACAGGGAGAGTGACTAGCTTCCTCTGGGTCCCCAGAGATGGCATTTCCTGTCCCTTTTCTGACAGGAGGGAAGAGCAGCGGTGACTTCATCCCAGGCTCCCAAAGCGGCCCTTATATCTTTGTCCTGGGAACAATCCCTCTTTATGCAGAGCGGTGAGGGCACGGTTCTCCGACACACTCCCTCACTGTCCTGAGGAGGAGTGTCCTGCCATTGTTTGTTCGTAACCAACAAGTGCATCTGGCGAGTCTGCTTATTTGTTTAAGTTTTCTATCTGTTCAAACCACTGTTTTCCCTCCAACGAGCCAGCTGGAGCTGGTGACCTCTGCCAAGGTCAGTTATGCCACAGAGCAGTGAGGAGGGTATCCATCTCCTTGGAGGTGGGGGTCGCCCCATAGAAGAGACTGGAAAGAGCATCGCCATGAACTGCGATTCTGGTGCTTGGTTACTGTATTTTTCAGACTCTAAGATGCACCTGACCATAAGATGCACCCAGTTTTTAGAGCAGTAAAACAAGAAAAACAGCAATCGGATCATGAGGTGCACCCTAATTTCTCCCCCACTTTTGGGGGGCAAAAGCATGTCTTATGGTCAGAAAAATATGGTAATCATGGCGTTGGGGGGCCTGGAGGTGAGATGTCTTCGTGGGAGACAGCCACCAGCTAGCTTCCAACCGTGTAATGTACGCAACAAATGTGTATGCTTGCTTTCCCCACGCTTATATAGTGTTCTGTCTGGGTTTTTAGTCAGGATTACCCCAAAATATGAATTGTTTTATAATAATTTTATTTAATTTTACTCTGTGTGCATTGATGTGAAGGTGTCAGATCCGCTGGAACTAGAATTACAAGCAGTTGTGAGCTGCCATGTGGGAGCTGGGAATTGAACCTGGGTCCTCTGGAAGAGCAGCCAGGACTCTTAACTGCTGAGCCACCTCTCCAGCCCTTGAACTGTTTGTTTGTTTGTTTTTAAGATTTATTTATTTGTTGAAACAGAGTCTCACTGTGTAGCCTAGGCTGGCCTGAAACTCACAGAGATCCGTCTGCTTCAGCCTCCCTAGGCCTAGGATTAAAGGCGTGCCACCGAGGCTATTTTTATTAGGTTTCAATTGTGTGTCTGCGCACATGAGTGCAGTGGCCGCAGGGGCCCAGAAGAGGGCGTTGGATCCTCTGGAGCTGGAGTTAGAGGAAGCCGTGAGCCACCTGCCGTGGTTGGGTGCTGGGAGTTGAACCGAGCACCTCCCTAGCCTCAACTTTTCATTTTACATATCTGTTTATTCGTTTTATTCATCTTTGTGTGTATGTATTGAGGTGCTGAGAGTTGAGCCCTCTTTTTACTTTTTTTTTTTTTATGGTTCTTTGAGGCAGGGTTTCTCTCTGTAGCCTTGGCTGTCCTGGAACTTGCTCTATAGACCATGCTGATCTTAAACTCACAGAGATCTGCCCACCTCTGCCTCCCGAGTGTGGGATTAAAGGCATGTGCCATCACTGCCCGGCCTCTTTTTACTCTGTATTTTGAAACAGGCTAGTGCTAAGTTGCCTAGGCAGGCCTTGGCCTCACCATCTTCCTGCCTCTGCCTGTAGAGTTAAGATCACATTCTGTACCACCTATTGGCTCCATCTTTGAACCTGGAAGTCACTGGGATCTTTTCAGGTGGCAGCAAAAACACTGCTGCCCTGCCTGGGAATGGGGGGCCGCCGGCCTCTGTAGAGAGAAGGCCCCAGATGAGAACCCAAGGTGCCTCAGTGAGGGCACGGTTAACTCTGTTTGAAAAGGACTTTTATTTCCTTCCTGACTGCCTCTCTCTTCCCCTGAGGACACCCCTCCCCCTTCCTCCTGGCCTCCACTCCTTTCTTCTTACAGCGCAGCCACAGCCAGCGCAGTGCACAGCTTCCTGTCTGTCCTCCCCAGCTGGGCTTTTTGCACCCTGCAATCAGCAAGCTGCCTGGTTCTCCCTGTGCCTTGCCCCTGGCTCCTTAACCTTAAGCCTTAGGCTCTGGCATTCCCATCTCCTACCCTTTGACCATTATGAGATTAAAACATGAAGGCCCGAGGGACAAGACCTTTAAGTCTGTAGAGACCAAAAACTGAAGGATGGGCCTGGAGCGATGGGGCATCGGCCCAGGTCCTGGGTTCCGTTCCTAGCACCCGCATGAAAGATCACAACACTCTAAACTCCAGTCCCGGGCATGCATGTAACACACAAAATACATGCACTCAGAAAGGTGACCCTTGACCTCTGGAGAAACAAGAGCTTATCCCCTTGTCACTGTTCTGACTACAGCTGGTCTTGTTCCCCTCCCCCAGCCTTCCCTGGCACTTGATTGTCCCCAGACTCTGCTGAGTTGTTGTCTGACTAGGGGAGGCCAAGGAAAGGGGGTTTTTGCTAAGCTCAGAGGAGGTGGACTTTAGAGCCCTGGTATTTTCTGTTAGTCACTCTGCAACCTTGCAAGCGGACCATCAGACTGGCTAACTAAGGGGGTTTATTAAAAGGAGCATGGAGGCACTGAGGAGATGACTCCATGAATTAACTATTTGCTTTATAAACACGAGCTGCCTGAGTTTGAATTCTTTTCTTTTCTTTTCTTTTCTTTTTTTTTTTTTTGGCTTTTCGAGATAGGGTCTCTCCGTGTAGCCTTGGCTGTCCTGGACTCACTTCATAGACTAGGCTGGCCTCAAACTCACAGCGATCTGCCTGCCTCTGCCTCCCGAGCACTGGGATTAAAAGCGTGCGCCCCCGCGCCCCCGGCTCTGAGTTTGAATTCTTAGCACCCATGTAAAACCCCAGTGTGGTGATGCACACCAGTAACCCAGCAAAGGAAAGCAGAAGTGGGCAAATCCCGGGAGGTCAGTGGCCAGCCAGTCTAGCAGAACCAGTGAGCTTTAGGACAACCTGGTGGGGAACTCTGCTACCTCCCCTTGTCCTCAGAGCCAAGGGTGAACCCTGGAGGAGCTCTGAGGTTACTGTGTCCTTCTTTAAGGGACTTGCTGGCCAGGTAGCCTCAGGCCACAAACCCAAGCAGACCCAGAGGGCAGAACCCTTCACCCCGCACACGCCCTGCGGCCTCTGGCCATGCAGACAAGGTCCACTGATCCCATTAGTATCTGCTGGAAGTTTGTTAAAGGGAGCTGGTGATTTTGGATGCTAAGTGACCGAGATGTCATTTCCTCTCTCTAGCAGTAGCATTTTCTTTTCCAGAGCTATCGCCCTTGGTGGCCTCCTAGCTTTAACTACCTGGCTTAGGATGAGCCTTCTCTGGCATGCTAACCCTTCTCAGCTCTCAGGCTTCAGGCCACATTGGGCCAGACTCCGGAATCTTCTAGAAATAAGACTACAGGTCTATTTACGCTCCTCACACTGTGGCTCCCCTTCTTTCCTTCTTCTGAAACTTGGGCCAAATGCTGGCCTTTATTTATTGGCCAGGTGTGTCACGTGTGCAATTGGAGGTCACAGGTCAGCTCTTTGGGTTTGATGTTTCCTTCTGCCTTATGGTATCCTGCTTCAGGTCAAAACTGAGGCCATGCCTGTATACTCGGGCAGCACTTGAATGGAAGTCAGAGGACTGATTTTGGAAGTTGAGTCTCTCCTTCCACGTTGTTTGGGTTTGTTTGTTTGTTTATTTTTTGTGACAGGGTTTCTCTGTGTACCCTTGGCTGTCCTCGACTCACTTGGTAGACCAGGCTGGCCTCAAACTCACAGTGATCCGCCTGCCTCTGCCTCCCAAGTGCTGGGATTAAAGGCGTGCGCCACCATCGCCCGGCTTCTCCTTCCACCTTGCGAGACCCCCAGATTGAACTCTGGGTATCAGTCTTGGCGGCAGGCACTTTTCTTTTCCTTCGAGACAAGGTTTCTCTGTGTAACATCCTTGGCTGTTCTTTTCTCACTTTGTAGAACAGGCTGACCTCGAACTCACAGAGATCCACCTGCCTCTGCCTCCTGAGGGCGGGGGGGGGGGGGGGCAGGCACTTTTATCCACTGAGCTATCTCTCAGACCCGGGATTCATTGTTCATTCATATCTGATCCAGACCTCCTCGTGGCTTGACTAATCAAAAGTCATCCATGGTGGCTGCTGTTGGGGCCAGTGTCAGAGTGCTTGTGGAGCCTGGCAAAGGTTCTCCCCCATGCCATGTCATCAGGCAACAGCTTCCATTCTGAAATCAGCCCTTTATATCCCAAATTCAAACTCACCGCCCCCCCCCCCCGCCCCAGCCTGCTGTTCACCTGAGCCACCAGCGCCCCCTCTGTAAGCCTATCTCCTCCCTTTCTCTTAGCAACTTACCCTGACCCGGCTCTCTGGGCTCCTTGGACGTTAACACTAGTCACATGTCTACCATGAGGCCTTTCTGTTTTAAAGGAGTCTAGGGATGCTGAGATGGCTCAACCGATAAGGTTCAATCCCCAGGGAGCCACCATTGGAATGAGAGAACCACTTCCAGCGCGTCACCCTCTGGCCTCCACATGTCCCGTGGCACCTGCAACGCCACTATACGTGTCATATGCACACAATAACAAAGTATTTTTGCAGCTTCTAAGATACAGCATCTATTGACGTAAAGCCCACAGCAGTGTTTATATTATAGTCTTCCTAAACTAAGAACAAAGCAAATGTCCCTTCACCAATGAGTGGGTGCATAAATGTGGTATATCTATTCAGTGGACTATTATTCAGCCAGAAAAAAAAAGAATGGCTGGACAGATACATACACTGCAACAGGATGAACCTTGAAAGCATCCTTTCGTGTGAATAGGAAGAAATATTGACATCCTGCCAAATCACGAAAGTCCTCAGTCTGTGTGGTTCCATTATGCGACATATCCAAAACAGACAGATTCATAGAGGCACAGGGGTGGTTTTCTAAGTCAGGAGAGGCTGGAGATGACAGCTAAGAAGTACAGTTCTCACATGTGGGAGGTGAAAATATAACACGTATGTTCACTGATGCTCAAAAGATGACCCCGGGTGGTTGCTGAAAGTTTCCCCCCTTTAAGACAGGGTCTCACTATGCGTCCTTGGCTGGCCTCAAACACCCTCCTGCCTCTGCCTGGCGAGCGCTGGGATTAGAGATCTGTGCTAGGGCGCCTGTTGTGACGGCTGGCTCAGTAAGCCATTCCTGTTTTTGCAAGCAACACATTTTTTCACATTCAATATTGCTGTGTCTACAACTTAAGAAGGAACTCTACAACCAGCCTCGTCTCCATTTCCCCTTAACTTGTTTATGATTTAAACCCTGCTTGTTTTTTGAGACCAGGACCTCATCTAGTCTGGCTTGAACCCATGGAAACCCTCCCGCATCAGCCACACTTGTCCTGGGTTACAGGCGTGAACCACCAAACCTGGCATGAACGCTTAGGTTTCTTTGGACTGCACAGACTAGGTGGCCAATGTTTATTTGCTTTGCTGGGCGTCACACGTCCTAGTCAGGCACACTACCACTGAGTCACACCTCCAGCCTAGGTGATATCTAAAGGCTACTTACCGGGCTGGAGAGATGGCTCAGCAGTTAAAAGCAGTTGCTGCCCTTGCAGAAGACCTGGCTTTGGTTCCCAGCACCCACGTGGTGGCTCACAACCATCTGCAACTCCAGCCCTGGGGAATCTGATGCCCTCTTCTGGCCTCAAGGGGGTATTGCACAAACATGGTGCACGCACATATAAAAACAAACGCAAATCATTAAAGCTACTTAAGTAGATGGAAGGCTTTCCCTCTGTGTTAGCATGCAGAGGGTGGGTGCTGACCCCTGCTCTGTTTTCCACTTCACAGAACTTCCATGATGGGCGGAAAGCTCAGCAGCACATAGAGACGTGTTGGAAGCAGCTGGAGTCGGTAAGTGGGAAGCCCGCAGCTAAACCAGCGTCTCTCGCACCAGCTCACTTCAGTCTGAATCTGGCTTGAAGATGGCTCACTAAGGAAAAGCCTAGCGCAGCGCAGACCACTAAGGTGTCTTCTTTCTCGAGTTACCTCACCTGTATTGCACTTGGTTTGCTCCTAGACCTATAATGGCAAACAAAGTGCTGGGCTGGAAAGCTTGAGGAGGCCTGGAGAGTTGGCTCTGTGGGTAAAGCACCTGCCTATAACCCCAGCCTGGGGAGGCCAAGCAGCCTAGCTCCAGGCTTCGTGAGAGAGTGTGTCTCAGAGAGCAAGGCGGGTGGGCTGGAGAGAGAATGACTCAACAACCTGGAGCACGTGATACTGTTGCTCCCAGCATCTGTGTTGGGTGTCTTACAACAACCACCTGTAATTCCAGCTCCTGGGGATCCAACAGCTCTAGCTCTGAAGGTACCTACACTGCACCCAGATGCACACACAACCACGTTTAGTTAAAACGAAAATAACCCTTCTTAAAAATTTTATAGCGGCGTGGAGCGTGCTTGGCGAAGATACCCATTGTTGACCTCTGACCTCTTCGTGTACATGCACATGCATGCGCACACACTCGTTAACAAACACTCAAGTAAAGGCAGGTAAATCCTACGCGGAGAGCAGACAGGGGTCACTGTAATGTGAGCAAGTGCTGACGTCACTTCCGGAAACGATGGAGCGCCATGCGGGGGTCTGGGGAGAGTATGCCGGTGGGCTGGCAGGATGGGTGGATGACCCCAGGCTTGGCTGTGCTCTGTCCGCAGAGTAAGAGGCGCTTTGAGCGCGACTGCAAGGAGGCCGACCGTGCGCAGCAGTACTTTGAGAAGATGGACGCTGACATCAATGTGACCAAGGCCGATGTGGAAAAGGTGAGGGGACCCAGTCTCACTTCCCTGGGGTGTGCTTCCCAGGCTGCCCCTGAGAGGCCTGGCCCCAGCTTCCTCTTTCTGACACAACCACAAGAGGGTACTTGATGAGAGGAAGGGTTTTGTTTTGTGTCATAACCACAGGGACCAGAAGTCCACAGGGGGGGAGGGGGCGGTGGAACCTAGTCACCAAGGAGATTAATGGGGAGACCCAGCCCTGTCAAAACAGGAGTGGTTCAGGAGGCCACACTCTTCCTCGGGGGCTTGTCAAAGGCCACTTCTGTGTCTAGGGAGCTGAGGCAGCCATCTCAGCCCCTGGGGGAGAGCCGGGCAGCTCAAGGCTTTCGTATAGGCTGATCCATCTGCCCAGCTGTGTCGTGGGTTCATTCGGGCCGATACCCAGGAGTCTGGGGTGAGAGAGGCATTTGGAAGTCTGCGGTAGCTTTCTTTCCTCTGTGATGGTTCGGACATAAAGTGCTCCCTTGTCCTCCCAGGCCCAGTGTGTGTGTTTTTTCCCTAGAAGCCCCATTTTCTTTTTATAAAAGTCATCAAGATAATGTAAACACAATTATGCTGTTAAATAGTGGCATTCATTCATGGTGCCCTGGGCCATTTGGGCATCGCAGTCTGTCTTTCCCTGGAAAAGTTTTGCTGTGTGTGTGTGTGTGTGTGTGTGTGTGTGTGTGTGTGTGTGTGTGTGTTTGAGACAGGGTTTCTCTGTATAGCCCTGGCTGTCCTGGAATTTGCTCTGTAGACCAAGCTGGCCTCGAATTCACATCGATCCATCTGCCTCTGCCTCCAGAGTGCTGGGATTAAAGGCATGCGTCACCACACCCAGCAAGTTCTGCTTTTTCATGGTGCCATTTGTTTCTTCTAGTTGAGTTCGAGATGCCTAGAGTGAGAGAATGTCACAATTAGAAGGAAGGCTAGGGGCTGGAGAGATGGCTCAGAGGCTAAGAGCACTGTCTGTTCTTCCAAAGGTCTTGAGTTCAATTCCCAGCAACCACAGGGTGGTTCACAACCATCTATAATGAAATATAGTACCCTCCTCTGGTGTGTAGGGACACATGCAGTAAGAATACTGTACAAATAATAAATAAATAAATCTTAAAAAAAAAAAGCCAGGCATGGTGGCACAGGCCTTTAATCCCAGCACTCAGGAGGCAGGGGCAGGTGGATCATGTGAGTTTGAGGCTAGCCTGGCCTACAAAAGTGAGTCCAGGAAAGCCAGGACTGTTACACAGAGAAACCTTGTCTTGAAAAAACTAAAAAAAATTAAAATAAATAAATATTTTTTTAAAATACAGAGGTGGGCTAGGTGTGGTGGCGCACGCCTTTAATCCCAGCACTCAAGAGACAGAGGCAGGTGGATCACTGTGATTTTGAGGCCAGCCTAGTCTACAAAGAGAGTCCAGGACAGCCAAAGATAACACAGAGAAACCCTGTCTTGAAAACCAAGAAAACAATAGGTAGATGGATGGATGGATAGATAGATAGATAGATAGATAGATAGATAGATAGATAGATACTAATTCTAAATAATAAAAAACTAAGCTAGACTGACTGACGTATACTTGAAAACTCTAGAGTAAATGTAGTGAACTCAGTTTATAGGCCGTGTGTGTGTGTGTGTGTGTGTGTGTGTGTGTGTGTGTGTGTACGTACACATATATGGCACAAATGTACAAATTCTTTTTTTAAAAGATCTTTATTTTTGTGTGTATGAATGTTTTGTCTACATATAGATCTGTTTGCCATGTGTGTACCTGGTGCCGGTGGAGGTCAAAAGCAGGCATCCAATTCCCTGGCACTGGAGTTCCAGGTGGTTGCGGGCCACTGGGTAGGTGATGGGAATCGAACCTTGGTCCTCTGTGAGAGCAGCCACTGCTCTTCACCTTTGAGCATCTCTCTGGCCCCATCAGCCCTGTTTCTGAGACCTTAATTCACAGATGTATAGAACATGGGCGTACGTCAGTATCAGAGCCCAGAGCCTCCCTGCTGGCCCTGGTTTGGGTTTCCGTCAGCAGCCAGTGCTGGCAGTTGTACTCCACTTCCCCATCTCTGTGCCTTTTATTTATTTGCTTTTCTTATCTTCCTCTACAGTCTGTGACCTCCTTGTACAGAGTGCAACAGTCATTGTGGCTTTCTTTATCTTCTTCTTGATTATGGAGAGTGCTTCAGCTTTTTTCCCACTAAGAGTGTAATGGCATAGGCCTGCAATCCTAGCACTTGGGAGGCGGCGTCAGCCGGGAGGATTGCTGCAGGTTCAAGGCCAGCTAGAGCCACTGGAGACCTTGGCCAAAAACAAAAAGAAAGGAAGGAGAGGGAAGAGAAAGTCAAAAAACTGATTTTACCATATCTTTTATTATTACTAAAGGAATTGTCGCTCTTTTCTTGTTTTGCCGAAATACCTTGATTTGATTTTATGTCTTTGGACATTTGCCTGGATGTATGTTTGTGTACCATGTGTGTACAGTGCCTGTAGAGACCAGAAGAGGGTGTCAGGTCCCCTGGAGCGGGAGTTACAGGCAACATAGGTGGTGATGAACAGGATTCTCTGCAAAAGGAAATGGCTCTTAACTTCTGAGCCATCTTTCCGGCCCCTGGCTCTGTGTTTCATTGTCTGCTCCATTTTTGATCCTGGTGGGTTTTTTGTTTTTGTTTTTTTTTAATTTCCACTGAGCCTGGAGCTTGCTGCTGTGGCTCGGCTGCCTTCCAGCAAGGTCCTGGCTGCCTGTCTCTGCCCTGGCAGTGCTGAGGTTACTGGTGAATGCCACTGCCTGGTTGGTAATGGTGTTATTAGTATTGTTTGTTTGTTTGCTGTTTAGAGGGCTGAGAATGCAAACTCGCACGTTAGCATGTCAGACACTTTCCTGACTGAGCCATCTCCACCACCCCAGTTTAGGATGTTCGGCCTTACCTTCAAGTTGAATTGCTACCTCAGATACTTTCATATTTGCCATTGATTTATCTTTCCCTGCAGGAAGTATCTTTGTTTGTTTATTATTTTTCTGAACGTATCATGACCTCCCTCCCCAGGAATGTGAGGCTTTCAATTTGGGAGCCACAGCCCTCAAAGCACAAAACTGATGTCTAAACACTGAATATTTCAAGTCCTTTTGCTTTAAAGGTGACCTGGGACCTGCTGTCCACCGCAGGCTATGTAGAAACCTGAAGTCCACTTTTCTCATTGAATTCCCCAGTGTTATCTTTGCTCCCCAAACCTGCCCCCCACCCCCCCCCCACCCCCCGAGACAGGGTTTCTCTGTGTATCCCTGGCTGCCCTGGAACTCTCTTTTGTAGACCAGGCTGGCATCGAACACACAGAGATCCACTTGCCTCTGCCTCCCGAGTGCTAGGATTAAAGCCTGCCCTACCACTGCCTGGCTCTTGCTTTAGTTTTTGAAACAGGTCTAAGCTGGTCACCTGCCAGCCCCAACCTCTCAAATGCTTCAATTTTAGGGGTGCACGGCCACACCTGCTTTCCGTTGCTACTTCTGACAGTCTTGGACTCAACACAGATGTCTCTGCCCCGGTTTCCACAGATGATTAAGTGACCTGATTGTATTTGACTCAGCTCACCTTCCTGTTCCTAGCAGCCAGCCAGGCAGCTTATAGAGTGCTGCGGCCCGCCTCCCAGAATGCATCTGTCTAGACTCTAGACTGTGCGTGACAGCCCAGGGGATGTGAAGCATAATCTTGCATGCATTTCTGAGCCTAGGTGTGAGCCGAATCGCCTTTTCTTTCTGAAGACATTACTGTCCCTCCTCCTGGGGCTCTGTGAGTCACCATGGTCACAGTACTACTGTGTTCAGACTTCCTGCAGAAGTCCCCACCCACCTTAGGACACTTTCAGAGCCTGGTAATTCCCTGGAAGGTTTTTCTTTTTTTCCTCTGGGCAGGGGTGTTTATTTGGATGGTACCTGGAGACTGTGTTCCTCAGAGGCACGGTGACGAAGGAGGCTGTCCTTCAGGCCTCTCCTCTGCAGATAAGCAGCCGTCAGAGCCTGGGCTCCTCAGCTTCAGGTGGTTTCCTTGCTTGATGTTGTTGGACAAACATATGTTGGAATATATTTTCCGGTTTTAGTTAAAACAGATTTTTTTCCTTTTTTTTTTTTGGTTTTTCGAGACAGGGTTTCTCTGTATACCCTTGGCTCTCCTGGACTAGCTTTGTAGACCAGGCTGGCCTCAAACTCACAGCAATCAGCCAGCCTCTGCCTCGCGAGTGCTGGGATTAAAGGCGTGCGCCACCACGTAAAAACAGATCTTATCCTTCCCCCAACACAAAGCCTCAAGCTCCCTTTTGGGCCCAGGGAGATGGCTCAGCGGATGAAGGGCTTGCATGGACCCAGTGCCCATGTAAAAGCCAAGCATGGTGGTGCATGCCTGATCCCAGCACTTGGGAAGCAGAGACCCGGGAACCCTGGGGGCTGACCAGCCAGTGCAGCTGAGGTGACCATATCAAAACTAAACCAGATAAGGGATGATGCCAGACAGCTCCCTTAGGCCTGGATCCCAGCCAGAGATAAGAAGTTTGGTTATTTGTTTTATAGCTTTGGTTTTGTATTTTGGTTTTCTGAGTGGAGACCAGGCTGGCTGTAACAAGTGCCAGGATGACACTTTCTTCCATGTTGAGTGGAACTCGGGGCCTTGTGCACGCCAGGCAAGCAAGCACTCTGCCACCAGGGCTACACACCTGGGGCTGATTTTTACTTTTGCAGAAATATAGCAAGTTGATGGGATCTCCAATATTCGAAGTGTTTGAAACTATTCCTGGTCATTGTTCATGGCTGTAGGCATGGTGTGGGTATCGCAGGTGCTTGATAGGAGCACGCCACCATGGCCTGTGAGGCTCTTGCCTTCTGTGGTGTAGCGTGCAGTGGCTTTTCCCAGAGACAGGACTGGAATGACTGTCCAGGGCCAAAAACTTTGAAGTCCAGGTCGCTGTGACAACTGCTCCAGAGTCAAAGCATGCTGGTTGAACATGGCGGGGCCTCGTCCTGGAGCTCTGACAGCGCCATGGTTTGTCAGCCTGGTGTGGGATAAGAGGAGATGGTTATCAAACTGAACAGCCTGTATATGCACGCAGGTTTCCCAACAGAGAGTGCACTGTGCTCCAAAGACTCGAGTTAAACTCAGGTCCATCCGAGGCCTGGGTGAACCACCCGGCCCTGTCATGTGACTGCTGTCTCTTACATAACTCCTATATGCAAGAGGGGGCATTGTCTAACAGAAGCTACAGTCAGTGGCTACAACCAGCTGCAGAAATGGAAAATGGCAGTTGAATTAGGTGTTTTGTTTGTTTGCTTGTTTTTGTTTGTTTGTTTGTTTACAAACTTCAGTATCAGGACAATGGCAGGAGTTGGTCCTGTCCTTCCACCCTGTGGGTGCCGGGCGTAGAAGCCTAGTCGGCAGGCTTGGGAGTGTGTGAGTAAGTGCCTTTACCACTGAGCCATCTCCTCAGCCTTTTCTCTTAACACTTCAAGGGGGGCTGACTAGTCAGAACCCCTAGTTACCAGTGAGGTCACCTGCTCTCTAGTTTTCTTTCTTTTTTCTTTTTGGTTTTTCTGAGACAGGGTTTCTCTGTGTAGCCCTGGCTGTCCTAGACTCACTCTGTAAACCAGGCTGGCCTCGAACTGACAGCGATCCTCCTGCCTCTGCCTCCCGAGTGCTGCGATTAAAAGCGTGCGCCACCACCGCCTGGGCAACCTTCTCTCTGGTTTAATCATGAGGCTCTTGTTACAAAACTCAAATCGAGGAAGTACATAAAAGTTAAATTATTGCCAGGTGTGGTGGCGGCGCTCACCTTTAATCCCAGCACTTGGGAGGCAGAGACAGGTGGATGTCCAGGATTTTGAGGCCAGCCTCGGGTAGCAAGTTCCAGGCCAGGCCGGAAAAACAAAAATTAAATTACACTAGAATTCTCAACATAAGTGCCTAAGAGCAGACCAGTTTCTATAGTGATAAGACTCCCAAAAATTTGGGGGTGGGGGGTGGGACAGGACATTACAGGTGTAATCCCAGCAGTCAGGATGGTTCATATCCAGCATGGACAACAGCAGAGACTCTCAAATCACCTCTCCCGGAAGTATGAACAACAACAACAACAAAAAAGTAAAAGTGTTAGAGTTTGAATGTCGCTAATTTGAAGACATTACATAAATGTCTCCGTTATGGGGCCGGATAGCAGGTCCTGAGCCATGAAGACAGAGAGACTTCTAAGATGGTGGCCCCGAGAATGAGAGCTGAGGTTTGGTTTAGCCTCTGGCCATGGACTTAGTGTCGCTCACATATTTTTCCACAGAGCAGAATTCAGGTTTTTACATTCAGCTGTTTATTTAGTTATCCCGGCCTGGTAGAGGGGTGAGCATGCCAGTGGAGGTCAAAGGGCAACTTGCAGGAGTCAGGGCTCTCCTTTCACCATGTGGTTCTGGGCGTTGAACCCAGGTTGTCAGACTTGGCAGCAGGCACCTTTGCCCTCTGAGCCATCTTGCTCGCTTCTGACTTGAGGTTTTTGTTTTGCTTTTTGGAGACAGGGTCTCACTATGTAGTCCCAGCTGCTGGCCCAGAATTCACTGTGTAGACTGTCCTAGTTTGCTTTTTATTGCCTTGGTAACAACCATAAGCAAAGCAGCATGGGGGAGGAAAGGGGTTATTTCATCTTCCTACGGTTCATCATGAAGGAAAGTCAGGACAAGAAGCAGAAGCAGAGAAGCCGGGCGTGATGGCGCACGCCTTTAATCCCAGCACTAGCGAGGCAGAGGCAGGCAGATCTCCATGAGTTCAAGGCCAGCCTGGTCTACAAAGCGAGTCCAGGACAGCCAAGGCTACACAGAGAAACCCTGTGTAGCCTTCTAGACTGCTAGCAGGGTACAGGTGTCCCAGCTACAGGAGTAGAGACCGCAACATAAGGAGAGGCCATGGAGGGGCACTGCCTTGCTGGGTGCTTCCCACGGCTTGCTCAGCCTGCTCTCTAATACAGCCAGAACCAACTTCCCAGGGACAGCCCACACTGAGCTAGGTCCTCCCACATCAATCATCAACTAAGAAAATGTTCCCGAGCCGAGTGTGGTGGCGCAGGCCTTTAACCCCAGCACTCGGGAGGCAGAGACAGGTGGATATCTGTGAGTTCAAGGCCAGCCTGCTTTACAGAGTGAATTCCAGGAGCCAGGGCCACACTGAGAAACCCTGTCAGAAAGAAAGAAAGAAAGAAAGAAAGAAAGAAAGAAAGAAAGAAAGAAAGAAAGAAAAGAAAAGAAAGAAAAAGAAAAACAAACAAACCAACCCTTGGCTGTCCTGGACTCACTTTGTAGACCAGGCTGGCCTCAAACTCACAGACATCCTCCTGCTTCGGCCTCCCAAGTGCTGGGATTAAAGGCATGCGCCACCACTGCCCTGGCCATAGAAGTCCATATACTGTGTATATATGTATGTGTTTTAAACATTTATTATTTTTAACTACGTACATATCTGTGTTTTAATGTCCTATAAGATTATATAGTGGAATGTTTTAAAGAGAGGTTAAAATTGAAGCCAAGAACTTCTGCCAGAGGGGGCTGGGGCTGGGGGGTTGATGGGGTGGGGTGGGGGGGCGGGAAGGGCAGGGGCGGGTCTTCCGGGACTGAAACCAGATGAGTAGCCGAGTGTTAAACCCTTTCACCATTTGGGGAGATTGTCTGTCTCCAGCCTCATCTTTAGCACTGGGTGGCATTTGGAATGACGTGGCTACAGGCTTCCTCTGCTGTCCCTGGGGCCACAGAGCTGACATCTTTATTGAGTGTATAAGCGTCTTTCGTGCTTGCGTCCCGTTTCTGTTTTAGACAAAGAAGACTGACTAGTTCTCTGAAGGAATCCTTCAGGAATCAGGAAGGCCATGGAAGGCCAGTTCCTTAAAGGCAGCAGTGGCCCAGCCCTGTCAGTAGCTGGAACACCCGTACCCTGCTAGCAGTCTAGAAGATAATTTGAAAGAAAAAAAAAAAAGATAAAAAGAGGAAGGAAGTAGTCGGCACAAATGCAGGAAATACATTTTGCAACTGCAGTTTCATCTTAGAACCTAAAAAGAATTTTAAAAATACTTTTCTTTTTCTTTCATTCTTTCTTTTCTTTTCTCTTCTTCTTCTTCTTCTTCTTCTTCTTCTTCTTCTTCTTCTTCTTCTTCTTCGTCTTCTTCTCTTCTTTCTTCTCTTTCTTCTCTTCTGCTTCTTCTTCTTCTTCTTCTTCTTCTGTCTTTTCTTCGCTTCTTTTCTTTCTTCTTTCTTCTTCGTCTTTTTTCTTTTTCTTTTTCTTTTCTCTTCTTCTTCTTCTTCTTCTTCTTCTTTTCTT
Organism: Acomys russatus; assembly: GCF_903995435.1. Lineage (NCBI taxonomy): Eukaryota > Metazoa > Chordata > Mammalia > Rodentia > Muridae > Acomys > Acomys russatus. Next base: position 52,302,495 of record NC_067160.1, read on the forward strand.
CTTCTTCTTCTCTTCTCTTCTTCTTCTTCTTCTTCTTCTTCTTCTTCTTCTTCTTCTTTTCTGAGACAGGCTTTCTCTGTGTAGCCCTGGCTGTCCTGGAATTCGATCTGTAGACCAGGCTGGCCTCGAACTCAGAGATCCACCTGCCTCTGAGTGCTGGGATTAAAGGCATGCACTGCTGCTGCCACCACCGCCCAGCAATTATTTATTTATTTTTATTTTATGTACATTAGTGTTCTGCCTGCATGTATGTCTGTGTGAGGGTGTCAGAGCCCCTGGGACTGCAATTATGGACAGTAGAAAGCTGCCATGTGGATGCTGGGAATTGAAACCTGTTCTTTTCGAAGACCAGCCAATATCTTAACTGTTGAGCCATCTCTCCAGCCTCAACACTTTGCTTTCTTGAGATAGGGTCTCACTGTATAGACCAGGCTGCCCTCAAACTCACAGATCTGCCTGCCTCTGCCTCCCAAGTTCCGGAGACACACCCAGCTAACATGCTTTTTATTTAAAACAAAACAAAGTTGTAGAAAATTAAAAGAAAAAAAAATCTAAGACACGTACAAGTCTTTTGTAAGTGGATCCATGCTCGAAGACCCTAGAAAAGATACTTTGTGATCCTGTGTTTATTTCTAGTCTATAATCAGGGTTCCGGGCTGTGGAGTCTGCATTTCTGGCAGCTTGTGAGTTAATGTGGGAAACTACTCAGGAACCCAGAGCACTTTAGCCTCTGAGGGTAGGAAGCGGTGCAGCCACTCAGAGAAGGCATCCCTGTCTTACTAATGGAAACATGGGAGGCAATTTACTTATCTCTTACATTTCCTGCACATCCAATATGAATATACACCTCAGGTCTCAGCGACCTAGCTCTGTCCTGCAGCCTACAGGACCACATTAGAGTCATTATCTTTTTTTTTTCCTCTCCAGACAGGGTTTCTCTGTGTAGCTTTGGCTGTCCTGGACTCACTGTGTAGACCAGGCTGGCCTCGAACTCACAGTGATCCGCCTGTCTCTACTTTCCAAGTGCTAGCATTAAAGACCTGCACCACCACCACCAAGTTTGTCTTTTCTCTTAAGACCACCTTGGGCTACTTAAGGCTCCCACTCCTCAGTTCTGCTAGAGGGCTATTGTTGTGTGTTTGGGGGGTATGCACACTTTTGTGCACCAGGATGTGTGTGCCATGGTTCTCATATGGAGGTCAGAGGTCAAAATTTGGGGGTCAGTCCTCTTCATTATGGATTTTGCAGATCAAACCCAGGTCATGAAGCATGCAAGCATTTTACCCACTGAGCCATTTCGCCAGGCCTGTTATTTATTTATTTGGGAGACCGCTTGGCTAAGTAGCCCAGGCTGACCTCAAGCTCACAGCCCTCGTTGCTTCAGCCTAGCAAATGCCGGGGTCACAGGCACATGGCCATCATGAATGGCTCTGATGAACTGCTAATCAGAGGAAAGATGTGGCCTCAAAAAGTATTCCAGCGACTGGGCCTTCAGTAGAGACCTGGTGGGCGAGGAACGTGTAGCTCCAGTTGGATCATAATAGTCGCTTTCATGAGGGCTCCAGTTAAGATAGGAGATACACAGAACGGGAGGCGGTTGGACGTGGAATAGCAAACATTCCACGGGAATCAAATGGCCTGTTAGTTTTATCATCGCTGTGACCAAATGCCTGGCAGAAACCAAGCTGCTCTTGGTTCTGGAAGTTTCTCTCTGTCCTAGCAGGGTAACCTAGGTGGAAGCGAGCGGTTCACATCAAAGAAGACAGAAAACTGAGAGACAGAGGGCAGGACAAGAGTGACTGCAGAGACACATGTCCAGTGAGCTGCTTCCTCTAGCCAGGCCTCACCTTACACAGCCCACCTTTTCCTAGGAGCCTGCTAAAAGGCTGAGCCTATGGAAGGATCAGTCCATTGACTGTGTCAGAGCTGAGCCTATGGAAGGGTCAATCTGTTGACTGTGTCAGAGCCTTCAGCTCACCCTCTGTGGACAAGCCCTCACAGACTCAGCTAGAGATGCCCCAGTAGCCTCGTGGGTGTGTCTCAATCCAATCAGGGTTATAGTCAAGATTGACCTTGAACACCAGGCCTGACACAGCGGTGTGGTAGATGGGTCAGTGGGTAAATGCATTTGCCACCAAATCTGATGACCTGAGCTCAGTCTCAGGGACCCACGTGGCAGAAAAAGAGAACTAACCCCCCACAGGTTGTCTTCTGACCTCCACGTGTGCACTGTGACACACCCAGAGACACACAGGTTGTCGCTTGTGTAGGAATAGGCCTGAAGAGAGAATTGTGGCTTGAACAGGAAGGATGGGAGGAGGTGAAAAGGCGGCGCAGAGGGAGAGCAGCTGGGCTGTGGAGAACTCCTGGCCTGTGGAAGGCTCACTGTGAGTGTCACCTTGCAAGAGAGGATGGAGGACATTGAAGCATCTCAGAAACCAGATGCAGGGTGATTGTGACCTCTGAGGTGCTATGAGGCCCCCTTCACAGAAAGCATGCACTGAAAATGCGTTGGTCTCAGCCTTACCCAGAATCCACAGCCATACAAATGGAAAGAGCAGGGCTGAGAACATGTTAGATGGCGGACGGCTAGTAACCTCCATGGGCACTGTAGGTATCACGTGTGTTTCTGTACTTCATTGTCAGGGCTCTTGCCAGGTGACTCTGTGGCTCTGCCACTGCACTGTACTGATTAAACTCCACAACTCTTGATATGAGTGAAGCAGAAATGGGTAGATGGGTAGGCTGACTAAAGGCAAAAAGCAGGAATCAGAACAGGGCCTCAGTGTGAAGACCCAGTACATGGAGGTGTGAACCAGCCTAGGTCCCGTGTAAAGGAACAGCTATGACTCACCACCTTCTCACATAGCCGTAGCCATGTGCTAATGCTGATATGTGTGGGCCTCCAGATATTACTTTTCACACTCCTTTCTGAATTAAATGTCTTTCTTCATGAATGACACATTGTTTTGCTTTGTTTTCCTACTAGGAGTTTGAGTGGCTCCCCCGATCCCATGTCTTTATTTCATCGTTGTGGTAGTTTAGCTAGGTATTAAATTCTAGGTTAACTTTTTATTTTATTTTATTTTTTTTACTTCCTCTCAGCATGTTGTAGCTTGTCAGTTATCTCATACTTTGTCAGGAACTTGTCATCTACTTAACTGCATTACTTTGAAAAGAGCTGGCTTTGTTCTCCAGCAGCTAAGACCTCATGTTTGTCTTTGATGTTCTGTGACGTGGTTATGATAGTTCAAAACTCATTGTTTGTTTGTTTTTAATTTCCTCAGCTTAGAGATCCTTGAGCCTTTATATGTTTTATAAATGCAAGGAAACTTCAGGCATTAAAGCCTCAAAAATTGTCAGGTGTGGTGGTACTCACCTTTGATCCCAGCACTCAGAGGCAGAGGCAGGTGAATCTCTGTGAATTTGAGGCCAGTCTGGTCTACCAAGCTAGTTCCAGGGGAGCCAGGGCTACAGAGAGATACCCTGTCTCAAAAAAACAAAACAAAACAAAAAAAAAACAAGCCATGTATGACGGCACATGCCCTTAATCCCAGCACTCAGGAGGCACAGGCTGGCCGATCTCTGTAAGTTTGAGGCCAGCCTGGTCTACAAAGCGAGTCCAGGACAGCCAAAGTTACGCAGAGAAACCCTGTCTCCAAAAACCAAAACAGAACCAACAACACCAACAAAGAATGCCAAGCCTGTGATGGTTCAATGTTTAGGAGCGCTTACTGCTCTTTTAGAGGTCACAGCTGCCTTTATGTCCAGTTCCTGAGGATCCAAAGCTCCTTCCAAGTCTCCTCAGGCACACAACACACTTGCTGCATACGTGTACACTCACACATATATCCATAAAATCATCAATAAAAAAACTCTGCAAAAGAATGCCCAAGCCCACAAATTAGCATAAAAGTTGACTGGCAGAAGCAATACACACCCTTGCTAGGATGGCATTTCCACAGTCCTGCTTCTCCAGAAGAGCAGTCACTAAAGATATTCATCCAAGGGCTGGAGAGATGGCTCAGAGGTTAAGAGTACTGACTGCTCTTCCAAAGGTCCTGAGTTCAATTCCCAGCAACCACATGGTGGCTCACAGCCATCTACAGTGAGACCTGGTGCCCTCTTCTGGTGTGCCGGCACACATGCTGGCAGAATACTGTACAAATAATAAATAAGTAAATCTTTTTTTAAAAAGATATTCATTCAAAAAAGATTACCACCAGGGGAATAGGCCACCATGAGACCCAATACCACAGAGAATAGTTACCACAGAATCTGGACTGTAGGAATGTCTGAAAGAAATTAACAAGAAGATGAAAAAAGCAAAAAATGAAAACCAAAAGCAACAGAAGTCACATTAATAATATGTTATAAGGGACGGTCTGAAGAAGACTCCAGTGAAACGTATAGAAATAGAAAAAGTAGCTGTAGAAAAAATTTAAAACTTAATAAATGAACTAATAGAATAAATGAAAGTTACACAGAAGTTCACATACAGAGATAAGAAACACAGTGGGGCCAGAGAGACGGCTTAGGCTTAGTGAATAAAGGGCATGTGTCCTTCCATGCACCGGCCTATGCCTCCGGAGAGCTGTGATTAAAGGTGTGCCCTGCCCTCGCCCGACAATGGCCCCGCTCCTGCCTGGCCACAGGGATGATTCTTCATTAGATGATTGTGACTTGGACAATAAAGGCCCACAGCTGCCACCAGGAAAGTTCAGGACCAAGGTTCAATCCTATAAACTTACCCCCCTTTTTTTGTTTGTTTGTTTAAAGAAAAAAAAAAAGCTGTATTTATAATGGTAGCACAGGCGAGCTGTTAGCCTAATCCGGTGTGTTTAGGGCTAGTGACAGACTCTCAAGAAAGAAAGAGGAGGAGGGAGGATGGAGGGAGAGGAAGGAAGGGAAGGAAAGTAGAGCGCAATCAACACCAACCTCTGCCCTACACACACACACACGTACACGTACACATGTGTGCACATACACATTTACATGTCCACACACTGAAAAGGAAAGAATGAAAACACAGTGTTGTTGCTCCCGTGGGGAACAGGACTGTGTTTGGGCCTCCTTTGGAGTGTTTCTTTTCCAAAGCTGCGTTTACAAGCCATTTAAGATTTTACAGTGACCCTCAGGAGCAGATGCAGTCTTATGTGAACTCTGGTGGTACAGACTGGCTGTGCCCTAGACCTTCCCTTTAGCCAGGGTGCCCATGGCCGTGGGTGTCAGAGCTTTTGTGCGCCCTGGGTGGAGCTGCTTGCTAAGAGAAGGAAGAGAGGAAATAAAATCATTTCATCCTGGATTGGTGTTGTGATGCACGCCTATCATCCCAGCACTCAGGAGGCAGAGGTAGTCCGTTGGTCTCTGGGTTCAAGGCCAGCCTAGTCTGCATGGAGAGTCCCAGGCTAGCTAGGGCTACATAGTGAGACAGCAACTTCAGGCACCCCATAGTAGAAACCAGGAGGCCACTGTCATGTCCTAGGGACGGTGACTCATCAACTGAGAGTGTGTGAGCTAAGGCCAGGGCTGTTTCTACAGTCTTTTCTCTGGGTGAGAAGGACAAGTCCACATGCCTCACACCCCTGCTTTCCCCAAGAGTTAACAGATATTTTGAATTCTACTTTGGGTAACTGGGGTACAGGGCAACAGAAAGCCTTTTATAGCCCTGTTTAGCAAGTGAATGGCCTCCGGATGGAGATCCTGGTCTCATTTGCTGTCTTTCTGTTTGGTTTTCTTTTCTTTTTTTTTTTTTTTCCCCCTTTTCTTCTTCTATTTCAATGACTGTGCACCAGAGTAACCCGCAACCCTGGGGCTGGAACACTGTAAGACTTAGGGGGGAAAAAAACTTCAGGAAATTGCTGGAATACTTCAGGCATATTTCTTTGGTTAACTTATTTTGAAGTTTTTCTGTTTTGTATTTTCACTGCCCTTATAATTTATCCCAGACAGACTGCATTGTTTTGGCAAGCCCTTGGCCCAGAAGTTTCCAACAGCACTCCCAAGCACTCTGAATAGAAATTGTCAAATGCACTCTTAGTTTTGAAGTTGAAAATGTATTTTAGATGCAACCCTTTGCTGGAAAAGCCCAACCATGCCACTTACACCACGACAAGGCAGGACAAAGACTGGCTTCATCTTCTTCCCACTGCCCCCTTTCCATCCCCCCCCCCCCCCCCCCCCCCCCCCCCCCTGCACCTTCCCCTCTGTGAGCTTCACAGAGCCCATAGTGCTTGCCTCTCCCGTCTTTTCCATCATTCAGTGCTAGAATTTACACCATTTACTCATAGTTGAGACAAAAGAAGGTATCCCTTAATAATACAATTAGGCTATTAATATTATTTTATGCTCTGAGGTATAGCTTCCACCCCACCCCAGCCCAGAGAGTCTCTGTGTAGCTCTGGCTGTCCTAGGCTCACTTTGTAGACCAGGCTGGCCTTGAACTCACAGAGACCTGTCTGCCTCTGCCTCTGCCTCTGCCGCTGCCTCCCGAGTGCTGGGATTAAAGGCGTGGTGGCGCACGCCCTCCTGTGGTACAGCTTTCAACCAACATAAGTGAGGTAGTAGGTTCAATCCCCAGTTGAGGATGCATTGGCTGGAGAGGTCGGCTCAGCAGTTAGGATCGCTTCCTGCTCTTGCAGGGGAACCGAGTTCATTTCCTGGCACTCACATCAGGAAGCTCACAACCATCTGTAACTCCAACTCCAGGACATCTGACACCCTCTTCTGGCCTCCACAGCACCTGCACTCACTTGCGTGTTCTCTCCTCTCTCTCTCTTTCTCTCTCTCTCTCTCTCTCTCTCTCTCACACACACACACACACACACACACTTAAAACTAAACCTAAAAATATACAATTCTGAAGCATTTAAAACATTATATAAAGCTTTCATTTCTTTTCATTAAATATTCTTTTCATCAGGATTGGAGAGATGGCTCAGTGGTTAAGAGCACTAGCTGCTCTTCCAGAGGACCTGGGTTCAATTCCCAGCATCCACATGGCAGCTCACAGCCATCTATAATGTGATCTGATGCCCTCTTCTGGCATGCAGATGTACATGCAGGCAAAGCACTGTATACATAATAATAAATAAATAAAAATATTCTTTTTGCTGGGTGTGGTGGCACATGCCTTTAATCCCAGTACTCAGGAGGCAGAGGCAGGTGGATCTCTGTGAGTTCAAGGCCAGCCTGGTCTACAAAGAGAGTCCAAACCAACCAAGGCTACACAGAAAAACCCTATCTAGGGAAAAACAAAAACAATAATATCCTTTTCATCATTATTGTTGTTATTTTGAGACAAGGTCTCACTGGGTATCCCTGGCTGGCCTGGAACTCACTATGTAGTCCAGGCTAGCCCCAAACACAGAGACACTCTTGTTTCTGCTTCCTGGGTGCTAGGATTAAAGGTGTGTGCCACCAATTCTGGCCTACATTATTATTTTTTTTTTTAAACCAGGTTGAACATCTATTCATCAACAGTGAGCAACCAAAATACTGGGCACTGAGTTCCATTTATCTATTTATTTACTGGTGTGGAGACTGAGCCTAATGCTTGTGCATGCTAAGCAAGCATTGAGCCACATTCCAGCCCTAGTTTCCAATTATCGGTTCAAATTACTAGCTGTTGAACAAGGCCAATGCACTAGTCAGCTCTTTTCCTTTTGTCTGTTTTGTTTGCTTGCTTGCTTGCTTGCTTGTTTGTTTGTTGCGGCAGAGTCTCAATCTCAGCCTCCCAAATGTTTGGATTATAGGGGTGTTCCATTTTATTATGTCTAGCTTGTAGGGTACCTCTTGCTGGGCAGCCAAGCCCTTACAGGACTTGCCCAGCAGCCAGCATGGCTCTGAGTTGCACAGAACAGTGCTGGCTGTACAAGCCGGTAGCGATCTCAGCCTGTGGAAGGTGGAGTCAGGCAGGGCCTGACCTTTAAGGTCACCCACAGCTACACAAGGAGCCGGCCTCGAAAAGAAAGCCATGTAAATAAGCCATCATATCACTGAAATGGCTTCCGGCGCTGTGTTCACAGATGTAAAGTTGCTTGCTGGCCAGCCTAGAGAAGTCTCGTGTTATTGAGTACAGTATCCTGGGATCCTCTGTGGGTTTGTACCTTTTGATGTGAAAGTGCCTAGAAAACAGGTAATAGTGTGCAATGTTATTAATAGCCTATTACATTATTAATATCTGGCCTGTATGTCCTGTTCTCTTTCCTGGCTACATGGACAGTCAGGCTCTCAGCAGGTGGGATGGGCAGGAATATTTATAAACTACACAAACTAAGCTGGGGTTGATGGCGCACACCTTTTGTCCCAGCACTTGGAAGGCAGAGGCAGGCCTTCTAAATTCAAAATCTCTGAGTTCAAGGCCAGCCTGGTCTACAGAGTGAGTTCTAGGATAGTCACAGCCAGAGAAATCCTGTCTCAAAACACCAAAAACAAAAAACCAACCAAACAACAACAACAAACCACACACACACACACACACACACACAAACCTACACTACACAAACTCTAAATTTGATGTTGGACATGGTGGTTCTTGTCAGTAATCCCAGCGAGCAGCTCAGGAGACTGAGGCTGGAGGATTGCTGTGAATTTGAAAGCAGTCTGGGCTACTACATAGGGTGTTCCAGGCCAGTTTAAGCTACAATGTTAGGACCTGTCTCAACCAAATCAAAACAGATAAGGGGGGAAAAAAACAGGTAAACTTAAATTATTTTCAGCAAACAGATTTTTTGGTCTTTCCAAGGAAAAGAATGCAGGTTGGAGGAACACTAACCAGCCCAGACTGTTAAATTCCTGACTTTACCTTTCTCTTGGCTTAAAGAGTTTGAGGAGGGGCCACAGCCCTGCGCCCTGCTGGATTCTCCCAGCACCTCCCCTGCAGGGACATCAGGCCCATATGCCAGGGCCAGGGCCGGCTGCCAGGCATTGCAGACTGTGAGCTGCCCCTGTGGCTGCACCATGGTGCCCTCATGGAGGTGGGGAATGAAGGGCAGCTTGAGCCTCCTCCTCTTCCCATGTAAAAACGCAGCCCTAGAGTTCCCGGGGAATAAGCTGAGAAGCCACTGTCCCCGCAAGCACTAGGATCCCTAAGATGGTCGTCATCACTTTCCCCAACCCCCAAACGTTTGGTAATAAAAGATAGGGTTTTTATAATGTTTGTTTGTTTGAGTTTTGTTGTTGTTTTTTGGTTTGCTTTGCTCTTTGGCTTTTTTGTTGGTGGTGATGGTGGTATTTTTGGAGACAGGGTTTCTCTGTGTAGCACTAGCTGTCCTAGAACTTGCTCTGTAAACCAGCCTGGCCTCGAACTCAAAGATCCGCCCACCTCTGCCACCTCCCGGCTGGATTTTTATAATTTTTAAAAAAGATTTGTTTATTTTCATTTTCCGCGTATGAGTGTTTTGCCTGCGTGTGTATAAGCCATGGATGCCAGAAGAACGCACTGGATCTCCCATGTGGAATCCAGTTAGGGAGAGTTGTGAGGTACCATGACAGATGCCAGGAACTTAGGTCCTCTGCAGGAGTAGCAAATGCTCTTAGCTAATGAGCAGTTGCTACAGCCTTGTACTTACTTGTTTGACAATGGGAAAGGGAAAAAAAAAAATAGCTTCCCAAAAGATGTGAGCTCAGCTGAGTTATATAGTTCATGCTTGGCCTGGTGTGGTGAAGCCCATCTTTTATCCCAGCACTCAGGAGGCCAGCTTTGCCTATAGAGCGAGTTCTAGGACAGCCGGGGCTACACAGAGAAACCCTGCCTCTAATTCCAGCATTAAGGAGGCAGAGGCAAGCAGCTCTCTATGAATTTAAGGCCAGCTTGCTCTACATCGTGAGTCCCAGGCTAGTCAGGGCTACATAGGGAGACCCTGAGCAGAGAGCATGGCCGGTGGTCTGTGAGAAGCTCAGCAATTAGGATGTCCACACAAGATTTATTTTTCAAGAGCTGAAGGGTGGCAGCTCATGCCTGCCTTTAATCCCAGCACTTGTGAGGCAGAGAGAGAGGCAAGCGTATCTCTGAGTTCAAGGCCAGCCTGGTTTAGAACACGTTCCAGGGCAGCCACGGCTACACAGAGAAAACCAGTTTGAAAAATAAAAACAACAAAAAGATCGAGACCTTGTGTAGCCATGTTAGGATCTCAAAAGCCATCCAGCCATGAAGAAAGAGGAGGAGCAAAGGCTGGTAGAGGTGAACAGATCTAACGTGTCCCAGAGAGACATCTTAGTGCACCCTGCATTCCTGCTTAGTGATGGTGGGGACGGAGGCCATGCTGCCGTTTTCTCCTTCATGTTCCGAACCCTAAGGAAGGAAAATCACATTGAAATAACCAGGTCACTCTCTTTGAAGACTATGCGATGAGCTGACAAAAAGGAAGATGGCCCTTTTATCCTTAATATTAGAGCGCTGGGCTGTATGTAACACACTTTCCTGTTAACAGTGACCCTCTGACCTTTTAATTTTAAGCCAAAGGCTTCACCTCCATGCAGGAGCCAGGTGGGGACTGTGTTAAGAAGTGAAATCAGACTGGCCTTGAACTCACAGCGATCTGCCTGCCTCTGCCTCCCAAGTGAGCTACAAAGTGAGTCCAGGATAGTCAAGGCTACACAGAGAAACCCTGTCTCAAAAAACAAAAGAAGAAGAAGAGGAGGAGGAGGAAGACGTGAAATCAGGCTGGGTGGTGGTGGCGCATGCCTTTAATCCCAGTACTTGGGAGGCAGAGGCAGGTAGATGACTGTGAGTTCGAGGCCAGCCTGGTCTACAAAGCGTGCCCAGGACAGCCAGGGTTACACAGAGAAACCTTGTCTTGAAAAGAGAGAGAGAGAGAAAAAAAAGTGAAGCCATGCCTTGGGCCCTTTTGGATTTGTTTGGGGAGATTCCCCGGGGTTTCTCAACAGATCTGTGAAGGGCAGATTTAATCTTGCGGACAGCAACAAGATAACCTGAGTCTCATTCAGATGTGTCCAAGATTTACATCCTTGGGCAGTGTGGGCCATCTTTGCATTCTGAAACCCTGACACACACACCCCCCAAGCCCCAGAACACCTGTGTGTGTGTCTTTGTCCTACAGCGGTGCTGCACGTAAGGCGTTCCTAGAATAGGAACTTTAAAAAAGTACAGTGGTGGGGGTGGTAGGGGAAACTTGGGCTCAGAGATAAATAGCCACAGCTTTTTCTTTCTTTCTTTCTTTCTTTCTTTCTTTTTTTTTTTTTTTAGTTTTTTTAGTTTTTTTAGTTTTAGGTTTTACATTTTTGAGACAGGGTCTCCCTGTGTAGCCTTGGCTGCCCTGGAACTCGCTATATAGACCGGGCTGGCCTCAAACTCACAGAGATTTTACTGCATCTGCCTCCCAACTGCTGGGATTAAATGTGTGTGTCAGCATGCCCGACTCACCGTGGGCTATTTTTACACAAGTTTACAAGAGATGAGAAGCCATGATGATTAGTCTTGGGGTAGGGCACCCTGAAACTTTAGGCACTGAAAGCTATAAAAGTGAGTGTCTGACTGGGTCAATGAAATATTATGAGGGGTTCAGGGGGAGTTGAGGGACAGTGCTGGACAGCCCAGACAGTGCAAGGGGACCACAGCTCTTAGCACTTAAGTTGCCATGTTGATTTAGACTGAAGCGCTCTCTCTCTCTCTCTCTCTCTCTCTCTCTCTCTCTCTCTCTCTCTTTGTGTGTGTGTGTGTGTGTGTGTGTGTGTGTGTGTGTCTGTGTGTCTGTGTGTTTGACATTACCATATACATATTCCATCAGAAGATATCCCATCTCTGTTTTAGGACCATTTCTCTGAAATAAACAAGGAACCACTTTATCTGATTGCAATAGTATTCTGTCTAGAGTGAGATCCCTTCCCCTCCTCTCCCCTCCCCTCCTCTCCCCTCCCCTCCTTTCCCTTCTCTTTCCCTCCCCTCTGAGACTTTCCTCTGAGCAAGGTCTTTGAATGACACAGAAGATATTTTCGTTTTAGTCTACACGGGAACCCCCTTTTTAAAATGTCCATGACAGCGTTAACCAAGGAGCTGCAGAGCTGGTGTTGGCTGCCTCAGCAGTGCAGATGGGAGGCAGGCAGGGGACACTGTTATTTTCACAGGATCACTGCTGTCTGCTATGGGGGGGGGACGACACAGTGTTGAAGGTAGCTAGGGTTGAATGTCACAGAGATTCAGTTAACGGACTCGGTGGGGGACTCCATCAGAGTCGGAAGGCAGAGCATATGGCCACGATGTTGACAGGCTGCCGGCCAAGGGAGAGAAAGTGGTGGCTAAAACCTGGGTTAGCTGAGAAGACTCCGCACCTTAAAGAGCTGAAAAGCCCCAGGAAATAAGGAAACGCTTGGAAATACTGGGTGACATTTCTTCATGAATAGGGAAGAAAATAAAGGAAGCCACCGGGGACCCATCCCCTTGGCCAGCCCCGCGTGAGTGAAATGTGTGGAGGAAGTGGGACTTGGGTCAAGGTCACCAGATCAGACGGCAGTGAGAAATTTTGAGAATAAAAAAACTCACCTGAGGGGGCTGGAGAGGTGTCCTTAGCATGAGCCAACCCATGCCTTTGACACCCAGAACCGCTCCCCCAAACTAACTAACAAACTTGGACTGCTTTTTCAAGAATTAAGGTTCAAGTCCCAGTACCCACATGATGGCTCACAACTGCCTGTAGTTCCAGCTCCAGGGAATCTGATGCCTTCTTCTGGCCTCTTTGGGCACCAGCACACACACACACACACACACACACACACACACACACACAACAATGTTAAAAGTCAGGGGAGTGGGAAGGAGAATTTGGATTTATATGACCAAGATACATTATATACGTGTATGAAATTGTCAAAGAATAAATAAAAAGTATTAGTAAAAATATATGTAAAAAAAAATTATAGAAAAAAAACAACCTCACCCGGAAGTGGGCAGACACGGTCGGCGGCGTTTTGTGTTTGTGTTCACCTCCGAGCATGGCCTCATTCAGTCATGAATCTTAATCCGCCATGACATGGGTGCCATGAACCTAGTCAAAATGAGAGAAAACCTCACGTGCCATGCTACAAGGGAGCCCTTCTGACAATGGAGTGTGGTTTTGACTCTGGAGTGACACTGGAAGCATCTCATCCAGACGGGTGAGGTTCTTAAGCCAGGCAGAACTCAGTTTGTCTGGTCTCCTCTGAGGGGCTATTGAGTGGGAGCCGGGAATCACCATGACAATTTTTTTTGTTTTTCGAGACAGGGTTTCTCTGTGTAGCCTTGGCTGTCCTGGACTCACTTTGTAGACCAGGCTGGCCTCAAACTCACAGCGACCCGCCTGCCTCTGCCTCCCGAGTGCTGGGATTAAAGGCGTGCACCACCACGCCTGGCTAATTTTTTTTTTTTTTAAGGAAATAGTTTCTCTGTGTAACCCTGGCTGTCTTAGAACTCACTCTGTAGACCAGGCTGGCCTTGAATTCACAGAGTTCCACCTGCCTCTGCCTTCCGAGTGGTGGGGTTAAAGGTGTGTGCTGCCACCACCCAGCCTAAGAAATCATTTTTCAGTGCATCTGCTAATATAAAATATATGAAATGGTTTGAGCCCTGGTATGCCTTGTCTGTAGGCTTTACTCTGTATACACAGTGTTTTCTCACTTTTGCCCCAAGGCGCGGCAACAAGCTCAGCTACGTCACCAAATGGCAGAGGACAGCAAAGCAGAGTACTCCTCAACGCTGCAGAGATTCAACCAGGAGCAGTGGGAATACTACCACACGCACGTCCCCAACATCTTCCAGGTAAGCACTCCACAGAGCTCACATAATGAAGCCAGCATCCTTCTGATGTGACAGGGCCTCACTGGAGCCTGGATGTCACTTCATTCCTCGGCTGGCAGCCATTCCCGCCTCAGCCTCCTGAGTCCTGGTATCACAGGTTTGCATCATCACCGCATCCGGTCTGCCTGCGTGCGTGAGTGCGTTCATGTGTTCAATCCCTTGGGTACACACACTGAAAGGACAGCTCCCCAAAGCTGTCCATTGCCCTCTGCATGCACACATGTGTAGGCCAGAGGTCTACTTGGTTGTATATCTGTGCACTGAGTGCATTCCTTGTGACCCTGGAGGTCAGACAAGGGCCTTGGGTCCCCTGGAACTAGAGTCGCATACGATTGCGCGCAACCGTGCAGGTGCAGGAATCAAACCCAGGTCCTCCGCAAGAGCAGCCAGTGCCCTTAAGTGCTGAACTCATCTCCTCTCTCTCCCGGTCTTTTTTCTGAAACTGCATCAATCTCTCAGTGGGAGGCTGGAGAGAAGTGGCTTTGTAGTTAAAAAATGCTTAGTGCTCGGGCCTGGAGAGATGGCTCAGTGGTCAAGAGCACTGGCTGCTCTTCCAGAGAACCACAGTTCAATTCCCAGCAACCCACATGGTTGCTCATAACTGTAACTCCAGTTTTAGGGGATCCAATACCCTCACACAGATATACATGCAGGCAAAACACCAATGTACATGAAATTTTATATATATATATATATATATATATATATATATATATATATATATATATATATATATATATTTTTTTTTTTTTTTTTTTTTAAGAAAAATGCTTGCTGCTCTTGGAGGGGACTGGAGTTTAGTTCTTAAATGTTGAGTGGCTCACAACTGCCTTCAACTCCAGCTCCAGGAGATCTGCCATCTTCTTTTAACCTCCTTGGGCACTTCTGTGGACATAGCACACATGTGGCATATATAAACTCACAGGCATACATACACAAATAATAAATAAATCTTTAAAAACCTTAGACTAGACTGGCTGGCCAGCAAGCCCCATGGATTGTTTTGTTTTGTTTTGTTTTGTCTGAGACGGGGTTTCTCTGTGTAGCCCTGGTTGTTCTGGACTCACTTTGCAGACCAGGCTGGCCTCAAACTCAGAGATCCACCTGTCTCTGCCTCCCGAGTGCTGGGAGTAAAGGCCTGCGCCACTGCACCCAGTGCTCTGTGGATTCTGTTTGTTACCCTGCGCAGGGCTTACAGATGTGTCCCACCACACCCAGCTTTCCCCCTGGTTCTGGGTGTTAGTCTCAGGTTCTTATGGTGCACAGCAAGCCCCTTAGCCACTGAGCCCTCTCCCCAGCCCCACTGGGCTGTTTCCCACAGCATGTCAATCAATCGGTGGCCAGCAGTAAGAATTGAGCATAATGCTCACCCGGGGTTCGTCAGGTGCCTGTGTAAGCGTCCTGTGGCTTCACTGCACCCCTGTTTTTGTGGGGCGTTGACATTTTACAACTGTGCCTCTGAGATGAGTGCTTCGTTTTTAAAGGACACTCTGGCTACAAGAAACGCCAGCTTAGCTTTAGGAGACAAAGCAGCATTCAGAGTTGTGGGATTTGAACAAACAAGTATTGTTTCCTTTGAATTGTTTTCTTTTTTCTTTTTAAAATGTGTGTGTGTGTGTGTGCGCGCGCGCGCGCGCGCGCGTGCACATGGCATGCTCACACAGAGAGGTTGGAGGATGACTCACAGAGATCCATCTGCCTCTGAGTGCTGGGGTTCAAGGTGTGCCTTGGCTTCTGGATTTTTTTTTTTTTTTAGCTACTTTAAGTGCTCAAAAGTGATATGAGAGACTCTGGAGGAAGCTCACTGTGGAGCACTGGTTTGTCACACCTAAGTCTGACCTTCCTTCCCCATTGCTACAATTAGTCAGTAGATGTACAAAAAAATAAAATAAATAAACATATATAGCTATTTTCCTGTTTGGAGCATTCTGCCTTTTTGTTTTTGTGTTTGTTTGCTTGTTTGCTTGTTTTTCAAGACAGAGTTTCTCTCTGTAGCCCTGTCTGTCCTGGACTTACTTTGTAGACTAGGCTGGTCTCAAACTCACAGAGATCCACCTGCCTCTGCCTCCCCACTGCCTGGCTCTGCCTTGTTTTTATTTGTTTTACTTGGGTCTGCTTGGGTTCTCAGGGTTCCACCAAAGAATCCGTAAGCCCATGTTTCTCAACCTGTGGTCGTGACCTCTTTGAGGATCAAATGACCCTTTCACAGGGGTCACCTAAGACCATCGGAAAACACAGGTGTTTACATTACAATTGATAACAGTAGCAAATTTGCAGTTATGAAGGCTGCAGAGATGACTCAATGGCTAAGAACCCTGGCTGCTCTTCCAGAAGACCCAGCACCCGCATGGCAGCGCACAACTGTCTGTAACTCAGTTCCAGGATTTCCAACACCCTCACAAGATGTGCATGCAGGCAAAACACCAGTGCACATAAAATAAAAAATAAAATAAAAATATTTTAAAAGCCAGGCAGTGGTAGCACATACCTTTAATCCCAGCACAAAAATATTACACTTAGGAAGTAGCAACAAAATAATTTTATGGCTGGGGGTCAGCACAGCATGAGGAACCGTGTTAAAGGGCCCCAGCATCAAGAAGGCTGAGAACCACGGCTCTAGGCCATAGAGGGCAGGACACTGGTTCTGCCTCAGCCTAGGCTGCATCGAGACTGTTACCACAATGTTTTTGTAAGAGATGGAAAGTAAAAGGATGTGTATTGCCGAGGGGGTCACTGATAAAACTGAGCTGGGCGTGGGGCATGTACCTCTTTTGTAATCCTAGTACTTGGGAAGTAGAGGCAGGAGGATTATAACTTAGCTTGGGCTACATGAAGCCCTGTCTCAAAACAACAACAACAACAACAAATAATAATAATAATAAAGCCGGGCGTAGTGGCGCACGCCTTTAATCCCAGCACTCGGGAGGCAGAGGCAGGCGGATCGCTGTGAGTTCGAGGCCAGCCTGGTCTACAAAGTGAGTCCAGGATGGCCAAGGCTACACAGAGAGACCCTGTCTCGAAAAACCAAAAAAACCAAAAAAAAAAAAAAATAATAATAATAATAATAATAATAATATACAACCCCTATAATGAGGTTTGTAGTTACTTTCATTGTCACTATTGTGAAATCCTGTGTTTATTGGCTCACAGTTGAGGGTACAGAGCACTGTGACAGGGACATCACTGCAGCAGGAGGTGGCTGGTGCTGTGGCATCAACAGTCAAGAAAGAAGAGACGATGACCGCTAATGCTCAGTTCACTTTCTCCTTATTTAATTTCTTGTTTTTGTTTGTTTGTTTGTTTTTTCCAGACCGAGTTTCTCTGTGTAGCCTTGGCTGTCCTGGACTCGCTCTGTAGATCTCTAGGCTGGCCTCGAACTCACAGACTGACAGAGATCCACCTGCACTCTGCCTCCCAGAGTGCTGGGATTTCAAGGATGTGCCACTGCTCCTGGCTTCCCCCCCCCCCCCTATATTCTTATTTTATATGTCTGAGTGTTTGGTCTGCATGGGTATACTCTGTGCACCAAAAGCATGCAGTGCCTGTGGGAGCCAGGAGAGGTCGCTGAGGGCCCGGGGACTATAGTTACAGATGGTTACAAGCCCCTGTGTAGGTGCTGCTGGGAATCAAACCGAGGTCCTCTGGAAGAGCAGCCAGTGCTCTTAAGCACTGAGCCATCTCTCCAGCCCACTCTCCTTATATGGAAAGGAAAACTTGGTTTAGACTCATTTGTTTGGCGTGTGGTTATGGTAGCTTGTATCACAGTGCACACAGTAGGCGGAGAATGTGCTATTTTCTCCTTGCTATGTGGGTTCCAGGGTTTGAATTCAGGTTATCAAGCTTGGTGGCAAAGAGCCTACACCTGCTGAGGTGTCTTGTAGGTCTGCTCCTCCCCACACCACACCACCCCCAGCCACCAGTCTGGAGCCCCAGCACAAGGAACAGTGACACCCACATTTACAGTGGGTCATCCTACCTCAATTAAACTAATCTAGGAAATCCTTCCCTGACGTGCCCAGAGGCCACTCTGTGACTGGAGATCTGCCCATTGAAATCAATGTTAACACATCACAGGAGTCTTACTGAAATTGCAGTGCAGTCATGCGAAGGGCTCTCCAGGCGGCCCAGCCATTCACTGCCAGTGTGCACACACAGCACAGTGGGCTGACCTGTGATGGTTTGATAAACCCATGGTCATGCAGACTCCGATCCCCAGGAAAACAGTATCACCCCCAAAACAACCGCCTCAAGTAGTAGTAGACCATTTTATTTACACGCGGTCTGATTTTTGCAGAAAATACAAGAGATGGAGGAGAGGCGGATCGTGCGCATCGGAGAGTCCATGAAGACGTACGCGGAGGCGGACCGGCAGGTGATACCCATCATCGGGAAATGCCTGGACGGCATAGTGAAGGCGGCCGAGTCCATCGACCAGAAAAACGTAAGTGTGGTCACTGGGCATTTCATGGTTCCGTCATCTCTCTCCTCCTCCCTGCAGCATCAGCTCCTTCAGCGACCCTGGGGCAGGGAACCGCTGGGTGTGATCTCTGTGCTTTTTAGCCTAGAAGCCCTCAGTGTTTGCCCTTTTGTGCAAAACACACTCACAGGGTTATCACTGAGTTAAATGGAAGTGTTTTCCCTTGGATCTCACTGACTTCTGGAAAGAGGCAAAGCTCTGTAGGGCACCAGCAACCCGGCTGTCTGCAGAATGTGGGGTGTTTGATACCAGATGCTAGTAGCACCCCTCACTGGATAGTCAGTGTCCCTTTCAGATATTGTTGAAAGTCCCCCAGGAGACAAAATTGTCTCTTGTGTAAAATACCCACTTGGATCGCTCCACTCTACTTTTTAATGATCTCTGTATACAGTTGTGTCAGCCCGGTGTGCACAGAGGCCTTGGGATGTTTTAAATGCCTTGTATCCCAGGCAATAATAGGTGGTTTTCTTCTGTGGAGTTTTGATTGTAAGATTTCTTTCCTCCCTTGAGGCACCCTTCAAGGGCCTCAGCCAAGTGTGTGTGTATGTGTGTGTGGTGTGTGTGTGTGTGTGTGTGTGTGTGAGAGAGAGAGAGAGAGAGAGAATATATATATGTATATATCCCAATGCTCCAAAACACATCCTCCCCAGCTACATCCTATGGGTGAGCTCTTCACCTGAGGTACTCAAACCAATCTTAAAGTGACTGGAAGTTTTTCCCCTCATATTTTTGTCAGCAGTCTTAGGTACCTCAGAAAAATTTAAAAGTCTACTGAAGCTTACTCCAATCACCTGTTTAAGGGTGTTGTGACATGCCACAGGGATGTGGTGAAAGGGAGGGGACTCTTTTAAAGGCAAAGCATCGTGGGAAGTATCTTAAGCTCTCACCTGGAGGCAAAGCTTTATGAATCAATCTTTCTAGTAGTTAGCACACTACTAAGAAGAAGAAGAAGAAAAAAAACCCACTTTTGGTAGGATTTTCTTGGATAGGCCTCTGTGCGCGTCATCGCCGCCACTCTGTGTTTCATGTGTCTGTCTGTGGGTGTGATTGCAGGACTCCCAGCTGGTCATAGAAGCCTACAAGTCGGGATTTGAGCCTCCTGGAGATATTGAATTTGAAGATTACACCCAGCCGATGAAACGCACGGTGTCAGACAACAGCCTTTCCAGCGCCAAAGAAGGCAAGCCAGAGCTCAAGTTTGGCGGCAAGTCCAGAGGCAAGCTATGGCCATTCATCAAGAAAAACAAGGTACTGGCAGTCTGGACCCCGTGCAGGCTGAGACGACAAGGTGCAGAGGCTCGGAGTTTTATCTTTTGGTCTTCATCAAGCTGAGATCTGTACTTTCAGAAAGCGAGAGAGAACAGTTAGCGCGCTGCGTCTCTTTCTGGTGGTGGTGGTGTCTTTGCCATGGCCTCTGTCTTATTGCAGATGCGTTGTCACCTGGACTGGGTCACCCCCACTAACATCACTGACCTCACGGCCCTTTCACCCACTCCTTATCCTCCCAGACTGCTGGGCACCTCCGCTGGGAGCAAGGGGATAGTGTCCCGTCTAATCAAGCTTGCCAGTCTGGGCTCGGTTTTGACATGTTAACCTCTGTCTCCGTGAACATTTTTCCATTTTCTTTTCATAGCGTCGTATGTAGGTGCATGACAGCGCTAACCCGACAGCCTAAAAATACGGGGATGGAGGTGGCATTACCGCATTAACCTTAGATCAGACTGGATGTCTGAGTTTTCCAGGACAGGGCTGTCCCACTGTTTCCCCCTCATCCCTTGACAACCTCAGTAATTTAGAACTCTCACCCCTGGCCCCCACCCCACCCCATCGAGCTGTGTTAGTTTAGGTGTGGAAACGTTTACTCCTCCGGCTTAAACTGATTTTAGAATGACTAACAACAGCCTTAGCTTGCATGTGGCCGTCTGCATGAGCCTTGGGTCGTAAAGTTCTGCTTTCCTGTTGCACACTCACTGACCCTCTCCTTTTCACCCTCTCTTCGTGGACACATCCTACATGATTTCTTTTGTACCGTTGCATCGATATTAATGGTTTGTGTTTTACTTGCTTTGGACCTCGACTATGATTTGATGCTTATTTCTGTTTTGTGTCTTCTTGTTTCTGATTTTTTTTTTTTTTTTTTTTTTTACTGTCACCGCTCCATCTCTCACACATAGCTTATGTCCCTTTTAACATCGCCCCATCAGCCTCCTCCTCCTCCCCCTGCCTCTGCCTCACCCTCTGCTGTTCCCAACGGCCCCCAGTCTCCCAAGCAGCAAAAGGAACCCCTCTCCCACCGCTTCAACGAGTTCATGACCTCCAAACCCAAAATCCACTGCTTCCGGAGCCTAAAGCGCGGGGTAAGTTCTGCTCTGGAATCCTGCGTCTCTTGCGCACTGTGTTGCATGTCTCATTCTGCATAATTTACTTTGTTTTGTGAATGAGCCTAGTGTGTTTTCCTGTAACGTTTAGAGGAAGAAAAGGCGTGAGCCTGGGCTCCCGGAGAGCCAGAGAGCGAAAGAATGGCGGAGGAAGAAAGGAAGGAACCGAGTGGGGTGGAGAAGTGGGAGGAGGAGGAAGCTAGCAGGCCTGAGATCTTTTCTTCCCTAGTACAGGCTGGCAGCGCCCCACACTTCCCCTTCAGAGAACTGAAGTCATTCATTCTCCTTCTTGATCTCACTGACTCTGATGAGGTCTCTCAGACACACAGTGTAGAAGATGAGAGAGTAGAAGTGATTGGACAATCAGAAAATATATGTCGACTAATTGCAGACAGGAGTACCGTGCAGGCTCCTCTGTCCTCGAGATGCCTCTGGCAGAGAGGGAGCCAAGCAGGCACCACTGTTCCCTCGTGAACTTAAGGCACGGTGATAAAACGCCTCTTAACTGAAGAGGGCAGAACTCCCCTCCGTGCAGCTCGAGCAGCTCAAATCCGAGCTCAAAAATCTAAAGCGTTTTGAGCACTGGTGTGACAGTGCGAGTGGAAAATTCCACACGTGGCCTCACGTGAAGTGTCGTGGCCCTAACGCGGCGCCAAGCTGTGGGCGTGGCTCTGAGGCTGGTCTTTCCTTGAGGCCCAGATGCCATCTCCAGGTCCCCGGAGACAAAACACAGATACCGGAAGAATGCTCAAGTACTCCTCAGTCTACGGATATAAAACCCACGCGAGTTTCATATTTAGGTTTGGGTCTCGTTTTATCTACATAAATCTCCCCACCTCTAAAGTCTGAAACACTTGTGGCCCCAGGCATTCTTGTGAGGAACACCAAACCTGCCTGTCATTGTGAAGAGAAAAGGGACAATAGCGGGCTTCCTCTTTTGGCAGTGAAGCCAGTGTGCAGATAGAAACTGTGGAGCCAGATGGTATGAGCGTTTGTGGCACCCAAATTCGGAGGGGGGAGGGGGGGACGAGGATCTCTTAGAGCATGGTTGCTGTTAAGACTCAAGTTTGAGGCCAGGCAGGGGTGGTGGCACACTCCTTTAATCCCAGCACTCGGGAGGCAGAGGCAGGCGGATCGCTGTGAGCTCGAGGCCAGCCTGGTCTACAAAGCGAGTCCAGGACAGCCAAGGCTACACAGAGAAACTCTATCTCGAAAAGCCAAAAATATCAGGTGTGATGTTGCAGAGCTGTCCTCCCAGACTTCAGAAGATCCAGAGTTCAAGGACATCCTTGGCTACATCACAAGTACTGAGCCATCCTGGGCTATATGAGATTCTGTCTCAAGGCAAAACAAACAAACATACAAACAGCCCTTCAGTTTGCAACCATTCATAAACCTCTCTAGGAATTAGGCAGTCATCCAACATGGATTACCAGCTTAGCCTCCCAAGTAAAACTAAATAAGTCTTCTGAGACTTACATCTGGGCTGGGTGCGGTGGCTCACACCTGGAATCCCAGCACTTGGGAGGCTGAGGCAGGAAAGTTTAAGGTTAGCTTGGGCCATGCAACTCATTCCAGGCTAGCCAGGGATGTAAAGCGGGACCCTGCCTCCAACAAACAGTCTGTAGGCTCAGGATCAGTGCTGGTGGCTTTCCTCATCTGTAGAAACGGTGTCCCTAGCCACGTCTGACCTCGGCACTCCAGAGGCTGAAGCAGGAGGATTGCAGTAAGTGTCAGACCAGCCTGGGCTTTATAATAAGATCTCATTTAGAAAGAAAGACGGAAAGCAAGCAAGCAGGCAGGCTGGGGATGTGGCTCAGTTGGTAGAGTGCTTGCCTAGCATGCATCCCCAGCATGGCATAAAACATTGATGTTGGTGGTGCAAGGCATCCAAGGTCAAAGGTCATCGCTGGCTGCCTTGTGAGTTTGAGGTCAGCCTGGCCTATGTGAGATCCTAGCTCTCGAATAAGATAATGGGGGCCGTAGAGATGGCTCAGTAGGTGGAATGCTTGGAGCCAGGCCTGACCACCTGAGTTCAATCCCTAGGGTACACACACTGAAAGGAGAGAGCTGATTCCCCAAAGCCATCTACTGCCCTCCACATGCACCTGATAAATAAATAAATAAAATAGATGAAAAAAAAAAAATATATATATATATTAGGGTCCAAAGAAGCCAAAGTTGAAGGAAGGAAGGACACAATTGAGAGATTTATTTTGCCTTTGAGGTGACTTAGTATATCAAGTTAGAAATCAGAAAATGTAGGCTGGTGAGATGGCTCAGTGGATATAGGATGCAGGCTCTTGCTGCCAAGCCTGACAGTGTAAGTTCCGTCTCTGAGACCTACAAGGTGGAAGGAAAGAGCCAGCTCCCACAAGTTGTCCTCCGACTTCCACATCCGCACTTTGGCACTCAAACTCACACACACAAACACCATAAATAAATGTAATCATTTTTCAAATTAAATCAGAAATGTAATTTCCTAAAGCTGTCAGGACAGCCACTGTCAGCAGGCAAAGTAGCTTCAGAAGTGGACGGTGGATTGTGCTGAGTTCTGTTGTTGGGACTGGCTGTACAATCGGGAGCTTCTTGGCTCAATTATGCTGGCTTTTAGAACTTCACTCTTCATCAGAGAAATTTCCATGGATGTAACCAGGGTGAGCCAGGCTCAGAGTCAGTCACATCAATGTTGCCACATGCTCACTCGTGTTTATAAACATCTTCATCTGTCTGTCAGACACTAGAGATGGAACGTGTTGAGTGTTTTCACAGCCATCATCCGTTTGCATAGTTGGTCCATGATGTCACATCACACAGTCGGTCATCGGTGGTTTCTGCGTCTGTGTTCCGGTGTCCCCTAAGTGTGTAGGCAGGGACCAAAGAATGTCTGTGTTCATTTAGTACAAGAAAAAATGGTTTAAAAAAAAATTCTGATTTCAGCAAATTTCTCGCATGGAAACTTTCCTGGACGGTAAGTGCATTCTCCCAATGACAAACAAAGCTGAGAAGCTGTGCAGTGAGGAACAGGGAGAGAGTAGATTTGCTTCCATCGCGGACAGATCTGATGCTTCTTCTTGCAAGGAGTGGTGGGTGGGAGGGCAGGATGGAGGGGAAGGGGGCAAAGGGAAACAGCATAGGGCCAGAGTTGGAGAACTACACGCGGTTGTTTGCTCAGCAGCAGCGTCAGTGCGTTCGCTCGGTACAGGTTGGCAGATCCTTGGTTGGAAGAGGGTGGAGCCTTTGTTTCCGGTTCACTTTCTCCTGCACTTGAACTTGAGGCTACCCCACCCGAGCAGATGTGCTCCACAGAGGATTCTCAGAGAGTAACTGTGTGACTTCAACGTATCTTTTTGTTCTGTTCCGTTCAGATTTTTCCCGTTTTATCTTTTGTCTGTGTGAGAATTTTGCCTGCACGTATTTCTGCACCATGTGTGTGTCGTGTCTGGTGCCCTCAGAGATCAGAAGAAGGCATAAGGTCCCCTGGAACTGGAGTTAGCAATAGTTGCGGGTTACCATGTGGGTGCCAGGAATCGAACCCAGATCCTCTGCAAGAGGGTGGCAAGTGCTCCTAACCACTGAGCCATCTTTCCAGTACCCTGTGGTGTTTTTTTTTGTTTGTTTGTTTTGTCTTGTTTTTGGTTTTGTTTTTTTGTTTTTTGAGACAGGGTTTCTCTGTGTGCCTTAACTGTCCTGGAACTCACAGCAATCCACCTGCCTCTTGCCTCTCAAGTGCTGGGATTAAAGGCATGCACCACCACTACCTGGCTCCCTGTGGTGTCTTTTAATTTATCCCATTTAACAACCTTCAGATTTGAATTCTAAGTATCTGGTTTAATGACCAGAGTGTGAAAACTGTGTGCAAACATTTCTTTTTCTTCACCCCCCCCCCCCCACCTACCCCGAGACAGGGTCTCACTGTGTAGCCCTAGCTGTCCAGGAACTCACTATGTAGACCAAGCTGGCCTTGAACTCACAGAGATCCTCCTGCCTCTGCCTACCTAGTATTAGGGCTAAAGGTTTACACCATCACTGCCCAGCTCAATGTGCAAACCTTTTTAAGCATAGCTTAGTTTATTTTTAAATAATTAAGCAAGATGAAATATTTTTATTGTCGTAAGCCGTTTTCTGGAGACATTTACAGGCAGTCTACACCACCAGACTTTCATTAGCTCATCTCCACACAAGTCAAAGAAAGATTAAAGCACAGAGTGTGTCCCCAGGGCTGTGTGGGGGGCACTCACCTGTGATCCAGGCCTGGGTGGTGAAAACAGGAGGATCAGGAGTTCAAGATCATCCTCCACCATACGTGGAGTTTGAGGCCATTGTGAGCTCTGTGAGAGGAAAGCCAGAGGAGAGATAGAGATTGATACATGGGTGGATGGATAGAGAGGAGGGAGAGGTGGGGGGAGCCAGAGGAGTGTTGGGAGATAGAGATTGATATGGATGGATGGATGGATGGATGGATGGATGGATGGGTGGGTGGGTGGGTGGATGATAATATGTCCTGGGTTTGATTCTGCAAAGGGTAATTCCATTGTCTTAAGTGAGGATTTCCTTTCGAGCCTGTGCAAGGCAATTGCCTAGCTAAAACTAGGTGACTCCCTCGATAGTTTAATCTTAGGAGATACCATCGAAGCAGGGCAAGGCGTTTTGGGAAGCCATTGCTGTGTGTCGACTTATGAATGTGTGCCTCCTTTTTTATTTCTCTCACCTCGTTCTCCTGCTGACTGTTGGCAGACTCAGGCTTTGTGTTATCACAAAGAGCTCATGAAGAGGACTCTAGGGAAACCCACGCATGCCTTCGAGGCTAGGGACTATGTTGTAAGTCCGCCTGGGATACAGGGTCATATACAGTCACAGCCCAGACACTAACCCCTTGGACAGCGCCAAGACTGGGGACACAGGTGCAGCCGGAACACTCCAAGGCAAGGAGGGGTCCTTACTGTACAAAGTCAACAGCTATTTTAGCTCCGAAACATGTATGGAAAAGCTCTAACTCCTTGGAGTGCCTCTCTCTGTCTTAGTTCTGGTAAAATCTCTAAAGAGCCCGCAACTGCCACCTGAGATGTCTGTGGTGTCCCTGGATGTGAGTTTATGACAGAAATGTACCCATAAAACACATCTATATAGAGTGTAGTTGCTGCAAAGTGACTGTCTAGGGCATGGCGATTTGACCTCTCAGGGACCCACATCTGCGCCATCACTAAAGAGTCATGCCATGAGCCCGAGAAAAAAAACTCAGATAAGCAGGACCAGAGAGGGTCCCAGGAGATTTCACCAAAAAGTATATGCTTGGGCACTCACTGTCCCCTTTCTTTGCGCTTAAGGTTAGTAGCTGTGACCGTCCAATGTCACATGGACGCGCTGGCTCTGTCTCCCTCCCGTGTTATTGATGTTCGCTTCTCCCAGAGCCCCTAACTGTCGCCTGAAGCTGATGGTGTTTGGTCCCTTAGTGTCTAGTCACACGCTGCTCGGTGAGGCTTTTACCTTTATTTCTCCTAGGAGAGGCCTTGCTTTCTAATCAGAAGTGACCTAATTGGCTGGCTTAAGACTTCTGACCCGAAATACACTTAATCATCTTTAAAAAGAAATCCTCGCTCGTGCACTGAGCGGCGGCACCTCCGCCAGGTGGTCTGCCACTGCCCACTTCAGAAAATGGAATTTGAGAGGTTTGGGTGTCTCTAAAGACTGAGTGTGAGAAGTTAGTATTTCCTGTTTCTCTGGGGACCGATCTCTATTCTAATCGTGTGTTCTTAGTTTGAAGTGGTAAAACCTTCTTTATTGAGATTGCAAATTCGGTTCCAGGAGATTTCGGTTCTAGTCTCGAGTCAAGAGAGGAGCCCCATAGAACAAATAGTGAGTCAAGTCCTTGAAATTCGCAATGAGATTGTGTTGGAGGAAATTCTAGTGTCTGCAGGTGTGCTTTGTGGGGGCGTTTCCTGCTCGACCAACTGAGTGTTGTCTGTCTGAATGGACAAACTCAGCTTGTGACGGGCAATCTGTGCTTAAGCTCCAGGAGGCTCAGCAAGTTCACAGCCCCGCAGCCTATGCAGACGCTTTTTGAAAAGCTGTCCAGCCATTTTAACAATCCCTTCCTTCCATGTGGGAACAGTGCCTTTGAAAAGTGATTCCCTGTTTACAAAGAAGACGCACACACACCTCTGTGTGTGTCTTTAGTTTGCCTTCCAAATACGTTTGCACCTGCTACCAGTTACTAGGACCTCCAGGATTCCTAGAAGCTAAGTCAATGCCAAACACAGGTTGAGCACTCCCTAGGTAGACAGCTGGCTCTCACAGAACTGGGTTTCCATTCTGAGTTCTCAAAGCCCTCTTACTATGCTTGGAGTCCCAGGACCGTGGGACTTTGCTGCTCTCCAGGCCTAGCAGTACTGGGGCTGTTGTAGCCCCTCCAGTGATCAGATCATCCACCCACCACAGCCAGCAACCTGTACCCCAGAGGCAGCTTCCACAAACTGCAGCTCCGGGCACCCCCCTTCCCCCTCAATGCTGTGTAGCTCCCATGGACAGGCTCCGAGTGTAATAACCCAAGCCGCCTGTAATCCCACTCCTCAGGAGCCTGAGGCAGGAGGATCAGGAGTTCAAGGCTAGATTGAGCTCCGTAGGAAGACCCAAAGCTCTCCCAGAAGGAAATCAATTCATTTTGAAAAAGATCAAGCCTCAAAAGTCACCGTCATGGCCCCAGAGTGGTGCTGGTGGCAGGTGGGAGATGGCACTGTTTGGCTGCCTCCATTCTGTTGGGAAGAGGTTTTCTAGCTTCTGACCTACACACACACACACACACACACACACACACACACATCAATGTATGGGAGGGTGTGATGAAGAGATGGCACAGCAGTTAAAAGCACTTGCTGCTCTTGCAGAAGACAGAACTCTCTTCCCAGCACCCATATGTCGGTCTGCTCATACCCCCTATAACTCCAAGGGGTCTGTTGCTCATTTTTAGCCTCTGTAGGCACTATGCTCAGGAGCTTGTGCATGCCAGAGAGAGTGCACTCACACACACACGCACATAAAGAAAATAAGTATTTTAAAACTGACATTAAAAAATAAAAACTAAACACCTGTGTGGGGGCTGGGAAAGGGCTGTGTCTGTGACCCCAGCACTCAGGAGACAGGAGAGATGTCTCTGATAACTTGAGGTCATCCCAGCCAGGGCTGTACATTGGGTAACCCTGTCTCAAATACAATAAAGATTTTAAAAGAATCCACATAAAGATATTCTGGGAGCGATTTTGTTTTTTTTTTTAAAAAGTGCTCTGTGATTTTTTTTTTTTCTTTTTAGGGTCACTATGCATCAACGATATGCCTAGCAGGTTTAAGGCCCTGGGTTCTGTTCCCAGCACCACCCTAAAAGACGCTCCCCAAAACACTCTCCCCAGCAAGCTGATTTTCTTATTTGTTTATTTATTTATTTATTTTGGTTTTTTGAGACAGGGTTTCTCTGTGTAGCCTTGGCTGTCCTGGACTTGCTTTGTAGACCAGGCTGGCCTCGAATTCACAGAGATCCACCTGCCTCTGCCTCCCCAAATGCTGGGATTACAGGCGTGCACCACTGTGCCTGGCTTGCTAGCTGATTTTCATAGGCATCCAGTGGGAGGTGACAGTGCAGGGCCATGAAGGACCCTCCTCACACCTTGTCTTGGCTTTGGCACCCAAGCCGCCTGAGAAGAGTCCCAGTGATGACCCTCCTGTGAACTTTCGCACAGATCCGCCTGGCCATTTCCACATGTCGGCAGGGAGCTGATGCTATGAGTCCGGTGGGACTAGCCAAGTGCTGCCTCTTCTGACGTGTGTTTTCTCTCTCTCTCTCTCTCTCTCTCTTTCTCTCTTCCCGTTTGTTACCTCTTCAATTTTCCGTGAAGCTCTCTCTCAAGCTGGTAAGCACAATGTCCCCCGTGCATGTCCCTAGTCTAATTGGGTTTCTGGTGTGTGTTGTGTGTGCTAAGCCATGGGCAGCCTCCCACGTTAACTGTTCACATTCCTTCTCCTGTGGGCACTTTTGGTGGTGCTTATTTGGCCTCTGGGTGTGTGATTGTCTTATTCACTAAGAAAATTAATGCTTAACATGATTTGATTTCCCTTCCTGCGGAGGCCTTACGGTTTTCCAGCCAGCAATGAACTGTCCATATTCATCTGAATGCGGATGTCAGAAATTGGGGGCGATTCCTACTGGATCATTTTGGGTCAAAATAAATTTAAACAGTTGGAAGGTACTCCTTTCTGGGATCCACAGAAGTAGATATTTAAAAAAATAACAAAACAAAAAACAACCAAAAAAACTAAGAACCTAAAGGAGGAAGCCACTTGGGAGGCAGAGGCAGGCAGATCTCTGTGAGTTCAAGGCCAGCCTGGTCTACAGAGTGAGTTCCAGCCCAAGCAGGACTGTTTAGGGAGACCTTGTCTCAAAAAAACAAACAAACACAAACTAGGAGCCCGAAGAAGACACCTGGGCGTGTGTCACGCCTGCAGTGACTACTCAGGTTTTTGGTAGGGAAGACCAGTGGGAAGCCAGGGACCTCCTTCGGGGGAGGCTGCACTGCTCTGTGGGGGCCTTGGGTAAAGCTGAAAAGGGCAACCCCTCATCCATCCTTGCTGTCTGTCTACTTAGTGTCTGTCTGTCTTGCTTCTCCCTCACTCTAGTGAACAGCCAGAGTAATTTATTAAAAGAAAATCCTAAGCAACATAACCTACTGTACTTTGAGAATGGATGAGGGCTAGGACATGGCTCAGCAGTATAGTGTCACCCTAACACACAGACAGAGCCCCGGGTTCCATCCCCAACCCCATCAATACATACATACACACATACATACATACATGAAAGCTGTGGATGCCTCCCTGAATATCAAGGCAGAGCATGGCCTCACATTCTCGCATTGATCAAGGACAATACCTGACATGGCACGTGACAGTGACTTTCCTATAGCCATGTATGTGGGTGTGTGCTCATGCAGTCCAGTCAGCCCCAAAGCAAAATAATATTTTATTAAATAACATTTCTCAGAAGTGAAACCCTGGGAAGAGACTGCAATCAAGTGAGGTCTCTCCAGGAGGGGAAGAGGTTTGGGCGCTGGATAGGTTTAAGCAGTCTTTCCTTTGGGGGGTACGCATCCTTTCATCAGCTTGAGAGTGAGCCGTTGTTTCCATGCCATTTAGAGGTGGCTTAGTGAATAGGGGCGCTGCTTGTTCATACACGTGTGAAGACAAGTTTAGATCCCGGGACCATCTACAAAGCCAGTTATGGCTGCTTATATCTGCAGCCCCAGCATGAGCGGTGGAGATAGGTGAGTCCCAGATGAAGCCATTGGACAGCCAGCCTCACAGAAAAACCAGTCTCAAGGCTGTAAGACGCAGAGAGGGAAAGACACCTGACGCCCTGCTGGAGTGACCCCTCGAGTGTGCACACATCCAAATACTGAGTGCAGGCACCACAAGCACACACACAGACATGAGCTTTCAGGTGCAGAATGGGTTGACTGGAAAAGCAAACATCTGAAGGACCTGCTCTACCCAGAGCTTGTGGCCAGGAGCAATGTGGGCTCCATCAGAAGAGGAAGCAAGGCCGAATACAGAGCCCTCTAGCCTGCATGTGTGCGACCGCACCCTCCAGGGCAGGTTTCACCACTCTGCAAACTGGGCCACTCTGGCCACGTCAGAAACATCCCCGCTGACTCAGAGCTAAAAAAACAAGAGCCCCTTCTCTGTAAAGTCAGTCACCTGTCAGAGCTTTGTCAGAGGAAATGAAAACCTCAAAAGCCTAATTGGGTGAGACACCCTTTCTACAGATCCTAAGTGTCTATGGGAAGCTGCTGACCTGAATCTCCATAGCAACCAAGGTTTGAGGCCTCTCCCTCGATTTGTTTTCAAATAACAATGCGATTTGAATAGGGAGGGGAGCTGTTGAAAGGGAGCTGGCTGGTCAGTTAGGTTGACACTTTATCAATTGAAGATAACATGTGTGGCTCTGTTAGGTTATTTTGTTGCCCTAAGTACCCAGTGCCCTAAGTACCACACCAGCCAGAGTGGTCTTCACAGGCATCTCTAGCCATTCCGATGCCACCCAAGCCTCACACCTGTTCTAAATACATTCAGAAGACTCAGGCCACCGCTGAACCTGCCACGTTCAAGTGCAGGCAGTCTCCTGTAGCTGCTGTGCCAGACGGTGCAGCCACGGAATTTTTTCATCATCTCAGAAAGTTCTAGAGGGCCCTCTGGCCTCTTCTACAGCTGCCCTGGGACTTGTATTGAATTGCATCCGAGGTTTTTTTTTTTTTTTTTTTTTTTTTTAAAGCTCCAAAAATCTCCGAGCTGACAAGATGAGCCTGAAGGTGAAAGTATTTAGAACCCTAACACGGAACTTGAGTCTAAATTCCAAGAAGCAGTGTCAAAGCCCAGCACCCAGCCAGCGGGTGTGCCTGTGATCCCAGCACCCTGTGGGAAGAAAGATGTGCAGTGGAAAAACAACCAAGGGGCTGGAGAGATGGCTCAGTGGTAAAGAGCACTGTCTGCTCTTCCAAAGGACCTGGGTTCAATTCCCAGCACCCACATGGCAGCTCACAACTGTCTGTAATTCCAGGTCCAATTCTGGCCCTGGCACCTTCACGCTAAAATAAAATTAAATAAATTATTAAAAGAAGAAAAAAGAAAAAGAAAAGCAACCAAGAGGCCCTGTCTCAAACAAAGTGGAAGATAAGGACCAACATTCCAAGTTGTCCTCTGACCTAAACACACACAGACACACACACACACCATCTCAATCTAGGAAACAAGTATGGAGTCGCCAATATGGCTCAGAGGGACAGCAGTGCTTGCTGTAGCCCAGGAACCTTGAGCTCCATTTCAGAGACCTACCTAAATTGATAGTTGGAGCTGACTCCCACAGATTGTACAATCAATAAAAAATTGTAAAGATAGGCCAGGTGGTGGTGGCACATGCCATTAATCCCAACTCTAGGGAGGCAGAGACAGGCGGATCACTGTGAGTTCGAGGCCAGCCTGGTCTACAAAGTGAGTCTAGGACAACCAAGGCTACACAGAGAAACCCTGTCTCGCAAAACCAAAAAAAAAAAAAAAAAAAAAAAACCTTTAAAGCTGTACTTTCCCACAAGCTCAGTGCTTACATAGAGCAAGGAGAAAGGTAGACACTGAAGTTTTCAAACAGCGCTCATGGGAGAGGAAGACTGCCTTAAAGCTGTGCTCAAGCTGAGGGAGGTGCTTCTTCCTGCTTGGTGACAGGAGTAGCGCAGATCCCTTAACCCTTGACCCCTTGTGCTCACATACCCATCGCACACACTGAGGGTGTCTTGGGACCAGAGCGCTGATCTCCACGTGGCCTAAGAAGCAAAGTATTTTCCGGCTTCCCAGCCATCGGCTTCTCTTAATCGGCCTTGAAGCTTCTGTCACAAGCCCCGAGTAAGCCGCTTGGCAAATCCAGCTGGGTTCCAGAATCACGTTCTCTGGGCCCCCTTTCTTCTTGTCCCCAAGTCAGTCTCGCTCTTGTTTGAAAAGAATTGCAGCTTTCAAGTAAAAAACTCTTGTAAATGTCCTGGCTTTCTCTAGGCCCCTTGAATATATTTCATTCTGTATAGAAATGGCCTCTTTTTTTTTTTTTTTTTTTTTTTTTTTTTTTTTTTTCAAGACAGGGTTTCTCTATGTAGCCTTGGCTGTCCTGGACTCGCTTTGTAGACCAGGCTGGCCTCGAACTCACAGCGATCCGCCTGCCTCTGCCTCCCGAGTGCTGGGATTAAAGGCGTGCGCCACCACGCCCAGCGAAATGGCCTCTCTTAAGGAAAAGCTCTTGTACTACAGTGATGCCCGGTGATGCTGTGGCTCTCGAGCAAGGAGGCGGTCCTGGGAGGGAGACCAGCTCCTGCGGGCTTCACTCACAGCACTGTACAAAGGCAGAGTCCCAGGCAGAAGTAGTGCAGCCCTGGCGCTTGGGAAGTTGAGTCTGTAGGATTGCCTCAGATGGAAGGCCAGCCTATCTGTACGCAAGCACCCGGCTACAGAAGCCAGAGCTAAAAGGTAGAAGAAGCGGGGGGGGGGGGGGGGTAGAGAGAAAGGCTGGAGAGATGGCTCAGTAGTTAGGAGAATATGGAGGACCCAAGTTCCATTCCCAGCACCCACATCTTGTAGCTCATAATCACCTATAACTCGCCCTCCTCTGGACTCTGCACACACCAGACACACGTGAGTGAGCATGCACACAACAACCCTAAAATAGAATCTTTTAAACTGGGGGAAGGGAATCAAGAGCCGGAAGTAATGGTTTACACCTATATGATCCCAGTACCTGGAAAACTAAGGCAGGGGGATCACCATGAGTTTTAGACTGTGGTCCAGTGGTAAAGGCTTGCCTAGTACACATAGGTCCCAGATTCAATCCTACAGAAAAGAAGTGGGGGTGATGTTAAAATACACTCTGACAGGAAAAGCAGGGGAATCTGGTTTTGTACCCTGTGGGAAGTAATTCTGGGGTCCCAGTGAGTGACAAGTAACACCGGAAGTGGGTGGTTTTTGGTTTTTTGTTTGTTTGTTTGTTTTTCAAGACAGGCTTTCTCTTTGTAGCCTTGGCTGTCCTGGACACACTTTGTAGACCAGGCTGGCCTCGAACTCACAGAGCTCTGCCTGCCTCTGCCTCCTGAGTGCTGGGATTAAAGGCGTGTGCCACCACTCCCGGCTGATGTTTGTTTTTTAAATCATACTTTTTGCTCAAAACCTCAAGGAAAAATGATAGCCCATCTGCCATTTCCCAGGGGTGGGAGTTCGGCCTCAGCCTTGAGAGGAGAGACAGGAAGGAGTGCTTCAACTAAGGAAAGAGCAGAGACGAAGGCACAACATTACAGAATTGTCACTTCCTGCACTTCTGCCCTGGGTGGGACTAGTCAAAAATGCAAATGAAGTGGTCTCTAAATTTGTCTATGGGTTTCCTTCCGGGTCAGACCTATTTCCTCCGTCTCTCCTCCCCGTGGTGTGGTTGCTCCTGCCTCGCCTGCTCCGGCCCTTGTAGATGGCACGCAATTGTTTGTGGGACTCCTGAGGTTTGCATGTGTTCGGTTTTCATATCTCAGCTGGTGTGGCAGGAGAGCACAGCTGGTTCTGGGAAGCCCAAGCAGGTCTGCAGGCTTGGTGTGCCCTCTCCTGCCCTGAAGCGCCTCAGGGCTCCCTGGCTTCTCACTTATGTTTGTGTCTGCAGGGTGCCACGCCAGAAGACTTTAGCAACCTGCCGCCTGAGCAGAGGAGGAAAAAGCTGCAACAGAAAGTTGACGATCTCAATAAAGAGATCCAGAAGGAGACAGATCAGAGGTAGGACGGACAGACGGACGGACAGATAGACGGATGGACAGACGGACAGATCTCTGTGCCCTGTCACACAACCCGAGCTCAGTTTCGAAAGTGGATTCAGGGCCTCCTCATGCACGTCAGACAGTTGTTCTGCCGATTGTGTCTACTGAATCACAGCACATATAAAAATATTTACATCTTATGTATCCTGAAATTGTGACATTTGTTTGTTTTGAGACGGTATTTTTTTTTTTTTAAGACAAGGTTTCTCTGTGTAGCCTTGGCTGTCCTGGACTCACTTTGTAGACCAGGCTGGCCGCGAACTCACAGCGATCCACCTGCCTTTGCCTCCCGAGTGCTGGGACTAAAAGGGTGAGCCACCATGAGGTTGTAGAAAGAGATACGTAGCTCTTTTTACATACTACAAAGAAAGCTAAAAAGCTACACATGATGGTACATCTGTTATCCCATCACTTAGACTGAGGCAGAGGATCACAAGTTCGAGGCCAGCCTGGGCTAGATTGTGAGACCCTGTCTCAAAACAATAGGAGCAAACATGGCTTAGTCCATCAGAGCACTTGCCGCCCTTGCAGAGGACCAGGGTTTCTTTCTCAACACACACACTGTGGCCACACCTGTCTGTAACCCCAATTCCAGGGGCTCTGAGCTCTGTGAGTACTGCACACAGGAAGCGCACACACAGAGAAGCAGGCACACAAACACATACGCAATTTTTATTTTATTTTATTTTACGTATTTATTTTTGGTTTTTCCAGACAGGGTTTCTCTGTGTAGCCTTGGCCGTCCTGGATTCCCTTTATAGACCAGGCTGGCCTGGAAGTCACAGTGATCTACCTGCTCTGTCTCCCTGAGTGCTGGGATTAAAGGCATGTGCCACCACACCTGGCTTATACACAGATTTTTTAAAACAAGTTAAAACAAACAAAAACCACAAACAAACAAAAAAGCAAAAGTGAGATAACTGAGGCACCTCATGACAGAAGGGAAGGGACAGCAGGTTAAGGTTATCACAGGTAGAAAAGAAAAGCCATGTGGTGTGAGTGAGAGGCAGGAAAATTGCTGACCAGCGAGGCCAGCCTGGGCTACCGAGTGAGACCTTATCTCAAGAAAAGCAAAGAAAGGTGGGATGGGAGCGGGGATCTGTGGTTGAGAGTACGTATTTCCTCTTGCAAAGCATCTGAGCTCTACCTTCATCACCCATATCACGTGACTGACAACCCAGGAACTCCAGCTTCAGGAGGATCTGATGCCCTTGGCCTCAGTGGGCACTTATGTGTATGTGCACACACACCCTCCACACATAACTAAAAAAAAAAAAAAAACAAGCCAGGCGTGGTGGCGCAGGCCTTTAATCCCAGCACTCAGGAAGCAGAGGCAGGCATATCACTGTGCGATCGAGGACAGCCTGGTCTACAAAGTGAGTTCCAGGACAGCCAAGGCAACACAGAGAAACTCTGCCTTGAAAAAAAAAACAAAATAAAATAAAATAAATAAATAAAATAACAAAAAACAAAGAGAATAGTGGGGCATGGTGGCGCACGCCTTTAATCCCAGCTCTTGGGAGATAGAGGCGGGTGGATGTCTGTGAGTTTGAAGCCAGCCTGGTCTACAAAGTGAGTTCCAGGACAGCCAAGGTGACACAGAGAAACCTGTCTCAAAAAACCAATAAATAAATAAATAGATCCAAATTCTGATCCCCAGTGCCCATGTAAGAGGCAGGCACAGCAGGGCAGGTCTGTAGCCCCATCGCTGATCAGCCAGTAAGAGGCCCTGTCTCTCAGGACAGGGGGAATGGCTGGAGAGACGCCTCTGCACTTACAAACACGTGCTTTGAAGTCATAGGACCAAAGGCTGGCCTTGAACTCAAGGGGATCCGCCGCGGTGGGCAGAGTCAGTGGGATCTCCCGGTGAAGAGTGAAGAGGACACACGACTGCCTCTTGTGCCTTCTGTGTACTGACGTAGGCACCTCCCCTGCACTCACACACACACACATAGAGCTTTTTTTTTTTTTAAAAGAAAAGGAAAAGGTAGACAAGAGATAGATGAAGACTCTCAATGTGACCTCCATGTGCACACACACACACACACATGAATGTACATGTACACACACGCGCGCGCGCATGCACACACTAAAATCAGTGAACTTTTGGAGAGAAGGGATGGTCTCATTATATAGCCCAGGCTAGCCTCCTGCCTTGACCTCCTGAGTGCTGAGATCACCAGTGTCACCAAGCAAGCAGGATGATGGGTTTTCACAGCCGCTTTTGGTTTTACAGGCAAATACGGTAAGAGGTGGTGGGAAGCCTGTGACGTCAGGGATGTGGGCTGTTGATGCAGCCAGAGAAAACCCCCACTACTGGCTTTCGCCTCAGCCCCCATGTTGTTCTGATGTCTTTCTCAGGGATGCCATCACCAAAATGAAAGATGTCTACCTGAAGAACCCTCAGATGGGAGACCCGGCCAGTTTGGACCACAAACTCGCTGAAGTCACCCAGAACATAGAAAAACTGCGGCTGGAGACACAGAAGTTTGAGGTACGGAGAACAGGAAGATGCAGGGAGGGGGAAGTGTCTCTGGGAAGCCCCTGGGGGAGCCCCCACCTCCCACCTTTTCAGTGGTAGGTGTTCTGGGACTGCTGGGCTGTGTCCCAGGAAAGGAAAACCCAGACTACTGACATGCCTTGGGGCACGGGGTTTCCCAGGGTGACCTCAGGGCCACAGGAAGTATAATTTATCTGTCATTACATGGCTGCCCAAGAGTGTGGCCCAGAGTGCCTGCTGTCTGCCATGCGAAATTTGGTCCCCACCCCCACCCCCCCCCCGCCCTTTCCCCAGCTTTGCAGGAGAAGGAAGTGGTTGGCTGGGAGCCCACCCGTATAGCCAGCCAGTGCAGGCTCTGAGACATCAGGGTCGGCTTTAAGTGACCGTCCAGCCCCGAGTTAAGGCCTGACAGGTCATGAGCTAGCCTAGGCCAGCCCCGGGTTCATGTCTTCTGTGGCTTTCGCTTCCAGGCCTGGCTGGCTGAGGTGGAAGGCAGACTCCCAGCTCGGAGTGAGCAGTCACGACGGCAGAGTGGAATGTACGATGGCCAGACACAGCAGCCGGTCACTAATTGTGCCCAGGACCGGGAGAGGTACAGTACCTGTGAGGGCCTGCCTCTGGCACAGGGGCAGTCTGGCTTTGAGATTCTGAACATAGGATCAGAGCCTCATCGCCTCTGATTCTTCCCACACTGCAAATAGCTCAGTTTGGGCTGGTGATCTGAGGTGCCTTAGCTCCTGCAGCAAGGCTGAGCATGGCTCCACAGTGCTGTGGGCGGAGCCGCATCTCCAGGTTGGTCGCTATAGTGGCTGTGTGTCTTCGTCTCTTGAGCAGCCCAGATGGGAGTTACACAGAGGAGCAAAGCCAGGAGAGCGAGCTCAAGGTGCTGGCTACGGATTTTGACGATGAATTTGATGACGAGGAGCCGCTTCCTGCCATAGGGACCTGCAAGGCCCTCTACACGTTTGAAGGTACAGCTGCCCGTGGGGAGATCTTCTGCCCTTCCCAAACTGACTCTCCCAAGTATCTCATATCTCTCTCTCTCTCACACACACACACACACACACACACACACACACTTACACACACACACACACATTCATATGATAAAATTATAGAAAAAATTATGTATTTTATGTCTATGGGTGCTTTGCCTCCGTGTGTGTCTATGAACCTGTTAGTGCCTGGTGCCTGCAGAGGCCAGAAGAAGGCATCAGATCCTCTGCAACTAGAGTTACAGATGGTTGTGAGCCACCATGTGGGGGCTGGGAACCGACTCCCAGGTCCTCTGCCAAAGCAGCCAAGGCTCTTCTTACCTACTGAGGCATCTTTCCAGCCCCAGTAAAAGAAAACTAAATGAGTAAATAAGATGGAAAATGATTCAGAAGGCACCTGGCATCAACCTCTGACCATCACACACTATATGCCCGCTCTCGCGCGTGGGTGCACGCACGCGCACACATGCACACACACACTTAAACACGCACATTAACACACACATCTCACACACACACTTAAACACAGTCATGCACACCTACACACACACCTTTCATACACTTCACACACACCGGTGCTCACACACTCATACACAGTCTCTCCCACTTACACACAAACACGTAAACACACATTTACACACACTCACACCATCTCGCTCTCACATACATCTGAGGGTGGGAAGTAAAGTACCTGGGTGAGAAAAAGAAGTATTAGCTTTTAATTGGCCAGCACTAGCCAGCACCAGGAAGCTACTGATGGCGTTAAAGTGGTTGACGGGTACACCATTGTCCCTTATGAGGGATCAGCCAGGAAACGGGGTGCAGCATCAGCACCACATACCTGGACGCCATCTAGCGAGCTACAAAGATGCTGTGAGAGACGCAGTCAGGGCTCAGGGCTGTGGGAAGCCCTAGGAGGAGCGCCTTGACAGGAGCCTCAGAGCCTTTGGCGACCAACCCCACCCCAACACAGACACACACACAGTGGCTCTGCTGACAGCTGCCTAAACCACTTGCCCCTGCCCCAGTTCAGCACTGTTGCGGTAATGAAATCTGACAAAAAACAAGTCAAGGGAGAAAGGATTTATTTTAGCTCACAGTTCCAGGCCCTAGGCGGTCACAGCAGGGGAGCCCAGGCAGACCGGTGAACAGCTGGTCACGCCTGTGTTAAGCCAGCCTTTACTCTTACTCAGCCATAGCCCAACCAGGGAGAGGTAGGGTCAACCTTCAGGCTGGGGCTTCCCCCCAGTTATGGTGGTTAAGACCACTTCCTTAGCGGGGCGTGGTGGCACACGCCTTCAATCCCAGCATTTGGAGGCAGAGGCAGTCGGATCTCGGAGTTCAGTGCCAGCCTGGTCTACAGAGAGAGTTCCAGGATGGCCAGGGCTACACAGAGAAACCTTGCTTTGGGGGAGGAGGAGAGACAGCTTCCCACAGACACGCCCACAGGCCAATCTACTGTAGACAGCTCCTCACTGACCTCCTCCCAGGTGGTTTTTCCAGTTGTATCAGGTGTACCAACCATCACAGGCTCCGCACATCAGCTGTGGCTTTTAAATGATCTTAGAGAGCTGCCTGGGGGCCTAGGCTAAGAAGAGGACACAGCCATATGGTAGTCGGCAGAGCTGAGGAAAAAGAAGAGACAGAGTTCAAGGCCAGCCTGGTCTACAGAGTTAGTCCAGGATAACCAGGGCTCCACAGAGAAACCCTGTCTCAAAAAACAAAACCAAACAAACAAAAGGAGAAGAGAACCAAGGCCGGGCTGGAGAGATGGATCAGAGGTTAAGAGCCCTGGCTGCTCTTCCAGAGGTTATGAGTTCAATTCCCAGCAACCACATGATGGCCTACAACCATCCATAATGAGATCTGGTGCCCTCTTCTGGCCTGCAGGTGTATATGCAGGTAGAACACTATATATGTAATAAATAAATAAAATTAGGGAGAGAGAGAGAGAGAACCAAGGCCATCCTGATGGCTGAACCCAGATCCCCTGGGCTACATTTCTAGGGTCGAGGTGACACAAGGGGGAACTATCCTACAGGCAGTAGGAAAAGTAGAACCTTGACTCCAGAAAAATGCCAGAAGAGGAAAGAGATGAGAGAGGACCCTTGCCCCTGCCCCCTGCCACAAGAGAAACCCTGAGGAGAGTGGCTTAGACTTCACCAGAGCTTGTGTGGAGGCAAAGGTTGGGGAGGTGACCCTCGGAGGACCTGAGGAAGGGTCCACAGACAAAAAGAGACACCTAGAAGGAAACCTCTTAGGGCAGGGGCAGAGACCCAGCATGCATCAGAGGACCAACCAAGGGGGCATTCTCTGTGCAGATCTCACCCAAGGGCCCTCCTGGCATTGCCCTGGACCTGACAGCTCTCCCACACTCCTTTAGGTCAGAACGAAGGCACCATTTCCGTAGTGGAAGGAGAAATGCTGAGCGTGATTGAGGAGGACAAGGGCGACGGGTGGACCCGCATCCGCAGGAACGAAGACGAGGAGGGCTACGTCCCGACTTCCTACGTCGAAGTCTATTTGGACAAAAACGCCAAAGGTGCTAAGACTTATATTTAATCCACTTAAACCAAACCAACCCTGCAAAGCGTTTGGAGTTGTCTCTCCCCACCACTGTGGCTGTTACAGGCCTTCAAGAGGCCAGCAGAAAGCAAGCGACGCAGACACTTGGGGGGACCTGAGGGGGCCGTCTTGTGCCTGAGTTCGCTTGTCCAACTTTGGCTCCGTGCAGAGCTGCCAGTGGCCAGCTCACTACTGTGTCGTTTGAAATCTGATCAGCATTGCCGTCCCCTTCAACAAAACATGTAGTTTTTTTTTTTTTTTTTTTTTTTTAAACAAATGTAAGGCGGTGGCTCGTGCCTGTGATCCCAACACTCAAGAGGCTGGGTGAGGGCTATCCCAATGAGTTTCAAGCTAGTCTGGGCTACAGAGTAAGAGCAAATAAACAGAAGTTACCTGTGTCACGTCATCGATGGGAGTAAGTAACATCTCCCTGCCCTCGAGTGAAGCTGGGAACATTTTCTTGGTGCCCACACTGAGTGCCCTAAAAGCCGAAGCTCAGTTCCCCGCTGAGTGTCCCAAACAACCAAAAGAGATCCAGGAAGGTGTCCTCCTTGAGTGATTTAATTGTGACTTGGCATTAGCCTTCTGGCTCCATCCGATGGACCTGGGCTGGTGCTAGAGCGACAAGCTTGTCCAGCAACTGGGTGCCCAAGCTGAGCGTGATATTTCTCAAACTTGGTTCTATTCCTGTTAGCGGCCGGAGTTGCTGTACATCAGCCGCTGCGAGCAATGGCCCCTTTTAAGTGGAAGACCTTCTTTTTCTTTTTAATCTTTGGCATCTATAGGACCCAGCGTTTGAATTTACTAGACATTTTTGGCATTTCCGGCACATTTAATCCGGCTAACTACAGCTGGAATAAAGTCAACGGTCTTAGTGTTTGAAAGGAATCTGGGCCATGTGAGAATTTGCATTTTAAGTTGGTACTGATGCTGAAGGGGAGAGCGTGACAGTGACACTGGTCACATGCAGAAGCAGCTGCCAAGTCCAGGTCTGAATAGTGTCCGTCCTGATAGCCCACCTTGAGGTCACCACGAGCCAGCTGTGAATGGGTCAGAAGGGATCCGTCCACAGCTAACTCTTTCTTTTTTGTGTTTGTTGTTTGTTTTGGTTTTTTGAGACAGTGTTTCTGTGCAGCCCTAGCTGTCCTGGAATTCGATCTGTAGACCAGGCTGGCCTCCAACTCAGAAATCCACGTGCCTCTGCCTCCCAAGTGCTGGGATTAAAAGCATTACCATGCCCAACTAGTGTGTGTGTGTGTGTGTGTGTGTGTGTGTGTGTGTCTGTGTGTGTGTGTGTGTCTCTGTGTGTCTGTGTGTGTGTGTGTGTGTGTCTGTGTGTGTGTGTGTGTCTGTGTGCTGTGTCTTGCTATGTAACCCATGCTAGCCTTGAACTCACAATTCTCCTGCCTCAGCCTCATGATTTTGCTGAGATAAATATTTTACTGGCTCTTGGTACAAAGAGGTCCCCATGCCCACCCCAAGGCCCCAGCAGCCACACGTCACTATTTAGTACAGTCTCAGAAATCAGGAAGCTGACCCAGCCTGCCTGATATATTTTTTTTTAATACACATCATTTTATAATTCATATTTCCTTTGAGTAACTTTT
This sequence comes from Acomys russatus, assembly GCF_903995435.1. NCBI lineage: Eukaryota > Metazoa > Chordata > Mammalia > Rodentia > Muridae > Acomys > Acomys russatus. The sequence continues at coordinate 52,344,179 of NC_067160.1, forward strand.
GTTGTCACAGTGTCTTTAAAGCCAGCCTTTCTGGAGCCCCTTTATGGGCAGAGTCTCAGTGCCCCCTGCAGGTCTCCTGTCTGTAGGACTCACATGGAAAGGACCAACTCCCCAAAACTGACCTCTGACCTTCATACGCCATGGCACATGTGCACAACCACACACAACACACACACACACAAATCAATGTAAAAAACTATAGACAGTTGGACATGGTGGCGTACACCTGTAATGCCAGCACTTGGGAGCCAGACGCAGGCAGATCTCTGTCTGTTCAAGGCCAGCCTGGTCTATGTAGTGAAATCCAGGCCTACCAGGACTACATAGTGAACCCTTGTCTCAAAACAACAGACAGTAAATAAGTCAGGAGGAGAGAGCTGAGCAGTCTTGTAGCATTCTCTTTCTAGACTCTTCCAACCCCCCCCCCACCCTCCCCCCACTCCCCACCCCCCCCCCCGCCCCCCCCACCTCCAAACCCTATGGGCCCGGCTGCTGCTCCCTGACTCCCAGAAACTCAAAGCACCTCTTTGGTTTAAAAAAAAAAAAAAATGATGCCAGGGCACGTTCTCTGTGTGTGCAGTATCAATGATGCGCTTAATTGTTGCCAAATTGCTTAGACTCCTCCGAGCCTTGTTGCGCTAGTGTCACTTTGGACGTCCCTTTCTGTCAAACATATCCGTAGTCCCGCCCCACAGAGTGGATTTGTATATATTGCAATTTGAAAAACTAAAGGATGCCTTAGAACAGTGTTGTTTTAGCCTTTACCTGTCTATTTTATTTGTTATTCCTCTGCCTAACCACCTTTTTGTTTTTATAACTGCTGGGGAGGTCCCTGGACTCTTGCACTGTAGCTAGGTCCCCTGGCTGGCTGCTGCACACTTGAGTTTATTGTAAACCCCTGGCCTCTGAGTAAGTTTGAATACAGCTGTCATGACTGCTTCTTTCTATTCTTACCCTAAGAGAAAAGAATCTGCCTGTCATTCCCCCCAGTTGTGCCCTCATATTCGCCTCTCTAATAAATGTTATTCTTTTTCTCCGTGCTGTGTATTTTAAGTGATTTCCCTCCTTTTGGAGAATGTTATTCTTTGCAATGGATATTTAACTCTTTCTTCTCTAGTACTGAGGAATTTTCCAGCCAAATGCTTTTTCCGCCGCCCCTCTTAAATAATTCTGCCTCCCTTCTTACCCATCCTGTCCTCAGGGCTTGGAGCGTCTGCTTTTCTTGCATTTTCGCTAGCCTCTGGCGATGGAGAGCTTTCTGGCAGCCTTAGACTCCCCTCCCGCCAAAGGTCCGTCCTACTCAGAGGGACCTACAGCTACAGTGGGAGAGAGAATCTGCCCTTTAGCTTCCTCCCCCCATCCTGGACAAAATAAAATAAAACACAGAGTTTCAGTTTGTTGAGAAGATGAAAAAGCAGGCAAACTTATTGCTCTTTTTTCTCTTTCTTTTTTTTTTTTTTTTTCCAGAAGTGGGGCCAGCTAAAGATGGGGAATAAAAAGCCAGGCCTTTCATGCCAGAGTATAGGAAGTAGAGTCAGGATGATCATAAGTCCAAGGTCACCATCAGCTATATATAAAATCCGAGGTCACCCTAGGCTACATGAGATCCTGTCTCAAAACAGGAGACTAAAGCCTTGAAAGCTCCCCACGGCAGAGCCACTCTGGTAACGGTTCCTCAGACCCCTCCTTTCTCTAGGCAAGCAGCTTGCCACTGGCAAAATGCCTGCCTCTCACCTGCTGCTCTTTCTAACCCAGGGTTTTTCTTCTTTCTTTTTGTGTCGTAGGTTCTTAAAGGCGGTGCACATGGCCAGAGTTCCCTCGTGATCCTCCCTGGGAGCCACCATCATCCAGCCCGCTTGTCCCCCACAGGCTTCCGGCACCACCCAGGCTGGCTGGGCATCCTCCAGCCCTTCTGCAAGCTGGGTCCCCACGTCCCTCCCACCTCCCTTTCTCCTTCACAGCATGCTCCTGTGGCTCTGCCGTTCCCTCTGCCTACTGTACTGGCAGGGGGCATTTCTCTTCCTCAGCCCCACACAGGGCTTGTCCACTTTACTCCAATCCCCACCCACACAGGCCACAAAGATGGCTGGACTTGTGCCTGTGTGTCCCTGCTCCTTCCGGGCTCCCAGTCCACTCGCAGATCACCTGGCCAGTCCTTGCACATTTCACACTGTGCCTTTGTCAACCGTCGCCGCCGGTTTCCTGGTAACTAACAAGAATCCAGACAAGGAAGGGCCAGTTGTGCATCGGGTGGACTGAGCGCCCACCTGTCATCCGTGTTTCTCTTGGGACTCATCAAATGTGTCCTCTCCAGAGGCTGCTGCCTCAGCCCCTCCTTGGTCACCTGTTCTCCAACATCTCAGCCCCGACACCTTCTATAGTCCACCCCTATGGTGGGACGGGAGGGGCGGGGCGCCCAGCCCCTGCCCACCCCCACTCTGGTTCTCAACCACCTACATGGCCCAAGAAGGTCCATATTGAAGTCCCAAATCCAGCTTGTGGGCCAGCCCTACTGTCTTGCCTGCGTCTACTTTCTGTGAGCGCTGTCCGCCTCTTCACGGCATCCTGTGATGGAGGGCCTCACACCCAAACTAGCTCATTATGGTAAGGTGGGCCCGCTGAGTCCCCTAAGTGGCATTTGAGGACTCTATAATGTTGTCACCAAAGACCTTGTGCCTCTTGTGGTCCCTCTAGTGGCTGTGGCCACTGCTCCTGCATTTAATCCAATGCTCTGCTCTGGAAGCCCTCGGGGAGGATGGAGTTTGAGAGATCTTTGCTGGGAGAACTGACGTAGCCATTCCCAGCGTAGCCCTCCGCACATTTTCTCTTCCGTCCCAGTCCAGAAGCACTCAAGACTTGGCCACAAGCCCCTGTGAAGGGCACTCCACCAGCTTGAGAAAGTTGGCACTCCTCCTCTGGGCAGAAGGTAGCTTGGCATCAGGTCAGAAGAGCAAAGGCATGGGAGTCTTACAGAGACCACAGAGACAGGGACAGAAAGGGCAGGTCATCAGGGTCCAGCCTGTGCTTTGTCCATGGTTTGTGGAAACGCAGATAGTCTCTGCCAACTGAGGCTGGTAGACCACCCTGCGGAACAGCACCACCAACCTCACAGCAGAGGGAAGCTGCCACAGAGGTAACGGTGGACAGAGGGTACCAGGGTCGGGAGCAGCTGAGAAGGAAGGTTTTGAGTTTCAAGAGCAAGCAAGAATTTCAGGCTTTCTCTACCCCGGTTCCTCCTCCCAAGTAAGGCCAAGCCCAGGGTCATGCACACTGCCCTCTAGGGCCCCTGCGAGGCTGTTCAGGAGCCAAGGCTTCTGTTCCGGGTAGCAGGTGTGTCCTTCCTCACGTGAGGAAGGCCTAGGGAACTAAAGAGAAGCCTGGCACTTAAGAGTGAGGGTTGTCAGGGCCTCAACTCTGACACAGTTAATCTGACCGCTCCAACAGGTCACCAGGCGTCTATCCCCACAACCTCTGCTTTTCTTCACCAAATTGGGCTTGACCAAAACCGGAGTGGTTTTCACAGATCTGCTCACAGATCTCGGGAATGCACACGCGAAGGTCAAGAAAGGCTCTTGCCACAAAAGGAAAATGGATAAGTTGCCAATCTTCCTCTTCAAGTGACTGTTAAGGCCCGTGCCTGTCTCCTCCTAACCCTTTACTTCTCTTTTAACTTCCTGTACTACCTATGTCCAGAAAGGATGGAGGGTGAGCATCCTCGGGGGCCCTCCCAAGACAGATGGCCTGCTGTGGAAATCCTGTGGAATTGTACCGGGTGTGGGGGGAGGGGAATGCAGGATTTCCCAGGAAGCTCTACGCCCCCCTCTCCCCAGGACCCACTGCCTGTCACCCCTAGCTGCTAGAGTGCTGTTACAAGAATGACTCACTGTAAAAGAACCTGCCCTGCAAATGGCTTAGAGACAAAAATAAAAGGAACTTGACATTTACCGGGTTTTTTTTTTTTCTATGCAGGATGTGAAGCTGTCGTGGCTCCTTCCCCTAGGCTGAGCGTGCTCAGCCAGTGGGATCAGCCCAAATAACGCACAGGGAGGCCTCTAATGCCTTCCGGCAACACCTGTAGTGAGAGTAGAACTTTCACACAAAGTAAAAAAAAAAAGTTCTGTTCCTGCCAGTATTTTTCCAGAAACTGCAGTTTTTGTGTTTCGTTTTTGATTTCATGTATAACATCCAGAATGTCTCTAATAATGGTTCCAAGTCCTCTTTTAGCCTGAGATCAAGCACCTTTTAAATTGTGTGTGTGTATGTGTGTGTGTGTGTGTGTGTGTGCGCGCGCGCGCGCGCTGCACTAATTCTAAGCCTTGAGGGAATGACATTTTTGGGAAAGCCCTCACAGCTATCAGGTCTTAGACTTGCCTGTTTCTTTGGAGGTGGAATTAAAACCAAACAAAGTGCTTTCAGGCACTCTCAACCTTGTAATTAAATGTTAGTCCTTTCCATGTTAAATAAAGTATAACTCCTGGTGTACAGTCACACGGTTCTCTGCTTGCGTGAAGAGATGTCTCTGGGCCTGGGGAGATGGCTAAGTGGGTAAAGGGCCTGCTGAGCTGGTCCCCAGCATCCACATAAAAAGCTGGGCACTGTTGTTGCCCCCCAAGCTCCTGGAATAACTACTCGTGAGACTCATTAAATATTATACAAATATCTAGGCCATAGCCAAGCTCTTCTCTGACTAGCTCATAACTTAAATTATCCCACCATACTAATCTAAGTTCTGCCATGCGTCCATCTTCCTCACGTCTTGCCGGCTGAATCCCTCACGGCTGTCTCCATCGCAGAATCCCTTCTGCCTGCTGGATGTCTCATCTATTTCCTGCCTCAGTCATAGTTTTTTTGTTGTTGTTGTTTTGTTTTGTTTTTTGTTTTTAATAGACAGGTGTTGCATCCTGTCATACAGGTACACAAGAGACTTCCTGTACAGGGCACAGCAGTGAGTACCTGCACCATCAACACTAAGGTGAGAGGTCACAAAGGCAAGTAAATCCCAGCCACCCACTGGACAGCAAATCTGAGACCCTATCCCAAAAACCACAGAGGCACATGCTGTTAATCCCAGCACCCAGGAGGCAGAAGCAGGTGGATTCCTGTGAGTTCAAGGTTACCCTGGTCTATATATTGAGTTCCAGATTACCCAGGGTTACATAGTGGGACCTATCTCAAACTAAGATAGTGGTAGAGAGTAACTCTCACCAGTATTGATCGAGCGATCGAGTCTCCTATACATCTAAGTTGGTAAACACATCCATAAAGAAGCACTGGGCGGGGGAGGTGGAGGAAGGAGGGGTAGAGTCTAATCCTGGAAACTTCCAGGGCTGCTGGCTGACCTCTGTCTTCTCTGTCACTCACTATGTAAACTCAAGTCATGTCTACTCAGGGACAGATTAGGGACCTACTTAACTATAAATGTCACTTCTGGTCCTAGGAAAGTCATATCACAGTGACCCATTCTGTCTATGCCCTGTCATGGGAGGGGTGCTGATGGGGGGGTGTGTGGCTCCTTAGCAAGAGAGCAATTTCTTTTCTTTTTTATTTATTTATTATGTATACAATGTTTCACTTGAACACCAGAAAACGGCACCAGATCTCTTTATAGGTGGTTGTGAGCCACTGTGTGGTTGCTGGGAATTGAACTCAGGACCTTTGGAAGAGCAGACAGTGCTCTTAACCTCTGAGCCACCTCTCCAGCCCTCCTCCTCCAGCTGTTTGACCTCTGGCCTCAGGGATGCTAATGTGTGTGGGAGTCTGAGCAGCAGGAGAATATGTTCATGGTTCATTTTTTATTTTCTCCCAATGACCAGGTTAGAATTGTAAACCAAGTTAGCAGCCCTGGATGGCTCTAAAGGGCCATATACAGGCCTGCTGTGTTGGCATACGCCCATAATTTCAGCACTGGGAAAGCAGAGGCAGGAGGATCTCTGTAAGTTCTACAAAGTGAGTCCAGGACAGCCAAGGCTGTCTCAGGAAAAAAAAAATAATACTTTTAGAAAGCCATTTCCAGGATGTTGAGGACTTGGTTGTTCCCTCAGAAAGGAGTCTGTGAATCAGAGGCAGGCGACCCTCAACAAGGCTGTGAACCAGGATACGAACCAGGCTGTGGTTCTTATCCTGGTCCTGAGGTTGCAGAAAAGTCCCTAATTCACAGGATCAGAACAGCTACACGGCCTTGGGATGGGTTTCTCTGGCATTCTGGAAATACTAGCTGGCCTAGGCCCCCTCAGCATCCAGCTTGCCCTGGCCACACCCAGGCCCCAGGCACCTTGTTGGTGAGAGAGGTGGCGGCCCCTAGTGGGAGAACGCAGAACTGCACTGGCATCCCTAACCAGTGACAATGGTCATTTCCTCTGGTGTCCAAATATGGAAAAGCAGCCAGCCAGCACTCAGCAGCCCCTCCCCCATCCCCCACCCCATGTCTCAAGTTGCATCAGGTACCCATGAGGCCCTGACAGGAACACTTGTGTCTGTCCAGTTGGTTTTTTAGTGACATCAACTGGGGATGTCTCAGGACTACAAGATGATAATAATATAAACACAGGCTCTTATGTGTCTTTGTCCTTAGAACCGGGCAGGCAGGAAGATGTTTCCAGTCCTGCAGTGCCCTGCTGGACACTGTGTCCCAGAAAGGGACAGCACCCAACAGTCTGTGCAGCCTCTAATGGTCCAGATGAGCCCTGCTGAGTCCTTCAGAATCTCCACTCACTGCCTCCCAGCTCTCCACATGTGAGGACCACAGCGGTCTGGGCACACTCACTCATTCCAAAAGGTTAGCTGCTCTTTTTTAGGCTCCCAGCAGGTATCTGTACCAACCACCCCACCCCTACCCCACCCCCACCCCAGATCCATTAAACCAGGTCCTGGAGTCAGAGGCAGCCTGATGCTAAAGTTCTGATTTCTGGGTCAGAATCAGGCAGTGCAGGACTGGGGATGGTTTGTTTGCCCTGAGCTAAAGCAGAACTGGGGCAAAGCACACACAGCCTTGCTGGTGCAGCCCACGCAACGTCGTCGTGGGCAGAGCCGCAGACAACTGGACCCTGCATGTGCCTCGGGTACCAGCTCTGCAGGGAGGGGTGGCTACAGAGAGGCACTGTCCTTCCTGGACTCTTCCTCAAAGAATCAGCTCCAGGGCTAGATGCTAGTCTCAAGCCTAGAAGCCTCCCCAGCCACCAGGGACTTCCTCTGCTGCTTAGGCTGGGTAAACCGCCACCAGCTCCTTCCATGCGTTGCCTGCCAGATCTGGGTTCATCCATCAGAGCCTCTTTAAGAGCTGAGTGTTTATTTCAAGGGAAACTACAGAGTGTCTTGAGGCAAATCAGGGCCTATGTCTAGCTCACCTTCCTGCAGTAGGAGAAAGGAATGTTGCCAAGCCCCCAAATTGCTCCAGACGAAACTTCACCTTAGGAAGCCGCCCACGTGTGCGCTGTGAGTTCAAATCTATGCAGCCCTCAAAACTGAGCATGTCTGAACATCTCTAGGGACACTCTAAACATGTAGTGACTTGGAAACAGAGGCAGGGCACAGGGACTCATGTCGTCCAGACTGGCCTGCAACTCTCCATGAGACCAAGGCTGAGCCTTCTGCCTCTACCTGCAGCTTCTATTTCAAGCAGTTTCCATGAGCCCTGGATTAAGTGGTGGGGATGAACCCCAGAGTTTCATGCATATGTGATACTCTACCAACTGAGGTGCATCCTCAGGCCCACAGGTGGGTTTTGTTGTTCTCAGAGTCCTGTAGCCCAGGCTAGCCTCTGACTCACTATGTAGCTGAGGATGGTCTTGAACTCCTGCCACTCCCTCCCTCTGCCTTTCAAATGCTGGGCTAGCGGAGGGAGGCGCATCACTACTCCAGGATTTCGGAAGGTGTTGACCCTTGTTTTTCCTCAGTGCACTCTTGACCCTTCAGGTATGATAAGATGCTGATGGCCACAGTCTGCTCTCCCATAAATTAAACCTGGGACCCATAACATGACTGATCACTGAGCTACATACACCCAAGTCCCGAACACAATGTTGTTGTTGTTGTTTTAAGATTTATTTACTATTATGTATACAGTGCTCTGCCTGCATGTACACCCGCAGGCCAGAAGATGGCATCAGATCATATTATAGATGGTTGTGAGCCACCATGTGGTTGCTGGGAATTGAACTCAGGGCCTCTGGAAGAGCAGTCAGTGCTCTTAACCTTTCAGCTATCTCTCCAGTCCCTAACTCAATGCTTTAAAGGAATACATACACTCAAATTCTTTTCCCCCAGAAAACACAACTATGCAGGACCAGAGCTGTAGGGACAAGGCCCGGTGCCATATCTGTAGTCAGAGGCCTGAGGTCTTGGGGTACAGCTCTGTGACTCTGTGGCTCCTTTTCAGGGTACTGCTGGGGAGGCCAGGAAGCCTGTTAGGATAATCTTTTTGTGGGTCATGTAAAGGTTGCCTTTGTATTATTCAGATGCTGATTTCTGTAAAGGCCAGACCAGTATTATTATTTTTATTTTATTATTTGCTTATTTTATTGTTATTTTTATGAAGCATCACCTGTCTTGGTGTTTTCGGTTCTGGTTTTTTTTCTGTCACCCTGGCTGTCCTGGACTCGCTTTGTAGACCAGGCTGGACTGGAAATCACTAAGTGCTGGGATTACAGGCAGCATCATCACGGCAGGCTTTGGGGTTTTTTTTGTTTGTTTGTTTTTGTCTTGAGACAGGGTTTCTCTGTGTGTATGCCTGGCTGTCCTGGAATCAATCTGTAGACCAGGCTGGCCTCGAACTCACAGCAATCCGCCTGGCTCTGCCTCCGGAGTGCTGGGATTAAAGGCGTGTGCCACCACCGCCCAGCATGCTGGCTTTGTCTTGGTGTTTTGTAAGCATCTTCTCCATCACTTTCTGATTGGTTTAATAGAGCACTGACAGCTATAGCTGGGCAGGAGATAGGAGGGACTTCCAGGCAGAGATAGAGACTTTCTCTCCAGCCCGATGTAGAGAAACAGATGAGGGTCCGGAGCGTAGATTAGTATAAGCAGGTTAGTTTAAGTTGTACGAGCTAGTTGGAACAAACCTAAAGGCCAAGCTTTCATAATAATAAAAAGTCTCCGTGTCATTACCTGGGTGGCTGGCAGGTCGAGACAGTCTGGTGATAGAAGCTAGGAGCCAACATGTGGGATGTGCTGGCCACTAAACACATCCCTGCTGGGGCTCCCTGGGGGGTTGGGGGTGTCCCAGCCCACCCTCCCCCACCTCCCCAACCAAGCTTCCCCAGGCCTCTGGCTGTGCTCATCACCACTGGAGGCAGACACCACGGTGCCACAGTACAAGCTAGGGGCAGGGAGGACCGCATATTTATTGTGACATTCTGAACAACTGTGTCACAGTAGTGCAATGAGCCAAGGGCTCTACAGCTGACTTCAAAAGATGGCAGCCAACAGGGTATGTCCCAGCAGCAGCCCGCCTGTGGGTCCACACGCCACCCATCTCAGTGGGAAGAAGCAGGCCTAAGGGACATCAAACACCCAGGCCTGTGCCCACTTCTGAAGAGACTGGTAGTCACTGTCCTCTGGAGGCCTCTTGGTCCCAGGATCCGTGTCACCACCCCAGATTTAGCTTTGAACACCTTGGCCTAGATGTTCTGTCCAGGCTTCTCCAGGACCCCAGAAACAGAACAGTGCTTCTCAGGCTCAGCAGGTCCTCAGTACCTCTGCAGTGGCCTTGCAGGACACTCTAGACACATGCTTGTGTGAGTGGCCACAGACCACAGCTTCCCAGAGGTAGGGGCGGGGCAGGGGATCAGGCTCACTCTAGGCCACACAGGAAGCTGAGCAAGCATCAGACAGTGTGCCAGCGCATGAGGTATCTGCTTCACCCCATCCCTCAGGGGCTTAGGAGTCACTGCACAGGGCAAATAGCCGCCAGTCTGCCAGTGGCGCAGCAGGACAAGGTGGGTCCTCTACCCTCTAGAAGCAAAACTTGCCCTTTCTTCGTTCCAGCCATAAGAGTCAACAGAACAAACACGGGACAGGCTGGGCTCCACCATAAGAGGTTCTGCGGGCCAACACACAGAGCCCTCACATCCATTCTGTCCCTGTGCATGGACATCTGCCTCTGTGAGTCCCCAATGTGTTGTGCCAAGTCCACAGCAGGAAATTCCCCCAAAAGTGACAGCCACTCCCAGCCCCCCTTCCCAGGGTCCAGCATTGGCTGCCGGGCAGCATGGGGCTTCTGGGACAAAAGATGGGCCCAAGTTAGCAAGAGGGCAGGTTTCGGGGACACAGCGGTGACAGTCAGGAGTCCTCAGAAGCCTGAGAGGATATATTTTCCAGCACAGCATTTCTCTCATGGCGGACCAGCCGCTCAGCCTCTGCACCAGGGCACAGACACACCCTCTGGGGAACGGCAAACACCAGCCTTCAGGGACAGTGGGCACTCAGCGGGACGCAGCCTTCAGAGGGATGCAGGGCTGTCTGGAGTGGGATAGGGCCAACTACAGGCACTCAGCCTGGCCGAAGTCACACAGCCCGAGTCTCAGCCTCAATCTTCTGCTCTCCGTGCAAGCCCTCCGGGTCTGGGAGCTGGGCCACACTCTGCCGGATGGCAATCTCAGGGCCACCCCCGTACAGGCTGTTCAGATAGGTCCAGGTCTCCTCAGAAATCTGCCCATAGTCAGCCCCTGTGGACCAGGAGAGGGACACTTACACGGAGGCCACAATGTATGTGGGTCCTCAGGGGAAACACCTGCTAGGCAGTGGGGATCCCTGGGGACAAGGATGGGGATGGTGAGTAAACACAGGCTCTCCCGAAAAGCTGCTGTGCGTATTAATGCCGTTCCTCTGAGGGCGCCAGAGGACAGGGCTCTGGCTGTTGTCTCTGGTTTCCCAGGGCATGGTTTCCCAGGGCTAGCAGCAAGTAGAAGAGGCAGGGTGTGGTGTGGGGCCTGGACAGCCTGCACACAGGCCAAGCACCTGGAATCCCCTACATGGCCTCTGTGCCTGGACTTGGAAAAGGACTTTGGGAGCAGAAATTGGTGGTGCATGCATTTAATCTCAGCACTTGGGGAGGCAGAGGCAGGCAAAGCTCTGTGAGTTTGAGGCCAGCCTGGTCTACAAAGTCAAGGCTACACAGAGAAACCCTGTCTTGGGGGAGGGGAGGAAAGAAGGAAGGAAAAAAGGAAAAGAAAAGGGGGAAAAAGCTTCCTGGAAAGACAGGAAGTCATGGTTACCTGGTAGCCTGAAGGTAAATCGGGGGACCTGGCTGGGCTAGTGGGGTCCTGGGGGACTCACCCTGCTTTAGCTGGATATGGCCACTGCCTTTGACCTGCGCAATCCTGCTGTTGTCGATGGGCCCAGGAGGCTCTGTAATAGACAGGGACACTGGGCTCAGGGTTACGAGCAGCGCTGTCCTTCATCGAGCTTATCCCTTGGGGCCCACAGCAGCCGGAGCCAAGGCTAGCAGAGGACACTTGGTCCAGAGCCTTCTCTCTGATTCTAAGTCAACCTCTCAGGACTCTGGGCCCAGAAAATGGTACACCTCGGTGACATGGGATTGCTTTGGCATCAGTGGTAGGTACCATGTGCTGAGTGCCCTTTCCTGGTCTGCACCATCTCATCTACCCTTAGTAACTGTGGAGAGCTCAGAGCTGGCGGAAGGCAAGGCCAGCAGCCAGGCCCCGGACAGAGCCCCAGCCCCAGGGCTATGTTCTCAACCAACACTGACTGCTTTAGGCAGCAGAGGACAGGGCTGGAGCAGTGACCCAGTGCCCTCTCCAGCACTGGCTGTTCGTGCCCTGAGCAGGAGGCTGGTGCCTAGCACAGGACACTCACGGGCTCCACTAACCTGCCAGGCCCCCTAGAGCCTGGCCCAAAGAAGCCTGAGTGTGGCTGAGGACGGCCCAGGTCTAGGTCTGCTACTGTTTGCTGGGGAGTTTGGGGAATCCCAAAAGCTCACTTAGTATAAGGCTGGCTCCATTCCTGCAAACCCAAGGGGGCGGGCAAACAAGTACTCTCAGGTCTAGAACTGTCTACCCCAAGGTCAGCAGGAGTAGACAGAGGATGCGGGCAGCAGTGGTGCTGCCAGGCTGGAGGAGTCCCCACTGTCTCAGGCAGGCCCTACCCACAGGCCTGACCTCCACTCACCACTGTCTCAGGCAGGCCCTACCCACAGGCCTGTACTTCCACTCACCGCTGTCCTTCCCCTTGACGAAAGCCTCCCACTCGCGGAACCAGTGCATGCTGATGCAGTAGATGACTCCGGGAGACTCCTCAGCTTGGAATGCCTTGTTGAGCTGCGGGGTAAGGCAGGCAGGGGGCAGTCAATCTGTCCCCTGTTCCTCATGACTTCCCAAAGTCCCGCCCCAGCCCCTGAGTCTCTTATAAACAGTGGATGCCCCAGGCAGAAAAATCAATGACCCCCTTGATACCATCAAGAAGAAAGAATGCACGGGGCTGGAGAGACAGCTCAGTGGGTAAGAGCACTGGCTGCTCTTGCAGAGGACTTGGGTAGCTCACAACCATCCATAACTACAATTCCGATGCCCTCCTCTGACTGCTGAGGATATCATGTATACCCATGGTGCGCACACACACATAAAAGCAGGCAACACATTCAAACACATGAACTAAATCTTAAAGAAAGACACCAATCCCCCACTGACCAACCAGGCCACAGCAGATAAAGCCACTGGCACTCTCTCATGCCGACTAAGGTCACAGGAAGATGCCATTTTCTCCCCCTGTAGATGTAGCATCTGCTCACACGCTGCACAGACTGCTCTAATAGCTCGGGTGCTAGGTGCTGGAGATGATGCCAGGGCAGCTCAGATGCTAAGCTGCGCCTACAGCCACAAGGCAGGGGCCTGAAATACACCTTCCCACTATTTTAATACTTAAGGACCTGTCCTGTGTCCCACCCGCAGCAGTCCCTGTCCCAGCAGCTTCTTTCCTGATGGGCCACACTCCTCACACTTAATGTAAGTCTCAGGCACCTTCCACAGGAGGGTGTAGAGCCCAGCAGCTCTCAGCTAGGAGTGTCCCAGTCCCCAGGGCAGCGCTCCTGTGAGGCACAGGATGGCAACCACAATAGACGCTTAGCCCAAACCACTGAAGCCAGGAGCAAGCAGAGCACACCACCAGTACTTGCCCACAGCAGCGCCTCTGCCAGCAGAAGGATCTCAGTCTCTACCCTCCACCACTCTGCATAACACTCCTCAGAACCTGACAGCACACAGTCCCCAAGTCCCTGTTTCCCACAGGCACCTTGATGAAAGTGTCAATCTCCACCCTCCTGCGCTTGGCCAGGGCCTCAATCTCCACCTGGCAGATGGAGCACACATACAGATGGTTCACAGCAGGGCCACCCCCAAACCTGCTCGGGAAGAGAGAGAGCCAGCATCAGCAGGGGAGGTGCCCCTCTGTCCTCAGCTGTCATCTCTACCACACTGGGAGCACAAAAGGCTGGCAAAGGTCCCCTGTGCCTGCTTCTCTGCAAAAGGTACCTAGAGCTTTGCTGCATCCTGTGGCTACCAGGAGCCTCGAGGCCTGAGGTAGCAGGTAGGACACAGAGTCCCTGGCCTTAGGGCCTGTTTCCCACCCCCTGGCAGCAGGGCCCTCCTTCCCAGGGGCAGATCCCACATACCCAGCTCCACAGGGCCCTGGGTCTGGGCTGGGTTACTGTAGGAGAACTGCCTGCTCTTGGTGGCGCTGCACTTGGCCCCGGAAGTCCCCAAGCTAGAGCAGTAGTCTCAGGGTGACCAGTCCTGGCTCCATGAAGAGAAGGCTCAAGGCCACCACCCACCTCAGCCATGAAGGCAACATTCAAGGGCTTTCCACGGCACAGCCCAGAGGCTGACTGGATTCTCACCAACCGCTGTGTCACCTTCACTAGCACGTGAAGAAGGTGGTGCTGTAGATGTGCTGCCTGGGGACTGGGGCAGTGGAGCCTGCTGTCACTCCGCCAGCTCCCAGCACCTACCTGCTGTACAGGTGCTCCCAGACGCTCTGCGGCAGAATGACCACCAGGTCATCGATGTAGTGGTATTTGTTGGGTGGGATACCTGTGAAGGGGAGGCACAGGGAGGGAGAGCTGGGGCTTGGGGTGGGCCCCTCCGCACCCCTCTCCCAGGGGCAGACTGCTCACCTCCATGGGAGCACAGGAAGGTGTGGTTGGTGATGGGCCCCGGCTCTGCAAAGGTGTTGAACTTGTTGAGCCATTCTCGGGACACATAGAAGCGGAGCAGGCTCGGCTCCTGCATGGCAGCCAGGGACACTACTTGCTGCCGCTCACGCATGGCCTCCTCACTGCTCTTCCTGGGATGGACAGGAGAGTGGTATAAGCCACTAGGCCTGGGCCCAGGCTATGCATGGACACCAGGCCACACCATGGCCAGGGTGTATGCAGAGCCAACCCTTAGCATGCTGGGGTGTGGCCTGAGCCTCTCACAAGGACACCACAGAAAAGCTCAGGAAAGCTCCAGAAACAGCAGACACAGGCAGACAGTGGAGGGGGGAGGGGGGCTCCCCACCAGTCTCACCTGTAGAAGAGCACATAGGCCTCCACATTCTGTACCACTGTCTCATGGACCTCGGTGACATACTGGTCATCAAATTCATACCACCGCCCGTTGATGACATTCTGACAGTAGGCAATGTAGTGCCCGCCTGGCAGACAAGCACCAGGTTATGGAGACCACAGGGAATAGGCAGTGCAGAAGGGCCTGACTGGGGTGGGGGGGGGGCATACTCACTGCCTGCTGTGCCATGGTGACAAATGACAGAGAGGAGGTCATAGGTGGTGACCTGGGATGTGCACTCCTTGGCCAGAAAAGGGCGCAGGTCCAGCCCCTCGAGGGGAAAGGAGACGTGGCTGCTGACTTTGAAGGAGTACATCACCTCATGCCGGAAGCGCTTCAGGTGGACACACAGAATCTGAGGGGAGAAGGCGGGCCAGTCACCTGGGCATCTAGGAGCGCTCACAGGGAAGCTCACAGATAGCACTTCTGCCCAGGCTTGTTGCATCTATGTAGAATACTCCGCACATGTCAGAGACCTCCACATGAGAGCTAACAGCCCGGCTTTCTCTCACAAGGACTGGCAGACTATATGGTGTGGCTGCCAGAGGTGCTGCTAACGAGCTGGGCTGGTCCCGGTAGGACTCCGACTCTGCCCCAGCTTGCCATGCTCTGAACCTGGCCTGGGGACCCTGAGGAGCCTCTCAGCACACCATGCAGGCCACAGCCTGGGACTTGTCTCTGCTCCAACTACAGAAGACTGTGCCAACCCCAGCTGCATTGCTCACATGGGCAGACCTCAGAAAGCCCCCAAGACAAGAGTGAGCTCAAGTTCAGAGGACTCCTGTTTTGATGGGACTCTCTGTCAGCACTCCCCGGGGTCTCTCACTCAGAGCACCCCTGCAAGTTTCCTGTCCCCTCTGTGCTTGTGCAGGGACGGGGTCAGTCTTCACAGCACCCCACAGGCCACTCCCACACCCCCATCCTCAAGGATCCTAGCCCAACACCACCAAGGTGGCTCACTCACCTCAGGCAGACATAGGACCTTACAATACTTGACGCCATTCCGAAGCCTACAGAGGAGGACATGAGAGCTGTGGTCAGTCCCCTCCAAATCTAGTCACCCTGGAGGCCAGCACAGTTATCTCAGGGAACCCCAGGGAAAAGTACAAGCAAGAGGACGCTGGGGACAGGCCCCCAGAGCACAACTTACTTCTTACACCGCTCACAGCTGTACATATTGTCACCTAGCACAGGAGAGCAAAGGGCCAGAGGTCAGCAAGGATAGGAAATGCGGACACAAAGGGCAAATGTGAATTACGTTCAAGGGGAAAGAAAATTGGCAGGAATTAATAGGATTCCAGAGAAAGAGCTGAAAGAAAAAAGGAAGGAAGGAAGGAAGGAAGGAAGGAAGGAAGGAAGGAAGGAAGGAATATTTGGCCCTAGAAGCATGAAAACTCCCATATGGGCAATACTACAAACAAACCAAAAGGCAGCAGACAAAATAGGAGGGACCCCAACACTGAAGGCAGGAAGGTGACGGTCTCACATTCCTCACAAAATGAGCTTGAGGGGGCTGGAGAGATGGCTCAGAGGTTAAGAGCACTGACTGCTCTTCCAGAGGTCCCGAGTTCAATTCCCAGCAACCACATGGTGGCTCATAACCATCTATAATGTGATTTGATGCCCTCATCTGGCCTGCAGGTGTACGCGCAGGCAGAGCACTGTATATATAATAAATAAATCTTTTTAAAAAACAAAAAACAAACAAACAAAAAACCAAAAAAACAAATGGCCTTGGGCCAGAGAGAAGGCGCAGGTGAGCTGGATGACAGAAGGTGTGGTCTACCCATAGGACAGATATAAATGGAGGACAGTTTTGAGCCGTGTTTGCACTCTTTGGAAGGCACCATGCTCCGTAAGGAAGTAGGAGTCTCGTGCATCAGGAAAGCAGAGCAGCTAGCATGTAGTACAGTGGTAGAGCACAATCCTAGCAGACACTCTATCCCCACACTGCAAAGCAGGGTGTGTGTGTGTGTGTGTCCATGTGTGTGGGGGGGGGCACAACAAAGCAGAATGGCGGCTATCAGGGACCGGAGAAGGGGGATACAGGAACTGTTAATGGATATAGTTTTGTTTTTGCAAGCTAAAAATATTCTGGGAATGGAGGTAGTGGTGACTGCAAGGTAATTTTAGTATATACAACACTGCTGGGCATGGTGGTGCACGCCTTCAATCCTAGCACTTGGGAGCCAGAGGCAGGCGGATCTCTGTGAGTTCGAGGCCAGCTTGATCTACAAAGCGAGTCCAGGACAGCCAGGACTACAAGAGAAACCCTGTCTTGGAAAAAAAACAACAAAACAAAACAAAACAAAACAAAAAAACCCAAACCCAAACCCAAACCAAACCAAACAAAACCCCAAAAACCAACCAAATAATAATCAAAGAACACAAAGCTAAAGTGAACTACCCCTCCACCCATCGAATGGTAGAAATAACAACAGTTCAACAGCCAAGTCACAGGTCTGTTTGTAAAGCATTAGCCCTGGGCTGCGGCTAGCTGAGGCATGGCCACAAGGGGGCGCTACACAATATCCTCTCCCTGCGCTCCCATTCTGGCCCAGGCCACTCACCCTTCAGCTCATCAGCAGCAAAGAAAGCAGCCAGGCAGTCTTCCAATGTGACCACAGGGCCCCAAAACCAGCTGGGGGTACAGGACACCACGAACCTAGATAGGAAAGGGGTGACAGGCACTGTAGGGCCTGGGTATGGAGGTGTGGTCCTGACTGGCAGCTTGACACAGCCCAGGGCTGGACATTTTGTGTCCAGGGCTGGGGGGCAGGGGAGGGCGCTTATGTGCCCTTCCCCTAGGCCAGCTGCCTCAGAGATTAAGAAAGCTGCCTGTAACTCCTCAGTTCAGGCCTGGGCACAGATGCAGCTTCACTTCTACCTGCTGCTTGGCCACTCTCTAGTTGTTACCTTCAAGGAACATCTAGTCCAGGCTATCCCAAAGTGACCAAGACCCTGAACCCAGCACACCCCTCTGCATCTTCTGGTCACTAGCCCCCCAATCTATGGACTCTCCACGGCCCCATGAAGGCTTGTCTCTACATTGCTGGTAGACCCAGGACAGGCAGAACAGAATGGACCCCCCGGCTAGCAGGAGGATGGGCATACCGCCGGATATACTCCACAATGAAGGCCAGCCAGCCCTGGGAGGAGTAGCTGTCCCCACAGGCACCCGGCTTGGCTGGTACATTCTGGTAGATGGCAGAGTGGAGTTTGGCCAGGTCTTCCTTGCCAGGGATGGGCAATGACAGGTCCTGGAATGTCTCCACAGTGGTAGATACCTATGGGGTGAAGATCAGCCTGTTACCCACCTCGGCCAGTGTCTGCTGCCCCGGAAGATGAGGCAGACAGCCTGCTCCTGGGGTAAGGAGCCCCAAGGGAGAGTCCATCCTGCCCGTGTGGTAAGCAATGCCAACTTCCCCTGGGCACCCACCCGGTCACAGGTGAGACACTGCACCAGGCTGAGGACAGAGCCATTGAAGACGTCTGAGATGACACTGCGGTAGCTCTGCTCCTTCCGCCTCCGGCCACCAGTACTCGGCACCTGAGCTGGGAACACAGCACAGGACTAGGCCAGCCTCCCCTGTGGCAGGCACAGGCAGAGAGGCTTCCTCAGCCACACTCTGAAGCCCTCACTGTTGATCACATGATTGGTTACATACGTCACCCCTAGGCACCTTAGGGCCACTATTTATAAAATAGGGCTCCCTCTCACATCCCAAGGCTGTTACAAGGGTTTAAAGGCTCAAGTGGGCAGCACACAGCCTGGACCAAGGTTGCAAGTGCTCCCAACTGGCCACCATGCCATCCCCAGCTGTGCTCATCACTGCCCCCGAACCTTTCTTGAGCACGTACGATGGCCCCATCCTCACAGGGCTTGCCCGAGGAGGGCTGCTGGACAGCTTGGAATGGCCCTCGTGGTGGTGGACAGGGCTGCAGGGGCGAGAGGAGCTGCGAATGTGGGCTTCGTTGTCTGGCTCTGGGGACAGCAAGGGGAGGTACTGGGCCAGGGTGGCCAAGCTGGTGCCCTCCATGCCTGACTCCCAACATCCTCCTCCATGCCCAGTCCCAACCCCACTGAACACACTGGGGAGGAGTTATCCACTCTGTTTCCAACCGACGCTCAAGACTAGGCAGGCTGTGGCTCTGAAAGCCCAGTGAACCTGGCACCAAGGCTGGTCCCAGCCTGTGAGGAGGGTTTGGAGCAGAGTGTCCTGCACTCCACTGCTGCATGTGAGCGTGAGGCAGGCAACAGACATAGGGCTTACAGGCTGTGACTTCCCAATGGCCCAACCAGTGACCAGCTTGGCAGATACCTGGGGTCCGGCAGGGACTGGTGGACCTAGGTGTTGGTGGCTGGGCCTCGCTGGGCCGGTCCTCAAGGGAGGCCATGGCTGTGTCCACATCAGCATCCTCGTCCACCTGCTCCGAGTTGGTACGCTGCTGGCCCCAGGAGAACTTGCGGTCCTTCATTCGCTCCTTCTCAGAGATGGCTCGGCCTGCCTCGTCTGAGACCAGCAGCTCCATCTCAGCCTTTGAGCTGCCTCCACCACGCCCCTGCCCATCACCCTCACCCCTGTCACTGCTTGAGTCACAGGACAGAAACTCGTCCTCTGATGGGCTCCGGTCGCCATCACGCCTCTCGTCTGTGTCGCTGGAATCTGAGTCCCGAGCATCACTGAGTGCTGCCACAGCAGCTACCATGGGCTCCTTGAGCTCCTCATGAAGCTGGTCCATCAGGCAGCGTAGGAACTCCTGGGTGTCCTGTAACCAGGACCGTGTCACGGGGGCTTTCCAGGCATAGAAGAGCCACTGTGGGCACTGCTACTTCTGCCCACAAGGTTCTGGCAGGCACTGTGCAGACAAGCAGCTTAGCCCCCTAAGGCAGTCTCTACCATAGTTGTGTGCTGGCCCCCTCCCAACCAAGGCTGAGAGACCACAGGACTCCTCCCAGGTCACACAGCATACAAACAGCCATGGGACCTGGGTGTAAACCATAGAACCAACTCCAACTGCTTCTGCAGGGTGGCAAGAGAGATGAGAGGCCACATCCAGCCACTAAGCAGAGGTCAGCAGGGCAGCAGGGATCTGGGAAGGGTAAAACTATAGGATACTGAAAGCTACACTTGTCAAGAGCACTGCACCAAATCATGCTATCCAACAGGCCAGGCAACCAAGCTGATCCCTTCTCTACTGCTGTACCTTTCTGCTTGCCCACATGCCCCCACGCATTGTGTGACACAGTGGAAGCAGGAGAGGCCCTGGAAGCAGGGCCTCACTCTCCTGACATATGTGGGTGGGACACAGATCAAGTTGCTTCCCCCTGAAGGATGCTGTCATTTTGAGGACCCAGTACCTAATCCAGCCCTGCAGGAAGTGGGGAGGTGGCCTGCCAGCAGAGCCAGCTACTGAGCTGGTGATGGCTGCATACCTCAGGGACCGAGGGCATTGGAAGACATGTGCTCCAAGCCCAGCTGAGTCTGACGACCCCCAAACTACTCCTGGACCACATGCGGGAAGTGGGCTCCTTGGCAGCCAGACCCAACTGAGGTTCCACCTTGGATGGAAGACCCCGGGAGAGGTGGGTGGAACCCACAATGGCCTCTGTGCATTAGGAGGGCAGGAGAACAAATGGAAACAAGTCTTCAACTACCTCCCATCATTCTTCCCTTTTACAAGAGGAGGGATGGCTCTTGACACACCAAGAATATGGACCTGAGCATGAGAACCAGAATCCACATGGAAAACAAGAACAGGTAGGTGGCATGCGCTTGAGTCCTACCGCTGGGGAGGCAGAGACAGGCACGTCCCTGGGGCTGGCTGCTCAACCAGGCTCAACCTAAGCATCAGTGAGTGTCATTCAAATAGGAGCTGTGCCAACGGAAATGGGCTGTGCTCATGGGGATGATCTCTAAAGTCATCCTCCAACCTGCGCGCGCGCGCGCACACACACACACACACACACACCTTTAAACAGTAAAAACTCTGTGTGTTCCTTGCCAAGTTCTCAACCCACACGAAGCACAAGATAGCCTATGGCCACCAAGAGAGGCTACAGTCGTGCCAGGCTTTAGACTCAGAAACGCAGCTTCTGCTGGGACCCTGATGGATGTGGCATAGTAGCCAACCAGCACTACTGGATGGTGTCCACCCTGGCTGAAGGCAGCACAGCTCTGCCTAGAGTAAAGGCCACTTAGTGGGAAGGGACAGGCTCAGCTTTCCCCTTGCCCCATCCCTGCCACTCTGCTGTGTGGCCTGGATGTACAGCGTCTTTGAGCCTTTCTCCGCTGGGACGCGGGGAGCAATGTTCCCCCTTCGTGGTAAGCCATGAGCCCAGGTCTCTGCAGTCACCACTTCCCAGAACAGGAAGTGCAGAAGCAGTGTGGACTTTCTCAGGGACCCCAGCCTGGACTGGGTGGCAGACAAGAGAGTGAAGGCACCTCCAGTGCCTAGCACTGCATCTGAGGGACCAACATATAGGCAGCAGAAGAGGTGACCCAAACAGGTCAGCTCTGACTACAGGGTTAGCGAGGGGTCCCTGTCATACAGCAGGCCCTGTGGGCTCTGTATGGCCTGAGGAACTCAGATGGCACAGCCTTGCTTTCATAATTTCTTTTCTTTTTTTTTTTTTTTTTTTTTTTTGGTTTTTTCGAGACAGGGTTTCTCTGTGTAGCCTTGGCCATCATGGACTCGCTTTGTAGACCAGGCTGGCCTCAAACTCACAGCGATCCGCCTGCCTCTGCCTCCCGAGTGCTGGGATTAAAGGCGTGCGCCACCACGCCCGGCCTCATAATTTCTTTTCTTTCTTGGCTTCCCTGGAACTCATTGTGTAACCAGGCTGGTCTCGTGCTCCAGAGACGCACCTGCTTCTACTTCCCAGAGTGCTGGACTGAAGGTGTGTGCCACTACACCTAGCTGTGACTTTCTGAACAGGATGCTATGTTGGGTTTCAAAGGTGCTCTCTGAGCTTTAAACAAGTTTTTCTTGCCAGACATGGTAGAGCATATCTTTGATTCCAGCACTCAGCACTCAGGAGATAGAGGCAGCCCCCAAGTCTGACCCCCTACACCCACTAAAAAGCAGCACATGGCACTGCATGCCTACAAGCCCAGAGCTAGGGAGGCAGAGAAGAGGGTCCCAGGTTTTCCTGCTTAGTAAATCTAGCCTACTTGTACATTCCAGGCTGTCAAGTGCTCCTGTTTCAAAAAACAGGGTGGAGAGTGATTAAGGGAGGACATTCAACATTGGCCTCTGTCCACACGTGTGTACATGTTCATGTGCATGCAATACACACACACACACACACACACACACACACACACACACACACACACACAGTGTCTGCTGTGAGCCCAGGACAGAGGGACAGGTGTGCTGCAGGTAGGTGCTGGGGTCTTTCTCCGCTGCCTATTGGCTGTGTGGCTGGCATGGGTGACTTGGTCCCTTAAGCCTGAGTTTCCTTGTCTGTAATGCAGTGCTAAAGACCAGCAGGTTACTGGGAGTCCTCCTATCCTTGTGAGTAAAAAAGCTCAGATAGCAGATGCATGGCCTTTCTGCCTGCTGGGAGGTCTGCTCTGGCTGGGCCAGTGTCTAAGCAGCTGGACAGCTTACCTGCTGGGCATAGCCTCGGAACATCGGGTTGACCAACTTGATCCCATGGGACAGGCTGGTGGGGACCACGTAGCTTGGCCTGTAGGAAGACCAAACCTGCTAGCCCAGGTGGCCAGCCTTGAGCTAAGACATTTGGAGAGGCAAAGGGCAAGGCAGATGAGACTCCACAGGGGCTGTTCCCACCACTTCCACTGGCCCCGATGGCCAGGAGACAAGCCCACAGGGTCCACAACCAGAAGCAAGACACCAATGCGAGCTGTTGCCTCAGCTTTTCTCATCAACAGTATGTATTCATTGCTGAAAAACCCAAAAGCTCACAAAAGTACAACGAAATACTATTACCAATGTGCTCCCACTTGAGAGTGCAGTACATTAGGACCCTAGCGGTGTCCCTAGAACAGCAGGCTAAAGTGCACCCAGGACCCTGCCCCCCCAGCACCTCTGACCTCTGACCTGTGACACAGCACACCACTAGTGTCCTAATCCACTTCCAGACCTAGTGAGCCCTTGGGCTCATGTCCAAGCACTTCCAACTTCACTTCACTTTACTTTTACTTTTGTTCTTTTTGTTTGCTTGCTTTTGGAAGCTGGAGGACCATTTTGTTACAGTTTGGGAGGAAAATAACAATGCAGGAATGTTGTAAACCTTTGCAGCTGCTGGCAGGAGGGACAGGAGGAAGAAGGAGAGTCGGTCGAGCCTCTTGAGTTAGGGACTAAGAAAGCAGGCAGGCTTGGCAACAGAGGCCGGCTAGTGGCTGACAGGAGCCTTTAAGGGAAGGCTAAGAAGCCCAGGGGGTCAGGACAAGTCAGGTGAGGGTTTGGGCCAGGATGTGAAGGAAAAGCAGAGAGGGAACTAATGAGGGCCTGTAAGCAACTGCCTTACCTTCCCCTTGCGCAGCAGAGGCGGCCCAGCCATGCTTCTCATCTTTAAATCCACTTCTCTCTGCCACAGCCCTGGCCTGGCAGGCACCTAGCACCCCTGTGTAAGTACCCCACCCTCAGCCAGAGACTTCGCTGAGACCTGACACTGGCAAGATGGTCTCCAGGCCTCAGCACAGACATCTGTCAAAACAGCTGCCATCCAGGCCTGACATCAGCTCAGACCCCTAGCTGCACTGTCACAGTTCTGTGGCTGGGAAGGAGATGGATGCCTCAAGCTCTGGACCTCTGTCTCCCCATTCATCAACCAGAACTAGATAAAACTAGACATGCCGCGCAGGCTCAACATGAGCATGTGTGTGCTCTGGAAGAATCCACAGAGTGCACTCCATAAAGAGAGGATGGGCAGTCCCGTCCCACACACCCCAGCCAAGGGCAGACCGAGACACTCACCGTTTCTTGTGCCAGACCTCAGAGATCAACTTCTGGTAACTTTTGCACAAGGCCGGCTTCTTGTCTGTGCGTACCAGGCCCCCACACTCCAGGAAGAACTGGGTGAGTGGAGGGCTGGGTTAGGGGTGGAGAGCCAGGACAGAACAGAAACGGGAGGAACTTGGTGTTAGTTAGAAGGAACCAGACAGTGGCAGCTGAGTGAGTAAAGGTGCCTGTCACTGAGCCTGATGACCTGAGTTTGATCCTCAGAGCATAAATGGTGGAAGGAGACAGGCAGCTCTTAAGGTTGCCCCTGACTCCACCAATGCCCACACATACGTACAACAAATAAATAGAGTATCTTTTTTTTTTTTTTTTTTTTAAGAAACAAAGTGAGCAGCAAAAGGCCAAAACGGCCATGTAGAATGAGACCACCACACCCAGAACATCCTGCAGATGACTAGAAGGAACCCACCTAGATCAAAATCCCCTAAGCCCTCCATCTCCTTATGGGACTCTATTAGAGACGGGGCCTGGAAGTACGTAGTCAGGTTACTATGGGGTGCTGGGACAGGCCCTTTCGGAGGAATTTTGGATACACAGAACAACGTCAGACATGTATACAGAGCTGTCCTCCCAGATTTTTCTAGGTATCCATATCTGTTCCCTTTTCCCCTTCTTCCTGAGTGTTAACATACAACCACACATAGGACAAAGGGAGGACTGCTGGGTTTGCTTTGTCATTGCCGGGGCAGAGGTGTGTGTGTGGGGGTGTATGTGGGTGTAACAATGAACACACACACTCTCAATCACAAATGTGTAGGGGCCTCCACTAAACATGCCCTCATCACTCCTGGCAACCTCCCTTTTAAAACCTTTTTTAAAGTGTATTTACTTTACGTATGTGAGTGCTCTATCTGCACCATCTCAGTATAGATGGTTGTGAGCCACCATGTGGTTGCTGAGAACTGAACTCAGGACGTCTGGAGGAGCAGCCAGTGCTCTTAACCACTGAGCCATCTCTTTAGGCCCCACAACCTCCCTTTTCTACAAGCTTGGTTCTGTACCTCCCACTTCAGTAAATGTTGACGTACGCTCCTCACTCGACTGGGTTACAGTGAGTTTACTTTCTTGTAGATAGGCTACATGTACACAGTGTTGGCGCGAACCCCAGGGCCTTGCACATGCTACGCAAACCCTCTACCGGCGAGCCACGGCCTGCCTATCATGCCTCTTCCTCTCTGCTCAGCTGAGGGCTAACATGAGACTTGAAGAGGCGGCAGTCACTAGGCATGGCTGGTTTTAGGGGTCTTGAGGTGTGTCTTATGGAATGTCTATGGCCAATGCGCACTGCACAGGGTGAAGGCTGCTGTTCTTCCTAGGGTTTTGCTAGGGCCACCCCCTGCCCTTCCTTCAGGGGAGGACAACCTACCAATTGGACAAGGCCTGCAGGGCGGCGTTCATGTAACAGGAGTTCCCCAGGTTCTTCATGCCTGTGAGGCCTAAAAGCAGCATGGAGGAGAAGGGCTGAGACTCTGCGCTGAGCTCTCCACACCCCAGGCCCTACCAGAGTGCAATGGGAGCATTCCACCCAGAGCTCTCCCAGGAAGTCAGCACGCTGCTGCTCAGAACACCTAAGAGGGCTGCGTGTGCCAAATAAACGGGCCCTTCAGCCACTCTGCCCAGCTCAGACTCCAACAACACAGACCTGGAGGCCACACAGCACATGGCCCATGGCCAGTGCACCATGCAGCCAGGAGAGACAGAACCACATCTTTAGAGAAGACAGCATATTCTGTGATCTGCCACCCTGCCCTCTGTGTCATGGCGGTTGGAGCCAGCAAGACCCTGGTGCTGTCTGCCACCAGCCTGGCCCAAAGCTCCCAAGACCCTGGTGCTGTCTGTCACCAGCCTGGCCCACAGCTCCCAAGACCCTGGTGCTGTCTGTCACCAGCCTGGCCCACAGCTCCCAAGACCCTGGTGCTGTCTGTCACCAGCCTGGCCCACAGCTCCCAAGACCCTGGTGCTGTCTGTCACCAGCCTGGCCCACAGCTCCCAAGACCCTGGTGCTGTCTGTCACCAGCCTGGCCCACAGCTCCCTGGCTGCCAGCCATTACCTCGAGGTTTCAGGTCATCGTCCTCTGACTCGGACTCTCCTTCATCAGCCACAGCAATGGGGACAGCTTTCAGAGGGTGGGAGTCCTGTGATAAAGACCCAGAGTGAGGCCGGGGAATGGTGGCACACGCCTTTAATCCCAGCACCTGGGAGGCAGAGACAGGTGGATCGCTGTGAGTTCAAGGCCAGCCTAGCCTACAGAGGAAGTTCAAGATAGTCAAGGCTATACAGAGAAACCCTGTCTCAAAAAAACAAAACAAACAAACAAAAAAGGACCCAGAGTGAGAAAACTGGGGTGAGGAAAGAGGGGACCTCTTCCCGAGGAACCACGTGCAGCCCCGCAGCATCTACCCAGCTCAGAGTGAGCTCAGCACAGTGAAGGACACCGAGCAGGAGGGGACACGGGTGACACTGTTCTGGGAATCCCCAGACTTGCATTTAATTTGCAAGAACTGCTGCTTCCTTTACAAGACTTTGGTGGCAGGAGAGGGACCAAGTAGAACCATGCAGTCCCAGTCCCCTGAGCCACTGCTAACCTCTGGGCACATCTCTATGTTTTCACCTCTTGACACACACGGCGAAGACGGACATTCTCCAGGGTTACAGCCTGAACAACTTGAGGCTGTAGAGCCATGTCAGTGGTTTGGAGAGCACACAGCTCCCGCATCTGGAGGCTCACAGCCGCCAACTCCAGCGCCAGGGGATCTGACCACTTCCCCTTAGCTCCCCCAGCTCCTGAACTCATGAGCACAAACATACGTGCATACACAGAGGAGAAACACAATCTTTTCTCCCCTCTGTCAGTCACACTCAGTGCTTGTACCAAGTAGCTATCAACAAGTTGTGTCAGCAGGAAGTCAGCAGAGCCACACGCACACCCCAACCTGTACATCCAACTCACACAGCAATACGACCACACCGCCCACAGCCTGGCCTTCCAGGGTTGCTAGCCTAGCCTGACAGATGGGTTGCTGCCCCTATCAGGTGCCAGCAAGGCCAGGGCTGAGCCTGCCATCCTGAGGAGCACCCAGTGCCCTGCTGCTGCGGGAGGGACTGCTCTCTCCCATTGGTTTCCACAGAGCATGCTGCAGAGACCACGCTCACACTCAAGATATACTTTAGATGTGGGACCACCGGGACCCTCTGACCCCATAGGCATGAATGGATCCATGCACCTACCCAGTCCTCCCTGCTCCTGGTCATCTCTATGCCCCCACAGCCCTACATGGGCCTTCACACAACTGTGCTCTGCATGCTTGCTGACAAGAGCTCCTGGCTGCATGCTTCCTTTAGACTCCTGGGCTCAGTTCACACTCCCCTATCTGAATGCTGTTGCCAACAACCAGCCTGAGCCAGAGCTGTGTACCTGCTCTGAGAGCTTGGCCGAGGAGCTGGACAGGTGGACTGTCAGGCGCTGTTCGAGGAAGACTTCCCGCTCACAGGCGTAGCACCACACCCGGAACGTGGTCAGGTTCACAGTCAGGTTGTGCTTTTTCACCTGGAGGGTAAGATCCAAAATAAGATGGATGACACTGTGGCCAAGCAGGTGGCCTGCCCAAGCAAGCCCTGCCTCCTGCCCCAGCCGAGGTTAGCTCTGCCAAGGTGGCCATCCACCAGACAGGGCTATGTGTGGGTCTGTGCCTGCTTTCCTTTTAGCAGCTGTGCTGTGACTGTGACTGACTGTGACTGCTCTCCTTTCTAGGCCCAGTTGCCAAGGCCTGGGGCAAGTAGATGGGGCTGGGAGGCTGCTGGCAATGGCTGTGTCCTGGGTTTCCTGGCCACCAGACCCACCTGTGCGTGAATGCTGCTATGGTCAGCAAAAGACTCTCCACAGCCAACGTAGGGGCAGGTGACCTGGGGAGAGAGGCAGTGAGAGTGCACTGGGGCCCACAAAAGAGACAGTGTCAGTACTGTGAGTCCGTAACTCTACCCAACGCAATGTGGTTTGTTGATACCCGACATGTGACTGAGGGTCTCCACCCCCAAAACAACACAGGCCTGCGCAACCAAGGATGAGGGTGGCCACCAACTGGCCCTGAGTGGAGTAGACACTATGCCCAGATGCTGGGGCCAGAACCTGTCCCTTTACTTCATGGGCCAGGAACAAGGGCACTGAGTTGGCAGTGGATGTTCAAAACACAGGGTGGCAGCAGCTGGAACCCACGATAGGGTCTGCTCACCTCGGACCCCGCCTTTGGCCTCACACTTGTCTCTCCCAGATCTGCCTCCTCCCAAGCCCAGTCTCCACCATGGACCTTCACCCCAGTTTGAAAGGCAGTGGCCACCACACTCCCCCTTCCCCAGGAGTGCCAGGTGTCAGGGACAGACAGCACAGGATAGGCTTTGGCTGTGACCGTAGGGCCATGGTCAAAGCATAGCAGCCTGTCCTCTGGAGGACCTGGAGGTCCCCTGAAGAAGCACCATGTTTCTCTGAGCCCTTCTGGCTGTCTCCTGGGTACCCGCTGGACTACAATTCTCATTCTGCGTGACAGGCCAGGGTACAACTGAAACCATGTAACTTCTGCAAAGACTGACTTGGTGTTTTCACCACTTAACATCATCTTTTTGTTTCTGCTGGTGGATTTCTGTTTGATTTAATTTTTAAGACAAGGTATGCTAGGTAGCCCAGGGTAGCTATGCAGATCAGGCCGAGTGCAGATTGTGACAATCTTCCTGCCTCTGCCTCTCATATACTAGGATTACAAGTGTGCATCATCACACCCAGCTTGCTGGAGGGTTTATTTTTTGTTTTTGGCTTTTTGAAGATTTTTTTTCTAGAGCTGGGTGTGGTGGCACACACCTTTAATCCCAGCATTTGGGAGGCAGAGGCAGGTGGATTGCTGTGAATTCATGGCCAGCCTGGTCTACAAGGTGAGTCTAGGACAACCAGAGCTACACAGAGAAACCCTGTCTCGGAAAAAAAAAAAAAAAAATCCCTTTTTTGTTTTCTGAGTGTGGTGGCACACACCTTTAATCCTAATACTTGGGAGGCAGGTGGATATCTGTGAGTTCAAGGCCACCCTGATCTCTACAGTAAGTTCCAGGAGTGTCAGAGCTCTGTAGAGACTGGTCCTGACTATAAATTAAACAAACAAACAAATAAATAAAACAATGAAACTTTTTGGCTATCAATTGTTGTTGTTGTTGTTGTTGTAAAATATATTTTTAATAAGCCAGGTATGGTGGTATATGCCTGTAATCCCAGGAGGCAGAGGCAGGTAGATCTTTGTGAGTTTGAGGCAAGCCTGGTCTACAAAGCGAGCCCATGACTGCCAAGGCTACACAGAGAAACCCTGTCTTGAAAAAACGGTTTTTGTTTTGTTTTGTTTTTCAAGACAGGGTTTCTCTGTGTAACAGCTCTGGTTGTCCAGGAACTTGCTCTGTAATCCAGGCTGAGCTCGAACTCACAGAGATCTGCCTGTCTCTGTCTCCTAAGGGCTGGGATTAAAGGTGTGCACCACCACTGTCCAGCAAAAAAAAAAAAAGTATTTTTAATAATTTTTTGTTTTCCTTTAAAAAAACAAAAACAAAAACAAAAAAGCCAGGGTTTCACTAAGTAGGCCTGGGTGTCCCAGAGCTCACTATGTAGACCAGGTTGGCCTTCAACTCACAGAAATCCTCCTGCCTTTGCCTCCTGAGTGGTAGGATTAAAGGTGTGTATCACCACACATGGACTTTTAAAAATAACGTTTAAATAACATTTTGCATGATTATAAAATAGGTCACATACTTATATAAATGTTGGCCAGGTGGTGGTGGCACACACCTTTAATCCCAGCACCCAAGAATCAGAGGCAGGTGAATCTCTGTGAGTTTGAGGCCAGCCTCAATTCCCAGCAATCACATGGTGGCTCATAACCATCTATGAGATCTGGTGCCCTCTTTCTGGCCTGCTGGCTTACATGCAGGCAGAATACTATAAAAATAATAAATCTTTTTTGTTTTTAAAGAAAATTTGAATACTATTTACAAATAAAAATGAAAATTACTTATAATTCTACCTTCCAGAGAAAAGCACCACATCTTGATATACCTACCTAGACTCTCTCTCTCTCTCTCTCATTTTTCTTTTTGTTTTTGGAGATGGAGTCCATGTAGCCCTGGCTATCCTGGAACTCACTATGTAGACGTAAAGTCACCATGCCAACTCTTCACTCTGATGAAGGACAACCTGAGCAGTAAGGGGTCCCTAGGTGCTGATGGAGACCTGCACACTGTGCTAAGCCTATCACAGGCTGATCATTCTACCCTGTCCCCGCTAGAGAGCCTGCCATGTGACCTCCCTTAGCTTACACACAAGGCAGCGAGGTCTGGGAGAGACCCTACTGTGAGGAAGGCCAGGCCCCAGCCAAGCCTCCTGACTGCCCTGTATGGGCATCCACAAGCAGACCTCATGAAGACAGGATCACTTGGTCCAGAGTCCTCTCCAGTTTCATGTTTTGTTTTGTTTTGTTAAGATTTTTTTTTTTTTTTTTATGTATACAGATCTTGTTATAGATGGTTGTGAGCCAACACGTGGTTGCTGGGAATTGAACTCATGACCTTTGGAAGAGTAGTCAGTACTCTTAACCTCTGAGCCATCTCTCCAACTCTCTTTTGTCTTTCTTCATGGCTGCCATCCTAGAGCAGTCATCCTAGGGCGCATCCCTGGAGCCCACTGGGGTTAAGTACTCCTAGGCCAGAGTTCAGACTGAGCGCACCCCTGGAACATGAGCATCCTTTACCTGGAGGCACGCCCATAGGTTAGGTCCAGCAACACCACACGACTGGCAGGTGCCCTGTGGGAGGGTGGGAGGAGAGAAAGGTGTCAGTGGCCGAAGGAGGGAAGCACAGGACGTCCTCTCCAGTCAGCTGCCAACTCACACATCCCAAAGGCCTTGGCTCATTTTCCCCTGTAGGTAGGTGTCCCAAGCAAACTAGGGGTTATATCTGTAAGGACGGATGGGAGGCTAGGGTGTGGCCGGGCAGTACCTCACTTGCCCAGGCTGCCAGAAGAAAAACAAGAACCACCTCTGTCCGCTCATTCCTGCCTTATGAAGGCAGTGTACCCAGCCAGAGGAAATGGATGGAGCCATTAGTGACCCTCAGGGGGGTTGATTTAAACTGATTAATGGCAACAGGACCCAGCCTGCAAGAGAGCTCCCAAGCAGATGCCAGCAGGGCCATTATGCACAGACAGCTTTGCAGAGCTGGGGGCAGGGCAATCCTGCTCTGCCTCACAAAGCCTCCCCCAAGCACATGGCAGCCCTAGGCTGGGCCCCAGTTCCTGAGGACTGTCTCTCTACCTTAGATTTAAGCAGCAAATCCTCTTTGGTCACCTCCCCTATGGAGTCCAGGTGAGGGCAGAAGTCTCTGGGATCCCCCATTCTGGCCAGGCTCCCCTGTAAAGAGACACAGCAGACCCAGGTTAGCAGCAGCCGATGTTGACGATACCACAGGGAGTGAGAGGTTTCTGGCCTGGCAGGTTGCAACTCCAGATCTACATCATACGAGCTGGTAACCCAATAAGCTGCTTCGCCTCCCTGGGCCTCTTGGCGTTGCCTGAAGAAAGAACAGCTGTCCCATTAGGGTGGTATGAGGGTTCACAGAGGTGGGTGTCAGAGTGCGGCTAGCACAGGGCCCTGCAGACAGCATACTGCACAATGCTGGGTGTGAGGCTTAGACTAGGTGTGCCCATCCCTCAGGAACTGCACACAACCCTATCCAGACCCGTGGGGGCTGCAGGTGTTTTCAGGAGGAAGTCAAATCCATGTCTGTGATCTGCTCCACCAAGCAGGCAGGCAGAGGAATGGCTGGCTTTGCAAACTGCCTTCTCTGAAGAAGCCTGAGTGCCCTGAAGCTGCAGTCTCAGTGGAAAAACTCAACTAAAAAGTCACATATCACAGGCAGAACAAAGTGGCACTGCCTTCAGGAGCATCCAAGGACCGTGAAAGTGGCTGAGCACTAGCAGACAACCCACTCAGGAAGCAGGGTGCAAGAGCAGTGTATCTGGGTGACCAATGGCATGGGACAGAAAAATTAACTGTGCTGCTTTAGTCTAAGTGACACCCTCACAAGAAAAGCAAACTGGGATGGATGCTCTAAAAATCCTAGTGCAGAGGGGCTAAGTCCCTGCACATGTGACAGACAGACATCCTCCAGATGTTCTTCTGTAAACCCCTTCCTTTCTCTTTAAGTCAGAAGAGGAAAAGAAAGATGAAAAGAGATGAAGAGAAGAGAAGAGAATCTGCCTGGAAAAATCAATGCTTTCCTGCCACGTGGGGTGGCACTGCAGACCATCCAGGCTATAGTCTGGTCACCTGGCAGATGTGCTATACTAGGCAGGCTGGGAAGGGCACACAGGACATCCTGGCATACATTTGCAAAAATCTGGGAATCCTTTTATTTTAAAAGGAGACACTGGGTCTGTAGTGGTGCATGCCTGTAACCCCAACACTTCAGAAGTAGCAATATAATCAGAAGTTAAAGGTTGGGGCTGGAGAGATGGCTCAGTAGTTAAGAACACTGGCTGCTCTTATAGAGGATCTGGGTTTGGTCTCCAGCACCCACATGGTGTTTCACAACCATCTATATAACTCCAGTTCCAGAGGATCAGACACCCTCTTCTGGCTACTACAAGTACCAGGTAAGCAAATGGTAAACACACATATATGCTGGTAATACAATCATACAAACATAATAACTCAAAAAAGAAAAAAAAAAAGGACACTGTGCACAGTAGCACACATCTATAATCCTAGTACTTGCGGAGGCAGAGGCAGGAGGATGGCCGTTGAGTTCGAGGCCAGCCTGATCTATAAAGTAAGTCCAGGACAGCCAAGGTTACACAGAGAAACTCTGTCTCAAAAAAACAAAACAAAACAAAAGTTCAATGTCACTCTCTGGTACACAGAAATTGGGAGGCCAATCTGGGGTAAATGAGACCTTGTCTTAAAAAATAAAAATAAGGTTGGGCGTGGTGGCGCATGCCTTTAATTTCAGCACCCAGGAGGCAGAGGCAGGAGAATCACTGTGAGTTGGAGACCAGCCTTGTATACAAACTAGTCCAGGACAGCCAAGGTTACACAGAGAAACCCTGTCTTGGAAAACAAAAACAAAATAAAAATAAGCCAGGTAGTGGTGGTGCACACCTTTAGTCCCAGCACTCGGGAGGCAGAGGCAGGCAAATTCTGTGAGTTTGAGGCCAGCCTGGTCTACAGAGTGAGTTGTAGGCCAGCCAGAGCTACACAGAGAGACCCTGTCTCAAAAGAAAGAGAGAAAGAGAGAGAGGGAGGGAGGGAGGGAGAGAAACAGAGAGGGGGGGAAGGAAAGAAGGAAGGAAGGAAGGAAGGAGAGAGAGAGAAAAGGGGAGGGAGGGAGGGGAAAAATCAACAATTCAGAGTAAATGACAGCATAGTCCACAAAACACCTCTTTCTGTTCTCCAATACTTCAACAGGATCAGTTTGGGAAGCTGACAGCTGATTCCTGCTCAAACTGCTGCCAAGAAAGGTTCAAATCAACCAAAGATGCACGTGGAGCCAAGAGGGCCCTTATCGACAGCCAGGGTGCTGTCCCCTGGTCCAACCAGTGGACACATGTCCCCTCTCCACCCACAGGGTCAGCCAGGCAGAATGTGAGACACCGTGCTGATGGTGCCAGCCACTAGGCCGGACAGAGTCCTGCACCAGCCCAGTAAAAGCCCTCCCTGTTGCCTCAGCCGCTGTGACAACCCTAGCAGTACCGAGCAGGAGCTGGTTCCTTCTTGTCTTAAGTCTCACCAGGTCCACAGGTTTCAGGCCTTGCTTACTTGCTCACTTTTGAGTTCTCTCTCTCTCTCTCTCTCTCTCTCTCTCTCTCTCTCTCTCTCTCTCTCTCTCTCTCTGATTTATTAGCTTAATTTCTATTTAGAGTGTGTGTGCATGAGCAACAGCATGTGTGTGGTCAGAGGACGACCATGGGAGTCAGTTCTGTCGCTGCACTAAGTGGGTCCCCAGGGTGTGGGCTCTGGAGGCAAGTAGAGGAGGTGGGACCCACCTGAGTCAACGGCACCCACAGGAGGCGGCCAGCGTGTGCATTCTCTGAGGCGCTCTGCAGTGAAAGCCTTCAGCAGGGTCCCTGGGGGCGAACAAAGCATTTCCAATAGAGTCTCCTTTAACATTACCCCTGGTTGAAAACATCCCATAGCTCCTGGGGAGGCCATGCATAGTGGGCTGTCTGGGGTCCCACAGGCCTTGCATTCCTCATGTACAGTGACATCCCACTTCTAGGACAGCTATAGAACTGGACAAGACGGCCTGGCCCCTCCATGCATCCCACCGAGTCCCCCAGGTCACCTTTTAAGCCTTTCCAAAACCCTGAGCTGCTCTGAGCACCAAGTCTTCAGCCACCGGGGGCTATGACACCACCCAGTTGACTGGAGTTGTCATTGCCCCTGCTTCCTAGGGTGGACCACAGTCTCCAGGATGTGGGCAGTTTAAAGAGGGAGGAGGAGTAGTTAGAAGGTAATTTTTAAAATGGCCACATGACAACAACAGGGCTCAAAGTTCTAAATTCCAAACCTTACTTGAAGCCAGATTTTGTTGGTCAGTTCGGAGGCCGAGTACCTGCTGGCACTGGCTTAGTGCTATTTTGGGCACAGGTGGGGCTTTAGTGTCTCTGTCACATGTGCCATCATTCCAGAGGGATGCGTTGAGGAATGGGGAGCCTGGTTATGACCTTCGTGGTCAGAACAGAACCAAATGCAAGCCTATTTTTTCCCCACACAAAGTCTTACTATATAGGCTATGCTGGCCTAGAATTCACTGTACATTTCAGGCTGGTTTCAAACTCATGATCTTCCTGCCCCAGACCCCATGGAAGAAAAAAACTCAATGGATAACAAGCCTCAGAATCTATGCTAGGAAGAGACAGGAGGGGCTTTAGTAAATTTGTCCATGACCAAGCACCTGGCTACTTGGATGGCACCAGCTTCACCGATGGTCGGTATTGTCCACACAGAACCTGGCTCTAAGTCTGCTGTCAAACTTTCCAAATGAGCAGACATAAGTAGCTTGGCCTTTATGGGTCACATCAGCATTGCTTAGTTCAAGGACCTTACAGGGCGACCCTGGCCCACTGCATCAGTTGCTGGCACCTGCTGGATGCTGCTATGGTATTTGGTTCTGGAGCATGGGCATGCCATCCACAGTGCACACAATGCACTTTAAATGAAGGAGAGTAACCCCACCTGTGATGGCACATACCTACTATCCCGGCACTTGGGGTGCTAAGGCAGGAGAATTTTGAGTCCCCGGTTTATCTGAGCTAGAGAGAAGGGTTTTTTCTTTAAAAGAAGAAGAGGAGGAGAAAGAAGAAGAAGAGAAGGGCAGGGGACCTGTTTCAACTGGCACAGTGCTTGTCTGGCATGTATGAAGCCCTAGGCTTGAGTCCCAGCACTGTGTAAACTGGATATAATAGTACACATCTTTAATCCCAGCATTTGGGTAGCAGAGGCAGGACCATCTCTGTGAGTTCAATGCCAGCTGGGTCTACATAGCATGTTCCAGGCCAGCCAAGAAACATGGTGAGATGCTGTCTCAGAAAGAAATAAATAAATCCACAAATAAGTAAACAAACAAACAGAATCAGGAGAAATGGCTTAGCCACTAAGAACACTTTCTGCTTTTCCAGAGGGCCTGAGTTCAGTTCCTAAGATTCACAACAGTGGCTCACAGCCACCTATCACTCCAGCTCCAGAGGAATACCATGCCTGCTACTCCAATAGTGTTCACACACACAGAGATGTATGCAAACACACACACACACTAAATAAACAAACAAACAAACAAATAAAAATAAGCCAGGTATGGTAGCATATGTCTTTAATCCCCATGGGTTGGGGGAGGGCAGAGGCAGGTAACACTGACTTTGAGACCAGTTTCATCTACAGAAAGGAATTCTAGTCAAGATACACAATGAAACCCTGTCTCCAAACAAACAAACAAACAAACAAACAAAAACTACTAAAAATAAATAAATAAATAACACCTACACACACAGAGAACAGCCTGGTGATGGTAATGCACACCTTTAATCCCAGAGCTTCAGGGACAGAGGGGTCAGCAGATCTTTGAATTCCAGGCGAGTCTGGTCTGCAGAGTGAGTTCCAGGACAGTTCAGGCTACACAGAGAAACCCTGTCTCAAAAACAATCAAACAAACAAAAGCAAAACAAGAGCATGGCGACACATGCCTTTAACGCCCAAACAAGAAGTGAAAGCAAAACTACAGAGAAGGGAAAAGAAAAGCAAGGGTGGGCGAGGGTGGTCTTCTTCTGTTTAAAAGAAGGGGGGAGGGGGAACATCACTGAACAATTAGCAAGCTAGTGTATGGACTACACATTAGATAATAGTATTTTTAAGACTTTACCTTGGGGAGGGGTGTGTGGTGTGTGCGTGCACATGTGTGCTTGTGTGTGTGGAAGCCAGTGGTCAACCTTGGGTATCCCTTCTCTGGAGCCATCCACCTTGTTTCTTGAGACAGTTTCTCTCACAGAACCTCAAGCTCATTGAATAAGCTACTCTGGCTGGCCAGTGAACCCCGAACTCTCCCCATCTCCAGTGCCAGGATTATAGGCATACGCCACACACCCCGGTGTTTCATGAGCTCTGATGACTGATCTCAGGTCATCAGGCTTGCTGGACCAGCACTGTTCTGACTGAGCACCCCCACCCACCCACCTGGCACTGATAACAGGTGCACTGCTCCACCCTACCTCCCAAACTCCTACGTTGACCTCCTGAGCACCAGCACCCTAGCATAGATGGGTATTTGGAAGTAAGGACTTTAGAGAGATAATTAAGTAAAAATTAGGTCTCTGTGGTGGACCTAGTGGGACTTCCACCTTTGAGACTCAGACACAAAGACGCAATGGAAACCATCACATGGCAATGGAGGAGAAGGTGCTCTCTAAACCCTAAAGCCACCGCATCTTGAGCTGCAACCTCGGGAACTTGAGACATTACTTTCTGCTGTTGAAGAGTCCTGCCTGAAGCACTTTGTCACAGCAGCCTTGGAGAATAGTTACTATAAAGGTTCGCAAGAGAACGACCATTCTCTGGCTGTGTGTGACGACGACGACGATGTCCTCAGTCTCTGCTTGAGATACTTGGGCATAAAGGGGCCAGGGTGTCTGTGCTTACTTTCCATGAGTCAGCAACAGTGACACCAGGAAATGCAGATATGTAAGATAAAGAAAAAGAGCCAATAACCAGTGACGGTAGGAGAATGAAAGCTCACTGTATCACTAAAGCTCAAGTGTCCCTCTCAGACAG
This sequence comes from Acomys russatus, assembly GCF_903995435.1. Lineage (NCBI taxonomy): Eukaryota > Metazoa > Chordata > Mammalia > Rodentia > Muridae > Acomys > Acomys russatus. Next base: position 52,381,069 of record NC_067160.1, read on the forward strand.
GGACGGCAGCTTCACTCCCCACAGAAGAGCAAAGCCTCTTGCTTGAGGCCACACAGTGAGGGGGAGGACAGAGCTGATAAGGAGCCATCGGTGTGCCAGCTGGCTTCAATAAAGGCTGAACAGGGAAAAGGGGAGATCCATTAAAGCACAGGGTGCTGGGTACAGGCTCCCTGAAGAACAGCAAACCACTGTGCAGCTACCCTCAGGGACCCATTAGACCACACCCCCACGGCCAGGAGCTGGAAAGTAAGGACAGAGGCAAAGACCCCACCTCTCCTGCCTGGTAAGATGCAGCACAAGCCAGGACAGCGAGCCGGCAGGGGGCGGGGCCTAGGAGGGGCAGCACCGCTGCGCACTCACTTGAAGGCCTGGCACCCCTAGGTGCCCGTTACTCATCACTTTCCCCAGAGCTTCTGGAAAAAATTCCTTCGCCTCCTAGGGAGTCGCTGTCCCTTGGGGTCCGAAGGTGGCGCTGCCGAGCCTCCGCCCACACGGGTTCCCATAGCCACCATTCACACAGATCCTCGAACTGGCCAACCACAGCCCCTTCCCCATATGCCACGCCCCTTGCTGACACGTGCACCTTCCTTTTCTCATTTTCCCCCAAATTCCAGACACTGCCCACCTCCCAGTGCCAGTCTTACTTCCCTAATCTCCCATCCCTTTGACTCTTAAGCTCCGTGGCATCTCCACTCCTTTCCTGCAGGTCTCCACGCCCACCACAGGCCCGACTTTAGTAGCTCTCCCAAAGAAGACCTCGGAAGGGCCCTCACAACTGCCTTGAGAAGCCAGGATGCAACCCATCCATCACCAAAGGTAGGGAAAATGAGCCTCAAGTAACTGGCTGAGTCACAAATCCAGAACCACAGTCAGGTCCCAAATCCAGGGAGCCTGCCCTGCAGCCAGTGCTCTAAATGACTGTGGCTCCAAAGTCCCAAATGGGTCAGCCAGCAGGTCACAGGGCCAATCTCCACCTCCTTGTTCTAGCCAGGACTACACAGAAGGCCCTGTTTTATTTTGTTTTAATAAAAAGAAAAAAGAAAAAAAGAAAAAAGAAAAAAGAAAAAGAAAGAAATCGTGCCAGTCTGGAAGAGCCCAAAACCCATGCCCTTTCTTTTCATTGACTCCTAAAAGCTCCCAGCAGAGGGTGGCTCAGGCCCTGTTCTGTACTTCTTGAAACTGTGTGGAGCTGTGAACTAACCTGTCCAGGATCCTCAGAAGAGGCTTGGAAGGAAGGTTTCCCTTGGAAACAGGAGTAAGTTCCCTGGTAGACTTAGCTGACCTCAAACTCAAGAGATCTGCCTGCCTTTGCCTCCCAAGTGCTGGGATTGAAGGCGTGCGCCACCACACTTGTTTTTAATGCCTTCTTGATGTTGAGGTAGTTGTAGCCCAGGCTAGTCTCAAATTCTCTAAGTAGCTGAGTTTGACCAATGGTTGGGATTAGAGGCATGAAGCAGTATTCCTGGTTTATGCAATGCTGGAGATTGCATCATGCAAGCTAGGCGAGAACTCTACCAACTGAGACATATCCCAGTCCTTCAAACAAGTATCTTTCTTTGGTTTGTTGGTTTGTTTGTTTGTTTTTGTTTGTTTTGTTTTTGTTTTTCAAGACAGGGTTTCTCTGTGTAGTCCTGGCTGTCCTGGACTTGCTTTGTAGACCAGGCTGGCCTCGAACTCACAGTGATCTGCCTGCCTCTGCCTCCTGAGTGCTGGGATTACAGGCATGTGTGCCACCACACCCAGCAGCATCTTTCTTATTATTCTTTTAAAAAATACTTATTTGTGTGGTTTTTTTTCAAGACCAGGTCTCTCTGTGTAGCCTTGACTGTCCTGGAACTTACTCTGTAAACCAGACTTGCCTCTTACGCACAGAGATCTGCCTTACTCTGCTACCCGAGTGCGGGGATTAAAGCCTGCTCAAACAAGCAGGTTTTTTTTTTTTTTTTTTAAATGTTTGCAATGGTGTGGCCATCCAGATGTAGTGCTCCCTGAGAATCCGTCCAGCTCCACAGAGAGGTCAGCACCCATCCCAACTCCCAAGCCAAGCTGAAGCCTGAGACTCATCTTTGTACTAGAAGAGAGAAACACTCCTCCTCACCCCCCAGCCCCCTGCCCCCTGCCACCACCCTCCTGGAGGCTCCATTTCAGGAGCTGTCTCACTTCCAAGAACTCGATTCAGAGTGGCTGCAGTCTCTCCACCCAGCACTTAGGTCAAATTCCCAACTGCCACACTCAAAGCTGTACTTGGCGAATCAACTCCATCTGCCACACAGCCCAGGGAGAGGATTTCACCTGGCAAGCTTCGGGGAGGGTGGGAGAGGTACGATTTCTCTGTATCAGATGTGGCTCTCTGTACCTTCAAATGAGAACTGCCTTGAAATGCTCTTGACCTTCTGACTCTTTCCTGGGAGGTACCAGAGTGGCCCAGTACCCTAGGGGCAATGGGTCAAGGCATGGCTAGGGATGGCTAGGCAAGGAAATTAAAAGCCCCCGAGAGTTGCATGCTGAAGTCCCTGGGTTCACAAAGCAGATCCCAAGAAGCCTTTTTTTTTTCTTCTTCAAGACAGGGTTTCTCTGTGTAGCCTTGGCTGTGCTGGACTCACTTTGTAGACCAGGCTGGCCTCGAACTCACAGCGATCCGCCTGTCTCTGCTTCCCGAGTACGTGGGTGCCACCACGCCCAGCTTCCCAAGGAGCTTCCTTTTCAGCCAACAGAGACATGGTGTCCAGTGAGTGCCATCTACCATCTGAGGATGGCTCAACCAATCTCCAGTGGGCTCGAGGCTTGGATACTTAACGCCTCTCTGATCAAAAACCAAAGGCTGTTTCAAGACACCCTGAGTTTTCTCTTTGTCCCAGTCTAAGGGGAATATGACAACCTCAGAGAAAATTGTTCTGGAGACAAGCCAAGGAAGGCATGGCAGGCATGCCCTCTCTGCTGTAGAACAGTCCTCCAGAAAAACAGTCTTCCCCCACCCTAAGCCCCTCCCCCAGTCCCTAAGCTGGAACACCAGCTGCAACAGCAGCAGCAAAGACCCACAGAGGCCTGCTGTCCCCAATGCAAACCCCTGTAGCTGTGAAAGCTCTGTCCCTGCCCCAGCTCCACCTCGCAGCTGTGTAACTTGAAGCACCGGTTACTTCTCTAAGCCTCGGTAGCCTCGTTTTTTTTTTTGTTTTTTGTTTTTTGTTTTAAAGAGAGACCCAACTGCATTTACTTCGTGGGATTAGATGAAGAGCCCGCCAGTTAAGTGCCAGTAAGAAGCGCTTTGCTCCAGAGGAAACTAGTAATTAAGGAGTCCCTAAAAGTCCCGTGTGAGCCATTACGCATGCATTTATCCATCTCCTAAGTGATTATGGACACCTTTGAAAACTAACTACCCTCGCAACATCTTGGGGGTGGAAGGTGCGAATGGCGGAGCGACATTCCTCCAGACCAAAGGAGTCATCATAAGCTCTCGAAGGGCATTCCCAGGCCTCACACCCTTGGAGCAGCCTCTGAACGTCAGTGGTACCCCTCCTGGGGACCAGTGGTTGCAGGTCAACCCGGTACGAACAGTTGGCACCGGGACTGATATTCACCCTCGCCAAGGCGCTCAGCTTTTGTCCATGAGGAATAAACGTGGACTTCTGAGCCCCGGAGCCCGACGGGCTCGCGCTGGCCTTCCAAGAGACGTGCGGCCTGCTCTGAAGCCAGGGCCGTGGGGGTTCGGGGCGGACACGGGAGCCGGTCGATGGGAGGGTGGGCGACGCGGACCTCTCCCTAGTGCCCTGCCGCCCGGCAGAGCCAGGCCTTCCCTGCTCGCAGCGGCTGCACAACCGTCCCTGCTCTAGCGGCCCAGCCCCGGGCAGCAGGCAGCAGCAGCCGTCCGAAACTCACCTGCCGTCGCAACCGCGCCGCCTGTCAGTCAAGCGCGCCCACAGCGGCTCCGAGCGGAGTCTTGGGGCTCACCCTGCCGCGCCCCACCTCCTCACCGGCAGACGACCAATCGGGAGAACGCATGCCAGGGTCGGGGGCGGTGTCACAGGTCACCGCCTACCAGGGGGCGGTGCCGTGGGTGCCGGGGGCGTGGCCGTGCGAGTGATGAGTGCCTGTGCATGCCGGGAGTAGGGGGCGTGGCCGTGCTGCTGGGCCGTCGCCGTGTGGTTCCAGGGCTGTCATGCCAGTGATGAGCGTGGTCACTTCGCTGGGGCGTGGCCGGGGGTGTGGCCATTTGGCGGTACCTGCCCTTGCTTTTCCGAGCTGGGAGTGGCTGTGCTACTGAGGCGAGGCCCTGCTGGTCTGGGGCGTGACCTGCCAAGTCGAAGGCGGGGCTGCTTGCCGCTGGCCCTCTGACGACACTTCTGCGCGCCGGAAGAGAAAAAGGCTCCCGGTACTACGCGAGTGGCAGCTCGGGGAGTCTTGCTCCGCTATGCGGATCACCGGAAAAACTTTCCGCCGGCGCCGGCCTGACTCGGAGTCGGAGGAGGATGAACAAGAATCAGAAGAGGTTCGGTATGTGTGGGATATAGAGTCCTTCACAAGCCAGGAAGACGGAGACGAACTTGGGACTGGCTACAGGCCGGCACTGCGCTAACAACGCTAACCAGGAGCCAGGGTGGTTGGCTTTTAGAGGCTCTTGAGGGATAAGGCGGCATTTCCCGTGCCGCGCGGCTGGGAGAGGTGCCCTGGGGTCGCATGGGTCTGACTGCTGGTGACGCACCATGCCAGGGTCTCGGCAGAGGGACATCCTCAGAACTGAGTTTGGCTTTTAAATTCAGCAGAGGGTCTCTCAACCTGTACATCACTTTTTATTCATTTTCCCCCAGGTTAAAACTGGAAGAAACCCGAGAGGTGCAGAACTTGAGGAAGAGGCCAAATGGGGTGAGGTGGGTACCACGGGGGGGGGCGGGGGGATGGAGTGGGGACGGCGTCATTGATGACAGACTTCCTCGGTAGGGTCGCTGTCACAAATTTCTCCTTTGACATAGTCCTTTCTCTTGACATACACCTTCCACTGATCATAGATGGGACTAACGTTCTTTACAAATGTTTAAGTTTAACCGCCACATGCCCTGAGCCTGGTGGTCTATGGATCACGCGAAATTTCAATTGCACCGATGAATTACGATTGACAACGTGTTGACAGATAAGAGTTTGGAAAACGTAGATAAGTGTAATCAAGAAATTAACAATAGGGGCTGGAGGTCCTGAGTTCAATTCCTAGCAACCACATGATGGCTCACAACCATCGATAATGAGATCTGGTGCCCTCTTCTGGCCTGCAGGTGTTATATACAGGCAAAACAATGTATACATAATAAATAAATAAATAAATCTTTAAAAAGAAAGAAAGAATAGCCTAGTTTGGTTGTGGGTGCATGCCTGTGATGCTAGCGCTGGGAGTTTGAGGTCAACCTGGGCTGCATAGCAAGGTGCATATTAAAAACAAAACAGCGACAAACAACCTGAGTTAGAGATAGACAGCATTCATAATCTTTCCATGTTGTGATAACCATTTTGAGCATTTAACATTCTTTCCTACCCATTTCTTTTTTATTTTTGAAGAATGTAGTCAATTTTATAAATACTTTTATCCCTTGGTTTAAAAAAGTTTTCACATGATATTGTGAGCCCTGACACATTGTCTGTTTTCCAGAACACCTTTTTAGAAGGCTGCATAATGGGCACCTCTGGGGCATGTAGTGTAATTTGTTAACACATGGACTAGGTGGGTGTCAGTAGGCTCACACCGCTCATTCCAGACTGGAGAAACTGACATAGTGGGAGCATGGTGAGTCTGATGGCAGCCAGGGATACAGAGTGAAACAATGTCTCAGCAACCACAATGCCAGTCCCAGCTCCCTGGGAGGCTATAGAGCAGGAAGATCCCAAGTTTAAGGCCTGCCTAAGCAACGTTTGGCCTCCGGTCAAAAATAAAACACAAAGTATTGGGGATCGCTCAGTGGTGTGTGCTTGATCAGTCAGCTAGGCCTGGGCTTCAGTTTCATTTCTTTTAAGATTTATTGATTACAAATACAGTAGTCTGCCTGCATGTACACCTGCAGGCCAGAAGAGGGCACCAGATCTCATTATAGATGGTTGTGAGCCACCATGTGGTTGCTGGGAATTGAACTCAGGACCTCTGGAGGAGCAGTCAGTGCTCTTAACCTCTGAGCCATCTCTCCATGGCATGGGACTACCTAACTCTTTGCACATCTATCATTAGCCAAAGAAACGCCCACAGGCCAGCATGATGAAGGCATTTCCCAGTTGAAGTGTCTTCTTCCCAGATAACTCTAGCTTATAACAGAAAACCAGCCAGCACATTGATGTCCTCCTTGTGCCTGTGACATTTCTCTTCATATGTTCTGCTTTGGTTTCTTTTGCTAGTGCCGCTGCCCTTCTGGTGGGAGAGAAGGTTCAAGAGGAGACTACTCTTGTGGTGAGTGTTGGCCTCTCCCTGTGGCTACTCTTCTCTGCCTGTGTCTCCTGAAGGTGCCAGGGAGATAGCTCGGTTGGAGTGCTTGCTGTGCAAGCACACAGGTTCAAGATTGGATGCCTGGCACGCATATGAAAAAAGTGGTGGCACATGCCCATAATCCCAACACTGGAGAGGCAGAGCAGAACTATGTAGCTGACTAAGCAAGCTAAGAGATCCTCTCTCAGCTTATAAGCCAAAGGGTTGGAGGAATTGTTGAGGGTTTGTTTGTTTGTTTGTTTGTTTGTTTTTCTTTTTGTTTTTGTTTTTTCAAGACTGGGTTTCTTTGTGTAACAGCTCTGACTATCCTGGACTTGCTTTGTAGACCGGGCTGGCCTTGAACTCACAGTGATCTGCCTGCCTCTGCCTCCTGAGTGCTGGGATTAAAGGCGTGCGCCGTCACTGCCCGGCATAGCTGGGTTTTTAAAGGCACAAAAACTCACTGCAGGGAATGCTCTGTGGGTAAATGCTAAAGTTCTTGCTGAGTCAGGCTCCTAGCACCCACATAAAAGCCATATGTGATGGCATAAATCTATAACAGGGCGTAGGGTGGAGACAGACGCATCTCTTAACACCCGCCAGCCAGCCAGTCTACCCAAATCAGTAAGCCTCCACTCCACAAGCACACATTTGTATACATAAACTTGTATATACGCTGTACGCACACAAAACCAACACACACGCACACACACACGCACATACACATACAGAGAAGAAACAAAAATGAGGAGAGAGATGAGGAGGACACACAATGTTGACCTCTGGCCTTCCTGTGTCTGCACACTCACAGCTGGTTACACTAACTCAGCTGCTGTTGTTCTAGATGCTTCCTCTAAGCTGTCTGCTTTCTGTAGGATGATCCTTACCAAATGACGACAGGCGGCATGGTGGACATGAAGAAACTGAAGGAGCGGGGCAAAGATAAGTAAGTGGAGGAAGCTGGGTGCAAACACGCTGCTGCCTGGGCCTGGGCATGCGCGGAGCTTACAGCTTTGCCCAGGGTATGCTGATCAGGAACAACCCCCAAGGAGGTGTCAAGAGCCAAGAGAGACTCCTTTTGCACAAGGACCTTGTTCAGTATTCCAAACACGTGGGGAAGCTTTGTCTGAAAACATAGTTAGAAAAATAATACACTGACAACGTCAGCACCCAGGAGATGGAAGCAGCAGGATTAGGAGTTCAAGGCTGCCCTGGGCTGCACGAGGCCCTCTCTGAATAACACAAGCGGTGAAAGTGTTTGTACATGTATTTAAGGAGTAAAGCAGTGAGGAAAGAGGAGGGCCTGAGATGAGATCCCCGACACCCACGTCAACGCCAAGTGTAGCAGCATGTGCCTCTAACCCAGCATTCGGGGTGTAGACAGTGGGCCCTGGGGACTTGGTGGCCAACCCACCTAGCCAAAGTAACGCGCTCTGGACTAGTAAGAGCCAACACATCTCGAAAGACAAAGGGGAACAGCTACAAAGGACAGCACCCCGATACAACCTCTGACCTCCATGTGTTTATGCAGGCTCGCACATGCACACCCAGAAACCTAACTATCAGAAAGGTTTGCAAAGGAGAACATTCACCCTTTCCCCACAGTGCCCGGTGCTGCTGCTCTGCTTGTGTTTTTGTCTGGTGTTCTTTCCCTTTACACATCATACCGGGTTGTGTGTTTTCGTGTATTTTCTGTTGTGTCCTGAACCTTCCTGGTGTGATACGGCCTCAATGAGTGTGACCTGCTCCCTTCTCTCAGGGTCAGTGAAGAGGAAGATCTGCACCTGGGAACATCGTTTTCTGCCGAAACCAACCGGAGGGATGAGGATGCAGACATGTAGGTACCATTGAGTCTAGTGATCTGTAAGGACTGGATGGAGTTGAGCCCCAGCCAGGCACAGGTGGCGTTTCTCATGCTTCCTTGGCCGTGTCTCTCCCCTTCCCTCACCCCAGGCTTGAGATCTTTGAAAGCCTCTAAAAAATCCTTTCAACGGGTGGATCTTTGTTTGCATTTATATTTCCTTCCCTCTCTGCTCTCTCTCTCCCTCCTTACTTCCTGTGGTAGGACAGGTGCTAGCTACATCCTCAGCCCTTGGCTTTCTTGATGATGATATATCCTCAAAACTAGGATTACCAAGGACTTGCCACTTCTCTCCCATCGAGGCCTTCCCACTCAGGAGTTCTGTCTCACTTTTCCTTTATCTTGAGAAATCTGAGTTCTCTCTGCTTAAAAAAAAAAAAAAAAAAAAAGGAAAACAAAACAGAAAGAGAATGCCACCTTTCTGTGTTCAAAGAGCCTTGAATATGGTCACACCGAGAGATTGGTTGTCATAATCTCCAGTATACATTGATGTTTTGAGTTGAAATTTTCAAAACTCAAATGCTTGTAATTCTCATAGCAAGAAGACTAAGATAGGGGATCTGAGATTTGAGGTCAGCTAGGTCAGGTAGTGTGAGACTGGCTCAAAGCCTCCAAGGTGTCTTCTGACTTCATACATGTTGTGGTACCCATGTTCTCCAGAGCCATTTCTTTTTTTTTTTTTAAGATTTATTTATTTATTATTTATACAATGCTCTGACTGCATATACACCTTCAGGCCAGAAGAAGACATCACATAACATTACAGATGGTTGTGATCCACCATGTGGTTGCTGGGAATTGAACTCAGGACTTTTGGAAGAACAGGCTGCACTCTTAACCACTGAGCCATCTCTCCAGCTTCCCATGTTCTCATACATACATAGATAACATAAAATGTAAAAAATAGTTGCCGGGGGCTGGAGAGCTGGCTCAGAGGTTAAGAAGAGCACTAACTGCTCTTCTGGAGGTCCTGAGTTCAATTCCCAGCAACCACATGGTGGTTCACAACCATCTATAATGAGATCTCATGCCCTCTTCTGGCCTGCAGGTGTACACGCAGGCAGAGCACTGTATATGTAATAATAAATAAACAGATCTTTAAAAAAACAAAAATAAAAAGCTGTTGCCTGTTAGAGCCGTTCTGGTCCTCTGAGCCTGTGATCTCTTCCAGGATGAAGTACATCGAGACAGAGCTGAAGAAGAGGAAGGGCATCGTGGAGCAGGAGGAACAGAAGGCCAAGCCCAAGAATGCCGAGGACTGCCTCTATGAGCTGCCAGAGAACATCCGCGTCTCCTCTGCCAAGAAGACGGAGGAGATGCTGTCCAACCAGATGCTCAGTGGCATCCCTGAGGTGGATCTGGGCATAGAGTACGTCTCCCCACCCCGCCTGTGCTCCTGCCCTTGGGAAGAGCCGCCGCCTCCCCACCCCGCCTGTGCTCCTGCCCTTGGGAAGAGCCGCCGCCTCTCCAGTCAGCCGACTGACCGACCGCAGAGCACTTGCCTAGCATTCCCAAGGCCCTGAGGCCTGGCCAGATGCTCAGTTAGGGAAGCAGGAGGGCTTCGGCTCGATCCCCAGCACCCACGTCAGAAAGGCCAGGTGTACTGGGGCACACTGGGCAGCTGGGGATTAGAGCCATGAGCACCCACTGTCCATGCAGCCTAGCCTGCCTAGGGAGTTCCAGGCCAGTGCAGGCCCTGCCTCAAAGAAACAACATGCATGGCTCCTGAAGAGCTGTATCCAAGGACATGCACGCTCACATGTGTGCACACACGTGCTCACAAAGGTTATGGAGATCCTTCGCAGTATCCTAGGAACCCTTCACACAAGTTGTTTCCAAGGGTTTCTTACCACACCTGGTCCGTGCGGCTGAGGACACTTTCTGGCCCTGACCTCTGTAGGCTGAAGTGTCTCCTTAGCCATCACGGCCACTCCTCCTATTGAAATCCTCTGTTCCTCTGTTTAGTTCCATCAAGTGCTGTGTAACAGGCTGCCCACCCCCCTCCGCTCCATGAGCTGCCTTTCACCTATAGGGGGACAATCACAGTGGGCAGCAGCAGCATTGCTTACAGTGGGGTATTAGCACTGGGGCTTGTGGACTCTGGTCTCTTTCTGGACTGGCAAGCTTTGATTTTGTTTTTGGTTTTTTGAGACAGGGTTTCTCTGTGTAGCCTTGGCTATCCTGGACTCGCCTTGTAGACCAGGCTGGCCTTGAACTCACAGAGATCCGCCTGCCTCTGCCTCCTGAGTGCTGGGATTAAAGGCGTGCGCTACCAGTGTAGGGCTCCAAGATTTTCTCTTTATCCTGAGAGAACACATCTGTTCTCCCATGGCTGAGTGCTCCACAGGGAGGTGATGACAGGGTCAGGCATGGTGGCACACACTGGAATCTGAACCCTGGGGAGCCTGAGGCAAGAGGACATGGATTTTGAGTTCCAGGCCAACTGGGACTGAGTACAAACTTTGTCTTAAAAACAAAAAGGAAGCTAGGTCTGGTGGTTCACGCCTTTAATTAACCCAGCACTAGGGAGGCCGAGGCAGGTAGATCTCTGCGTTCCGGGCCAGCCTGGGCTACACAGAGAAACCCTGTCTGGAAAGGAAAGAAGGAAAGGCAGGAAGCAGAATGGTGCACTGTAGAGCTCTGTGCTCTGGGGCAGGCTGCTCCTTGTGCAGTGGGACTGGCTAGCCTCGCCCATCAGTTCCCAAGGTGTGGTGGCCTTGTATGAGGTGGGGCTCTTTCTTGTCCCGTAGTGCTAAAATAAAAAACATCATTTCCACGGAGGATGCCAAGGCCCGGCTGCTGGCGGAGCAGCAGAACAAGAAGAAGGATAGCGAGACGTCGTTTGTGCCCACCAACATGGCCGTGAACTACGTGCAGCACAACCGCTGTGAGCGCCCTGCCTGCCCCACACCCTGGGAACCCCCTTGGCCCCCCAGAGCTGCACCTCTTGCCTCACAGCCCCTCCTTCTTTCTCTGTTCAGTTTATCATGAGGAGCTCAATGCACCCATCCGAAGAAACAAAGAGGAGCCCAAGGCGCGGCCCTTGCGAGTGGGTGACACAGAGAAGCCAGAGCCTGAACGTGAGTACA